>NW_019154131.1:14356874-14956874 GCF_002288905.1 Enhydra lutris kenyoni
TGCGGTGTAATTAATGGATTGATTCTGATGGTGCGGAGGACAGCCGTGGGGAGAATCTTCCATAACATCATTCAACAAATGGGTACTGGGCACTTACTTTATGTCAGAACCAGGCCAGGCACAGGAGATACAGGGATGGAAAAGGATGGGCCTCCTTTTCAGGGAACTTTTTTTTTTTTAAAGATTTTATTTATTTATTTGACAGACAGAGATCACAAGTAATCAGAGAAGCAGGCAGAGAGAGAGGAGGAAGCAGGCTCCCTGCCGAGCAGACAGCCCAATGCGGGTTCGATCCCAGGACCCTGAGATCATGACTTGAGCCGAAGGCAGAGCAGAGGCTTTAACCCACTAAGCCACCCAGGCACCCCTTCAGGAAACTTTTTATCTAACAGAAAAAGAAACATACAAGCAGGGGTGCCTAGGTGCCGCAGTTGATTGAGTGACTGCCTTCCGCTCTAGGCGTGATCCCAGGGTCCTGGGATCAAGCCCCCCGCATGGAGCCCCCCCCCCCACATCAACAGGCTCCCCGCTCAGTGGGGCATCTGCTTCTCCCTCTGTCCTTTACCCCACTTGTGTGCTCTCTCTTGCTCTCACTCTCTCTCAAATAAGTAAATCTTTTTAAAAAGTCTTTTTTAAAAAAATACACAAGCAGACAAAGTTGTAATGGATATTTAAAAGGTTCAGTAATATAGCAAAAGCCAGGATATAATCTAAGAGTCTGGATGGTTCCCATCAGCCTAAAAACATGCTGAACGTCTCCCAGCTCTAAAAAGTCTCATTCTGACCCATAACCTTCTCCAGCTGCCATTTCTTTGCAGAGCCCCATCCCCTTCCTTATTGGAAAGCTGTAAATAATGGTGCTCAAGATTGTTTGTGTCCTCCTAAAATTCATGGTCTGCCCCCCCATGGTCTATTGTCCTCCTAAAATTCGTATGTTGAGATCCTAACCCCCAGGGTGATAATATTGAGAAGTGGGGCCCTTGAGAGGTGTTTAGCGGTGAGCCCTTACGAATAAGATCAGTTTTTTTTTGTTTGTTTGTTTGTTTGTTTGTTTTTAAGATTGTATTTATTTATTTGAGAAAGAGAGAGAGAAAATGAACCAGGGACCGGGCTGGCGAGGCAGAGGGAGAGGACCCCCCCGGGATCACGACCTGGGGCGAAGGCAGATCCATAACCTACTGAACCACCCAGGCACCCAAGGATCAGTGTTCCTATAAAAGAGTCCCTAGGAAAGCTCCCTTGCCTCTTTGGCCAGCAAGGACACAGCAAGAAGAATATGGGGATAGTCTGGTGAGGTTCTGCATCTGCCCCTGCCTTGACCTTGGACCTCCTGGTCTCTAGAACTGTAGGAAAGAATTCCTTTGTTTCTAAGCCTCTCAGTCTATGGATTTCGCTATGGCAGTTCGAACAGACTAGACAGATAAATCGCTGTGCTCATTATTTCCACTCTCTCACCTCACAGTCCTTCTTTTGAAAAAATGCTTAAAATTTCAAAAATTGCAAAAAGGAATACACCTTTCTCACCCTGCCTTCCAGTTCCACCTCACACCATAGTTATTCAGTATTATTAGTTTGTTTATACAGAGGGTTTTTGTTTTTTGTTTTTTGGGGTTTTTTTTTTTTTTTGGTACAAATGTATCCCATCTTCCTTTTTAACATAAATGACAGCATACCTTATATGACTTGCTGTCCTTTTTGTTTTTCCCTTAACAGTACAGCACAGAGAACATTCTCTTTTGACACAGAAAGAGCTTCCTCGAGTTGCCTTTATGGGTCTCTTCCTAGTTGACATTTAAGTTGTTTCCAGTCAATCACTATTGCAAAGAAAGCTGCAATTACTCGGGGACCCTGCGGGGAAGTCATTTCCCTTGTCTGGAAGTTAAAGTGGTAAATGACTAGAAGTCGATGTGCCTGGTCGGCTGCGCTCTTCTCCATAGGGTTGTCGCGGGTCACGCTCCCGCTAGCAATCAGGAGAGTGCCTGCTCCCGGGAAGGCTTGGCAAGTGTCCGCGCACCTTGCACCTGGCCGGCTGCGGGCCGGCCGCAGGCGGGCAGCGGGGGAAACATGACTCTAGGGGTCTCTCGCGGCCCCTCTGCCTGGCTAGGAGCTAGAAGGGCGTGCCCTCTCCCAGCTGAGCTCCTAATCCCCCCCCCCGCCACCAAAGACGCATGAAGCGGAGGAGAGGGGGCGCCCCTGCCCAACCCCTCCGACTTCAGTGTTCCAGGCTCCCTGGTCAGAACTTCCTCGGCTTCTTTTTCCCAATACTTCCCTCTTCCCTCCCCTGCTGCCTCCATTTCCCTCAGGGAGGGTTCCCTGCTCCCCAACACACCCTAGTGGCAGGAGAGCGGGCAGATCAGGCGGCAGAAGTTTCTAAGAAATAACTTCACCCAGATGTCCAGGGACAGGCAGAGGTCTGAGGACCAGAGCTCCAGCACCAGCCGCCGTGGTTCCGATGGGGACGAGCAGAGAGCCAGCGGCCCCCGAGCCTGAGAACAAGAAGAAAGCAAACTTTTGCCACCCAGCGGAAGAAGAACACCACGCTCTCTAGCAAAACCAGTGCCGAGAGGACTCAGAAGGAACGGGCTGAAGGAGAGCTTGATCCTACTTCTCAGGACAGGGCTCCACTTTGGAGAGAAATTTATGAATGGAGACCAACTATATTTGGCCCGCCAAGTTCTGTTATGAAAGTGGGGTGTTTCTTTTCTTTTTCTTTTCTGGGTATCCCCCTTTCATCCTATTACCCATTTAAGGTAGCAAAGGTTACTATCTGCACCAGAGAAGCTATGGGTCAGCTGGAATCCTGCTTGGACTATTTCAAAGGTTGGGCGTCCCTCCGGATCCTCTGGTCGGAAGCACAGCAGCTCCGGGTTTGACCCACAGAGCAGGACGCAACGGGATGGCCAGACAGAGGAGCAAGAGCCAGGCGGCAGAAGTCACAGTTCACAGGCGGCGTGAAGGCGCCCAAGGATTCTTCCGGCTGTGCCGCACATTTTCTACTTTTCCAGGACAGCCTTCTGTGTGTATGATGTACTAACTCTACCCACTCTTTGGGTTTATCCTTTGAAGACTGGAAGACTCCCCCCAAGAGGTAAATGCTGTGGTCGAGAGAACTTTGTAACTGTAGATTAAATTAGGTTTACTATGCCTACTTGCAAGTCTTGCTTCTTCCGGGTATCAATAAGGGTTATTATTTTTTTTAAGATTTTATTTATTTATTTGACAGACAGAAGTCACAAGTAGGCAGAGAGGCAGGCGGGGGTGGGGGGTGGGGGCGGGGGAGGGGGAGGGGAAGCAAGCTCCCCGCTGAGCAGAGAGCCCAATGCAGGGCTCCATCCCAGGACCCTGAGATCATGACCTGAGCAAGGCAGAGGCTTAACCCACTGAGCCACCAGGTGCCCCAATAACTGTTATTTTAATGTAGTTGTAATTTATAAAATTATAATTATAACATAGTTATAATTTATAGCTCTGTTACTATGAATTAATCATCTTTTTATATATTCTTCTATTCCATCTTTTATAATTTTTTTCCTATTGGATTATTAAGTGTTTCTGTAAGAAAAATTAGCCCTGCATAAAAGTTCCACATGCTTTCCCAGGGGGTAGCCTTTCCTTTTTTTCCTCCCTCCTTTCCCTTTTTCTTAAAACAGCTTTATTGAAATATAATTCACATACTGCACACTTCATCCATTTAAGGTATGCAATTCAATATTTTTAAAAACAACATATCCCAGAGTTGTGCAGCTATCACCACAATCTAATTGTGAAGTATTTTTCTCACCCCTAAAGGAAACCCCATACCACATAGTGGTCATTTCCCATCTCTATTTTTCCAAATTACCCCACCACCCCAGCCCTAGGCAACCACTCATCTATTTCTGTCACTATACCTTGGCCAATTCTGACATTTTGTGTAGCTGGGGTCATGCAATACGTAGCTTTGGTAGCTTTCTGCTTTCACTTTGCGTCTCTTCTTTCTCAAACCTGCTCCAGTCTGGATTTTGTGTTCACTTACACTATCGTTTAAAAGGCGGTAAACTAGGGGTGCCTGGGTGGTTCAGTCCCTTAAGTGTCTGACTTTGGCATGGGTCTCTCAGCAGGAACCCTGCTTCTCCCTTTCCCCTATACCCCTCCCCCTGCTCTACCCCCTCCCTTTGTTCCTGCTCTCACTCTCAAGTAAAATTTTGAAAATAAAATAAAATAAATGGTGGTTGACTAGAGCTATCTTACGTGTGTCTGCTTGTCCTCCTACCTCTCTAGCTGTGCCTTTTTGCTGCCTGGCTAGTTCCTCCTCCTTTACCCTCTGAACTCAGTCCTTGCTCTTATTCTCTCTTCTCTCTCCACCCCCTCTCAGCTGCTCATCTGGGGAGACCACTAGCTTGCTCTAAAAAATCTGTTCCCCTAGAATTCCGGTTCCAGGAATATGGAGGGGACCTACATTCCGTATTCCTCCTGCTAAATACAACTTAAAACTCTGGACATTGTATACAAAACAAGCATTTGAAAGGTGGAAAGAAGAAGGCAGGCTGGCTAGAGACCTCAGGACCCAAGGAATGGTATGGTCGGGAGTTCTCTGCGCTTTCTTCTTGCTCACACCTCCCAGGCTTGGAACTGGAGAAATCAGCCACTCAAAATGCCAATAGGCATAGACCAAAAATTCCACGACAAGAGCTTGTTTTCTCTCCTCAGAGGACAAGACAGGGGCAGTCTAGCAGACCAGAAACATTTAGAGGAAACATTCTACTCCAGTGAAACACCACAGGAAAAACAAACTATGGCCCAAACCCAACCACACAAGCAAAGGCTGAGTGGAAACCTAGACTTCCACCCTTATGAGACTCTTCAGAGGTTTTCCAACAATCCTACCAGGGGACTGTCAGAGAGAGCTTAGTAGGGAGTTGAACTTCCTGCCCCGATGGCTGGTCAAGAGCTTCCCCGACCCCCTGTGAAGTCGGTGGAGACTATATGAAGAACTTGAACTTCCACCCTTACCATTGGTAGAGAAGAGTCTCCTCTCCGGTGTCAGTTGGACAATCTGGCTATCTATCTCCACCTGGTAGAACCTCCCCTTCCCCTTCAGAGGAAGCCAGCAGAAGACAGAAGGTTTAGATAAGATTTGTAATTTATATTATGCATAGCTTTACATAATACAAAAATACTGAGGCTTTGATTAAAAAATATCACTCATCATACCAAGAATGAGGAAGATCTCAAAGTGAGAAAAAAAAAAGTTGTTAAAGCAGAGATGATGGAGAGATTAACATTACCAATGATTTTTAAAAAGATTTTATTTTATTTTATGTGATCTCTATACCCAATGTGGGGCCCAAACTTACAACTCTGAGATCAAGAGTGATGTGCTGCTCCACCAACTGAGCCAGCCAGACCCCTCTCTATCTGAGAATCATTTCAAAACAGCCATGATACAAATACTTCAGTGAGCAATTAAGGCTATGTTTGAAATAAATGAAAACATAGAAGGACTTAGCAAGAAAACTAAAAATCTCAGCAAAGTAATGCAAGCTATAAAGAACTAAATGGGCATCTTAGAACTGAAAAATACAATAACCAAAATAAAAAGCTCACAGGATGGTCTGGCTGGGAGAATGGAGGGGATAAATGAACCAATGAACTAGAAGATAGAACGATAGAAATTACCTAATGTGAACAACAGATGAAATAGATTTTTAAGAATGAACAGAGCCTAAGGGAACTGAGAACTACCAAAAACCAAACCAAACTAAAACAAACCAGAACAAAGACCCAAAAAAACAACAAAACCCCAAACCCTAAATCTAATATTCACGTCGCTGGAGTCCTGGAAGGAGAAGAGAGAGAAACAAGACCGAAGAAGTACTTAAATAATGGCTGGAAAGTTCCCACATGTGATAAGAAACATAAACCTACAGATTCCCGAAGCTGAGCAAACTCCAAATGGACTGAACCCCAAGAAATTCACATCAAGACACAACATAATTAAGGTTTCAGAGGACCCGAAGGCATGGCACTAACCAGTCCCTGACCTTTCCAGCTTCCTGGTTCCAGAGAGTCTGTGGCCACGGTACCACCTGGCCCACGCCCAGGCTACTGAGAGCTTGTTTACCAATGGCTCCTGGAGTAAAGGGCTTCTCACGCACAGGCCTGAGAGGATTCCCTCTTGGCCGTTTGCCGTTTGCTTTCTCAGGTGAGGGTAACTCCCTGCCATCATGTGCCCTCTGGAATGAAGGGGACAGGTAACAACCACAGGTTCAGCCAGAAATGCTGCTTTAATGATAGCCATTGCTAAAGTTTGAGTCCTTCGCCCTCACTCACCAACCACCTTTCTGGTGCTCTCGGCTACATGGGCGCTTGTGGGGACCCCCCTATTTAGTGAAATTCATTACTTCTTTAGCTTTTAAACTTATTACGGAAAATTTTAAAGACATACAAAGTAGAGAGACTGTTGTGGCTACCACGAAGTTTCAACAGTTATCCCCTTAAAGCCAACGTTTCTCCATTTGTACCCTCAAACCAACTTCCTCCCCCATTCTTTTTCTTTTTTTTTTTTTTTAAGATTTTACTTACCTGACAAAGAAAGGGAGAGAGAGAACACAAGCAGGGGGAACTGAAGGCAGACCCTTAATCGACTGAGCCACCCAGGTGCCCCCATTCTTTCTTTTTTACAAAATTTATTTAAATAATCTCTACACCAAACATGGGGCTTGAACCCACAACCCCAAGATCAAGAGTTGCATGGTCTCCCAACTGAGTCAGCTGGGTGCCCCTTTCCCGCATTATTTTAAAGCAAGTCTGAGAGACTATATTTGGTCTGTAAATATTTCAGTATGTATCTCTAAACAATGCCTCCTTTTTTATTTTTGGTTATGGTCAGGCTTATGTTTTTTTTTTTTTTAAGATTTTAATTATTTATTTGAGAGAGAGAGAGCACAAATACAGCAGGAGTGGGAGAAGTAGGTTCCCCTCTGAGCAAAGAGCCGGACGTGGGGCTCGATTCCAGGTCTCTGGGATCCTGACCTGAGCCAAAGGCAGATGCTCAACCTACTGAGCCAGCCAGGCGTCCCTATGGTCAGGTTTATTAAGGTATCATTTACATGTGGTAAAATATACCTTTGTATAGTTCTGAGGTTTTATGAATTCAGTTATATAAACATTACAAACAGAATAATCTGCCACCTCCCCAAATTCTCCCATATCCCTTGTGGAGAACTCCCTCTACTACCCCAGTAACCACAGATCTGTTTTCTATTCCTTAGTTTTGCCTTTTCTAGAAGGTCATAAAAGATGGAATCATAAGGTAGTAGCCTTCTAGGGCGCCTGTTCTACATCTTCTATAGGAAATCCTTACGTTTCTTCCCTGGCTTTTGCTTAAGATGTTGGGTGGTCATGAAGAGTGTCCTTTAATCAAAATCTTACTGATTGCGCCTGTGTGCTGTCCTGTCCTCTGTTCTCCACAGCCTCGCTGCCGAAAGGCAGAGGAGCAGGCATCTGCATCACTCAGGAGTTCGTGAGAAATGCAGGATCTTGGACTCTGCTCTAGACCTACGAAATCAGAACCCTCATGTTTAACCTTTTTACAAGATCCCCAGGTGACTCAGCTCCTGGGAACTGGTAGTGAGAGCCAGAATTTTGGTTTAGGTTCCATTTTTCCCCCCTTCAGGGAGGCAACATCATTTATTATTTCTTAACTGGGCACACCTGCTCCTCTCTCGCCCGGCCGGTCGCTCAAGTCTGCGGGGACTGTCACCTTCCTGTCACTCAGGCCTCCATAACTGTGGCCACCCCCAAGGCTCAGCGTCATGCCTGCCACCCAGCGCCCCTTTCCTTGGTCCTGTCCCGTCCCGTGAGCGCATTTACCCGAAGGGCTCTCAGGGCTCTCTTTGCTCATCGTGTTCGCTCATCTTTTTGTCTAATCCTGCACTGCCCTTGGTCTTTCAACTTGACTTTTCAGTTGCTGAGAGAAGAGACCTTCCACAGAGGTTCAGCCTGCGTGCGCCTTTAACTCAACAAGTCAAGCCTCAATCACAATTTTTCCTCCTAGCCTCCCTTTTGGATTTGTAACCTGGCCATCTTCTGAGCGTTCAGGCTAGACTATTTGAAGTGGTCTTCTGTTTCCCCCCTCTTTCATGTCCTATCTCTAATTAAACTATTAATTCCCCTGTATTTGTCAGCCTTCATTAGGTTATGCCGGAGTGAAAAACAGTTCCCCAAAATCTCAGCGACCAGACTGTTTTATTTGTTGGCTGACATTCCAAGCTGGGGTGACACGGTTCTGCTCTGCTCCACGTGTCTTCTTCGTTCCAGGACCCAAGGTTGAAGAAGCAACCCAGATCAGGCATATGGCACAGGCCACCGAGGAAAGGCAGAACTAGGGATGGATTTCAAAGCCTCTGGCAACCAGGGAACACAGCCATTCCACCCGCATTCTTGTCACAGCAAATGACAAGGTCAAGTCCCAAGTCCCATGACAGTGGGTTAGGAAAGTGTGTTCAAGTATCCGGAATCAATAGCACAATCTATCACAACTCCTTTTTTTAATATCTGGATTGCATCCCTTCTTTCAATTCCCTTTCCCCTTGCCTTAAACTTCCCTTCTCCTAGTGTAAATACCACCTGCTCCGGGAAAGCCTTCCCTGACACCATCAGCCAAGGTCAGAGCCACTGCAGTCTGCTCTCGTGGTACCTGCACTTCTTCGCAGCACACTTGTAATGATTTATGCAATATTCAGTGTCTCACTTTCCAGACTTCAAGCTCCATGAGGGCAGAGGCAGCATCTGTTTCGCTCTCCACTTTAGCCTTGGCCCCTAGAAAAGTGTTAAAGCACATAACAAGAACTCCATAATTACGTGTAAATGAATGAAAGCATGCTTTAGCCAGGGTCCTCTCATCCCTCAGCTGGATTGTGGAAAGACCTCACCAGCTGTTTCTGGTATCTGTGTACTCCTCAGATCACCTATTAGTCTTGTAGCTTGACTTCCCTGTCTGTCGCTTTTCCAGCTGAAACACAGTATTTGAAGTTTCCCGAATTATTATGCTTCCTCAGACTTTCATCCTTTTGCACATGCTGTTCCTTCCCTAGAATTCCCTTTCTGCACTGCTGTTCCTGGTAAAATCCTCTTCATCTTGTACACCTCCGTTCTGAGGCGGTCTCCTCTGCTGGGCCTACATTGGCTCTCAGTGCAGACTCCAGCCCCCCACCCCTTACTTCCCCATTTAATCCGCACATCTCCATTTTAGCAGTTATCTTGTGGTACTCTGATGGTTTGTGGGCCTCTACTAGACTCAGCTGCAGGAGGCCAAGAAGAATATTTAATATGGGGCCTTGCACAAAGCAGGTGCTCAAAATTGCTCAAAAGGTGCTCAAAAAGGGGACCCTTGTCCCCTTGCAAGCTAATTCTCACAGAGTAACAACTTCTCTGTTGAGAAGCGCCGTCAAAACCCACGTTAACAAATTCCATGCACTGTGGGCATAGGCCAAAGCCTCAGCCTTCCAATCAGAATTGACTGACTTGTGCTATATATATACCCAGTCCTAACAAATTGTTTGTGGTTTTCCAGTATAGATTAGAGAAAGGAGAGGGGCCCAGGGCCAAGGGCAGGAAGTAGCCTCTGACCGTCTGTCCGTGAACTACAGCAAATATGACCACGTTCCTGACATGGCCACAGTAGTGTGTGGTCCTGGGGAGTCCCTGTTTTCTGCACAATTCTGAGCCTGGAGACTCTGTCTTAGATTAAAACAAAAACAAAAACAAAAACAAAAACAAAAACCAAAAAAACCCCTTGCTTTATTTCCTTGTTTCCCTCCTGACTGAAGAGGGCAAGCAGACTCTACCCCTTGGTTTCCTCATGCTTAACCAGGGGAAAGAGAGGACGGTCTCTCTTGGGCTTTGGTCCTCTCCTTCCTTTCACTGGTGGTGGCAATCTTGGCTTGGATTTGACTGATTTTTTTCAGGCAACCAAAGCTTACTGTCCACAGTGGAGTTTTGCCCTGGCGCACATTGGCTCAAATAGTGGTTCTGCACTTTGAGTGTGGGTTGGAATCTCCTGGAGGGTTTGTTAAGCCTCAGATTGCTGGAATCCACTTCCAGAGTTTGTGAGTCAATAGGTCTGGGGTATGGACCTAAAATTTTGCATTTCTAAGAAGTTTCTAGATGATGCTGAGGCTCTTGGGCTGGGGATGGCCGTTTGAGAGACACGGGCCTGAACAATGAGCCTCAAGCAAGACCATGATGAGAAACTCTGGCCAGACAGGAAAACGCAGAAAATTTCACCCTTGATCATGCACTTCGTACTTCATTGGCACAGGTGCCTGCAATTTTTTCCAAGGAAGACTTTGTGACTTGATATTTTCCACTTGTAGAACGAGTTGAACTGGATATTTATTATCAGATATTTACTTAGACCAAATAAACATAGTTAAAAACTCTGTAAAAAGAGAAGATGCTGGCATCCTGACTTCCCTCCTCAAGGATCTGTATCATGGACTCATATTTAGATCCAAAGCCACACAAGAAAGTCATTGTCAGAAAAATCAGGAGTGCCCTGTTGTCTGCGGTCACATCCCCCAACCCGCTCTCCCCAAGCTCTCTGCTTACACCTGATTTCAGAGTTTTGTATTCAACTATTAAAGGTAGTTGTGAAGGCCTATTGTTAATATAAATCAATTTCAAAATTAATGACCCAATGATAGGCCCTAATGTTAAATTACTAGATGACATTCATTGAAAAAGTGGCAACAATGGGGAGAGTCGATGACAACATCTAAAAACTTTAACACACTCCCAAGAAGAGCAACACTGGTGTCTTTGGAGAAACGTCCCTTGTGTCCCTGATGTTTTTCGCCAGTAGCCTCAGGCTTAGCACTGTCTCTCTGTGCAATTGTAATTAGAATCCAGGTGGTTGGTTTTGATCTTAAACTAGGATGGTCATTGCCAGTAAGAATTCCTAAGTAGGAGGAAAACTCATCAGTCTCTAGCAGGACCTGCAGAAGAAAGATTTATATCCAGTGAATTCTACATTTGAGTGGTGCTAAAAAGTCACAGTGTTTTGCATTGTAACATCCTGAAATCCAGATACATCTTACGGTGAATGGCATCTTATAATCACGGTTGGCCAAGTGGGGGTCAAGACGTGTTGTCATTGCCTGAACACGCACAAACTCTGTGGTTAATCCTGATGGGATGACTTGGCAGCTGTAATCTCCATGTTTCTGTCAACAGATCACCTAAGGATTGTCTGGAAAGGAAACATGATGCCTAGTGTCTGAACACTTTTCCTTGCAACCTCCAGGTAAGATCAAGAATGTGCTAGCATCACAATATGTACCCTAGGTTTGGAAGCATTCAGGAGTGAAGTGTAGTTAAGAAATGCTGCATCACCAGTGCCTGGTAATTAACAATACGAGGACAGCAATGACTCAGTTGAAAAATGACTAAGTAAAAGAATAGAGATTCAGAGTGTGAAGAAATTAGAAGTCTTTAATAAGTTTGTTGTGTTCCCTTTTTATGTACACACAAGAGCGATAGAAATATGTCTAAGTCTAAAAGCTCTCATTCAATAAATATTTAAAAGTTCAAAAAGATTAAAAACCTTACGAAGAGTTTAACTGGGTATATCTTTTTTTCTAATAGCAGTTCTCAACCTTTTTGATCTGAGGACTCCTTTTATACTGAAGATTGAGGATCCTAAAATTCTTTCATGTAGTAATATCAATCAGTATTTATCATATTCAAAAATATTTTTGAAAGAGAGAGAGTGCACGTGTTCTTGGGGGGGGAGGGGCAGAGGGCGAGGGAGAGAAATCTTAAGCAGGTTCCCTATCCTGCACTGAGCCCCCCGTAGGGCTTGATCTCACCACCCTGAGTCATGACCTGAGCCCAAACCAGGGGTTGGATGCTTAATGGACTGAGCCACCCAGGCACCCCTCATATTCAACATTTATTTGTTTTAATTTTAATTTTTTAAAAGATTTTATTTATTTGGGACAAAGCGAGAGAGAGAGAGAGAGAGAGAGAGAGAGAGAGGTGGGGAGGGGCAGAAGGAGAATCAGAGCTCCCAATGAGCAGGGAGCCCGATATGGGGCTTGATACCAGGACTCTGAGATCATGACCTGAGCTGAAGGCAGATGCTTAACCAATTGAGGCAATTGGGCGTCATAGTCAACATTTAAAGAGACTTTTAATACCAAAAAATACGCAAGCACAGATTCCATAAGCCGCCAGAGATAATGACACCATTCAGCCTCTGAAAAGCTCTGATGTGCACTGGGGAGAGAATGAGATCCGGAGAGGCGGATTTGTGTTGGCATGTCCACAGGAAGAGGGTTTCTACCTTGTGGATATTTATTTATTTGAGAGAGATAACATAGGCAGAGGGAGAGGGAGAAGCAGACTCATTGCTGAGGAGGGAGCCCGATGCAAGGCTTGATCCCAGAACCCTGAGATCATGACCTGAGCCGAAGGCAGAGGCTTAACCTACTGAGCCACCCAGGCAACAGATAGATTTCCACTTAAGTGCTGGAAGGAGTACAATGTGGAAAACTGGTGTTGGACCACTGGGAGTGCTGTGAGGCATGGGGAAATGAGCTGATTAAATGTCCTCTGTGGCCGTGAGGAATATTCCTCCCAACCCCCAGCTCATACCTGGTGTCCTGCAGGCCTGAGTCATTCCAACCTTAGGAGAAGGTACCCGTGAACCTGGGTTCCAGCACGGTGGAACCGGCCGTCTAGGAGGAGAACAGAGTTGGGACAGAGGAATGAAGGAGTGTGATTTGCCCCCTGGGGAAGAAAGCTGGGTTTTTCTGGAGACCAACGGAGGAGTTGGGGCTTATAGTTTCTGGAGATCTGGGGAAGCCTGCAAATGCCTGTGTGGGCATTTGCTGATGGACACTGGAGGCCAGCCAGGGTTTGCCTGGACTGTCTGGCGGAGAGAGGGCAGTCCCTGGGGAGCTCAGAGGCGGCTTTAGAGACTACAGCAGCAATGTAGTTACCAGCCAGTCTGAGATCATCCTGATGAGTTTGATTTCTAGCTCTGCCTTACTGGCTGGAATGTCATTGTCACTAGAGCCCACTTCGCAGGATCCCCCTGAGAACGTTAAGTAAGGGACACATGGAAGTTCCTCAAACAGTGCCTGGTGTATCATCAATGCTATACATATGCCATCATCTCTTGCACTTTGGATGTCCTGGAGAGGTCATACCTGCCACACCGTGTCCTCCGAGAGTTGCCATGGCTAAAGTTTCACCCTGTGTTTAATTGAAGACCAGATTAAAGCCCTAAGGCTGGAGTCCGGGGGACCAAGAGCATCCTGGAAATCGCAGAAATGCTCTACTGAACAGTGGGTGGGAGAGGCTACGGTGGGGAAGGTCATCGAGCCGGCCACTCCACCCTGTAAGGTCTTCCTGCTCTAGCCCATGGCACTGGGTCCTGCTCAGCAAACCCTCACTGACTTCAGAGGGACTGAGGGCTTTTCTTTCTTGAGTGTGAGCACCGGCGTCCCACGCAGGGCATAGCCAGATCAGTGCCAAACTCCTTGAGAGTCCACCGGGGCCTGGATCCTTCAGTGGGTGGCGGGGAGTGGTGGCGCCTGTGTGTCTGAGCCGGGGAGGTGGGCGTGGGCAGGCATGGGCAGGCACGGGGCCGACCGTCAGGGCTCCTGCCACCTGCCATATAGCACGGGTATCTGAACTTGCCCGGACCTCTGTCCGCGCTTCCGGACTGCCTCTCCTCCCACACGCATCCCGCCCCCAGGGTGGGCGTGGCCTGCTCGTACCCTCGCCTTCCCCTCCAGGGGGCGGAGCTGGGGGAGGGGTCCACGAGTGAGTCACGTCCAACAGGCGGAGCTGAGCACTAGGGGGCCGGCTGGGGAGGCGCCACATCCGGCGGCTGACTCGTTGTGTATAAAACCGAGGCCGCAGTAGTCGGCTTCCAGCAGCAGCACTGGGCTCTTTTCGGCTACGGGAGCAGTTGCTCCAATGCCCCACAGCGGCCATGAGCATCCCGCACTGGTGGGACCAGCTGCGGGCCGGCAGCTCGGAGGTGGATTGGTGCGAGGACAACTACACGATCGTGCCTGCCATCGCCGAGTTCTACAACACGGTGCGGGAGCGGGAGCGGGAGCGGGAGCGGGAGCGGGAGCGGGGATGGCAGGCGGACTGGAGGGAGGGGACCATCCCTAATCGTGGCTGCGCCGGGAACCTGGACATGGGTCCCTGCGTGTATTTGGGGTATGCTCTCTCCAGGGCCAGGGTCGATCCGTGCGCCCCCTTCTCTGCGCTCATTCCAGCTCTCCATCTGTCTGTCCTCTTCTGTCCCTATCCCGACATCTGGGCTTATTCACCCCTTGTCATTTCCTTCTGATGGCTCTATTGTCTTGTTTGACCGGCACCTGTCCCGAAGCCAGCGGTCCGCGCCAGCCCCTCACCTAGGTGGGTGACTCAGGGACTGGTGAACCCGCCGGGACAATTCCCTTCCTCCGCTAGGATCTCTGAGGCGTGACGCACTTGGGTCGCATTGTGCGGTTTCTCCCTGAATACCTGCTCTAGGAGTGGGTGGGGGGGGGGGGAGGTCCCGGGCAGGTTTCAGGGGCAGGGCCCACTGCCACCGCGCTGATTGGCCCCGCCCCGCTAACACACCAATAATAGGTCGAATTACTTTGGGCCAGAATCACGTTGTTACTTGTTCCCATGTCTTTACCTTTAGTTTACAGGCTCACTCCAGCACCCAAGTCAGCTCCCCCAGGTCTGTGCCCTCTCCAGCGATTAAGCCTGGGGAGTGAGAGGGAAGTTTGGGAGTGACTGTGTGCGTGTTTCGTGGACTTGCCTTGGTCCCACTACGGGCAGGCTGAAACTTCCCCACCGCAGTAGTGGGTGTTGCTGTTAGTATTTATGGGAGGGAAAGCTTGATGCTGGAAGGAAATGCCTTTTCTTTTCCCTGTGAGGTGGTTCAGGATTCTCAGACCAAATGGAAGACTCTGCATGGTCATTTCTGCGGCTGCCCAAATACACACAAAAACCAGGAGCTCCTGGTTTACAAGTCCCTGTGAATTTGAGGTTGTTTGTTAGGGTTTTCTCCTTGGATTTTCTGGAGAGAATGTACTTGGCATGAGTCAGTCTGGAGGGATCTCTGATGAGCTGGTCAGAGCCTTTTCATTCATTGATGATGAAACTGAACTCTAGAGAAGGGAGCAGTCATCCTCATGTTTCTGGCACAGTCCAGAAGTCTGCACTCTCCCTCCTTCCTCTCTCACAAACACTCCTGCTTCTTAATTATGACCAGGTTAGTTTTTCAAGAAAACCTACCCTCTCCTGTCCATCGATCCTGTGAAAGACTAGTGGAGGTGGCCACAGGTCACCTGTTGAACCCCTTCCTTCAGAGCGTACCCTCAGGGGTAGACAGGGGCACACAGTACTGGAGCTGGCTGGGTACTCTGAGTACCCGGTGCTCTTCAGTGTCTGTGGGTGATTAGCCTGGCTGGTCCTCCTGACAGGCCTTGTTCTTTGCAATACTCCTAAACCACAAAATTTGCTTTAGCCCATTAGAGAGCTTTAAATCTCAGAGAAGTGTTTGGTCTCCTGACTTTGTTGAGTCTGGGTCCAAAAGAGCTTAGCAAAACTGTTTCCTTCTCTCAGTTTCCTTGCCCTACTTATCTTCTGAAGCTTATCACAGGACAAACGCGTGCTTCTCTTTCTCTTGTATTGAGGAAGACTGAACATAGTTACTTGGCAATAAATAGCTTATTAAATCCTCATTGGAAGGCAGCAGGTCTAATTATCCATTTTAGAATAATCATTACTCATTACTAATTTTGAGGAAGTTTCGGGAACCGAAAATAAAAATCAGGGGATGACTGGGAGAAGGATCTAGAACCTTCTTAATGGGTCTTGGGGTAGCACATCAGTACTACAACTTACGTCACTTCTGGCTACCATTAATTGTTTGCTGGGTGTTGAAGCTTTGCTGTGTAGTGCACAATCACCCCGGGTGGTGGGCACTCGTCATTAGGTCCACTTGATAAAAGGAAGAAACCAGGGTCTAGAGAGATGATGCAATTTGCCAAGGTCAAGAAAATGGCAGAATTAGAGTTAGACCTTAGTTCATTTGACTCTTCAAAGATACTTCTCCTGAGGATGGAAATGTCACGTAGCTCCTTTTGACTTCTTTATTTTGCACAGCACAGCTGTTTATAATTCAGTCATTTTTTAACTGAAAACTCCTGCATTGGGACCATTGGATCTACAGGATAGAACTCATGATGTTGGGTATGAAAAAGTCTGTGTAGTTATTTGTTCCAGTTGTTTAAAATGTTCACCTTAAAAATAAAATTTACTTTACCAGCAAACATGGGTTTATTTTGGAGGAAGAGAAAATTGCCATTCAGGACAAGCAAGCTATAGCAAAAGCATAGGCAAGACCAATAAACAAAGGAGCGGAATGTTATCTTATGGAGAAGGAGGAAGTTGGGAGGGGTTGTTTTGAGCTGGAGAAAAGCAAAGAGTTCAGGGTGATTGTTTCTCATTGGCTGAGGGTCAGGGGTAGTGGATTTCTCTTGGGAGATACAATGTATATCTTTCCCTGTTGGGACCTGCAATAAGTTCCTTGGGGAATCTTCTGTCACCGGTCTGTCATTCACATTGAGTGGTGTGGGCTTCTCCTTCCAGCCTCCCCAGGGAGCATCCCCAGGCAACTTCAGTGAGGTTTGCACTTACTAATTTTCACAAATAGTAGCACGATCAGGGTAAAAAAAAAAATCAGAGTATGCAAGTTATAAAGTGAAAAATCTACTTTTTTGTATTATCTTTTCATACCTTTTCTCAGGCATTGTACAAAACACACGCATTTGTGTGAGTATTTAAAATACATATGTTAAATGTGTACACCCAATATCTAAGTTTTCATTCAACCCGGTTGAGATCATACTACACAGACTCCTTTCGATGTCTTACTTAATAGATCTTAGAGATGGTCCTAGATTTGGCTCAAAGTTACCTTCCTCTTTACAGTGTCTAATCGGTGTTCCATTGAATGGACTGACCGTGATTTATTTAACCACTCAATCTCTTATTGATGGACATGTAGGGCGGTTTCTGTTTTATGCTTTCGATTTGGTTTTGGAGCAGTGATGCAATGAATATCTTTATATCTGCTTCTGGATGGACTTATACAAGTACGAATCCTCTGGAGGGAATTCTGGAGGGAATTGCTAGATCAAGGAGAGAGTTTACTCAGAGACTGATAATCGTTGTTAAATGGCCCACCAGAGAGAGTACCCTGATTTATAGTATACTCGCACTGACAGGGTTTGGGTGGACAAAGCCTTTTGCTTTGGGGCCCTGCAAATCTCTGTTGCCTCAAGACTTGTCATCATCCTTTGCTTCAGCCAATCCTACATTTCCCTTCCAAGAACGTGTCATGTTCTTCCATAGCCATTTGTTTCTGCACATTTTGTACTGTTTCTTCCATCCACAAGTTTTATGGATGTGGGTTCCTTTTTATGTTTTAAGTTTCCAGGCTCTAGTCATACCAAAGAGAAGGACTCTAGAACGCACTGCTTTAGAGAAAAGTAGGGTCTGCTTTTTAACCACAGGGCTTTACTTTTGGGGACTGTCTTGCTGGGCAGTGACTCAGGGGCTCAGGAGGAAATCCACTGGTGCTGAAGAAAGTCTCGAAGCAAATTATCTGCATAAAACCAGTCCATCATCTGTTGCCTTTCCCAATGAGCTCTGCTACCCATCAAGATAAGGAAGGTAGTTCTCCTGATATGCTAAGGCCCATGTCCCCATAGGGCAGAATGACCTATATATTCTGTCTCTGTTCATGGCTAGATCTGTCTGTTTACTGGGCAGCTGCTGTGTGCGTGTCACAGAGATCACACCTGCAAACAATCTTTTGGGTGGTGATGGTCAAACCCTGAGAGGTACACAGGTTGGCAAAGGTATTATTGGTATTCCACATGGGGTTCGGGTACTGTGGAGGAATTTTGCAAGAAGTCTTCTGAGTGGGGTGGCCAACGTGTCCTCGTTTGTCCAGGCCTTGCCCGTGCCCTGGGGGACCCTCCTCAGTCCCAGGCAGGCCAGGACAGCTGGTCATCCCAAAGGCATGAGGGCAGCGATGGAATGGAGGATTAGACATCTGCATGCAGTTAAGAGGCCCAGACCTTCTACTCAGCTGGGGAATACCCCTTAGCTGTTTCTGAACCTTCTGTTCAGAAAATCTCACAGCCTGTTGCTTTGTCAGCATTTACTGTGCGCCTGGGAAAGCGCACACTCCCATGCGTTGGGAGGAGATTGCTGCCTGTTCTTGAGATTATTTTGGGGCGATGTTACGGAGGAATTCGTGGAATGAGGAACTTTCTAAGGAAATAATTAATACATTTTTAAATTGCGGTTTCCTTTTAATTAAAACAATCTGCTCTGCCGACATTAAGCTAATTAGTTCTCCAAAGCAACAACAGGCTTTAAAAAATACCCCTTGGCTGAACTATTCAACTTCAGTAACCCACACAATTGTGAGGGGAAGTTTCATTTCTCAGACGAAATGGAGCCGCTGAATGTGTGTTTTAACCAGGACTTGTTTGCTTTTCTGTATTTCTTTTGGAGTTCCTTCCTCTTTTTGTCTCGGGGAGAGAGTGTCCCTCTGATTTGGTCTTTCCCTTTTCATAGACAGAGGGCTTTAAAAGGCATGGTGGAGGTGGGCCATCATTGGGAGAAGGGCTATGAAGAGGCAATAAGGTGATTTCTGTGTCATCGGGGAGATGTCCAAATGGTGCTTCTAAGTTGAACTCCTTAATACGTGCATTTAAAAAAATGTTTGAGGTCCCATGACTTTCCTGCAGGTGTAATGAATGACTTCATATCTTTGTGAAAAGTGTGTAAATACATTTAAACGTGTTTAACACAGAAGCCAGCATTGCCCCATATGTTACCCAGAATTTACATACAAACTTGAAAAGGCAAAAACAAGTGAAGAACACGCGTTGACAAAGCCGGCGCGGGGGGACAGCTTAGCGGATGCTGTACTTGGCTGGAGCAAGGGAGATTGCAAGGGTTTGAGGCAATGAAGACGAGGTAAAAAGCAAAATGTGTCCTGCCCCCACCCCCACCGCTGACATTGTAGGAGAGGCTGGTCCCTGGGGCTCCTTCCCCTGGGGAAGGACTAGATAACGCCCCCACATGTGGCACGTACAGCAAGTGAGGTCAGTCTCTCTGAACTAAGAGGAGGAGTTTGGCGCAGCCTGTGGTCGGCCTGTTGTTGAAGAAGAGGAGTAGTAGAGCGATGATGTTCTAATACGCGATATGTATGCATTCACATAAATGCAAGGAAAGGGACTTGAAGACTGTGAACCCGAGGGCAACGGGGAACCCCCTGGAGCAGGATGGCAAGGAGACTTGAAACAAAATTACAGAACGGAACAGGAGAACACGTTTATGTCTAAAAGGAGAAAGATCAGTTTTTGAGTTATCTCTGGTATAATAATTCCATTTTCTCCTTCTCCCCCTTTCATTCCCTCTCTGCTCCTGGAAAGGAGAGCCGCATTTAAATCATATCACAGGTGCACAATGCAGGGATGAGTCAGAATTTTTAGAGAACCAGCGAAGAGTTCAGCCAAGGAGGTCAGAGTGTAGCTGGAGGGAAGGGGGCCTTTGGAGGGGAAAATCAGCTCTGGGCCGTGGAAAACAGCTTAGGGCCCGCCCCTGCTCTGTGGGTGATGGGCCAGCCTGCAGAGCCCTTCTGGATGCTCATGCATTGCCCCTTGTAAAACGAAGGATGGTCTTGAAACACTCTCATTTTTACTCCTGAAGAACTCTCGTTCTTTAAAGGACTCCTTGGAAAGTCAAAGGCTGGGATAGTCAAACAACAGCTTACTGCTGACAATGTATGCGGACCCTCGGCCCAGTTCCTCCTTACCTGCTGCTTAGTGACTGAGAGTGGCCCTGTTTCTAAGCTTGGAGACTGCACCCTGGCTGGGACATCTGACACCATTTATCCAAACCCTCACCCTGGGCTGCAAGTAGCTTATGGGCCTTTCCAGTGAGAAGGAGGAAAAGATCCCCCTCAGCAGATGAACTAGAAGGAAGGTACCCTTTTCTGTACAATGGGGTAGCCCCACTGGGGATTTCAGGCTTCAATCTTAACCCCCATCCTGCATCCATCCCGCCCCGACACAGGATCTGGTTCTCCACTTGCCACTGACTGAATTCCCTCCTCTCTTCCCTGCCTTTCTAAAAGTGGTGTCCCTTATAACCTTTCCTGCTCCCAGATGTTGAAAGAGGCCTGCCTGCCTAGGTCACTGACTGTCCCAGTCTTTACTGGTCTGCCTCAGGGGTCTGGTGTTGCTGATGTGTTTGGTTTAGTTGTGCACATGCACATTTTCCTACGTCTGGTAAAGCTTTTCTACCCAGGCTCCTTTAGTTCAACTCAGAGACCCACCCTCACGGTTCTCGTGGGGCTCCCTCTGTGTTGTTCAGCAGCGGGGACTGGACTGGTCTTTGGAAAGAGCCCAGGCCCTTGATTTTCTGGACTTCATCTGCCCCAGCCTCCTACCTGTGAAAGTTTTTTTCTAGTCTTTTTTTTTGTGGAATCCTCCTACCCTTCCCCAGCGGTGTTGCTCAGTTCGACTTAGTTGTGGTTTTCCCATTCTGCACGCTTCCTCTGCCTCCTGTCATTTAGGAGTCACAGTTAGAAAGGAAACTTCAAAAGCCGAATGTCCCCACCACTTTGTACCTTGGAGGATGGCCTTCATTAAGAACAAAAACAACCGGAAAATAACACACGTTGGCAGAGTGGTAGAGCTATGAGAACCCTTGTACAGGGCTGGTGGAAAGGTAACATGGTCCAGCCATGGTGGGAAACAGCTTGGCGGTTCCTCAGTAAGTTAAACATGGAGTTACCATGGGATCCAGCAATGCCAGCTTGGGCATGTACCCAGAAGAAAACAAGTACGTGAATGTTCATAGCAGCCCCGTTCGCAACAATCCATTAATGAGGGAACAGATAAACAATGTGGTCTTCGGATGAAGGAATATTATTTGGCCATGAAAAAGCAGGAAGTACTGAACGCACCACAATGTGGATGAACCGTAGACACGTTGTACTAAGTGAAAGAAACCAGACACAAAGGTCATAGACTGTGTGACTCCGCTCTCATGAAATACCCAGAATAAGGTACACTCATAGACACAGAAAGCAGATCAACAGTTTCCAGGGGCTGGGCTGGGGGGTAGGGAGGGAGTGGAAAGTACCTGCTTAATGGGTGTAGGATTTCTCTTTGGGGTGATGAAAGATTTTAGAGCTAGACGGAGGTGATGGTTGCATATTCTGAGGGCATATAATGACATAGAATTGTACACTTTAAAATGGTTAATTTTATGTGATGTGAATTTTGCCTCGATTTAAAAAAAATTGGGAGGGGGAAAAAACAGGAGTTGGTTGTGACCTCCTAGAAACAAGAAGACAAAAGAATACATTAAAAAAACCCTAGAGCTGAGGTTCCAGAGTTATGCTGACCTGTACGGTCATCCCTGGGCATTTGCAGATGTTGAGCACATGGAGTTTGGCTGGTCCACATAGAGACGGGCTGTAAGTGTGAAGTTCACCCTGGACTTCAAAGCTTTATGTGAAAATAAATGGAATGGAATGGAAAATACCTCATTAATGATATTTAAATAGTGATTAAGTGTTGAAATGACAATTTGAATATATTAGAGAAGATAAGTTTATTTTTTGAAAAGCCAAATGCCACCCTCCACCAAGATAATAGGCTTAAATCCACACTAAAATCTGAAAGTTTGATCTTTACCTAAAAGTAGGTTTGATTAGGGGAAGAAACTGACAAGGGCAGGCACAGGAAACTAGGAAGCATCCTGCCTTGTGAGGAAAAAAGCTGGCCTTGCTAGCAGAAATTTTGGGGAGCTGGAATGTCTAGTCCTTGCTTCCATATTAAACTTTATTTTTTACTGTTACTTAGTGTAGGCCTTACTTTTAAAAACATATGTTCAAGTAGAGCAAAAGGCTTTATAGGTAGTCTTGTGCAGAAAAAGAAGATTCTTGGAATCTAGACAGGGGGCTGGGCAGCCTTCGTAGCTCGATCATGGGAGTAGGTGTAAAAATGCTGCGAAGAGACAGGAAGAAGCCCCCAAATGGCCATTAAAGAAGGCTTAAATTTCCCCGTATTTGCAGTTAAAATATAAAAAATACATACATACATATATACATAAATAAAAGATGTAACAGCTTGAGCAAGATGTGTGGCCACATCCATCACAGTTTGGAAGAAGGGTCATATCTGGAACACGCTGCTTTGTTTCTTTGCCCTTTTACTTAATATTCATCTTTTCATTTTACATCCCCCTCTCCCTCCCCCAGATCAGCAACGTCTTATTTTTCGTTTTACCGCCCATCTGCATGTGCTTATTTCGCCAGTACGCAACATGCTTCAACAGTGGCATCTACCTAATATGGACGCTCTTAGTTGTAGTGGGTAAGTGGATTCGTGTTGGAGCAGGGGCCGAAAGGGAGGAAATGGAATTCTGCACACTTCCTGTCCTAGTTGAACATTATGTTTTTGTAAACCAGAGTCACCCTGACGTCTCCGTGAACTTTTATTTTGCTTTGACGCCCGAAGGAGGACGCTTTTGAACACGGGCTGCATACCGGGGTGACTCTAATGATCACTTCATGGCTTACTTCTGTAACCCTGTTGGTGCTGTGCCAGCGCCATTTTCTGAGGACTTCGGAAGAAAATCACACACACACAAAGATTGAACTCTGATGAGACTTTAGTCTAATGGATCAAAACAAAAAAAGAAAATTCTCTATGTTTGATCTTTCATTGTTCTGGGAAATGTTTGTATAATTTCCATTTCCTTCCACAGGCAGATTGGGAATTCTTAACAGTGAGAGAATGTTGACTTTTATTGACTGCCTCTTCCCCTGAAGCCTCCAAGGAGGAGGACAGTGTTTAACTGTGGCATTATTCGAGTTCTGATGTGCTGACCTTGGGGCCCTGCTTGAAATCCTCTTTCTAGGCTTCAAGTCTGCATGCCTAGGGGGTGTGTGTTTCTTCCTTCAGCTGCTTCTTTCAGTGAGAGTGTGATCTGGCGATTGTGACAGTGGTTGGTTGAATGGCTGGCCTGTGTTGAATTTGTGAGTCTCTTCTTCTGTGGTGACCTTTTTTTACTGGTTGTCATTGATTCTAGGAATTGGATCCGTCTACTTCCACGCAACCCTAAGTTTCTTGGGTCAGATGCTCGATGAACTTGCAATCCTTTGGGTTCTGATGTGTGCTCTGGCCATGTGGTTCCCCAGAAGGTATCTACCAAAGGTCTTTCGGAACGACAGGTAAGCTTGTGCTACAGTTTTGTATTTACTGCTGAGTGCAGTACCCAGTGTCAGGAAAACAGCAGGCAACGGAGCCTCACCTGTGATGAGCTTATCAGATACTTGTTTAATGTCCACTCTTTATTCTGTCAGACCGTAAACTGATGAAAGAGGGAATTTTAATATGCTTGGTGAAGAATTGATGGGATATTAGGGATAAAAAGTCAAATGTCTCCCTCATAGGATATGAACAAAAATGGAAAGATTTTCAATGGGGGAGAAGTTACTGAGTGGTAGTTCAAAGACCTTTGATTTTCTGCTAGAACATTTCCTTGAGTCCAGTCCAGTTCTTTTTTTTTTTTTTTAAAGATTTTTATTTTTTATTTATTTCACAGAGAGAGATCACAAGTAGGCAGAGAGGCAGGCAGAGAGAGAGATAGAGGAGGAAGCAGGCTCCCCGCTGAGCAGAGAGTCCGATGCGGGACTCGATCCCAGGACCCTGAGATCATGACCTGAGCCGAAGGCAGAGGCTTAACCCACTGAGCCACCCAGGCGCCCCTCCAGTCCAGTTCTTTAACTTGATAAGTTTCTAGAAGAATTCCAGTAAGGAATTGGTTCTTGAAGCTGTAGATCCCGTGGTTGTCAAATGGTATTGGTTTTACTTCTGCTAAGATCTAAACACACACGCACACGCACACACACACACACACACACTCACCCCTCCAACCTGGAAATCCAGAATTTCAGGAAGGGATGCGTTTCAGTGTCTGTTGTGAGGCTTAAATGGTTATTTATCCAGTAAATATTTTTTTAAACACTTAATATGCATTTTTTTCTAGGCACTGGGATATAGCAGTAAATAAAACAGTGAAGTCTCTACCTTTGGTGAGCTCATACTGAAGTTGGGAAGCCTATAAATCAATGAACAAAGAAACAATGCAATGTTAGGATAAGTGCTACAGTTAAAAAATGAAGCTGGACGGGGTAGACGTGACATAGGGTGCTCATTTGGAGTTTGGTGAGGGAAAGCCTTTCTGAGGAGCTGTATGAGGTTTGTCAATATCTGAAGGAACCAGAGAGAGTCAACCTCATAAAGATGAGAAATGCTTCTAGAACATATGACCCACATATATTTCTTTGTAGGACACTATGTTTTATATGGACCCATATGTGTATGGATAAATAGTCTAAACATGGATTCAGTTAAGCAAGCTGTGTGTACCCGGGGAAGAGCTATACTAGGAGAAAAAAAGAACTCCCTACAGTTTTCCTGGTGCTGTGAAGAGGAAGAGGAATTTTGGAGCTATTAAAGCCAAAGGCTGTTCTCTGTGGATGGAGGTCGGGAAGTGCCTATAAAACATGCTGGCTGCAAAAAGCACATGGTAGAACTGTGTGGGGGATATATATAATAATTTTAGAACAAATTAGCTAATTTTTTTTCGAGTTTATGACTGTGTGTGTGCACAGAAATGCCTAGTATAGGGCACCTGGGTGGCTCAGTCGGTTAAGCGTCTGCCTTCAGCTCAGGTCAGGATCCCAGGGTCCTGGGATCAGGTCCTGTCTCGGGCTCCCTGCTTGGTAGGAAGCCTGCTTCTCCCTCTCCTATTCCCCCAGCTTGTGTTCCCTCTCTTGCTGTGTTTCTCTCTGTCAAATAAATAATAAATAAAATCTTCAAAAAAAAAAAAAAGAAAGAAAGAAAAGAAATGCCTAGAGGAGGAGGATAAACAACCACTAACATTGGCTATTCTTAGGAATCGGGGAGGGAGTCGGGGAGAGATCTTCCACTTTTGCCTTTAATCTACTATTGTGCAGTTTTGTTTTGTTTTTTTTAAACAAAAAGCACATGTTACTTTTTAATACTAAAAATGTGCTTTTCAACAAGGTAGGGAGAAAACATACTTCAGGTGAAGTAGCTGTATGGTGTTCATTGTACAGAGCAGGATTTGAATTACATAGTATTTTCTTTGAGTATCATGGAGCAGATAAAGAATCCTCAAGATTACTTATCCAAAAAACTAGAGTGAGCAAGCCAGCTGTTGACAAGAGGGGACAAGAAGGGCGTTCCTGGTCTCAGGAGAAACATGGTCTCCCTTGGCTGTGGCCTTCTCCTCAGTGGAGGGAGGAGGCTCAGTGTGTGGCAGGTTGGCTTGGGTGGTCTACAGTTCCTTATCTTGTGCTTTCTTGTCTGGCTTCAGGAGAATGAGTGGGGGTGCTTAGGAAGCCTGGTGAGGTGGAGAAGGGGGGCAGGGTGAGGGCAGAGGCAGGCAGTGCCAAGTAGCGTCATGAGGGGACTTCACAGGCAGGGGCTCTTGGGCTCTGGTGGAGGAACATCATTTACCTTGGCTTTTCCTGTCATGCTGGAAGGTGGCCACCAGTTTCCTCCATCCCTGCCCTTAGCCTGGTGGGTGATAGGCAGAGAGTTGAGGAACCTCTTTGCTCTTAGATCTGATCTTTCAAGTCCTGGGAGCTGAGTGGGAAGCCACAGACTGGAGAATGGTTTTGTTCGTGGCACTCTGGGGATGCCACTTGAAATTCCACGTGACTGTTTTTAGTGTGTTCGTAGTACAGAACTTTTTTCTTTTTCATTTTTCTTCTTCTTCTTCTTCTTACTTTTTTTAAGTAGGCTCCACACCCAACAGGGAGCACAACACAGGGCTTGAACTCAGGACCCTGATTTCCAGACCTGAGCTGAGATCAAGAGTAGGATGCTTAACCACCAACTGAGCCACCCAGGCAGCCCCTGTCTTTTTCATTTCTTGAAGTGAGGAGCGAGGGAATGTTACGAGCCAGAGAAAAGAAAATGGGATAATGGATGTAATTTCAAAGCTTACCAACTTTATTTTTATTTTTTTTTTAGATTTTTTTTTAATTTATTTATTTGACAGAGATTGCAAGTAGGCAGAGAGGCAGGCAGAGAGAGAGGAGGAAGCAGGCTCCCTGCTGAGCAGAGAGCCCGATGTGGGGCTCGATCCCAGAACCCTGGGATCATGACCTGAGCCGAAGGCAGAGGCTTTAACCCACTGAGCCACCCAGGCGCCCCCAAAGCTTACCAACTTTAATAATGAAACCAAACCATGGGACAGAGAGGTGACTGCTTGGGACCCTTCTATGGCTGGCATCATTTGTCTGGGAAGACGTGACCCCACTGTCTTCAGCTTGGGAAGAGTCCTTTGGAGCCCTGAGCACCACAGAGGTCAATGTCCCTGGCTTTGGTGACTCCCTGGCTTTGAATCCTAGCTTCCCTGCTTACAAACGATGTGACTTGTCCTGCCTCTTTCGCTTTCTGTTTCCTCATTTGTCAAATTAAATAATCCTCTCATGAGAGGCTCTTGCTGGGCACCCTGGAGCACTAGAAACATGGTGGGTGCTCAGAGTTCGCTTCCAGTACTGCCAGTAGCGCATGGAGATTTCTGCCTGGCATTTCTTTCTTTCTTTCTTTTTTTTTTTTTAAAGATTTTATTTATTTATTTGGCAGACAGAGATCACAAGTAGGCAGAGAGGCAGGCAGAGAGAGAGAGAGGAGGAAGCAGGCTCCCCGCTGAGCAGAGAGCCCGATGCGGGACTTGATCCCAGAACCCTGAGATCATGACCTGAGCCAAAGGCAGAGGCTTAACCCACTGAGCCACCCAGGTGCCCCCTGCCTGGCATTTCTGACATATACACACACGTTGAAGGAAAAAATGGGAACTGTAGATGCAGATGAAGAAAAGGCGTGTGTTACAGGAAAGCAGCACACGATACATAAGGATTTCAGCTCTATTGGTCCACCTTTAACTTGCCAGTGACAGGGGGAGCAAGACGACCAAACCCCTTTTTGTGGGCCTCACTGCCCATGACAGGGGGACAGCTCTGAGTCCAAGTGGCAGCCAGACCAAACACTTATGTCAAAACAAGGGTTTCTGTAGACCAGGGGTCGTGTGGCTTAGCTGTCCAAGTTTACCAGTTAATGTCTCTTTTTGTGACCTACACTTTGCTGGAATATTTTTTTCTTTCTTTCTTTTTTTTTTTTTTAAAGATTTTATTTATTTATTTGTTTTTAAGATTTTATTTATTTATTTGACAGACAGAGATCACAAGTAGGCAGAGAGGCAGGCAGAGAGAGAGCAAGGGAAGCCGACTCCCTGCTGATCAGAGAACCCGATGTGGGGCTCAATCCCAGGACCCTGGGATCATGACCTGAGCCGAGGGCAGAGGCTTTAACCCACTGAGCCATCCAGGCGCCCCTGCTGGAATATTTCTAAAAACACATTAAAAGTAGTTCCCATGTGAGATTCCTGGAGAAGGGGCAGCAGAGCGTGATGGCTGAGTGTATCCGACAGACATGGCTTTGGGTAATAGATTTTTGTTTTTTTTTAATTTTTAAATTTTTTTTAAGATTTTATTTATTTGTTTGACAGAGATCACAAGCAGGCGGGGGGGGGTGGGGGTGGCGGAGAAGCAGGCTCCCCACTGAGCAGAGAGTCCGATGCGGGGCTTGATCCCAGGACCCTGAGATAATGACCTGAGCTGAAGGCAGAAGCTCAACCCACTGAGCCACCCAGGCACCCCCCCCCACCTTTTTTTAAAAGCTGGTACCTCATTGTGCTTATCTGTAAACTGCAGATATTAAGAGTACCTTATGGAGCTGGAAATCTAGGGGGAGATCCTAGAAGGTGTATAGTATCTTGTCCAGAGTAAGGACTCCGTAAGGGCTAGCGGTTATTAGGAGTGGCTAATATGGATAAGTGTTTTGAAAAATGTCTAGAACAGCAGGGCAATTATTAAAGTTTACCATATAAATAGGAGTAATTGGTCAGTTAAAAAAAAATTCTTCTATCTTGCCTAGAATGTCCTAAGAATCGTCATACATTCAGCTGTTGATGATTATTAGTAATGTTTAGACATTTTTGTTGTGAGGAAAAAAAAAACTCCCTTGAAAAAAGAACTATGATGGGTGAATTGTTTCCATTTCTTATAGATTTATCCTGCTGTGATTTTTACGATTTTGCCCTCACTTTATAACCCCATCCAGTTTTTGAGTCCCGAATTACCAGGCTGGGGTCTGGCCATGTGGCTCATTTAGCTGGATGACTGGGGACCTGGGCCTTGGACTCTCTGGGCCTTATCAGTTCCTTCCTTAGAAAAGGACATGGAGGGACCTGCCAGGACCAGATGCTGTAATCCTGTAACTGTCATGGGCAGGGGTTGTTCTACATAGATTACATTTTAGTCCTAAAAGTTAGTTTAAAGCCATGGGATTTTTTTTTTAAAGATTTTATTCATTTATTTATTTGAGAGAGAGAGAGAGAGAGAAGGAGAAGGGGAAGGTGAGAGGGAGAAGCAGACTCCCTGCTGAGCTGGGAGCCCAATGTGGGACTCTATCCTGGCACGCTAGGATCATGACCTGAGCAGTTGCTCTACCAACTGAGCCACCCTAAAGGCACCGTAAAGCCGTGGATCTTAACCAGGGACAGTTCCATTCCTTGAGGGACATCTGGGAAGTTTGTGAACAGGTTTTGGTGGTTGCCATGATGGAGGTTTTATCATCCGTGAAATCCGTTTCACTTTGGAAGAGTAAAGGGGGCATTACCAGGTATTTGCTGCAGAAAAGGAGCACAGGGTCTGACAGGGTTGCAAACCTCTGCTCTAAAGGGTGGCTCCTGGAAGCACCAGCAGCAGCTTTGTTATGTTATGTTGATGGTGTTGGCTGTTTTGATTTGGGGAAATCGAGGAAGCCGGGGTGATCGGGGTACCCTGACCTGGTGTTCCACTTCGAGCCCATAATGGGCTGGAAGGTGGAGAGCCCGACCAGAGACCAGGGGTTGCCAGGTGTCACCGACATGACAGCATTCTGTCAGAACGCCACGCTCCTTTGTATGGCCAGCTCTCTTGTCCCCAGGACCTCAGGTGACTCGGGTCAGGTGGGCTGTCTCTGTGGCTTGTGTGGACTTCTGCCGGTTGCAGTGTTGTCTGCGTGGCCGCCTTTGTGAAGTGCATTCCTCTGCAACCTCTGGACCGATGTGGGCGGTGTCTGGCTCTGTTCTCCTTAAAGCAAATTGGGTCAAGCTTGCTGCCTTTGAACTGTTTGGTAATACCCTCCAGAGCCTTTGGGGATTGCTACACCAGCCCCGTCAGGTTTTCCCTGAGAGGAGCTATTATTCACAATAACACTATTTAAAATAGCATTTACTCTCAAACACTGGGAATGGTAACAGTTAATAGTGGATTTTATTAGCACATGCCATGTACCAGGCACTATGTTGAGGGCTTTAATGTTTCTAGAAACACCATGGGGTAGCGGGTCTTCATTTTCATATGGGAAACACAAGGTTTGGAGGGTTTCAGAACTTGCCAAGAGGTACCACAGCTACTAAGTGATGAAAGCAGCAAGCGAACCCACATCTGTTAGCTGGAAAATCTGTGCTTACATCACTGTTGCCTTCACTAACTCTTGAACCGTTGATCTAAAGAATTAATGCAACTTACAAGCTTTTTTTTTTTTAATTTATTTATTTGACAGAGAGATCACAAGTAGGCAGAGAGGCAGGCAGAGAGAGAGTGGGGGAAGCAGGCTCCTCGCGGAGCAGAGAGCCCGATGTGGGGCTCAATCCCAGGACCCTGAGATCATGACCTGAGCCAAAGGCAGAGGCTTTAACCCACTTAGCCACCCAGGCGCCCCTACAAGTGGTTTTTGTTTTGTTCTTTTTTTTTTTTTTTTCCTGTTTATCCAGTCTAAAAAGGCTGAAAAGCTCAGTATAGATTATAGAACCTGAAAAACCCAGTGAAAGAGTTATTGTGGGTCTCCAAGGGCCATTTGCAATGATGGGGGAGGGGGCGGGGTGTGGGGTGGGAGGGGAGCTGCGGGCTGTCATCCTCCGGCTGGAGCAGATAGCCTTTCCTCCAGTAACTTAGGATGCCAGCCAAGGCCAGGAGGAAAACACGATTCTCCTGAGGATTTGCTGCCTGGACTCTTTCCTGCATTCGTATTTTTTCTCTGGTTGAAGTTCAGGGGTACAATTCTTGTTCATTCCGGTCAGAAAGCTGGCAGCTTGATCAATGATTTCCTGCACCTTGATGATAAATGGTTTTCCTCTTTAAGAGATAAATTTGTATTTTGGAGGTTTCAGTGTACTTTGATTTCTTTATAATGGAATTTCATTCAAATGAGTTTCCCAACTGTGACCTGTTCCAGGGCTTGTGGCCAAAGTAAATTGCCAAAGTAAACTGTGCTAATGAGGAATAAAAGAAACTTCAGGAAAATCATGTGCTCCTAAATTTCAGTCATGGATGAGACCTTGGGGATCATCTAGTACAGCCTTTTCATTTTATAGATAAGGAAATGGAGTCCCAGGGAGAGAAGAAGGAGCATGTCCAGGATCACGTCGCCACTTCTGGCTCTTTCTACTGAAAGTACATCCACTGAAGGGTGTGGGGATGGTATTTTCTTGCTTCCTTTTTTTGTAATACTTTATTTATTTGAGAGAGAGAGGAGGAGAGAGCATGCACAACATGCGTACATGTCCAAGAGTGAGGGGAAGGACAGAGGAGGAGGGGGAGGAACAGAGGAGGAGGGAGAAGAACCAGTAGACCCCCTGCTGAGCATGGAGCCCCACTGGGGGCTCAGGGGCTCATTCTCCCGACCCAGAGATCATGACCTGAGCAGGAATCAAGAGTTGCCTGCTTAATGCACTGAGCCACCTAGGCGTGCAGATTTTTTCTTTTAAACTAGGGAACATTGTGGTTGGTAAATGGTCCCTGTTTTCCTTATAAAGCTCCTCCAGGTTCACCTTGTGGAACGGAAACTGGCAGGCTGGGTCCTGCAAGCCAGAAGGGTCCACTGCCTGCTTTTGCAAATCAAGTTTTATTGGCGCACAGGGGCGCCTGGGCGGCTCAGTGGGTTAAAGCCTCTGCCTTTGGCTCAGGTCATGGTCCCAGGGTCCTGGGATCGAGCCCCGCATCGGGCTCTCTGCTCAGCGGGAAGCCCGCTTCCTCCTCTCTCTCTCTGCCTGCCTCTCCACCTACTTGAGATCTCTGTCTGTCAAGTAAATAAATAAAATCTTTAAAAAAAAAAAAGTTTTATTGGCGCACAGCCACGCCCATTCCCTTCCCGCCCGTCCACAGGGGCAGACTTGGGGAGCTGTGGAGGTCCTAGGACCTGCAAAACCCAAACCGTTCCCGCTCTCACCCTTTACAGAAAGCCTTTGCTAGAACCTGCTGTACAACTTCTGAAAAACATATAGAAAAACAAGGAACACTAAGAAAACAGTTATCCATGTCTGACCCTCGGGGACTTAGATGGATTCTCATTTTACCATTGTTCTGGCTAAATGGCTGTCAAATTTGTGGTTATTTCCTAAGGATGAACTGCTAGAGGTGGAATTCCTGAGTCCGTGAGTGGGAATGGGTTTGAGACTCCTGGCACTCAGGGCACAACTCACTTCTCAGCTCACTCTCCTGCCTGCGGGTCCTGCGCTCGGCCAGCGTTCAGCAGACCCACCAGAGCTCCTTGGCTAACTGTTTGGTTTACTTTCATTGATTCAGGGGCAGGTTCAAGGCAGTGGTCTGCGTCCTTTCTGCGGTGACGACATGCCTGGCGTTCGTCAAACCCGCCATCAACAACATCTCTCTGATGACTCTCGGGGTTCCTTGTACCGTGCTGCTCGTTGCAGAGCTAAGGAGGTGGGTGCCTTTGTTCTTCTCCCCTAGCCCCTGACTGTCCCTGGGTTGGGAACACAACAGCTTCTTTGTTTTTTGGGATTTTTTTGTTTGTTTGTTTTAGATTTATTTATTTGCGAGAGAGAGAGCGCACAAACAGGGGCAAGGAAAGAGGGGGAGGGAGAATCCCAAGCAGACTCCCTGCTGAGCTCAGAGCCCGACGCGGGGCTCGATCTCATGACCCGGAGATCATGACCTGAGCTGAAACTGAGAGTCAGATGCTTAACCGACCGCACCACCCAGGCGCCTGGCTTCTGTTTTTTGTTTGCTTATGGCTTTGGTTTTGGGTTTTGTTTTTTTATTGCCCTCAAGTGTGGAAGAGGCGTTTAACTCTTCATGTAGAGTTAGTTCCTGACTGTCGGGTTGGGAGCACATTGGATGGTTTAGCTCAAAATGTTAATGATCGCACCTCCAGAAAGAGGCAAGCAGCTGGTTCGTAGGTGCAGTGCACTAGCTCGCTGAGCAGGAACATCTCAAGGACGTGGCGGGTGCCTAGGCGAGCCTGCAAGACTTAATTCTGTACAAAGAATAGATTTATTCAGAGGAGATGACCAGGGAGAAAAGTCCTAATGAGGCTGTTGCATTCACACACACAAAGAAATGTCTATATATAAGGCACCAAGGACTCCAGGCACAATACCGTGGACGGCGCTAGTCTCTCTGACACTTAGTGTCTTAGTTACAGCCTCTCCAGTAAAGCCTTCGCTATTTGCGTAAGGATTTTCCTTTGGGAAGTTGTATGCTCAAGTTCAGGTTGATATCCAGAAACAATTTAGCCTTGTGTGTACATGACCTCTCCTCTAACCCCAAAATGCATCAAATCACTGCCCTTATGGTGGTACTCAGAATATGCTGCTTTTTCTTTGTGCCCATCTTGAGAAGTGCATTTTAATTCATGACTTTCTCCTTGTATCTGTCTTCCTTTGTGTGAGAGTTGCTCTGTGCGATGTGGCAACAGCTTTCTCTCAGTCTCTGTTTTGAGAGGAGACATGTGGTTCTTCCCACTGCTTTGCCTCTGGCGGCTGCTTTGAATGCTGGCCATACCAGGCAGGGTCAAAGGTGACTGAAGAATTTAAAATAGTGTCTGGCAGAGAAAGGGTGCTGTCCAGTCTTGTCTGTTGGCTTTCCCCAGTAGCCTTGAAGGAGTGGAAAATGGAAAGACTGGTTTCAGAACACTAACAGGATTTTGAAGCTCTTTGGAAAACACACAAATTGCCAATAAAGAAATCTGAAATGGATTTGTAATCGTCCGGGGGTGCTGGCTGATATTAGGCCCGAATTGGATAGAATGTTGAGGACTTAGTTCTCTTTCTTGAGAATTCATTGCAATCTAGTTCATTTTAACTCTTGATGCTATGTTTTGGCCTAAAATTTTGTTAATTTTACACCAGCAGCTTAAGGAAAGGGAAAATATTTTTAATTCAGGGTACTTAAATAAGGACAAATGAGGGAAGACAGTGGTTAGGGGCAGATTACGGTTTGAATAAATTCTGCTTCATGAGTGTTGCTTTTAAGCAGGGAAACATTTTCTTTATTAAGATTTTACTTATTTATTTGAGAGAGAGAGAGCGTGCGCGTGCACACGAGCAAGGGGAGGGACAGAGGGAGAAGCAGGCTCCCCACCTCTGAGTAGGGAGCCTGACGTAGGACTTGATCCCAGGAGCCTGGGATCATGACTTGAGCCAAAGATGCTTCAACTGAGCTACCCAGCTACCCACATTTTCCTTTAATACTCTAATCTTTGTACATGATTACAAAGGAAATCATCTGTTTCATACTTAAAAATCTTAGCCTCTGAAAAGCTAGCCATCACTGTAGCTCATTAGGAAGTGCCCTTCCTTCCTGCTAGGTCTGTCAGCCTCTGGATCATTCCGTCCATTCTCCTATACATACTTTATTCCTGTAAATGGCCTCCTGGGTCCTCACCCCTCCTTAAACAGTCCTTCCCATTGGAGCATCTCCTGTCTTCCCTAGCTCTCACCTGTGCCCAGTCCAGGTCTGTCTTAAACCACCACTCTTTCTCTCTTGTCTGTCACAGCCCAGCGTCTTAGAAGTGTGTATTATATCTATCAGTGATTTTTACACCCAACAAGGGGCTTGAACTCAAGACCCTGAGATCAAGAGTCACATGCTCTACCCACTGAGCCAGCCAGGTGCCACAGCCCAACGTCTTTAAAAGTTGCCTTTAGGGGCGCCTGAGTGGCCCAGTCGTTAAGCGTCTGCCTTTGGCTCAGGTCATGATCCCAGCGTCCTGGGGTCGAGCCCCACATTGGGCTCCCTGCTCCGAGGGAAGCCTCCTTCCCCCTCTCCCACTCCCCCCGCTTGTGTTGCCTCTCTCCCTGTCTTTCTGTCAAATAAATAAATAAAATCTTAAAAAAAAAAAAAGTTGCCTTTATCCCTCAGCTCTCTTTTCTTCTCCAGCCCACTGCCATCTAGCTCCTGCCTCACTTCGGCACCCATGCCCCCTGGGTTGTATGCCCAGTGGTGGTTCCTCAGCCCTCCTGTATCTTACGAGCTCTTCGCTCAGCTCTTTGCACAGTTCACGCCCCTCATGCTTGACGTGCTCTTCCCCATGCCTGCCAGGAAGCCACACCTGTTGGGGACTCCACTCACTGCAGCCGCTTCTCTTCAGTCTCTGACATGAGCTCCTTGTTCGTTACACACGATGCACGTGGGGGTCCTTCAAGGTGACTTCTGCTTTGGCTTTCCTCTCTACACTTGGCCCTGGAAGATCTCACCGACAGCCGCAGCGTTCATTACCAAACATGTGCCAGTGACTCCCAGGTGTGTGTCTGCCTCTGTCCTTCCTTCTACCTTCACCATGGCGTGTCTAGACACCTGCCCCACCTCTGGGTCCGCCCCTCATAGCCATCTCAAATTCAAGTAGGTTCCTAATCCGACTTTTCTGGTTCTGGTTCTCCTAGTATTTCCAGCTGCAGTGAATGGGAGCACCATCTACCCGTTTGCTCAAAGCAGAGGTATACTCCCTCTTCCTTCCCTGAACATCCCATCGGATCCTTTCTTTTTTCTATTAGTTGACATTGCAATTGACGTTAAGTTCAATATCTTCAACATGGCCCCTGCATGCCTCTAATAGTCTCTCTTTTTTTTTTTTTAGCTGATTTTGCAATTAGGATGAAGTTCAAAATCCTAACATGGCCCTCTCTGGCTGATCTGTCCTTCACGAATTTCCCCCTTTCATTCTGTCCTCTCGCTCTTCTGACCTTCCCTATCCCCCAGGTCCTTGTTCATGCTGTCCCTTCCTGACTCTCCTGCTTGGCTCACTTCTGTCTCATTGTTAACTCACCTGTTTGGCTTCCTTGCCCCTAGCACCTCAGACTTCTTTCTGGCATCCCTCCCAATTGTAATTAAAAAATTATTTGTGCTGGGGAGCCTGGGTGGCTCAGTCATTAAGCCTCTGCCTTCCACTTGGGTCATGATCCCAGCGTTCTGGGATCGAGCCCTGAGTCAGGCTCCCTACTCAGCGGGGAGCCTGCTTCTCCCTCTCCCTCTCCCTCTGCCTCTGCTTGTGTTCTCTCTTTCACTGTGTGTCATTCTGCCAAATAAATGGGTGAAGTCTTTAAAAAAAAATTATTTGTGCTGGGTTTTGTTGTTGTTGTTGTTCCTTTTCCTGATGTTGGCTCCATGGGCAGGAATGAGGCCCCTGTGTTCACTGCTGTGTCCTAATTCCCCCTGAGTCCCAGCAAGGAAAGAGAAGATGGTTGTTGGCCTGCTTTGGTCAAATTCCCAGACAGGGGATGCCCTTGCTGCTCTTTGGGTTTCCTTCCAGGACCTGCTCTGCTGACATTAGCGATAATCTGTAGTGCGGTAGCTAAATAGTTCCCGTCCAGCCTCCCTCTGCCCGAAGGAGCTGGGGAGCTTTCTGTTTCTCATTAGCCTTGTTGCTAGAGCTTGTTTCTAGTCTTTCCTGATTTTCAGTGTCCTTTCTGAACTTTCAGACCATGTGGCAACGACATTTTATTTGGGGTTATGACTGGACATTTACTGAAATTTGTGTTGTCTTATTATCAAGTGACTCAGCTGCACTGAATATATTTTAATAAAGGTGCCCTTTTTTTTTTTTCTGGTTATAGGAGTGAGTCTGTTAAGGGCAACTTTGCAAATACAACAAAGGGTTAAGGAGAACCACAGATAACAGCCCAGATTTTTTTTTATTCTAGAATAGGGTTCTACTGCATATATCACTTTTGTTCTGCTTTCTTCCTTTAATCTCTTTTGATAGGAGCCCTGAGAAGTGGGAATAAAACCCAAAGGAGCCCAGGTTTGGGCAAGACCCAAGTGCAGATAGGCCTGGTCAGCAGCGGGTAGCAGGACCTGTCCCTCTAAAAACAGAGGAGGGGACAGTACCAGGCAACCCTGGGACCCTGACTCTGCAGGCTTTCCTCCCAAGTGACTCATCATCTGGCAAGAGAGGCAGAATGTCACACACACACTGCCTCTCCAGCATGCTGACCCATGTTCTGGAGTGTTCTTAAGCCAAAGTTTCTAGGTTTAATTGAATTGAGTGTACATGGGTCCTCTTGTACCAAATTATCTGTAGTTGTTGACACTTGTTTTTGTCCTCTTTCATTTTATCTTTAAAATAGCAAGGCAAGAGTCCTTTTCATTTTGCCTTTCATAGTGCCTAGCATTCATTCAGAGAATTGGGTACCCAGTCAATGTGGTTACTTTAAAAAAAAAAAAATCTGGAAAAAAATGTGCTCCTTTAGGTCACTGGAATTCAAGTAACATTTTTCTTTACTTCCTTATTTGTTCATTCAGCAAGCATTTATTTCATGCGTGTTCTGGGCCAGACAGTGCATATACTTGGTGAAAAGCAGGTAGAGGTCCTACTCTTGTTGAGCTCACTGTCTGACTGGATACTAGACCTTCAACAAATAATTACAGCAACGAAAACGATGTCGGCTTGCGATGAGTGTTATGAAGGAAAATGGTGGGTGCCCACGGGGCGGACAATGTCACGGGGGTGGGGGCCATCTGAGAAAGTCTATTTGAGAAGGCGCCCTGGAAGCGGAGACCTGAGGAGGCAGAGAAAGCTGAGCTGAGAGAGAGAGGAGTCTGTGAGGGCGACGTGCTCAACAAAGCTAAGTAGGAATTCAGTGTCTCCAGCCTCGGCCTCTATCATTTCAAAAAAGTTTCCAAGGGAAGACATTTAGCTGTCTGACAAGATGGTATTCCAGTTTGTGTTTTTGAGGCCTTTGAACCTACTGCCCATCCTGGTTTTGCTGCTTGTACAATGCTTCCTCAGGTGGCCGGGAAAGGTCCCAACCAACCAGTTGGGCTTTTGACACTCGTGCAACAAATCTGAACACATAGCTGTGACCCCTTCTTGGAGTCACAGAGAGCTTGACTGACCTCGGAGCAGTCCATGGAGGGACGGAGACCTGAGGGAGGGCTGAGAAGTACCCTCGGCCACCAGCTGCCTCCGGGCCTTCTCCCCTAGGAATGGAAGTCACTCCCCTTTATGAACGATTCAGGAACAAGGAAAGGAAATGGCAACGGAAATTTCTTTGGGCTGTTAGGATTGGTATCTGAAAAACATTTTGTCCTGGTGTGCGTGAGAACTCTTTTTATACAGCAAATAGTGGGAGGCCTGTGTGTGTCCTGTGCTGTTCCTGGGGAAGACCAACTGTCCACAAGTAAACATCGAGGGTGCTAGAAGGGTTGGAATCCCTCCAGAGAAGTCAGAGGAGAGAAGAGGGAAGTGGTGGGGGGGATACAAGAATGTCACTTAATGGGTGGAGGCCCGTGGGGCGATTGTTAGCAGTGGTCAGGAAAGGGTTTACTGAGGGGTATTTGAGCAGAGGCTGGGAGTACAGTGAAGCATGTGGATACATGAGTAAGAGCATTCCGGGAGCAGCAACAGCCAGTGCTAAGGTCAGGGGCACATGGCGGGGCTATCTGAGGCATATGAGGATCCCTCAGGGGCCAGGGGTTGATGACAGAGGCAGTGAGGGGCAGTGTATGTAGGAGAACAGGAGTTCGTTAAGGACATGTTAGATTTAGGTCTGTGTTACACATGGGTGGGCATGTCCAGACGGTCGCTGCATCTGTGAGTCTCGAGTCTGGGGGAGGCCTGGGTGAGAACACGGCTTTGGGAGTCATCTATGTATGGACATGTGGAGTCTACATCCAGAAGCTTGGGGGGGGTGACAGGATGTTGGGTGGGACCTCCAGTGCCGAGGTGCTGGGGTTAGGGGGGTGGTAGGAGCCAGAAGGAAGGGGCCAGCAAGGTGGGTGACAGCCAGACTGAGGCTGACTCGCTTTCTGGATCCCTGTGCAGGTGTGACAACGTGCGTGTCTTTAAGCTGGGCCTCTTCTCGGGCCTTTGGTGGACCCTGGCGCTCTTCTGCTGGATCAGTGACCGAGCCTTCTGTGAGCTGCTGTCGTCTTTCCACTTTCCCTACCTGCACTGCGTGTGGTAAGCCCCAGCCGCCACACGGGGTCTGCACCTGCTGGGCGTGCTTTTCCCTGCCCGGTGTGTGTGGGTGTGCGAGGGGATAGAGCACAGCCTGGGGGCACCTCTCTCCTCGCAGAGACGGTTGGACCTTTCAGAAGCAATGGGAAGTATTGTCAAATGCACCATAGGCTCCAGGGAGCAGGCTTAGCCAGGACAAAAAGACCTAATTGTGTGTGCTTCGGGTCTGCGGTCCCTTACCTCTGGCTCCATTACTAAAGCATAAAGGAATCTGAAAACTGAATCCGTAACCTGAGCTCTAGCTAGATTGCCCAGGGTCGGGTGGTGGGGGTGGGGAAGGCTTGGGACAGAGGTGACGTGGGGACTGGGATGCCCAGGTGACCAGGTGAAGGCATCACAGGTCACCTGGGGACAGTCTCACCTGTGCACTTTACAGGTAGAAACGGATGCCCAGAGAAGTGAATTATTTGTTCAGAATTGCTCACCTGGGAATTCAGCCATTGGGAACTGGAGCAGCTGTGCATTGGATTGCTCAGGATATGTGGTTAAGTTAAAGAAAAAAGGCAGCAAGCAGTTTAAAAAATAAAAATACAAAAAATAAAGATTTTATTTATTTGACAGAGAGAAACACAGTGAGAGAGGGAACACAATTAGGGGGAGTGGGAGAGGGAGAAGCAGGCTTCTCTCCAAACAGGGAGCCCGATGCGGGGCTTGATCCCAAGACCCTGGGACTATGACCTGAGCCAAAGGCAGATGTGCAAAGATTGAGCCACCCAGGCGCCCCTAAGATTTTATTTATTTGTCAGAGAGAGAGAGAGAGAGAGAGAGAGGGCATACACAAGCAGAGGGAGAAGCAGACTTCCTGCTGAGCAGGGAGTCCGATGCAGGGCTCAATTCCAGGACTCTGGAATCATGACCTCAGCCGAAGGCAGACGCTTAACCAACTGAGCCACCCAGGCGCTCACAAGCAGTTTATTAAACAGCATGCAGACTCCTACACTCAGAACGCTGAGGAGGAAGTCGAATGGTTTTTTCCTATGAACTGCTTCAGCTCCAAACCCAGAGCCCTGTTTCTCTGTGCCCCAGAACTTCTGATTGCAAAAGAGAACAAGGACCAAGGGAAATCTGCTTTACGATGTCCCTTGTACATTGAGAGCTCCGGGGAGAATTCTAGTGGAAAGGAGCTGGAAAAACTTTATTAGATCCAAGATTCAGAAGAAGGTTGACTTCTATTGGGTGATGCCTAAAACTCTATGGTTTCAAAGAACTTGTGTGAATGCCCTTGAACGTGGGAGCTTGTATAGATTGAGCATGAGACCCAACTTGCTCTCGGTTTAAGGTTTGGGGACTCTCAGGACTGTTTGCAAAAGACAAAACAATGTAAAACAGCACAAACTGAAGATTCCAGTCTTAAGACCCTTTTCCTGGTATTTTTTTTAGGTTCCACCTTGACTCACACTAGTGAATTTATGCACGTTAATTTGAGTTATAATGGGGATAATAAACTGTAGATTTCAAGTGTACACTTGGATGAGTTTTGATAAATGTACACACGTGTGTAAATATGACCTCATTCAAGGTACAGTAAGTACACATTTTTATCAATCCAAGTTTCTTGGTAACCTTAGCAATTTAAGCAAAATTCAAAAATTAGATTGTAATAACGTTGGCTCAGACTTGAATTTGTTTCTAAGTTTGGTGTACTTCCTGCTTTCTCAAAGTTGAATCCTATTTTTGCCCCAGTTAAGATGCTTTAAGAACAGGGGCACCTGGGCAGCTCAGTAGGTTAAGCCTCTGCCTTCAGCTCAGGTCATGATCTCAGGGTCCTGGGATCGAGTTCCGCATTGGGCTCTCTGTTCAACAGGGAGCCTGCTTCCTCCTCCCTCTCTCTCTGCCTGCCTCTCTGCCTACTTGTGATCTCTCTCTGTCAAATAAATAAAATCTTTAAAAAAAAAAAAAAAGAAAGAAAACAAAATCAAGTGTCGGATGCTTAGCTGACAGAGCCACCCAGGCACCCCTCCACTGTGGGTTTAAAGGGGTTTGTGGTTTGAAACAACAAACCACATCAACAGTTTGTCCAGTCATTCTATAGGTGATATAAAGTGTTTTGTTTTGTTTTTTTCTTACATAGGGAATACTAGATTGTGGATGACTTTCCTTACCAGTGCATACATATTATCTTCCACTTTTTTGTGTCTAATAAATATCTCCCAGTATGGATGCTTTAGAATTCATTTAGCCCACCTCTCTATTAATAGGTAATTAGGTAATTTGTTCACATGCCTGCACATTTCCTTAGGTTAAATTTTATATATCTGTAGATTATATCTGTACCTATTAGATACAGGTACATATAGATCTGTATCTCCAAAGTATTTTTTTAAAGATTTTACTTATTTATTTGACAGACAGAGATCACAAGTAGGCAGAGAGGCAGGCAGAGAGAGAGGGGGAAGCAGGCTCCCCACTGAGCAGAGAGCCCCATGTGGGGCTTGATCCCAGGACCCTGAGATCATGACCTGAGCCGAAGGCAGAGGCTTAACCCACTGAGCCACCCAGGCGCCCCTGTATCTCTGAAGTATTAATGCACACTTTTTATTAAAGTCTGTAAGATAATTCCTTTTATCCATACTTTCATATATACTAGATATTAACTCTTAACTCATGTTACCCTGATTAAAAATATTTTTATTTTCATGTCTTTGTAAAAAACTAGCATTATTGTTGAACCTCTTTTACAGTTTAAGTTTAATGGGTGCATTTCTTCGTTTGAAAGGTACCTTTTCATTTGTCGTCCCTGCAGTGTTTCTATTTTTAAAAAATTTCTATCTAGCAACCTGGTGTCTGGCACAGAGTAACCAGTCATTACTGTCCAGTATCTGTATGTATTATGCAAATCTGCATGCAAATCAGCTCAGACAGAATTCTACACTGAGCCCTCATGGAGGCAGTGGCCAGCTTCAGTGTTTATAGCATGAGGCCAAGGTCAATCATGCCATCTTCACACACCCTGATTGTGTTAAAGGGCATCCTATGAAAGGATTAGTTTTTGAGAGCTCTTTGGAAAATAGGGATTTTATTTTATTTTTTGAGAGAGAGTGCACGTGTGTGAGAGGGTTGGGCAGAGGGAGAGGGAGAGAGAGACTCCTAAGCAGGCTCCATGCTCAGTAAGGAGCGAGACCCCGGGCTGGATCTCAGGATCCTCAGATCATGACCTGAGCTCAAATCAAGAGTCAGCTGCTTAACCGACTGAGCCACCCTCCAGGATATAGGGATTTTAACTGGTCATATGATACAAATATCTCACGCCCCCCTTTCCCATTTATCTTTCAGTGCATGAGGGTTTTTTGGTACCATATGGGTTGTCAACAGTCATGTTCTCACATCGGTCAATCTCTTCCTGTAGGGTTTCTGGACTTTGTCAATATCAGAAAGGCCTCCCCCACCAAAGTTCATAAAAATATTTTCTCTGACTCTATTTTAAAAATGGATTTTAAATCTTTAGCTCATTTGGAATTTAATTTCAGTCTAGAGTAGAGGGTGGGGTTGCCTGCTTTTAAATGGTCCTTGCTTGCTAAAGGATTCATGTACAACTTCTTATGGACACAGTAAAGTGAGAAAGTTTCCCTACTAAACTATAAAAGCAGTTTAGTCCGTATAAAAGGATTCCTAATAAAGGGCATAAACTATGTGTAAGCAACATTGGAGGAAGAAGGTGGGATCTAATCAGATGGTCTCAGTTTCATCTTCTCAGGACCTGTTTTAAATCCTTGCGCCTCAGTCTTCAGGGTTGAGCCCCAAAAGCATTTGCATATTTGCTTCTATCACCACGTGGAATATTTTAGAACTTTCTAAAACAGGCCGTGTTTGCCCCAGATTTGTGGTTCTCCTACTATTCCGAGGATCGTTGGTTACCTTACCCCCCCTTCCTCCTTGGAAGGAGGGCAGGCTGGGTGGGGTGGGCGTGGGGGTGGGGGAGGGCAGGGTCACCTGAAGGCGGCCATATTTGTTGGCCCTGGCTGGGTGCTGACCTGCTGTGTCCTTTCACAGGCACATCCTCATCTGCCTTGCCGCCTACCTGGGCTGCGTCTGCTTTGCCTACTTTGACGCTGCTTCCGAGATCCCTGAGCAGGGCCCCGTCATCAAGTTCTGGCCCAGCGAGAAATGGGCCTTCATCGGTGTCCCCTATGTGTCCCTCCTGTGTGCCAGCAAGAAATCACCGGTCAAGATCACGTGATGGCAAGGCAGTGGCTAGCTTCTCTGCCTATTTTTCCTCATGCACCGGGCTTCACTTGCCAGCAAAGACAGCCGGTGGTTTGTAGAGTTGGGGGTAGGATCTGTCTTTTTAGTATTTTGTTCCCTTGGGCTCTAACCAGCAAGTCTGTGGCTCACCAGGACTCCACTGTGCATGGGGGAAGAGGGTCTTTCCCTTTCCCAAGATGGAAAGTGAACTGAGGGGCATCAGGTAGATCTTCTCAGCATCCCTTCCAGATGCAGTGACTGGTTGGGCTGTATCCTTTGTGATGGCAAGGTGGTCCCTTGTGGGAGCCTCAGTTCCCAGGAGGAGTTTGCTCCAGACCCCACTGGTCCCATGTGCTCTCAGAGTGGACTCTCTTGCTGACAGACTCTGTGACAGGCAAGACCATCTGACTGATGGAAGATGCCAGGGATTTTCATCTGGGGAAACAGTCCTAAAATAAAACCAAGCCAATGAAACCCACACAGGGCTTGTGGCTGAGGAGGCTACTGGTCTACTCGGAGACTCTCGGTAACCAGATTTTACTTGTGCTTGTGAATCCTTTCTCTACTACCTCTGCTGAGAGCCGGGACTTCAGGTGAGAGTGGAGTGGACAGAAAAACCCTCTGTGCCAAAAGCTACACTCCACTTTAAGCCATTCTTGAAGATGAGCACAATTTCTAAGTGTTGACATTGTTGCCCACCCCTGCCCCCCAGCCCAGGGGCCTTCAACACTTGGAGAAGAGTAGGTATGGCTAAGCCATCTGCACACAGAGCCCCACTCCTTGCTGCTGAACTCTAAAGTCAAGGCCTTGGGATGGTCACAGTGGGGATCCTGGTTTAACATCTGGAGCAAACACAAAGTTCTGGAAACTTCTGCTAATGGGAAACCTTCGATTCTGGAAGTTATCCTCGAAAACCTCGCCTCTTCTTTGTCCAGTGTTTCCTGTGGGAATTGTACTCCATGCACTCCCAGGGCAAGGTGCTTCCTGTGGTTTTTCTGAGCATCTGATGGCTGCTTCTCTCGACTACTGAGGGGACCCCATGCTGGCTTTTCGGGTCACTTACACAGTGGGCAAGTCTGTTGCCTTCTGAGTTTTTCCTCAGCTCAGATGACACTGGCTACCACTAACCTCTTCACTGGGCTGAATGAAGACTCCAAAAACGGTCATTGAGGTTTGAGGGGGTGGAATACATGACCTCAGGGATACTCGCTGTCCCTCCAACACCTCCTGCCTTGCAGCATTCCGCTGTGAAAGAGGGCAGGACCGAGGTGTCCTTGTGAGGACAGGAGTCGTGTCACCAAGGATTGAAGAGTTGGGCAGTACCAGTCTGTGGCATGTCTAGGAACTCTTGCTTTACTGAGAATTTTGTACAGGATCTAAGGCGAAAAGTCCAATAAGGAACAATGAACTGAAAGTTTGAAAATGAGGGACTTTGTTCTACTTCTGTGGTTTTCAAGTAACTTTTTTTTTAGCACAACCCTATTTACAGTAAGAGATCTTGATGGAACCCAAATGTGAGAAATGTGTTGTATTCTATTAAGTTTATTTGCAGGTTAAACTTAAATATTTCCCTAATATCATGCAGTGAAAATGCAAGTTAAATTGTGGTTTCCATGGTGAAAAATTTGGTGTTGACGGAGTGTACCTGTGTATTATGGTTTAAAAATATACTTTGAAAAAAGGTATTTATGTATTAGTGGGGTTCTAATGCACCTCTGAGACCTTGGTGGTTTTTGGAATCACTGAGAGTTTTAAAACTTTGGTCTAGCATTTTTTAAAGGGAAATAGCAGTCCTTGCTTCAGATTAATTTCACCTGGCATGGATTCTGGGCTCCTCCATTCTGTAGTATCAAAATGCTCCAAAGTAGGGAGAAGCTTCCACATGCTTCAGGCCCAGCTGTCTTAGCGTGGAAACTTGGATGAGGAGAGGCAGGGAAGTGCGGGAAGGGTTTGTGTTCTGTGTGAGGATTAATTTCTGTCTTGAGAGTTCCTCATTGACAGAAGCACTGTTCAGCAGTTAGGGAGGGACTGTGTCTCCCTCTCAGGTAACGGGGTGGGTGGGTCCCTGATGATCATCACCTCCAGCTCTCATCTCTTTGACCTTGCTCTTCTGGAAGTTTCTGAGTATCCTTTGGAAATAGGGATACAATGTGACTGCTGGAAATAAGGAAATCAGCGCCCTGGCTCACAGGGCTGTTTCCATCCGTCTTCTACAAGACGGATGACTTAGTTAAGGTATCAGAAGGGATATTTTTGCTGTTAAAAAAAAAAAAACAAAAGCAAAACAAAAAAACAAGGCCCTTCTAGAGATTGGTTTTAATGAGCTGAGGGCTGATAACGTACGGAATGGGTATATTTGAGGACAAAAACTGAACTCTTGAACAAAAATCACTCTAGCTTGTTAGCGTGAAGATGGTAAATTGAGAAAGGAGTTGAACAATCTAGTTTGAAGTTAGACTTCTGGCATATTTATATTTACACTTATATTTAGGATGCTTTTCTTCTAGCACTAAACACTCTTGAAAGAAAATTGGAAAACCACAGGAAAGTCGAAGGGAAAAAGAAGTCTGTATTTCTATTGTCCGAGAACAATCATTGTTAATATTTTGGTGTATTTCCTTCTCGTCTCCCCTCTCCCTCCCCATAGCCTTGTGAACAGCCGTGTTTTAGAGGGGACAGTTCTTCCGATCGCTTGAATGGAATATAAATGCCAGTTATGTATTTTTCATGAGGAGCAGCTTTTGGAATACACTCGGTCAGCTGTACCCTTGAGAGCTCATCACTGGATTCTGACTTACTGCTGACTCTTCTTTTTAAATTGAGCCTGACATGAATAGGTCCCGAGAAATAATGAACTGAATTCTGTCTTCCAGAGGCCTCTGCTCCGGATTGACGAGTTGTAGGACATCGCTGGTAAAAAATAGGGCTCTACAGGTTTTCAGATTTTAAAAAGTGAATAACTTATTAATTGATGTGCAATCAAGAATCTTTTGTTTTTTTTTCTCTAATAACGCAGATACGTGGAGATGTGATGTTTGGGACTTAGGTCATGGCAGGTCGGGCGCATTTGTGTTCTGCGTGGATAGATTTGCCTAAGACTGAGAACCAGCAGGAATTGGATCTAAGATAGTAAACATTGCTCTCCTCGTAACCGAGTGATCATTTAAGTCGGTGATTCTTATTTTCCAGTGTTTGATTCAATCTTAATTTTTAGAAAAAAATAATTTCTCTTTATGATTATGATTATATTATTAGCACATCAGTGAATATATCGAAGGTCTATGGGGGAGAGATAACCTGAATCTGTTTGGTAACAGGCTACATTTTGGGGGAAACGAGGCCTGTCCCTCGGATGAGTGCCTAAAATATTAATTGTGGATCCAAGATGTTCTGTTGGGGGAATCTAAGCTTGATGGTCATCAAGCACAGACTTACTTAAAAAAAAAACAAAACAAAACTGTAACTTGTTTTTACTGGATTTCTCAGGTGTGTCAAAACTTCTCACCTGTTCATCACGCTTATGTGAACCAATGCCATGTTGCAGTTCTGACAGTGGGATGGAGTCTCCTCGGCTCTTCATCCCATGGGGCTGACACACAGCCATCTCTGGGGGATGGGGGAGGGCTGAAGCTTGTCCAACGAGCACCCCCAACCCCAGCTCCTTTCCCCCAAATGAGCTTGGAACCTTTCATTGTCAGCTCTTTGCCTGGGTGCTACCATTCCAGCTGGCCAGAGAGAATTGGCAGGCCAGCTTGGGGTTCTCAAGGGATTTTATGGACATTCTTCTACAGATTAAAAAAAAAAGAAGAAGAAGAAGAAAAAGGCCTCTATTCTAAAGGACTAATTGTTTGAATTGCTTCTTTCTCTCTGTTAAACCAGATTGAAGACTATTTTATAATCACAGTATGTAATCAGAACATATATGGTATTTTCAGATACATCCCTTGTTTTATACTTTCTGGACTTGTTCCGTATAAGGGTGGTGTGGGCCCCCTGGCTGTGGTAGCATTTAGTCTCCATTGCTTTGGGAGTGATTTGAAGCCTTTTGAAATGGAGCTTTTGCACTTTATGCTATTTTTGTGAGCTATGATGGTTATATTCGATATTAAAGCCGTAAGGGGCATTTTCTGTGAATATGTATGTTTGTGTTTATTTCCAAAATGATCTTGGAAATACCTGAAAATGAAAGATGCATTTAATGGATTGTCAAGCAAAGCACATTTTCCCAAATTAATTTGTTAATGATTTTGGGTATCATTATTTTATTTTTTTATTCTTTAAAAGATTTTGTTTGACAGAGAGAGCGAGAGAGGGTGCACAAGCAGGGGGAGTAGAAGAGGGAGAAGCAGACTTCCCATTGAGCAGGGAGACTCATGTGGGGCTCCATCCCAGGACCCTGGGATCATGATCTGAGCCAAAAGCAGATGCTTAACAACTGAGCCACCCAGGCACCCTTGGGTATTGTTATTATTAAGCACCCTCCAGATTAGCGTAATATTTGTAGTATGAAGTGCCTAAATGCACAGCAAATTTTTTTAGCAGGAATATTTTGTATGTACCTGTTTTTAATTCCCTAGGACCATTTTTTTAATTATTAAGATTTCATAGGCCATATTTAAAAGAACAGTGTGACCATCAGAAGGGAGACTGGATCAGCGTTATCATTAAATCCATAAATCCATTAAATCCATAAAATACATTACAGTGGGTTTTTAGACTTTTTTTCTGGTCTGGGTGAAGGGATAAGGGCATAAGCCGTGGCTGCAGAGACTTTTGCCCGTCTGGTGGGAGTAGTGAGTCTTCTCCCTAGGAAAATGCCCACCCATATAATTTTTTGGGAATTCAGGTGTCCCTAGAAGCCACCCACGTAAAGAGCTTCTGCAAGGCAGGGCACCAGACCAGGATTCAAATCCTCTCTGGGGCTGAAATTGGTCACCTTAGGTCTGCTTTCCCAGCTGCCCTCTAAAACCAGTGCCCCTCCTCTCCACCTTCTCTAAATCAGGATTTCCTCTTCTGAGGGGCTGGGGGGTGGGGGTGGGGTGCCCCAGGGTGCCGGGAATGCACATTTCAAGTGATCTCAACAAACGAGCTTACATTTGCCTCAAGCCTCTTTATAGTTTGGTTTCTAGTATCAGACCCTCCATAGGATTGTATACCAGTCTGTCCTATTATTCTAGCTTTTGTATTGTGGAATTTTTCCATAATAAATATAAGAGGTAGACTATTTGGGGTTTTTGTTTTTCATTCACTGGGGTGAGGTTCAGCCTCCTTCCTGCCCCAACTTAAGGGTGCTGCCTGCCTCTCTCCTCAGCTAAGGATTTGTCTTAGCCTCGTGAGCACTTGTTTCTGTCTCCAGGCCTGGTGGGTGACACCCCACTTAGCTGGGAAGTCTCTCTGGGTGGTAACTCACAAAAAGGGAAAGATAAACCCGTTTTTGGTTGGTTTATTTTATATTTCTTATTAAAACAAAATATTTGATCCAGCTGCTTTTACAACAAAACGGAGATCATACCGCTATCTTAAAGATGTAACAAATAGCCAAAAAAAAAAAAAAAAGGAAAAAAGGAAAAACACCCCCAAAATTTAACAGATAGCAATGAAATCAGTATTTTTTGCATTAAGGCTAGTTACAAGAAAGTGACCTCGGGGAAGGCCAAGAGCACGAAGAGACACAAAATGGCCGGTGTTATCAGTGGCAGTTGCTAGGGAAGGAAGTCTGAACAAAGGAAGGCACAGCTACCGGGGGTGAAGGACTGGGAGAGACTCCTGGAGTAATATCGCCATCTTGTGGCCCTTTCAGGTATTCCTCTCCACGGAACGCTTGAAACCCTTCCCAATTGCAAATCACCCCAGAACTCAATATAATTATCTCAAAACTCCCACATGTCACACAGCTTCTTTTTGGGTCCAGGTATGTGTTCCTGCGTTCCCCCCCCCCCCAAGCATCTCTCTGCTTTTTCCCCTCCTCGCTTCCCCTAGCAACTCATTCTTCACCCTCTAGGTGTTTGATCTCAGAATTCTAAAAATCTGCCGAATACCATAAAGCAAATATTTTCCGGCACGTAAAACTGAGTTAACATAGTTGTGATCTAGAGGAAGTTTTTTTTATTAATCCACTGGAGTTAGGTTTAACTTCTGGGATTAATAGTTCTGCTCACACAAGTCAAATGCCAGTACAACCCAAAACATCTCTAAGACTGAGTCCAGTTTGAACCAGCTCTTGGCCTGCTTTGTATTACCTGTGGAGCTAGCTGCAGGGGGCTGTGTGATGAACACAGCAGTGTACCCTGTGGAGGACGAGAGAAGCCACCAATGGCTGAAAACCGTGCGTACAAGACGCATCAGCAGCTCCGGGAAGGCAGGCGGGAGAGAGTGGTAACATCTGACCAGTGAGGAGCTGGTTTGAGACCTTCTAAGACGGAACTGATGGACTGAGAGCCATATTTGATAATCTAGAATCTCAGACCGATGAAAGAATGGGTATGTTGCCTGGAAGTAGTGTTTTCTTAAAGCAAGCCCTATTTGAGAGCTCAGCGCATGAGTTATCTTTGCCTTATTTACTCTGACTTTTTTGTGAAGCCAGTATCACTATTATTCCTGGTTTAAGGACGATAAAACTGAGGCTCAGAAAGGTATTCAGAACACAGCCAGTAGGTGGCAGAGTCAAGATTCAGACCCAAGGCTTTCAACTCGTCCATTTAGTTCGCTTTCTACAAAGGATTTTTTATTTTCATTTATTCAAATTCAATTAATTAACATAATGCATTATTGGTTTCTGGGTTAGAGGTGAGTGATTCATCAGTCTTCTATAAAACCCAGTGCTGGTTACATCATGTGCCCTCCTTTTTTTTTTTTTTTAAGATTTTATTTATTTATTTATTTGACAGACGGAGATCACAAGTAGGCAGAGAGGCAGGCAGAGAGAGAGGAGGAAGCAGGCTCCCTGCTGAGCAGAGAGCCCGATGCGGGGCTCGATCCCAGGACCCTGGAATCATGACCTGAGCTGAAAGCAGAGGCTTTAACCCACTGAGCCACCCAGGCGCCCCATCATGTGCCCTCCTTAATATCTATCACCCAGTTACCCCAGCACCTCTCCCCTCCCTTCCAGCAACCCTTTGTTTCCTATGATTGAGTCACTTATGGTTTGTCTCCCTCTGATTTTCTCTTATTTTCCCCTTCCTTCCCCTATGATCCTCTGTTTTGTTTCTTAAATTCCACATGAGTGAGAAGGAAGGGGGAAAGGGAGAGGAGAGAATCTCCAGCAGACTCTGCGTTGAACACAAAGCTTGATGTGGGGCTTGATTGCAAGACCCTGAGATCATGATCTGAGCTGAAGCCAAAAGTTGGCCACTTAACCAACTGTCTCTCCCCCCACCCCCGTCATCTTTCTGAAGAAAAATCTGACCAGGTCAGTTAGCTGCTCAAAGCCCACCAATTCTTCTCCATCACTCTGAGAGCAAAGCAAACTTATTCTTTTAAAAAAAATTTGAGAGAGGGGCACCTGGGTGGCTCAGTGGGTTAAGCCTCTGCCTTTGGCTCAGGTCATGATCTCAGGATCCTGGGATCAAGTCCCGCATTGGGCTCCCTGCTCAGCAGGGAGCCTGCTTCCCCCTCTCCCTCTGCTGCTCCCCCCACTTGTGCTCTCTCTCCTTCTCTCACTCTCTGTCAAATAAATAAATTCTTTAAAAAAAATTGAGAGAGGGGCGCCTGGGTGGCTCAGTTGGTTAAGTGACTGCCTTTGACTCAGGTCATGATTCCAGGGTCCTGGGTGCAAGCCCCGCATCAGGAAGCCTGCTTCTCTCCCTCCCTCTGCCTGCTGCTCTGCTTACTTGTGCTATCTCTCCGTTAAATAAATAAATAAATAAATAAATAAAATTTTAAAAAAGTTTGAGAGAGAGAGAGAAGTTGATTGAGGGGAGGGGCAGAGGGAGGACAGAGAGAGAGGGGGGAATCCCAAGCAGACTCTGTGCTGAGTACAGAGCCTGATGTGGGGCTGGATCCCACGACCCTGAGATCAAGACCTGAACCAAAATCGAGAGTTGGACACTCAACTGACTGAGCCAGCCAGGTGCCCCAAATCAAACTTTCTTTGAGGCCTGAACATGATTTAGAAACCCCTTCACCATCTGGTCCTTGCCTTCTTTCTTAGTCTTGTTATGAGCTGCTCTCCTCTTGGACCCTCCTCTTGAGTGAAGACATTGCTGTAGCTCTACGTGATCTTTCACGTGGCCGTAGGGCCTGCATTAGTTACCCAGCGCTGTGTAACGAGTCACTCCAAACTCCGTGGGCTTGAAAGAACAGACCTACCCCCTTAGGTCATAAATCTGGGAGCAACTTAGCGCCTCATTTTGACCAGCTGCTCATGAAGGACCTGTCAGCTGGGGCAGCGGTCATCTGAAGGCTTGACTAGAGCAGCTGGATTCCCTCCCAGGGAGCTCTCTCGTAGGACTGTTGGCTGAAGGCCTCAGCTCCTTGCTGGTCAGAGGGCTCTGTAGGGCTCCTCCACAACAGGCCAGAGGACTCCTAGACTGAGTGACTCAACCGAGCAGGTGGGAAGCTACAAGATCTTTTATGACACAGCCTCAGGAACCACAGTCATTCCTGTAACATCCTGGTACGTAAGTCAGCCCTTTGTTCAGCGTGGGAAGGGACTACATGAAGGTAGCATGAGTTAGGGATCACTGGGGCCATCCTGGAGGCTGGTAAGAACAGGGCCATTGTAGAAAGCATTCCCTCCGCTAGAATGCCCCATAGCACAAGTCAACTTGACTGGGTGAGGAGATGATCTGAGAGCTGGAAAACATTTCTGGGCATGTCTGTGAGGCTGTTTCTGGAAGGGATTAGCATTTGAATCAGAGTGAGTGAAGGTGATCCTTTACCAGGGTAGATAGACATCCTCCTATCCATGGCGGGGGCCACTCGAGAACAAAAAGGTACAACAAGGAACACTGGAACATTGAAGTTCTATTCTCTGGCTTTCAGATTTGGACTAGGACTTATACCCTTGGATCCCCTGGTTCTCAGGCCTTCTGGCTTTGACTAGAATTACATGGTTGGCTTTCCTTGGCCTCCATCTTGCAGATGGCAAATGATTGCATGAGCCAGGCCCTCATAAATCTCTATCCATTGTAATTTTTTTTTCTATTTCTCTGAAGAACCCTTACTAGTACACTTCCCTTAAAAGCAACTTGTATCTCCACTTGTTCCTTTTCTTGGTTGCCCTTCCTCTCTTCTTCCTAGAATGTGGAGGTGGTGGCTGGCATTCTGGCTGCCATCTTGATTCAGGAGTAAAACAGCACATCCTTGAGAGGACAGAAACCTGGGGTTTTAAAAGTTTTGTGGAGCTGCCCTACCAATGTTGGACTGTCTTGTGATACAGAAATCAATTTTTCTTTTCTTTGGGTAAACTATATTTAGGTTTTCAGGCTTATGTAGCCGAACTGAAAGGTTTACCTCATTACACCTCTGCAAATGCCTGGTAGGCAGGCCGTGCTCAGCACAGGGATAAGTGATTTTTTTCAAAGGTGGGGTCAGAGTGGTCAACCACATGCCATCACAAGGATGGTGCACAAAGAGCACCAGGGCCGGGGGACCTGGGTCATATTTTCAGCTCTCCTCTCTTGGGCTCCATTTAATTATCTTTCATGAAGAGAGGCTGGTGTAGTGCTAGAATTTTCAATCTGTTCTCAGCAACAGATGGGAGCCAATATATGAAAACAACAGAAGTTGTAATCCACCCGATCCTGTTGGTTCTGGCCCTGAACTGTCCTGGGACTGGGGGTGGGGTGGGGTGGAGTGGGGTGCGGGGAGTCCTGAGGTGTCTAAGAGCATTATTTGAGCAACACAGAATTGATGGATTCTCCAGGTTGTGTCCAGGAGCAACAGCATGACCCTAAGATGCTGAGCTGGGATACTTGGTCAGGCTCTCTAGAGCACGCTGTCATCGGGGGTAAGGGGAATGACAAGCCCCTCATGGTCCTAGGTTCCCCAAGGACTCTGGCTCTACATGTGCTGATGCTGGAGCTTGGGGTCCTCATCTTACAGTGAAGGAAAGCACATGAATTCATAACCTCGGAAGCTTTCCCCTTTGCAGTTCTAGGCTACATATTACATTGGGCGAGCAGAACTTGGGTCAGTGTTATCAAAAACAATGGGAACATGTGAAATTTCATGTTGCTGGGGCTGCAGGATGGACAACGTCAGCCCTTTCTACCCACCTAAGCCATAGGTGAAGGAGTTATGCCACAGATCAGGAAACAGGTGCCAAAACTTAAATCCTTCACTGGAAAATCGGGCTCTAGACCACAGGAAAGGGACAATGTGGCTGTACAACGCACGTATCTCCATCCCGTTGCGGAGATCACGGTCCATCACTGAGGCGAATCAGCATATACTTGGTCTAGTTACATGACGATGGGAGGAGGTAATCCACAAACACTCTAAGACTAGGTCAGCAAGTAACTGTTTCTTTAGTGGTCAACGGGGGGGGGGTACTTCAGTGTTTTCCTTATTGAGAAGGCTACAGGCAAGGAAGTGAGCCTTGGAATATAGTGGTTACCTATTCTTTAACACACATGTTTGAAAGTTTTAGGTGGTCATATTGGATCTTTTCCTTAGCAATAGCAAATGTCTGTATGTGTGCGCACCAGGCATCCAGACACAGTTGCCTTTTTAAAGTCTTTTTCTAGCCAGTTTCTCAAGTTCTCATCACTCCTGCAGGTGCTATGGTATTTGTATCCATTGTATAATTAAGCCAGCAGTTTTCTACAATCCCCACCCAGCACGCCTTGTGATGCCCTGTACCCATGGGCCACAAAGCCTCACAGAGGTTCCTTTCCTTTAAGGCAGGTGCAGAGGGTAGGGGAAGGCTAGGAGCACGTGGAGGGGGAGAGGCCTCGGGGCAAGGTGACCTCTGAGTCAAGTGAGAAAAAGCCTCGCAGGAAATTCTGGTAAGTCCAGTAGGATGTGCCATAGGTTTGGACACTTACCCACTGTTCTGGAATGGCAATGGAGGAGAAAACCACTCACCAGAGCAGGTTTTGATTGCAGACTTCCACTCCCCTTAGCTCCTTGCAAAACCACCCCCAATATAAATGCTCTTGTTTTTAGTTTTTCCTCCAGGATTATCAGCCAAGCAGCCACTGGATTTGGCAAGTTGGCTATGGAATGGAAGTTGGAGCTTTGATTTGAACTCGGGGAGTCCTTGCCTGACCACTGAATAGCCCTGGGAGTTTGGGCAGGTAGAATTGCTTTGTGAACTACAGAGGTCTGTGTACAAAAGCACAGGGTGAATACTCAGGGCATACTTTATTGAGTGATATTGCAAGCTGGTGGCCGTGACCTTGTTAATGTGGATGTTGAGAAGTGTTTTTGGCTGTCTTCCCATCTGCAGCCCAGTTTAGCGATTGCCTAATACCCTAGAAGGGAACACTTCTGAGAGGGTTTATGAACTCCATCACTGGGCACCTCTCCAGGCTCTGGTCTCCTTCTTCCAAACTACATGCCACCTACACATAGTACCCTCCCTCTAGACTCTGGGACTTCCATGCCCCTGGCCAGCTAGCTTTCTTCCCTTCCCACATTTTCAACCCCCTTACTTCTGCTTGTCCTTCACGATTCTATTTACCTAACACCTCCTCCAGGAAACTTTCTTTGCTAACTCCCCTGCCCCACACTCCCAAATTGGCTTAGGTGCTCTGTTTTTCCATAGCAACTTCTGTTTTCCCATCACAGGGCACAGACTGTATCCAACAGTCTTTTGTTTTATTGTTTTTTAAAGATTTTATTTATTTGATAGAGAAAGAGACAGTGAGAGAGGGAACACAAGCAGGGGAAGTGGGAGGAGCAGTTTCCTGGTGAGCAGGGAGCCCGATGTGGGGCTTGATCCCAAGACCCTGGGATCATGACCTGAGCTGAAGGCAGACGCTTAATGACGGAGCCACCCAGGTGCCCAATGTATCCAAGAGTCTTTAACCCCAGAGAAGAAATGAATAAGATAGACTCTCCACAGCAGAGCTACAGGTCCTTCCTAGCATTCTAGAATTACTCAGTGTTTGAACTGGAAAGGATCTTAGATGGTATCTCGTGTCCACCTTACAGAGGACCAACTGAGCCAGGAAAGAACTCGCAATTAGCCCAAAGGCCTCTGGCTACTTGCTAAGAGAAGGGAGCCTGGAACTCGGGTCTTCAGACGACAGAGACTTTTTTCCTTCCATATGGAAGGTGTGAGACCGGGGCTTGCATGCTGGGCATCCCTGGACCAGCAGCATGGCTTTGAGCAATTGCTTTTCCTTCCAAGTTTTTGTGCATGTGGGAGGGGAGAATAATACTGAAGACCTAACATGATTGTGGGGGAGGATCGATTAATTTATGGTGAACAGAGAGCACAGTGCTCGCTAAGGAACAGGGGTGGGGTTACGAGTTTAAAACAAGGCAGCTGTTGCTGACTATTATCTTACATGGGCTGAACTGGACCCATTCTATGGATGGGTCACTCCCCTGCATGTAAGCTCCATCAGGGAAGGTGTATGTTCAGCTCACGGCTGAATTCCCAGAGCTTAGAATAGCACCCGGCCCACAGCAGGTGCTTGGTAAATGTTGATTGAAGGAGCAAATGAACTACCAAGAGACCCTATGGGGTAGTTAGAGATCAGTGGCCGCTCCAACGGTCCTGGTTCAGGAATTCTTTCTTGGCCTTGGAACCTGGCTAGCTTGTGTCCCCCAAAGAACCTTCCCTTATCCCAAATCAGAGGACCCCAAGCATTTCCACTAACTTTCCTCCAAAGACATGGCAAAGAAAGGCTATTTCTCTTGAAGAGAAAGAAGGGAGAGAATGCCTTCCCTTAACCTCCATCAACAAACGGAGCCTGAAACACACATACCTTCATGGCTCATGTTCTCGGGAGAAAGACATGGTAGCATGCATCTGGGAAAAAAACCCACCTGAAGCCAGATTTGGGTAAATGGCTTCTGTCAGTCTGTGCTTCCCCTCTGGAGTGTACCATGATGACAGCCGCCCTCCCCCCACCATTTTCTGTCCTTGCTTCTTTCCAAAGGAAACTTTGATGGGGAAAAAAATTTTTTTAGAAGATACACGGGGAACCAATTCCTAGCCCATAGGCTAGCATTTAGCCATCCTAACATTCTGTGATGGAAATGTTCTAGAATCTGCACTGCTGGGCATGTCAGCACCAACCACATGTGACTCGAGCACTTGAAACGTGGTTGGTGCAAGGGAAGGGGCTTAATTTAGATAGCCACGTATAATTAGCAGCTACTGAACATGGTGGATAATGCAGACAGATGGAGGAAGAATGGGAAGGGTCTGACTCTGGAAGTCCTCATTTGGCTCTTTTGCAGGGACCAGAATCAAGAAAACCCCACCAGCTTTTCTGTGCTTCTTAACACAGGTGCCCCTTGACCTGCTGAGATGAAGAAATGAAGTCCTGTTCCTTTTAATATTCAAACCACAGGTCTCTGAGCCCTTAGTCCTACCTCTCCTCTCTCCTGCTGGGCTTCTACCTCCTGGGAAAGCTATAAACTCCTTTCAGGAGTCTCCTCTGTCCAAGGGTAGGTGGTAATTATGCTCACCTCCAGGAGAGAAAACCAGGAATTCCGACTCCTCTGTTGCTGCCTCTGCCTTGGCCACTAGATGTCGCCAGTGCTCCCTCCGCGGACCTCCAGGCCACAGGCCAGTAAGAGGTCTGGGGACAAACATGGGGGCTGGAGGTGGAGGAGGAAATCCACTTCCTGAATGGTGGAAGGAAGACAACCATACCAGAGGCAGCAAGCCATGTACGGTTGTACAGGGAATGTGTGCAGGAAGCTGGATGGGGCCCGGAAGGGTTTGCCACTGGACTTTCCTTGAATCCTAGTCTGATTGTCCTGAGGAAGAGTTAGCACTCATCCCGCTGAAAGAAGAGGCCTTTAAAATACCTGCTCTCGGGGTGCCTGGGTGGCTCAGTCGGGTTCAGTGTCTGCCTTCGTCTCAGGTCATGATCCCAGGGTCCTGGGATCGAGCCTCCACATAGAGCTCCCTGTTCAGTGGGAAGCCTGCCACTCCCCCTGCTTGTGTCCTCCCCGCTCTCGGTGAAATAAATAAAATCATTAAAAAAAAAAATACCTGCTCTCTTGCCTCAGTGGACACAGGCAATCTCCTTCATAAGAAAATTGATGGGCTCAGCCTGCTGTGGGCATGTTCCAATGTCTGCAGTCCTCTGGGAAGGGACAGGTTCTCACAGCAGGAGGGGTGGACAGACAGACTTGGGTCCTGGTCCCAGCCCCATCACTCACTTCTGGTGGGGCTCAGGGGAGCTGCTCAAACCCCCTGAGCACCTGTAGCAGAGAGAAAAATGAGACCGGCCACATGCTTTTACGGCTTTTTTATTTTGTCTCCAAGATTAGATTCTTAGTTTCCCCGACAGCTCATGGCACAGTTAGGGCTCACATCGTGATGGTTGATGGGATACTAGTGTGAGGGTTATTTAATGTAGTGGGGGCAGAACCGGATTTTTCCCCCTCCATGTGTGGTTTGGTGGTACTCCCTCACCGCCAGCTTTCTGGAGTCACAAGGACTAGGGTTGGACTACAGCCTGAGCCCCAACCAGCTTCTCGAGTGAGGGGGCCACTTAGTCCTTCTGAGCCCCATTGCCTCAGATGCAATATGAGGGCAACATTTACCTTTCAGATGGTGTGATGGCCACTTTTATAGGTCAGGTTCACCAGGCTGGAGTAGGATCAGGGGTTGGGTTAAACATTCTGGGCATTTCTATGAGGGTTTAGGATGGGTAACCCTTAAGTCTATAAACGTTATGTAGAGTGCTTTCCATAGTGTGTGTGGGCCTCAGCTCATCAGCTGAGAACTCAAACAGAACAAAGAGATCAGTCTCTCAAAAGCAAGAATTCTCCAGCAGACTGCCTTTGAACCTCGTCTGCAGCATTGGCTCTTTCTGGTTCTAGAAAAGATGGCTTTGGGGGTTGAACTGGAACAGTGGCTCTCCTGGGTCTCCAGGCTGCCCGCCGCCTGCAGGTCCCTTATATAATTCTTCGTAATAGATCTCCATCCCTTCGCCCCCCATTCCATCCTTCTCCACATACGATTGCTTCTGTTTCTCTCGAGAACCCTCATCCAGAAGGCCACGAGGATTAACAGAAGTTACAATGTACCAGTATGTAGTGTGTACCCAGTGCATGCAGTAGACCCTACTTTATTAGCCAGCCTCCCACTTGCCTTGATCAAGCAACAAACAGACACAGAGGAAGAGTACTTAGAGCCTGGGCCCCGATACGCACTGGTCTGTTAACGTTGCCCACTGGCACTGGGCCACCCAGCTTCCCACCACCTTACTCCTGGGATGCAGACATTTCCCGGGCACCTGCCTTCTCTACCAGCTCTATTCTCTCAAGTCTTAGACCAAGAAGGCATGTAGCGTTCTTTGTTCCCTGTCACTAATTGCTTCTGGGTGGGTAAGAGTGGGAGGAAGAGAATTCTTCTCCTCAATAGTCTCTATTAAGCCACACGTGTATTTGGAACCTGAAAAGGTGAGGGGGTGGGTTCATTATGCTTCTTCAGATACATTAAATCGCTTCTCAACGGAGTGCTTCTCACCAATTGGCAGAATTATTTTTAGCATATTTGAAAACTTTTTCCCCTTATTGCACTTTGGAAATCTAAAGTGCTTTGCTCTTGTGAGCTTTCTCCCCCTCCCCCCACCTATTAACAATTAACATTATAATAATACAGAAAAGCCCACTTACACGATCACATTTAAGTTCATGGCTTAGAGCTTGGTCTATGTATGTTTTCCACTCGGCCCAACGAAATACTATCAGCGGAGCAGTTTAGACCATCCCCTACTTGGGGTCGCCCAGCTCTGAGGTCAGAGGTCCAGGCATGGCGTCGCTGGCTTCTCTGCTCAGGGTCTCCCAGGACTGAAATCAACATATCCGTCAAGTGGTTTTCTCACCTAGAGCCCTGCCAAGTTTATTCAGGCTGTTGGTAGAATTCAGATTCTGGTGGTTGAAGGATGGAGGATCCTATATGCTTGCTGGCTCTAGGCTGGGGGCACCCTTGGTTCCTAGAGGCTACCCTCAGCGGCTTGCCACTGGTCAGGCCCCTCTGTAGACCCCCCACATCCTCACACCTTGAAGCTCTTAGAGGAAGTCCCAATGCCTTTTAAGGGCTCACTTGATTGGGTTAGAACCCCTGGGATAATTTCCCTTTCGATGAACTCCAAGACAACTGATTAGGGATCTTAATCACATTTGTGAAACCCCTTCTGCCATATAACACAGCAACTGGAGGGACCGTCTTTGCATCATAGGGAACCTGGGTCCTCGGGGGCAGGGATCTTGGTTGCCATATTCATTTCCCACGGCTGCCCCAATGAGTATGACACACTGGTGGCTGAAACAGAATTGAGGATGTTGCAGCTCCAAAGGTTAGAAGTTTGAGATCAAGGTGTTGAGATCAATTTTCAGAACAAGTTCATTCAAGGGCAGGGAAGGAGAATCTTTTCCATGCCTCTTCCCCGGCTACGGGGGGACGGCCAGCCATCTCTGGCCTTCCTCAGCTAGTGGAAGGGTCAACCCCTGCCTTCCTCTCCACATGGCCTTCTCCCTTGGTCCTTTCCCCACCAGCTCTGGTGAGAGGGAAGGGGGAGGGGATGACAGCCCTGGTTACAGAAATAGTTTTCAGCCTCAAATTCTCAACCAGTAGCATCAGAACAAGGGGGCTTGAGGTAAGTCACCTTACTTTGGAATGATCCCAGAGGACTACCCTTTCTCAGGCCACCACTGGGGTCCAAATTGGACCTCTGCCTCTCGTTGTGGCGCCTGAGAGCAAAGAATGAGTCTTTTTGTTTTTAACTGGGTTAAAAAAAAAAAAGCAAAAGCAAAGTATTTCATCACACCTGAAAATTATATGAAATTCAAGTTTCACTTCCCTTCACTAAAGTGTTACTGGAACCCAGCCCCTTGCACTTGTTTGCCCTGTGCATGCTGGCTTCCACATTACAGTGCTTTGGCCCTCAAATGACTAGAATATTACTACGTGGCCGTTACAGGAAAAAAGTTTGCCACCCTTGTTCTAAACGGTGGTATTTGTTAAGGCAGGTCCCTGGGCCCTCGTTTAAATTCTTGTTCTTGATAATCCCATCTGGTCCCAGGACTTCAAGGTCACTTTTTGAGGACAATACAGAGCTACAGACTCAAGGGTCTTGGGTAATCCTTTCTTGGCTTGCACCTTTTGCTGTGCAACAGACCGCCAGCAGGGGGCCTCATTGGTTTTACCACCATAACACCTCTTGTGATCACCTCTTGGTCTCCATCTGTCGCTTAAGCCCGCATGCTCTCTTGCCTAGATCATCACCATACCCTCTCGTCTCATCTATTCTCCACCTAGCAGCAAACATATGGTCTTAAAACTTAGTTAACATCATGTCACCCCTTTTTTTAAATATATATTTTTTAAATATTTTGTTTATTTATTTGACAGAGAGATCACAAGTAGAGAGAGAGGCAAGCAGAGAGAGAGGAAGGGAAGCAGGCTCCCCGCTGAGCAGAGAGCCCGATTCGGGGCTCGATCCCAGGACCCTGAGACCATGACCTGAGCTGAAGGCAGAGACTTAACCCACTGAGCCACCCAGGTGCCCCCATCATGTCACCCCTTTACTTTAAACTTCTTCATTCTCATCAAGGGCCACTTGCCTCTCAACTAACTCTAGCCACGAGGATTTTCTGTCAGCTCCTCAAATCCATCAACTCCTTGTCCAAGGACTCTTTACCTCCACCTTCTGGAATGTTCTTCCATCTGCTGTAACAATAACAGTAACAATAACTTATTTTTCAGGTCCCAGAGGACACATGCTTCTTTCATGGTCTTCCCTCACCAACCCAGCTGTGTAGACTTCACATTCCCCATTCTTCTCTGCTTTTACACATTGCTTATTCCCTTGTTAGAATTACAAAGGTTGATGGGCTCCATTTATCAAGCTGCTTTTTGTCTCTTTCGACTAGGATAGAAGCTTCCGAGGGGGCAAGGAGTAGGTCTGCCTCCTGCACGGAATCTTCAGTGTGTGGCGTAAAGTCTTTCATTTAGTGAGTTTGCAGTAAATATTTATAGAGATAATTAATGAATGGGAGGCAGAGTTGGCAGTGGTGGTGGGGGAAGCATCCCAGAAACCTTCCTGAGTCACTGAAATGGAGATACTGTATTTGAAAAATTACCTTAATAATACTTTAGAAATTAAAAATATGTTTCATGGTTGCCTTTTCGTGGAAGCCATATATCTGCATGACAGTAATTTATTCCAAGGCAAACACCTGTGTAGCCACTATCAAGTCAAGAAACAGACCTTCATTGCCATCCTAGAAGCCTATCTAGGTCTCCACTCTAACCACCATTGCCATCCTTTCTTCCCTGACAAGCCATCAACATCCCTCTAGTATTTTATTTTAGTAGTATTTTTTTAATCCAAATATGCATCCATAGACACTACAGTTTCATTTGGACCTTAAAAAATGGTGATATTCTATTCTTCCTTTTTTATTTACTAGTTGGAATACTTTGATGAAGCAAAAAATTCTCATCTATTTCATTAGCCAGTGATAAAGAACATATAGAAAACACAGGACACATCGGATTCTCTTATTTACCAATTTTCAAGATTAAAAATGGGTTCCCTATCATCCTCCAGAAAGGACCAAATATAAGTAATTATGAACTCATGGATTTAAATGTATCTGATGGATTGCAAGCCACTGCAATTACTTATACCCTGATTGTTCCGATTTTAATCCATGAGGCTAAGTTGCTCTTAAATTTTTCTGACATGACCCTAGTAATTGGTATCTTCCTTGTTACCCAGTAAGACAATGTTTTCTGGGGTCATTTTGCACATTTCCTACCAGATCTGGACTCACACACACAGAACTTCAAGTAATGGCTATTTTAGTGAAACACTATTTCAAGACCTAGTCTAGGTTCTAGCTAATGGCCTGGTCATGGTTTCTAATTCTTTTCAGTGAACAGAGCTGATAGATAGATTTGGAAGTCATGAGAGAAGTGAAGAATTACACTTTGTAAATGGTCCATAATATTCAAGTCCTTTAGACATTCCCAGTATTGTTCTCTATGCGAAAGATGGCAGCTTTGCTATAGACCAGGCCAAGCTCTGGTCTTAGTGATGGCGTTTCCCTGACCTAAATAGTTCCATTACAGCTTTAGTTAAAAATAACACTACTTCTTCACTCCATTTTCAAATGCCACAAGGTTGCCTCACAGGGGCCCATGTGGAGGCTATGTTCCCTCTCCAGAGGGGAGGTCATCCCTATAGATAGCTATAGTGTCCCCAGAGTTTCGTTAGCACTGGATCATTCCCTCCTGCCTGCCATGCTGTTCCTACAGTGCCTTCCCAGCTGCTTGTCTGCTCCCACACATCAGGGCCCAGGGAGCCTTCCGGGGCTGTGTAAGTCTGCACGTACCTCAGCTTTCACATCTGTGAAATGCAGAGAATTGTACCTGCCTCATCAAGTTGTGAAATTTAGATGAGGTATCAGCCAGTCTAAGGCTTAGCACAGCAAGTCTTCAATAAATTTGCTCTTTCATGCTCGCCATAGCCAGAGAATTCTCTCCCCAGCTGCAGGTTAGAAACATCTGAGACAGCTTTTAAGAGAAAAGAATGAAGCTTTGAATCCTTGGAAGTTTGGACTCCATTGGTCAGTGCAGTGGGAGTCTTTCCAGTTCTCCAGGGGACTCTGGGGTAGGGCTTGGCAACCCACACAGCAAACGGTCCTCTCCGTTAGCACTTTGTTGGCCCTGTGAGGGGAAATACTTCTGTGCCATTTTAATACATTTCTTCCTGACTCTAGGTCAAACTGGATTCTTTCACTTAAAACCAAAAGAGGCCTAATGAATGTGGGTGCAATTCGTAAGACAGATTATTGGATAGAATTAGGCCTTAGGGAGCACTGGGACCAAAGGCGCTTCCCCAACCCTCACCCCACTGTCCTTCCAGAAGTCACCGTATTGGGCGTACTGTTTAATGCTCTCCCTGTCTGTAGAGAGACCCAGCTACTTGATTTAGTAATACATTCTTTTCTTATCAGATTAGCTCCATAAATTTGAGGGAAAAGAAATCATGAACAATGTCTTTTCTACACACACCCCCGCCCCCACCCCCGCCTTTGAAACCAGCCACCGCAGCTGCTAACAGAAGCATCTCTGTGTAGAATGTGTTTTGTCTTTCTGGAGAAGACAAAGAATTATTAGAAGAGCAGCCAGCTGCTTTTGCTGGCAGGAGAATGAGAAGAGCTTGTCAGCATTCACGCTTCGACCCTTCCTCAGCTAATGGCCGCCATCTTCCTTTATATCCCTTTTATGCTCTCACTTCCTGGTCTGGGAATGTAGGGCTGTCGCCAGACTCTTGGGCCTCTGACTCTGGGGAGACCTAACAGCCTACTTCTTCCTGTTGGACCTGCCTGTGGCTCAATTCTAAGACTTTAAATAAGCCAGACAGTCGGTAAACTCTGCCTTGACTCAAAAATTGCCCCTCGATCTTTCACAAACACAGATCACCCAATGTTCTGATGCAGAAATTTGCACCACAGGCATAATGACGGTCTACCTCCTGGAGTTGTCATGATGAAATGAGATAGGGCCGTGGCGTCTCAAACCTGGCTGAACATTAGAATTGCCAGAGGAGTTTCAAAAAAGGATCCTAATGCCCGGCAGCACCCAGATACACGAAGTCTGAGAGTCTGGTTGTGGGAACTAGCCACGTTCATATTCCAAAAATCTCCTCAGGTATGTCAGCGTACAGCCAGATCTGAGAGCCGGTGAGATGGTCCTTGTTAGAAGCCCTCAAGGAATGGTAGCCGTTTTTATTGTAATTATAAATTAAATGGGATTTCCCCACATTTAATAGACTGCTAAAATTAAAGTTTAGTGGGACTAGATTCATTTCTTCTTTAATTCACTGAACAGTGACTGAGCATTTATTATGTGCTAGGCTCTGGGCAAATTTCCTCCCTCACCATTTGAAAGTAAAAAGATGTATTGCTTGCAAGATGAAATTCGAGTTCTTTAAGGACAATCTGGCCGCCCCCTCCACCTCAGGCCCTAGTACCTGGCAGCGAGATCACCCACATGCTGGTAAGTTCCAACCACTCCAAACTATTTGTCATACTGCTAGGCTCTGACTCTGTGCCTTCTTCCTACTCTTCTCTTTGCGCAGAATGCCCTTCCCACATTTTTCCCCTCTGCTTTTGCACCTGGCCTGCCTTATAGGATGGAATTCCTGGTACAGGACCCAAAGAGCAGGTGTGTGCCCAGCACTCCTTGGCCATCCTCAGCCATCTCCGCTGTTAGCGCTGGCCTGTGTCCTGGTGGTTTCAGGATTCCTCGAGGATCCTGCAGTGGGCGAATGATTTGTGCTCAAGGTCTACTCTCTACAGAGGGGCTGGACAACTATGCGCTCTTAGGTCTCCCTCTGGCAGAACCTGCCAGACTCAGGCAGACTTTCTTTCCTTGGTCTTGTTCAACAGTCTCGGTTGTTCCCAGACCTCATAAGAGATGCTCCCCAGGGCTCCCCCTCAGGCAGAGGGCTCTTCCTCTTCAATCACCCAAGGGAGGGCAGCTCAGAGCCCACAGCTCAGAAAGGGCCCAAGCCTGGAGGCTGGATTGTCAGGGGCCACTGCATGAAATCCCAGGAGGTTGGCAGCCTTGAAGGAGTCCTAGGACTTTATGAGCATGGATCCCCCTGGAGGACCATTCTGTTACCTCCAAAGGCAAGAGACCCTCTGGTGCCCCAGCACTACAGGGATCGGACATAACCGGTGAGGGTGCCATGGCTGTGGCTAACTCCAATGAAGCAGGGGGTCCTATGAGGAATCTTCTAGTCCTTTCCTTGTCTGAGTGGATCTCCAGACTGGCCCAGCTTGGACAGGTCTCAATGCTGTCTCTGCATTTCTGGGACTACCATGGAAGTGACCCCCAGGGAATAGATTTGCATGTTGCTGGGCCCACAGAGCTCTTTCTGTACTCTATAGGGGTTGACCAGGAAGACCTTGGTCAATGTTCCAAGTGCGCACGCACACACACACACACCTTCACCTCCACACCCCGCCCCCTGCTTAGTTCTGGCTCTTTTAGCTCTAGGCCTGTGTCAGAGGGACGTTAACCAAACTTTCCAGCTAGGCACCGGGACACCTTCCTTCTGCTCCATCTGTCAAGATTTATACTCTTTTACTGGGCATGGGAAAGGGAAAAGGGATATTGGAGGGGTGTTGGTGTTTGTTTTTTTTGTTTTTTGCTTTTTTTAAAGATTTTATTTATTTATTTGACAGAGAGAGAGATCACAGGTAGGCAGAGAGGCAGGCAGAGAGAGAGGAGGAAGCAGGCTCCCTGCTGAGCAGAGACCCCGATACAGGCCTCGATCTCAGGACCCTGGGACCGTGACCTGAGCGGAAGGCAGAGGCTTTAACCCATTGAGCCACCCAGGTGCCCGTTTTTTTGTTTCTTGTTTTACAATGTTAGCACATTTAAGCTTTTATACAAATCTTATTTTGTTGGTATGATTATTGCCATCTTTCCAAAGAGAAAGCAGATTCTTCTTAAGGTCACGTGGTTGGAATACCAGTTTGCTTTTGCTGTTACAAACCATTCCCCCAAAATAGTGGCCTGAAACAATGGCCATTTATTTGGCCCACAATTCTAGGGATTCTCTGCCCGTCAGCTGGAGCATGGGGCGTAGGGAAAACCAGTCACACGATCTCACTCAGCCTTCAGGGGCTAGCTGGGGCTTTTCACACAGTGGCTTGACGAGACTGCAAGAGGAAGGGTGAATGGATGTGAGGCCTTTCAGAACTGCTAGTGCTTCTGCCAGTATCTGTCCATCAAAGTGGGGCACGAGGTCGGCCCAGAGTCAGAGGATGGTAAAGTGGACCCCAGTTTTTGGTGGAAAAAGCTGCAAAGTTGTAGTGCGAAGGGATGAGCATATGGGGAGTGTAGAGAACGGTGTCCCCTTTTTTCGATCTACTGCAGTTGTTGTCAGAGGAAGGATTTTATTTTTAATCGTGAGAATAGTAGATGCGAAGAAAAAAATCCCAAAGGAGGAAGAGAGCTTCTTATCGCTGGGATAGGAGAACTTTCTGATCTCGTCCCACCCTCCACAGGTAGACATCGTTAGGAGTTTACACATCTTGGTGCATTTTTTTGGTGCATATACAGAAGGGAGGCCAAGGCACACATTATCCTGCCCTTTCTTTTCACCTAATAATGCAGCTAAGAGCTCTGTCCATTGTAACACAACCGGAAATGTAGATCTTAAAAGGAATGGAAGTTAGCAGTCAACCAAGTAAAAGTACTGTGTTTTATTTAACCACATAACCTACTGGTGGAGACTTAGGTTACCTGATTTCAGGTTTTTTTTTTTTTTTAAAGATTTTATTTATTTATTTGACAGAGATCACAAGTAGGCAGAGAGGCAGGCAGAGAGAGAGGGGGAAGCAGGCTCGCCGCTGAGCAGAGAGCCCGATGCGGGGCTTGATCCCAGGACCCTGGGACCATGACCTGAGCCGAAGGCAGAGGCTTTAACCCACTGAGCCACTCAGGTGCCCCTGGTCAGTTTTTGTTGTTATAAATAAGACTGCAGGGAAAATCCTTGAAGGTCCTCCTTGGCATACATGGAGACTAGGTTCCTAGAAGTGGAATTTCTAGGTTCGATGCTAGATTTGAGTCTCAGTTTGTTCCCAAAGCATAGGACATTCCCAGGATGGGTCTCTGGTTACCAACTTTTCTTCCAGGCTTTTCTAGGACTAGAAACTAACTTAGGAACCATGGACCCTTGGGCACGTGTCCACACATGTGACATGTTCGTGACCTCTTCACAGCCTTTCCTTCCTGGAAAGGCTCAAGAGGTCCTGGATTGTCTGTTAAGCTCTTTCAAAATTATCCAGATGCATGGTCTAAAAAAAAAAAAAATCATGAAGGAAAACACAGAGAAGACACGAATATGAGCATACAAATGATGGGTTCCATCCAAGTGAAGGCTTAATGTATAAATGAAGATTTCATGATTAGTGCATGTACAGACGGCATGCACAGTGCATTACAGATGGCAAAATGATTCAGCTGAATCATCACATGGCAGACTAAGCCTGTCGTCACACTGACCAGTTCTAGTATAGGACTTTGTTAGATTAGATGTTACATGCATGTAACAGTTCATGAACTTTTTTTTTTTCTTAGATTTTATTTGAGAGAAAGGAAGAGAGCATGAGTGGGGTGGGAAGGGACAGAGGGAGAAGGAGAGGGAGAAGCGGACTCTCCACTGACCAGGGAGCCTGACTCCAGGCTTGATCCCAGGACCCTGAGGAACATGACCCAAACTGAAGGCAGACACTTAACCAACTGAGCCACCCAGGTGCTCCAGTTCATGAACATTTAGTTGCAAATATATCATGAGGTAGATTTCCCCCCATTCTTAAATATTGTTTTTGGGTTTCTTCATGGAATTCCCCATCCCTAGCACCCCCCCCACACACCAGTTTGGAGACTTGACATACATCATGCATAAGTTTAAGGCACATGACATGATGGTTTGATTTACAGATATTGTGAAATTACCATAGTGGTTTCAGCTAACATCTTACAGACACAATAGAAGAAAGTATGGAAGAAATTCTCCTTGTGAGGAGAACTCTTAGGATTTACTCTTAACTTCCCCATAGACGATACACCAGTGTGAGCTCTAGTCCTGTTGTACGTAACATCCCTGACACTTATTTACCTTGTAACTGAAGTTTCGAACTTTTGACCACCTTCCTCCAATTTCTGCTTCCTCCATGCTCCACCTCTGGTAGCCAAAGTCTAATAGCTTTTTCTAGAACTTTGGTTTTGTGACTCCACATATAGAAGAGATCATACAATATTTGTCTGACTTATTTAGCCAAATGCCTTCAAGGTCCATCCATGTTGTTGCAAGTGGTTGGCTTTCCTCATCTTCTTTATGGCTGAGTGGTAGCACACTGTATCTTCATCAATCTTGATGCCCACACGCCCCTGTCCGGGTGCTAGCTGGAGACCTGAAATTTTTACGAGCTATCTATGGTCTTTATTATGAATAGCAGCTTGGTGACGGTCAGAATCTGGAGAAGACAGACAAATGGACTTGGACCTATTTCTCAGTCCCTGATTACATCCCCAAGTAGATGTAGCCAGTAATTCTGCCAAAGGGAACAGCAGGGGGCTCCTTTCTGTGATGTGGGGAGTCTCTGTTTCAGGGCTGTTCTGCAAGTAGTTTAAAGAAATGGACTTGCAGTGAACACAGCTTCAAGAAGTAATTACTTAATGGCTTGAGTTCTTTAGAGAATTATAGGCATGTGCCTCAGACTTCAGAACAGGAGGTACCCAATCTCCCATCTGTTACTTAATGACAGAGACCCTGCTGTTGTCAAAATGTAGAGTTCCGAAACGTGCCTATTTTTAGAGTTCAAGGAACAACGCCGCTTTACCCCATGGGACACTGAACAGTGGGCAACTAAGGGCTGATCACTGTGCAGTCACGTTAATTTATTTCTTCATTTATTCAACATTTATACATTGAATGTCACGTTGCACCAGACACGGGGCTGGGTGTTGGGAGATCTAAAGATAAATCAAACCCCAAAGCAGCCTCTTCTTGTATCAGTCAGCTCTGGCTAGAGGACAAACACCCTGAAACTTGGTGGCTTAAAACAGAATGTAGTTTTCAGTCCTCTGGGGCAGCTGGCCAGTGTTCTGAGCTGATTCAGCATCTGTGGCCAGTTAGGGGGCTGCTGGTCTCAGGGGTTCTCTGCTGGGTGGGGGTGGGGGGGGCTCATGCTTCCAGTATAAGTCTAGGTTAGCCTTGACTTATTCGTGCCGTAGCTAGGCCAAGACGGCATGTGGAAGCCTGCCAGGCCGCTGGAGAATTAGACTCTGAACATGTCTGGCATGATGTTGCTTTAGCCGTTCTATTGGTTAAATCAAGTTCAAGGCCAGGTCAGATTCTGGGTGGGGGGTGGGGAGGTGTGGGAATGCCTTCTGATAGTCATTGTTAAGGGATTTGGAAACAGGAGAATAATGGTGGCTGATTTTTTGCAGATGGTCTAGCTCAGTGCCCTTTGGTCTGGCAAGAGAGGGAAAATTGTACTAAGTGCTATTTAGAAGTACCCCCCCCCATCCCCAACCTCAGTCTACCTCTAACAGGTTTACATTTTATAGCAGAGAAATCTAGTGACTGTAGTTAGAACACAAGTCAAATGTCTGGGGCAACGCGACTATTGTACATTTCTACCTTTTAATCTATAAGGCAGTTGGCGTAATGCGGAAGTCAACCACCAAGCTGTTGGTCCTCGGGCACCGTTGGTTATGTGTTTGGAAGGCAGACCTGTAATGACATAATCAACATTCAAATTGTGCCTAGGTTTTGTGGAAGCACATGGTCTATCCGCATACCTACACCCATTTCTTTAACCGGAAACAATCTTTTTGTTAAAATGAATGATGTGAAACCATTGAAAATAAGCCAGAGCCAGAGCCATGGCTAGAAAAGAGGATTTTTTTTTTTTTTTTTTAACCGAAGGGCTTCTTTTTGACTCCTGAAAGTAGACACCTATGCAAGGATGTTGTGCCTCTTTAAATCCATTTCACAAGCTCATTTCATGACCTGTGTCCTCTGGGCCCCCCATGGAGAAGGGAGAAAGCCCTATGTGAGGGCTTCTCAAACTTCTGTGTGCCTAAGAATCACCCGGAGGGTAGGAGATGGTTCTTATCAGGACCCTACCCTCCACCCCTCATAGTCTTCTATTTCTTCCAGGTAACATTCACAAGCGGTAAGGATCACACTTGGAGGCTCACTGACTATCTTAGAGAAGTTTTAGTTCCAGCAACAAAGCTTTTATTAGAGAGAGTGTGCAAACCCAAACTGTGGGGAGAGGGAGGAGCAGGTTCCCTGCCAAGCTGGGAGCTGGACATGGGGCTTGAACCCAGGACCCTGGGACAATGACCTGAGCTGAAGGCAGATGCCCAACTGACTGAGCCACCCAGGCGCCCCCAGAAACAAAGCTTTTTAAAAAAAGGAATCAGGACTGTCAAACTTTCTCCTTCACAGGCAGAAAGGATCAATACTTTACTAGCCTTCCTCACATAAACTTACGGAGAACCTGAGACAGAACAGCAGTAACTCACTAACCAAGGACCAAAACCAAAATTCTTTTTCAAAAAGAATCCAATTTATCACAAAGGGGAGCAACTTCAGTTGTGAGCCGTGGATGGAAGAGTGCCTGTGTTTGAACGTCCTCCAGGATTGTAGATCTGTGCAACAGAGGGGTCCAAAGAGAATTTGAGTTCACATAGCTACACTCCATTCTGTGGACACTGAAGTAAAGGAGCTTCTCTAAAGTGGCAGAGATGGGACTAAAACCCAGGTCCTTCCGATTCTTTAAAAATGGTTTACGTTCTCAAAACGGAGAGTCTGCCTCGCTAAGTCTACTAAGAGCTCTTTGGTGCTGGTCGCCTCGTGAGGCGGCCAGCCTAGCCACCCACACTGGTTTAGCAAAGTCACCATACAGCACATGGAGACTTGAGACTAGTTATTATTTTAACAGCTACTGCGTGTCCAGAAAACAGGAGCTCCTTGCAGATGTCCATCAAGTATATGACTGGTCCAGGCTTTAAAATTAGTTCAGTGTGTGCAAAGCACCAGGAGGACCATGGACTGGCTTTGTGACCACAGTATTCTGGAAAGAAAACCTTGTTCTTGTTTTGTTCAGCCTTCTATTTTTCTTTCTCTCTCCACTATTAATTCTTTAATCCTTTCGTGTTGCTCTTCACTGACTGGGTCCTAATATTCAGCTTTCAGAATTTCTTCTGATACTCTTGGTTGCTGGATTACCTGCTTCTCCACCACCTTCCTGTTGGCTCAGGGTTTTGATGGAGGCTCCAATTTTGCAGAGTATAGTGATACAGCTTTTCTCTACCACCAGGGGGGTTGATTTGCTTATCACATTCTAAAGGGCCTCTAATCTTTGGCGATTCAAAAGGCAAAGAAGGTTTGGAGCAGAATTGCACAGTGGATCCCATTTGCTTACAACAGAAGACATCAGTCTTACTCAATTAGTATCCGAATTTGGAGTCCTTCACTTGTTCTGGAATCTACTGACTAGCCCCCTTGGGCTGGGATTCTCATCTAAGCAGGCACTGAATGGCCAAGGGACAGATGCCAACTCTGTTAAACCAGGTAACATGCCCTATGGTCTTTTCTTGGCATAAGGCTTGCTTCCTTAAGACTGACAACTTAGAAGACGGCTTTGCCCAGCACCAAGTCATGGCTAAGATTGCTGTAATCCCTCTGCTCATTGCTGTGGGTCATCATCCATGGGGTAACCATTTGACCAGGTCTTCTTAATATTTAGAAAAATGAAGATTGTAAGAAACAAGCCAGGGGGTCTCCGGAATCTGTCAAATGGCGAAGAGACTAAATGCCAAAATGTTCCATATGCCTTCACTCTCCTCATTCAGGCCATCCGTTGGTGGCATGGGACATCTCCCAGCTGCCATCCCTGACTACTGCTGGCTGCCAAGATTTGGAGAAGGTTGGCCTCTTTAAATCTGAATACTTGAGATTAGTGGGATTTCCTTAACTCAGACACTGTTAAGAATCTGTCACCATTTCCAATAAGATTAAGGAGTACTATGATTAATTGCTAGTTATACCAATGTTCTGGTGTTTATTTTTTTCCTCTGGGTTGTTTGGGTGAAGACATCTGTCCCCCCAACGTGCAACAGTCACCAATGACACGTGGCCACTTAAGTTTGTGTAAAACAGGAGATGTACCCCTCGTTGTACCACCCACATTTGCCAGAAGTGGCTGACGGCTATCCATAAAGGACATTTCTATACTCGGGGAAAGTTCCCTTTAGACAATGCTGACAATAGCATAGTCGAATTTAGAACATGGCTCAGTCTTCCAACTCTTGTTTCTCTTAAGTAGCTGAAGGTCCTTGGCCAAGTTATTTTATGTCCCCAAGGGCTGTTTCTACATCCTTTAATGCCACCGGCCCCATAGGGTAGCTGCGAGGATTAGCAATAGAGCTCCCTCTGAGACTGGCTGGTGTAAGGGCTCCATGTTCACCTCCTTCGGCCTGAACAATCTCTCTCCCTTTGCTAGATCACCTGCACCCTGGGAGCCTGATCTGGGCTTGGAGGTCTGGCCAGGAGCAGAGAGCATTGCCCTTCCCTCCCTGGTATGCAAGGGGGATCCTGTGGGTGGGGGGATAGTCCTGAGCTCTGATTGGCATGCTTGCCCAGCCAGGCTGAGGGAGCATCCGGGGAAGGGAGTAATTTGGATTTTTGTACACGCTTTGCCTTAGATCTTACCCCTCCCTGCCTTCAGTTGTTGCCTGCAACCAAGCTGGGGAAGGGGCACAATCAGTAACATTTGTTCCTTAAGACACCCGAGTTTCAAATGAATGCTTATATAGCAGTGGTTCCCATATCTAAGGAGCATAGAATCAACTGGAAGGCATGTGAAAACAGTTTGCTGTCCCACCTCGGGTGTTTCTGAGCATGTGTGCTCAAGTGGGCATGAGCTGCCCGCCTGTAGACGCCTGGAGTCACAGAAGCCAGGGCGCCTTCGTCCCCCAAGAGCAAATCACCTGTGTCTTTGAGCTACGTTTAAACTTGGATGTTGTGTTTCTCTAACTGGGTTCTGGGCAGGAGGAGGGGTCTAGGAGTCTAGGAGAGCTCATGTTGAAAAACAGCCCAGCCAACGCAAGGTCTTATCAGTGTTTTTCCATAAAGAGCTTGAGGCATTTTGAGAGGAATGATTTTTTCTTTCTGTGCAGGACTTTCCCTCACTTTGCAGGACATTTAAGCATTGCTGGGTCTTGCTGCTTACATGCCAGGTGTGCTCCAGAGTCACCCCCAGAGTACAATCCCAAGCCATTTGCACACATTTTCAAATCCTCCTCAGGGCTGTGGTGGGAAGGTGGGGGTAGGCGGAGGTCAGTCCTGATAGCTTTTAGGTGAGAACCATGGAGAGCCTGAAGACCAACAGGCTTGCCTTAAGACAGCTCAGCCTCTGCCCTTTCTGAGGGGGATACTGGCAGCAGCTAGCCCTTGAGGGCTCCTGGGGTGAGGCTTTTCTACTTTCTAGGCCACCTGGTAGAACACCAAGCTGGCCCCTCCTCAGGACTCTTTCGCTGGGGCCATTTTCATGGTCGACCATTTTGCCTGTAGAAGGCAGTACCTGGAATGATGCCAGGCGAGCATTAGTAGCGCTGGCTGGCGCCTCAGCTGCTCTTCTGGGGTGGTGTGGAAGGAACACCCCCTCCCTGCAACCTGGGCATCTGGCAACGCTCCGCAGCTTGGGAAGCCTGTGTCTGCTGCCCTCCTAGAAGGCTTTTTCCCCTTTGGTTTTCCTGCACACCCCCCCCCCCCATGCCGCTTCTCAGACGTCAAAGTGGCAGACAGGAAGATTGTAGTTGCTCCTAATTCCTACACAGACAAGAGGAAAAATGTAGGGAATAGGAGAGAGAGAGAGAAGGTCAGGCAAAGGTCTAAGGAGGGAGATGGTGCTCTTTCGGCCCTTTAAGCTGCATCCCCCCGCAGAAATACGGAGAGGACACAGGAGGGAGTCCCCCTTAGCTCCCTAGTAGAATAGTTCAGAATCTTTGGATTATGCTGTCTTAGAACAAGAGCATTTTTCCTTTTTTCGACAAACATCCTAAAGCTTGGCCTGCTCCCTTCTAGAAGCCAGTTTTTCTAGGACTTTTCTCTAGGACTTCCTTACCCACAGACGCTCACTCGCTCTCCCCTGCTCTGCTCTGGCTCCCGCCTGCTGCCTTCCATTTATCTTCTCGCTGTGAAACCGGCCGCACCTGTCCTATCACTGGTGTCTCCTGGAGCTCACAGAGGCTGAACTCCCCTCCAAACCTCCTGGGGGTTGCTCTGGGGTGCTCCCAGGAGTCTGGGCCATTTGGGGCCCTCATACTGTCACGCTAATCCTGTCCATGACCCCAGGTCCTGGAGGAACCCTGGGACACACGATGCGACATACCTAAGATCCAAGATCTCAGACAGAACAGCTCACTGCAGAAAAAGCTCATCATACTGGATGCTAAAGTGGGCTCAGGGCAGGCCTGGAGTCTCCTGGACCCCCCATGGTGGGGAGAAGTCCATCAGCAGTGGCCCCAGGGAAAATATTAGCAGTGAAACCAGGGGGTAGTAGCAGAAGTGGCCTGGCAGAGAGTGGATTGCCAAAGTCTGTGTCAGGCACACTTACCCAGGTGGAGGCATGGGGAATGTGCAACGGTTGGGGTGGGGGGTATGGGGCGGGAGCGGGGGCAAGAGGCCATGTGGTCTCAGGCAGGCCCGACCACCTGGCTGGCCACCTTCTCCCGCCACCATTTTACTTTAATGGCCCCTCTCCCTGCAGGCACCCTCCGCTTGCTCTTCTTCATTCCTACTGAACGTCCCTCCTTTCACACTGAGGTGCAAATGACCAATGACAGCAGAGAGTGGTAGTGCCTAAGAGCTTTCTCCCAGCCACCCTCTCCGAATAATTGTTTATGATGGAGAATTTCAGTCATATGAAAACAATAATATAAGGAACCCCCATATAGCCATCACCCAGCCTCAACAATGATCAACTCAGATCCAATGCAGTTTCTTCTCTTTCTTCCAAACCCCCACCCCCAGTTTCATTTTTTAAAAAAGATTTATTTATTTATTTATTTGACAGACATCACAAGTAGGCAGAGAGGCGGGGTGGGGGGGGCGGAGGAAGCAGGCTCCCCGATGAGCAGAGAGCCCGATGCGGAGCTTGATCCCAGGACCCTGGGATCATGATCTGAGCTGAAGGCAGAGGCTTTAACTCACTGAGCCACCCAGGCGCCCCCCCACCCCAGTTTCATTCTGAAGCAAATCCAGGACATCATTTCTTTTCAGTATGTGCAGGACTTTCTTGAACCTTGATCTGACCAGGTCACATGCTGGCGAAGAGCCTCCAGTGGCCTGAGAGGGTCCGGGTGGCTTGGTGGGGTTGGAGAAGGTTCTCTGCAATCTGCAACCGCCCACCTTTTCTGCGTCCATCCCTCCATCACTTAGCAGGCCCTACTTAACCTTCGAGCCACACCCAATATTGTTTCCCCAAATGCCACACTCTTTTCTCATCTGTCCCTTGGTACGAGTTCCTCATTAGACTTATGGCCCTCTCCACCCCAATTCCACCCCCCTCGACCCAGCTTCTGGGCCATCTTCTCTTTGTAGCTTTCCCTGAATTCTGAGATGGAGTTGATCAGGCCCCCCTCTGGCCTTCAGTACTCAGACCCCCATTTATAGCATTATTTATCAGACAGAGACATAGCTTACTCTAAGGTAGGCACTGTTCTCGGGGCATTCCCAATCATTATGCACTGATTTAACCCACATAGAACAACTCTCATGAGGTTACAGATGGGAAAATGGAGGCACAGTGAGGTTTAGGTCACCCAACTAGTAAGTGGGCAGAACTGGGGTTTCAGACCCAGGCTATCTGGTTTCTTAATCTCCCTCTAAGCCTGCTTATTCTAGTACGAGTCCTGTATTTGTCACATACTGGTTGCCCTCTACAAGCCATGCAGTCTTTGAGAACAGGGGCTGCGGCTCACTCTCTTTGGGCCCCCAGTCTAATGCCTGTCCCTGGCCACCCACAGGCTGGTTTTATGTGCGGAATTTGAAGAAGCCTGCAGGTGTGTCAGACATGCCCTTTGGGCCCAGCCTCATGGTTGAGAAGCGCTGAGCTGGAGAGAGAGGCACCAAGACAAAATTCTAGGCAACAGTCCAGAATGGAGGGGGTACTTGAGGATCTGGGGACAGGGTCTTTCTCCCATCTCCCAGGCTCTTCTAAAGGCCATTCCTGACCTAGGAATGGTTGATCTAGGCCATAGGGAGTGACAAGCATTACTTTTCTTGTGGAAAACATTTTTTTCTTTTCCTTTTCCCCTTAAGTCTAGTGGAACTCTTACAGGGATTGATTGCACATTTGAGCAAATTCCTGCTAAGAGACAGGAAAGTGTGAATGTTTACAACCCTCTCTGACCTGATTCTATTTCAAGGACATGGGTCATTAGCTGCTGGCAGCAGACAGAGCCGTATGCATTCCTTCCAATTGTTTTGTAACCAAATGTGGACATCACCTTTTTTTTTTTTTTTTTTTTTTTTGTCCCTGAGGTGTTTTTATTATTTACTGGAAATTCTATTATCAAATCCCAGCAGCAAAACCTTTCTTTTCTTTCTACACAGTTCTCACTAATTAAAAGCTGTCATCATTCACTGTCTGGCTATAACCTAACTAATGACCTGACTTAAGCCTTTTAAATGAGAAGAGTTCTTATCACGGTTCCCTAGCAAAGACTGTAGACAAAATAAAAACCAGACCTTAATATCCAGTTGGACGGATTACTAGTGTGACCTCAGGAAGGTAGCACTGACTATTTAGCTCCCATTTCCCTCATTTATTGGTTGGGCTAGAATGTGACAATTAGGTTTTGTCTTGCATGCCAGGAGCACTGATGGTTACTGGCTGCCTGGAATGCTTGGCTGGAAAGTGTAGTGGGAAATGGTGCTGTGATTGATTGTTGATGTCTGTTGAGGGCCAGGGAGTGTGAGTGGTGAAATTTACCAAGTGTTTGCCAACTCTGGGTTTGCAAGGTCCCAGGTCTGTCCCCGTAGAGATATACAGAATGTGTTTAATGTGTGAGCTGGCCCTAGAGGCAAGATCGACCAACCAGGAGGTTCGTGTTTCTGTGTGTTATTTGCAGGTATAGGCTCCCAGGGCCTCCAAAAGATGTGGAAATCCTGAGGGCTTTGGTGCAAACCAGAATTTTTTTTTTTAATTTTATTTATTTATTTGACAGAGAGAGATCACAAGTAGGCAGAGAGGCAGGCAGCGGGGGCGGGGGGGAAGCAGGCTCCCTGCTGAGCAGAGAGCCTGATGTGGGGCTCAATCCCAGGACCCTGGCTGGGATCATGACCTGAACCGAAGGCAGAGGCTTAACCCACTGAGCCACCCAGGTGCTCCAGCCCCAGCCCCAGAAATTTTTATGTCCTCGATGAGCTGACACCTAGGAAGAGATTTCATCCTGCTTTGTTGTTAGTAACTGAGCTAGGCTTTTAGATTCCCCAGGTCCTGGGCACATTGCTGAGTGAGGGTAGGTGGGGGAGCTGAGCTCAGTGGCATCCCAGGAAGAGACGGGCTTTCTGATGAGTGTAGTGTTAGAGTACTGAGACAAACAATTAGGATTCCTGTAATCTGTAAGATTAGGAAGTGTCCAGATATCCCTATAAAGGATCCACTTAAAACACCTTTTCAGTCTTAGAGAGGTTCTAGAACTTGTTCAACATCACATGGGAAGGGGAAGAGAGAGCTGACATATACTAAAAGGCTACTATGACCCAGGCACCTCATGGAGTAGTAACTCATTCTTTCCAACAAGCTCTGGTGGGGTCGGGGAGTAGAAATATGGTAGTATTATTTCATAGACAAGGCACTGGTGATGCAGAGTCATTGAGTAACTTGCAGGTAAGAAGAGGTGGATCAAAGTCAGTCTTTCTGACAGTTCTGGACTCTGATCACTGCACACTTTATATCAAGACTTCTTTATGTTTGGTCATTGTCAATGCATTTGGACCCCAGTACCTTGGTATTGGTGACTAGGGAGTGTTTTTTTTTTTTAAAACCAAACATTAATTATATGGCCAATTGCTAACATAAATAGTTGCAAAGGCAACTTTTCCCGTAACTTTTTATTTTTACAAATGCCATTTGATAAAGCTTAATAAAAATTACTTGTGGGACATATTTTCCTTTAATACTTTATAAATTAATCAAATGCAGTCCATAATAGATTTTGTTGGTGTTGTTTAAATAGTTCTTATGATTTTAGCATTACATTTTAAGCTGAGACTATATTCAGAAACAAGTTTCAAAAATGGTATTACAAAAGCATGGGGGTAGTAAACAAAACAAAACAAAACAAAACAGAAAAACAAGGGGGGAAAAAAAACCAACCCAAAACAGCAACAATAAAAAAACCCACACAAGGTTGCTGTGCTGTGGGAAATCATGTTTTCACTGCCATAAATCTTTACTGAGGCCTAACCTAAAAAAAACTAGTCATAAAAGGTGAAGGTATTCTGGAAAAAATATAGCAATTCCAAGGTATACTATGTTTTTTTCTTTAGCAACGTAACCTCCAAAGAGTATAATCTATTCTAGAATTGCAAATGAAAATAAAAAAACTACTGGAAAACTTAAATATTTTTGGTGAAATTTAGATATGTAAAATTGTACCGATAAAAACTGAGTTCAGTCCAAATCCTGGAGAAGATTCTGTTAAAAAACATTTAATTGAGTAAATTAATTAACTAATCAATTTTTAAAGATTTTATTTATTTATTTATTTGACAGAGAGAGAGAGACAGAGAGCAAGAGAGGAACACAAGCAGGTTGAGTGGGGAAGGAAGAGGCATGAGGGGCTTGATCCCAGGACCCAAGGCAGAAGTTTAATGACTGAGCCACCCAGGCGCTCCTAACCGACTAAATTTAAAGACCACATTGGCTTTATTAAACAATTCATAGATCTGGCAACATCACATCTAGCAAGTGGAGGGGAACTCCACTGAGCTAAACAAGAGAAATGTTTTTAAAGGCAGAGAGAGGGCATTAAAAAAAAAAAAACTTATTGGCAAGGAATGCATTGGGTAGACAAAGTTGCCTCTTAAAGGTGGTGGAAGGGGTCTATCAGTAAATTTCCTAGTACTGGCCATCAAATTCCATGTTGACTGTCTAAAGATTACATTCCTGAGGGGTTGAAACTGCATTTAGGTTAGGTATTAAGGCTTGGTTTAATGACTTAGGACCTAAACCTAAATGATGCTATTTTGGGCTAATGGTTTTCTTTTTAATAATTCCCAATAGCTATTCCCAATAATAACTCTGATATGGATACAAAACAAAACTTAGTTGATGAGTTCCTATTTTATTTTATTATATTTTAAAAGATTTCTGTATTTATTTTAGAAAGAGAAGGAGTGAGTCAGTGTGGGGGGTAGGGGGGCAGAGGACATCCTGAAGCAGACTCCTCAATGAGCAGGGAGATGATGTGGGGCTCCCCTGAGGTCATGACCTGAGCCTAAATCAAGAGTCAGACGCTTAACTGACTAAGCCACCCAGGTGCCCCCTATTTTAAAATTTATAAAGAAAGCAACGTCTCTATGAAAATTTCAATAAAATAAAAGTGGTTAGAAATTGTTCCCTATAGACAACTGAACAAAGATTTTAATCAAACTAATGAAAGTTGCCTGAAATCAGCACTGGTGAAATTAGCATTAATGTCATTGTGACGAAAATATTTACATTATCAAACATAGATCAAAAATACCATGGGGCCGTAAACATCACTGGATTGAACTGATGCTAAAATGTCTGTGCCTTTTCCCTAAATATAAAGCAGTTCCTAAAAAAATCCTTGTCGCTGAGAAGTGGGATTCATTCTGGAAGGAAGATGAGAGCAAGCATGGATTTTAAGCTTTCCTTAACGTTGACTGTTTGCCCTCAGCCCTTAAGTTATCCTGATAGAGAAAAAGACCTTTAAATCTTCCTCTGGGGAGAAACCCAGCTACGAGGACAGTGCCTATGGATGTTCATGAAAGAGGTCCCCTTGGAGCATGATTTGGGGGAATGTGCTATTCCATGGCTGTGGGTTGCAGAAAATCCTTCAAGAGAATGGTCAAGTTTTGCCCAGGGAGAGACCCAGAAACACAAGAGAGGCAGACACCTTAGAACCATTTTACCATGGATGGTAAAGTGCTCATCCATGTGGAATGGGCTGAAGGAGGGGTCCCAAAGTGTAGCTTCAGCAGTTTCTGTTCACATGGAGACCATTTAAAAATTGAGGCCAAATGGACTTTCCCTGCTTGAATTTGTACCTCTGCACTGCTGTGGACGGGGGACTGGATACGTGTGTGTGTGTGTGTGCGTGTGTGTGTGTGTGTGTGTGTGTGTGTGTGTGTTGGGGAGAGAAAGAGAGGGAGGGAGAGTGCGCATGAGCGAGCTGAAAAGGCAACATTGGCCGAAGTACCTCTGCCTTGATGTTTCAGCCTGAATTCTACTTGACAGAACTGTAGTGGTTCTCGAGCACAGGCGATTTTATACCCCCCACCCTTGGGTACATTTGCCAATGTCTGGAAACATTTTTTTTTTTTAATTAAAGATTTTTATTTATTTATTTATTTACTTGACAGAGAGAGGGATCACAAGTAGGCAGAGAGGCAGGCAGAGAGAGAGGCAGGGAAGCAGGCTCCCCTGCTGAGCAGGGAGCCCGATGTGGGGCTCGATGTGGGGCTCGATCCCAGGATTCTGAGATCATGACCTTAGCCAAAGGCAGAGGCTTAACCACTGAGCCACCCAGGCACCCCTGGAAACATTTTTTTGTTCATTGAAACTTGTACTTAATGGATAAAAGTCAGGGATATGCTAAACACTCTATAATGCATAGAACAGCACCCACCAACTAATAATTTTCCAGCCCCAAATGTCCACGGTGCCAAGGCTGAGAAATCCTGTGATGGAGACACCAAACTCACTCGTGCAGTTGCAGCTGGCATGCATGTACTTTTTTATGGAGAAGTGTAAGTTTAGGAAACGCCGAAAGAGGCCCAACACTTGATTGACTTTGGTGTTTTCACCCTGCCTCGTGGCTTGTGCGGCCCATAACTGTAAGTCCTGGGACTTGGGGTGATTAGCTCATGGAGAAGGTGACAAGTGATCTTTATAAGCTTGAATTTGGGTAATGGAAGGACTCAGATTTAGTTTAATATTCTGACACTGTGTGATCTTGGGCATGTTATTGAACCACTCTGGGCCTCTCATTTCTATTTGTAAAATGCGAATAAAATGGCACCCAACTCAGTGAGTTGTTATGAGGATTAAATGAAATGTATACAAAGTATTTAGCATTAGTGCACACACATAGTTGTTAATAAAATGTTTGGATTTGTGGTCAGGGCAGACAAGAAAGTTACGAACGGAATGAAGAATCCAACCAAGCAATGAAGAGATTAGGAGACTCTAACCCAGAGGTACAGAAAAACTGGCCGAAACTCAAAAAAACTGCAAAACTCACCTACTCAAATGAGGAGACAAAGCTTTGAAAGAGATTTCAAGTTAAAAAAAAGTAATGGTAATGATGCTCGCTGGATTGCAACATTAAACTCCAGCGGAGAGGCCGGGGCTTGGCGAGGACAGGGCTGTCCATAAATATGAAACAGGATGTGACTCACAGTCTGAGTGCTCTGTGACTACTGTTGGCTCCTGTAGGGTCATCTTTTATGTAGGGATCATGGGTCATGCTCTGGGATCCACACTATCCATGATAAATAACAATACTGTGACTCAGGCTCAGTCATCGCATCCTCACAGAGATGGTAGATCTGCTCTTTAGTCAGTAAGGTGATACTGAAATATAGCGATAATAAAGTAAATCGAATTGATAACACTGACATTTTGGTGCCGCTTAGGAATAAGTTTTATAATCATTGGGATGTTTGGTGTGCATTTGTGTTTTAAGATATTCTACACAAATCTGGCATATCAGTAATCAGATTAAAGTTTGAAATGTGTAATTGATATTAGTCTCACGATATTCATTTTAAAGATATAGTAGATTTTTATTGTTGGTAAATGGTATTTAAATGTAGGTGAAAACCTGGTTTATGATATTTTGTTTGATATATTAGATTAAGAAGAATTGCTGACGTGCATAGGGAAGATGTTGGTTTTTTTTTAGGTTTGTCATGCTTTTGGAGTATTTCAGAAAATTGGGTATGTTAACTGTGTAACATTTAAAAAGTGCCCGGGGGAATTTAATTCACAAGTGAGGTTAACTATTTAGAGTTTAATCTTTTAAACTTATCAGTTACTTGAGTATAATCAAAGAAGTCAGTGACTGTGAGATTTCATTTTTATGTAAGATATCAGATTTATAACAAGACTTCTAAACTGAGCTTAAAGGCTTAGAGAACACTAGGCTTTTAAATTTACAATTTCAGTATATTTAATTAATAAAAATCCAATTGTTTGTATAGTCCTTTCGATGTATGAGGGTCTGTCAGACATTTAAGAGCTCAAATGACATTAGTAAGCATTCAGTAGTTATAATGAACATAAGTACTGCTTGCCTTTTTGTTCCCTTGAATCCCTGCAAAGAAATGCCTACGACTGTCTATTTCTTGACACCTGAGGGTCCTGATTAGCTGAAGTCAAGGATTATTCAAAAAACAACTTTTTTTGGGGATTGGGAGGGAGACAAACCATAAGTGACTCTTAATCTCACAAAACAAACTGTTGTTGATGGGGGGAGGGGGGTTGGGAGAGGGGGGGTGGGGTTATGGACATTGGGGAGGGTATGTGCTATGGCGAGTGCTGTGAAGTGTGTAAACCTGGCGATTCACAGACCTGTACCCCTGGGGATAAAAATATTATATGTTTATAAAAAATAAAATAAAAAAAAAACACAACTTTTTTTTAAGAGTCAATAATTTTATTACTATTATTTTTCACACCAAGGAGATTTAGTTACATAAAGTGATATTCTATGAGTTGATTACCAGTAGTAGAAGCACAAAGGTGTGGAAAGTGTAACAGGAACACAGTGAAGAAACAAACGCCCTTTATCAAGTGAAGTTCATGTGACAGAAACATACTACTGCAAACAGCCTATGTACAAATAAATAGAGCTTTCTATGTACAGACATATTCACAGAGAATAAACTGACGCAAAACCTCCATACAGCTGTCATCCAGTGAAAACTGCGCGTAATAAACAAAACACACAGAAAATGACAAAAATAATCTGGAAGTGCATCATTTGGATTCTTGTTGGGGGTAAGGATAGGGGTTAAAATGCTTCTTTAAAAAGGAGGCAAACAGAGGAAGCGGGGGATGACATTGATCCCTAAAAAGATCCTTTACAAAAATGGCATTCTGAGATTTTTAATGTAACCTGTCCAAAAAAGGGTTTATGTGCTCTAGGGCAAATGGCTACATTCGGGTCGGTGTCGATCACATTCTGTCTGTTTTACCAATATGCAAAGAACAAAAGTATAATTTATCTTTCCTCTAGGGCTAGCAGCAACTGCATTAATCCAGGAAGGAGCTTTGCTGTTGCAATTTGCAATGGCTCTTTGAGACTGCAGATTGCTTGGAGATAGAAGCTCTTGCTTCTGGAGCTTCTTCACACTCGAGGAAGGAAATGCACCACAATACTGGGTGACAAATAGACGTCCAGACATTTCTCCTGGGCTAGACTGCAGGGCACAAATACGGACTTTGTGTGCAGCGCCCAACAGGGCTGTATGTTAACAGAGACTCCCTTTTCCGGATGGAGAGTCTCTGTCCTCTGGAGAAAGTCTTCAGACCACAAAACAGTCCCCAACAAGAACATCACTGGCTCTTGGTCTAGACCCTCTATCTTAGGGCAAAGAGATATTTAAGCATCAAATTGATGGGGTCGTTCAATTTAATGTACATGTTTATATTAATTTTTAGGCACCCAGTTGTGGTGAATATTTCTAGGCTATTAAATGCTTTCTGGTCATTCTTTTAGCTTTCCCTCAAATTACACAGAAAGTTGTGATCAAGTGAAATATTAAAGTTTTTAGTTGTGGGGACCTCTGTGTGTATAGTAAGTAGCCTACCATACTGGTCAGAACTTGTATAATTTAGCAGAAACGCAGTGCATTATGAAGTCTGTTATTTTCTGTGTCCTCCCAAGGAAGGTTTATAATGTCGGCATAGGAAACTATTGACAAATTGTATATCTGTGTTTGCCATTTTTATAAGGGAACTTCTTAGGCCCATCCTACATTTACATAAAAACTCAAACAAACCTTAAATTTCCCAAGTATATATTTGCCTACTTATCCATTTCACTCTCTGTATGGGTGAACCTTGCTTTACATAACAAATGGATTCCTGAAAAATAATAAATCTATAATTTAGAAAGAGAAATATTTTCAATATAGTATCAGAACTTGCTATTTAAAGAAACTATGTCACAAGCTACTTTGAAGATGAAGAATGCCTTTGTGAAATGAACAATTTCTTTCATTTTCAGCGTTTTATTGAAGTACACATCCAAAATTTATCAGTAGGTTAGGATTGTCTAGAACAGTAATTGTATGCAATAAAAAATAGAACAGATAAACTCCAATTTACAACAAACAATACAAAACAGGAATGACTCATGACTGCTTATTGACTGACTATATTCAGAAACCCTGAATATATGTATTATTGGTATTTTATGGCTTTAATTAAGACAATTGTCTCTTATGAAGTACTATAAAGTGCAATATTAAAAAATTAAAAACCCAAAAGGCATCCATCGTCCTTCAGTTTAATCCTGATGAGAAGAATTGGAAATTCATTTAATTAAATGGCAAGGAATTATCTATCCTTACTGCATGCAGGTAATTTGATCCTTAAAATTATTTAATTCAGGGATTCAAGACTTAACTCATTCCTGTGTGTGTGTGTGTGTGTGTGTGTGTGTGTGTGACATGATCACTGGTATTCTCTTTCGGTGAGCTGTTTTAAGAACTGTCAGTCCCAAGGCCTTCACTACTTACGGACCCATCATAAAGGAATATGCAACCCAGTATGTGAGAACACAGGAGCAAATTCTCAACCCTTTGGGGAACGGTAGCCCAGTTTCCTGGGCCAGGACCCAATCTACAACCAATTCCTACCCAACCTAGCACATGGGGAAGGAAATGCACGGCAATACTGGGAGATAAGGAGAGGTCCAGCCATTTCTGCTATTTCCTACTGAAGTGAAATATGAATTCCTTTAGGTAAATCCAAGCAGGTAGGGCATCTGAATGATTTCCAGCGGTGTCTCCCCCATTCTAAATTCCTTGTGAGTGTGGAATCATGCGAGTGTGGGATTACGACCTTAAAAATGAAGCTCATGATCTTAACCTCCCTCCCCAGGCCTCATGATCATGCCACATCCGGTGTTCATATTTTTCTCCCCTGGCTAAATGCCTGTTAAGGCTGTTGTATCAAGGCCTACAGGTGCTCGGAAGGTATTTTTGTGACTCTACTCTTTTATGGTCGTGAATTCTGTTCCCATTGTAGTAGCAATCAGGAGGGATTTTTTTTTCCCCCTAAGAAATCACCAATTACACGGAATTGCAGGAGCCCAACACTTTTGAATAGTCACATTAATGAGGAGGTGCAGAAAAGGCTCACTGGTCTTGCCAAGTGCAAACAAACCCGGGACTGGTGGTGAGAACCTTGAAGGGGAGTGAGCGCTGACTCCACTCTGGACTTGAAAACCGGAAGTGGTGTTAGAAATAAACAGACTGAGACTCAGAAAGGCCAGGAAGGGAGTGGCCCATAGTAGGAACAATGGTTAGCCAAATGCATCTGGACGGGCTGAGAAATGCATCAGGACCGGCTGAGAAACGCACTGGCTTCAGCTCAGCGTGTTGGAGAGGAGGTACTGAAGTGATAGGGAACAGAAGATGAATGTGAATTAGCAATGAAGTGTGACTTCCTAAAAGTAAGAGCAACAGAGGGATGCAGAAAAAGGGAGCAAAGCATTGGGTTTGCGGTGGTAAGTCAGCCCTGTCCAGAACCGACCCGTATCACGATTAGTCATAAGGCTCTATGATTCAGGCAGACCCTACAGCATTTAAAAAGGCTGAGTAGAGAAGAACGATACAAATTAAGAGGATTAGGAAAAAAGGGCTCTGAAATAAAACTCTAAAGATACCTTTGATGAAAACAGATAAAGGGTCACAGAGCGGTGGCTCCCAACTCTGTCAGGGGTACAAGGTAAAGGGGTACTGTTCTTTTCTGCCCCCCCAAAAAGACATAGGTAGAGTCATCAACTTGTTGGGCTAGGGTTAACTTGCGGGCTGTTATTGTTAATAGCTGAGGAAACCTGGTTCTCCCAGGAACACCTAAGCCAGGACCCCTCTCCGGTGAAAGAATTGTCCTTCTGATGAGTGTGATAGGCTGGACGAACTGTCTTAACAGAATTAAACCTTTGGCAAACTCAGTGCAGATTCCATGGTACTCTTCCAGACTTAGGTCGTTCTCTCTCTCTCTCTCTCTCTTTTAAAATTCTTTAAGGTTTTCCAGTCTGTCAGTCATTCATTTAGTGAAAGTGCTCTGGCTTAATTTGGTGTTTATGCAGTTTCCCTTGTATACTAATTTGAACAGAGGTGTCTCCCCGGCCGTAATTATAGGGTCATTTTTGTCTCTATAAAAACTAGGTGACTTGTGGATTCACTTTATCATTTTTAGCGCTCTCTTGCTGTTTTTAAAGGACACTTTCACCAGGCAGATGAAAGACGACTGTAGAATTCAGGTGGTTCTGAGTAAGGCTGGTCCCCTGGGGGGTGGGGGCGTCTAGGTGGGAAGATGTGTTATTTCCATACCAAACACAGGGCACCTCTGCTTTCTACAGATGCCTGAATTCTCCTGGCAATCAATGCCATAGCCCGAGGAGTTTCAAAGCTCCCAGTGAAGGGCGGGAGGAAAAACAACAACAACAAAAACCCAAACAAAACCCAAAACCCCTAAAAGCAAAACATTGCAATGTTGTAATGGTAAGTAATAGAGTGGTGAGAAGTGTCCTTTATTGCTTTTCTTGTTTGTTACATAGTTCAAAGAATGCAAAGCTGTGAAATCAACAAAGATACACAAAGAGAGGCAAGCAGCTAAGCGGAAATAGTGGGGCAGGGGCACATAACCTTTCCGTCCCAAGGCCTTCTAGAGAAGGGAAGATATTTTCATCTGGGACTCTATGCAGGTTCATATAATTGGTTGAAAAAGCCTGAAATTTGTAATTATTTTAAACTATGCAGGGGATATATATCAGTGTGACACTTGTTTTCTTGGGAATTGTGGTAAAAGTAAATAATTTTTTCCTTTCTTTTCCTTATGCTTCATTCCTCCTCCCCCCCAACCCCAGTAATTCTCTTTTAATGGCAAAGCCCTTACTTACTAATTGAAGACAATGTTGCTGAGGGAGGTTGAGGAGTTGAGGATGTGTCTTTTTAAAAACATTAAGCCACACACTTATGTGAGATCTGGCTTAGCCAGAATGAACATTAGCTTCTACATCAAGCCTTCAGGAGATAGCTGATTTCCCCAGAAATCACCCTGAGGATAGTTTCCCTGTATTTCTTCTGGAATAGACCTGTCACTTCTAATATGGGCACTTAATTACTAGAGTAACAATCTGTCCGGGTGCAAGGAAGCATGGCATCCTTGTAATTGTGTGTATGTGCATTGGCAAGTGCAGGGAAGAAAGCATACTGAAGTTTCTGGAAATGCTTATATTCAGATAGGTCATCAGACTCCTATCCCATATTCCAACCCAGCAATCTCAGCTGAGCAGGGAGCGGAAGTCCCCTTTTCTCCAGCTGTGTCTCTGGCCGGCAGCTCTAGCTGCTGTGATTTGCTTGGTCAGCTTTCTGTTAAGGTGGACTGGGGGTGGGGATGGGGGCGCTTCCCTTTATGGCTCATCGCCCATCTCCCTGTTTGGGATTTAAGAGCTGTGAGAGTTCGTGGGGAGTCTGCCAACTTTCTCCCTGCCCAGGAAGGGATGTACATTAATATTATCAAATGTCTCATCAGTGAGGCAGCTGTGTTTTGCTGCAAGGACTGCAAAGCACCTGATTCATGCCTTTCCTAGAAAATAAATTATAATGGCCCCTGTCAGGGGGCACCTGTTAGAAGCCTTACAAAGCATATTCCCTGACTATGAATCAGTGCCTGCCTCTTTATATAATCTTCTGGGCCAGGCTTTAGGATATTCTGCCTCATCTGCCAAATTGACAAATAGCCCTACGCCTTGGTCTGTGCACGTGTTCTGTGGCTTCCCGATCTGGGCTCAGCGTAGGTCCTGGAAGACTGCACGGACGCCATCTCACCACCAGCTTCAGTGCTTCAGGATCTAGTCAGGTTCAGAAGGCAGCGGGACCCAGCACGAGCATTTCCAGATGCAATTTAGGATGTTCTACTCGGGCATTCTCGGTTTGAGCCAGCTTGCTCTCCTGTGTGGGGGCTGTCTATGGATGGCCACAGGGGAGGCGTCAGCAAGCAAGACCTGCTTGGTTTGCTGGGGCTGACTGAAACCGTCTGGGCAAGGCTTGCTTGTTTTAGGTTGAGAAGCAAGAAGGTGGTTCAAGAATTTTTGATATTTATACACCCTGCTACAAGAAAGAGAAGAATTTCTGCAGTCTAGGCTTTTCTGTTGCGTAGTAGTTGTGTAGTCTCTGCCTGTATGTCAGCACTGAGGCTACAGCTGGCCATTTCCATAACTCTACTCTTGGAGTGGGGAAGTATAAGGAGTGAGGCCATACTATGTAGCTTAGTGTGAACACACGCCCAGAACAAACCTTAAGAGATCAGAAAGAGATGTTCCCTTACTTTGGTGGTGTGTGTGACTTTCCTCTTCCTTCGTCACGACAAACTTGATGTGCCCTGCTTTTGAATCCTGAAGGTGACAGGTCAGAGGGTGATGATGTAGCGTGTGTACATACAGATCTGGTATAAGGATATATTTATACATGTATATATACAGGCATGCAGGGAAAGTGCTAGAGATGACCTGCTCAGGAAAGTTCTTTCTTAGAATTATGTTAGAGATTTGAAGGCTTTTCAAGATCCACTGTTGCATTCTACACACCGCTCTCTGGACTTAGCGTAGCCCAACACATGACCTCATAGACCCATCCTGAGGACAGCAGTGGCCAGGGAAGGGGACTGCCTACCAGGCAGGCAGGGGACACGGTTGTTGTATATAGTGCTCAGTGCTCCTCACAGAGGCCAGAATAGGCTCATAAATCCTGTCTTCTCAAGGGCGACTTTTAACAGCCACAGCATTTCCTGGGATGTGGAGCTCCCGAGGCAAGTGAAATGCTCTGTGGCGGCTTGGGTGGGTCTTCACTGTGAGCTGGGAACGGCTGGGAAGGAGTGCGGGGGCGGGGAAGCGTCAGCAGGTGCTGGAACAAGAACCCGGCTACGGTGGGCCTCCCTCATCCTTTTGGGTTTCATGCAGTTGGTCTGCAGCTGAGGTAACGTCACCTATCCACACCTTCCCTCAGGTAACAGACCAGCCAATAATACATACTCACACAGTAACCCAGTTTGCTCCCCTTCAAGTAAAGCGCGGGGGTGGGGTGGGGGAACCACCGCAGGATTTGACAAAAAGTTCACTTATTCATTCTCTTTCCAAGGAAGCAGCACAAATTCTTGCCTCAATACAACACCCTGCCCTTGATGAAGATGCGGGTTTTTCTCACTCAACTGACCACTGACTTTGCAAAGCGGGGGTGGGGGCGGGGGTGGGGCGGGCTCGCCTCCGCTGTGGCGGCCATCTTTATTTTCCCAGAGGTCCTCGGTGCCCGGAAGCGCTTTCTGCTGGCGGGGGAGGAGCGGACCCGCGCTGCCTGTTACCGCCCTGCGCTGTGGAGGGAGCTGGGGTCTTGTGGAAGGATTACTGAGCTTGATCTGGGGCTGTCAGGTCTCCCTCCCTCGCTCTCTGTGAGTTGCGCCTCCTCTCTCCCCATGTGAGGAGGTCCATGCCCACAACAGAATCACAGCGTCATCAGGGATACAATAGACTGGAGACAAGAACACATGCCGTAGAGTTGCCCGTATGGGGCGTGGGCCGCCTAGGTTGGAAGGTGGGTGCCGAATAATGGGCCATCCTCTGTTTACTTTTTCAGCTGATTGAAAGGAAAGCATGACTTGGGGGAATGAGAAACACTAATTTTTCATCAGTTGACTTCGCTGCCTCCTCCCCTCCCGTGATGTTTTTTATTTTCTATGGACACAGACCTGAGAAATCATCCAAGATATTAAACAGAATTGGGGGGGGTATGAATGAAATGAAAATGTCACAGGAATGCTGAGCAAAATGAAGAGATCAAAACCCTGGAGTGACTGGGTTGAGGAAGAAGCGTGAAGAAGTCTTCAGTGGACTCTACGCTTGAAAGAGTCCCATATGGGGTCCCTGTGGAAGGAGAGACACAGATTTTGCATGTGCCTTAACCAAATCCTGGTCCTGGCACCACTAGGCGGAGGACTCAGAAACCTTCCTGAGTGTGCTGAGTGTGCAAATGCCTTTCCAAACATCTCTAAGCTACCTTAATCCAAGCAATATTGATCAGAATCAGTTTAGTTCTATTGGTGGAATAATGATTTCTTTAGATACTGAAGCCCTTTATGAACCACATTGGAAGATGCTTTAAAGAACTGCGTACGCCCTTATATTCCCATTAGGTGGCAAGTTTCACTGAGCCCCTCTACTCGATGATATTTCTTATTACATATGGCAGGCTCTCTGGGCAGGCATTTGGATTATATGTGAGCCCTTAGCATCAAAGTACGCCTAAATGACAAAGCTAGACTTGCCCCCCCACCCCCCTTTTTGGATGATAATGAGACATGCATTAGAACAATATAGGTTCAGTTTATATAGTCTCATTGTCCTAGAAGAACACTAATTTGGTTTGCAGTTATATTTTCTACTTGCATGCTAGGGCAATATATTAAAAAATTTTCAAAAACTCCTAACCCTGGTCACCTCTCCCCTGCCTCTCCCCACCCCAAAGCAATATCCACTCAGTCTGGGTTTTACATCTGTCTGTCCCAAGTAAACCCACGGGTTTTGATCAGTGTACCCCAGCAGGGGTGGGCAGATAGTCTTCACTGTTTGGCTGGTGGGAATATTTTGGAGGTCTCATCTCAGGGTCCCTACAGACCCTCTCCACCAAGCCCTCCCTCCTGCAACAGATTTCTCTAAAATATCCACCTTACCAGACAGGATCCCAATAAGTCCAAGGTAGGCTGAAGGTCACAGCAATGATTCTGTTAGTTTACCTCTTGCACTTAAGAGGTAAAGCTCTGACTGAAGGTTGATGCCCCTCTTCAAATAGGTGCTATAAATATACTAGAGCTATCCCTGAAAAGATGCATTTGTATTTATATATATATATATATATGTGATGATTTTATATATATATATAAAATTTTTCTTTTTCTTTGTATACAGGTACGTATTACTCTATAGGTATGAAAGGAGAGGTATAATACAGGAACAGGCAGGGGTATGTTCATGTGCATCTATTTAAAATTTGTATATTTTGTACGTATATAGAGAAAGAACCTCTGTCATTGTTTGCATCGTTACAATGAATGTACCTCCGACCAGCGAGGAGTACCTGTCAGTGGTGAAATGGAGAGAAGCCCCAAATGGACGGTTCTTGCATGGTCTCTTGTGTGGAGCTGTTTCAGTAGGCAAGGTTGGCAGCAGCTTGTGAAATGAGTGGGCCCAGCGTGAATCCATCCATCCTCAAATCCACCAAGGAGGGACGCTCTGAAATGCCCATGGCTGTGTGTGCCAGCTGCCTCCTCTGGAGAGGTCAAGGAGCCTAGAACCCAGGGTGGGGAGGGACCATCCATGCTGTTAGTTCAAGATATGGCTTTTCCTACTAAATGGAGACAGGGCACACAAGAATTCTGTCTTCTAGGAGGACGCTGATCACCAGGAACACAAAGTAGAGGCCGAACATGATGAAGCCCAGCACTTTGTTCATCCGCCATTTGCAGAGAGCAATGGAGAGGATGACGAAGAGCAGCATGATGAAGAGGAGGACGATGGCACAGAAGAGGCCATTGCTGCTGACAGCCACTGGTTGGAACCTGTGAATGATGGTGTACAGGAGCCAGGGCAGTGGGAGCCTGTGAGGGATAGATGGGGGAGCGGTCAGACATGTTGAAGAAGCCATACGGCGTAGCATCAGCTTCTTGAAATCTGTAATCTGAGGAGGGTGTCTGGTTAGGTTCACTATGACTGGTGTGAGGCCGGCCCAGGAAATCACATAAGGAAGTCAGGTGACCTTCAAAAACCTTTATTTATTTCCTGACTGAATTAGGGAGAAGAGAGGATTCATTCTAGGGCTGAGTAAGAGCAAAGCTGTGACCACTGCAGGTGATTTTATTTATTTATTTTAAAATTAAAAATTATTTATTTTTTTATTTAAAGTTTGATTTATTTAAGAGAGAGAGAGCGAGTGGGGGTTGGGGCAGAGGGAGAGGGAGAGAGAGTCTTAAGCAGACCACACACTGAGTGTGGAGCCTGCCACGGGGCTCAGTCTCAGGACTCTGAGATCACGACTTGAGTCGAAATCAAGAGTCCCACGTTTGATCCACTGTACCACTCAGGTGCCTCTACTTACTTATTTTTAGAGAAAGAGAGAGAGTGAGCTTAAGTGGGGGAAGGGGCAGTGGGGGAGAGAGAGGGAAAGGGACTCTCAAGTTCCGAGCTCAGCATACGCTTGATCCCAAGACCCTGAGGTCATGACCTGAGCCAAAACCAAGAGTGAGACGCTTCTCCGACTGAGCCACACTCGTACTCCAAAAGACTAGTATGACCACCACAGCTGATTTCTGAGTGGGAGTTGAAATAATTGTGTTTCTTTCTTACCCTAAAAAGGTGAACTGGAAGATTTGTACAGGACAGGAGAAGGAGCAGACAAATGGAGAAAAGGCATAGAAACCAGTGGTGAAAATGGCAACATTATATTTAGGGATGGAGACAAGGAATAGCAATGACTTAATTACAATCTACCAGCCAGTGAAAACAAATGATACATGATTTAGCTGACTGAGATTTATTTCGGAAAAGATGGGACAACCTTTTGACTAAAAATTTGTCTTCCTGAAAAATTTGAGGAAGATAGTATCTTACATTTGTGATGTGGTTTTTAAAAAAACGCTATTACGTATTTTTACATCTGCTCTGTCCTTTTGTATTTGACTTCTAAAAATCTGGTAATATCTTTTGTTTTCTATCTAGAGTGGCGATTCTGGAAGACATCAGAAAAGCCAACTGTCAGGTGCACCTTGGGAGTGAGTGAGGACTCTGAGCGAGAAGAAAATGGCCGATAACACATGACCCATGTGGCCTGTGCATCTCTAGGCGGCTGGGTGAGACGCAGTGCTATCCATTGAGCCTAATGATGGAACGTTGGCTGGGGAAACATGGACACAGCCACCAAGCTGGATGAAGCTTCTGCAAGGTCTTAGCCTTTGGCTAAGGGAGATTTGGTTTTGGTCTGACCTCAGAGAAATGAAAGAAGAGGTGCTCTTTTGAAGCTCAAGTTCTTGAGAGGAAAAGCAAATAGCTTGAGAGAAATAATGAGGTGAAAGGGGTAGTGAGTTTACATATCTGGACTCCTCCATTGGAGGGAGCAGGTGAAGGCAGAGCCCTTGAGGGCCTGGCACATACAGGCCCCGTCTGGGTTCATATTTAACCTGGGCCAAGCTGAAGTGATTGATGCAACTGCCTCATGGCAATCAGTACAGGTGTTTTGCTCACTAGAGCCCGGTTGGGAGGCGCAGACTTCCTGCACCAGGTCAGGAGGGGAGGGGTTCCACAGGCCACCTCTGGGCACAAGGTGCAGTTCCAGCTCTCAGCGGGGGGTGGGGGTGGGGTGGGGGGGGAGCCCTGGCATCCTGCTGTCAGTAATGGAAAGTTAGGAAAAGAGGGAGTGGGGTGTGTGTATGTGTGTGTCTGTGTTGGGGTGAAGTGCTTGCGAGGAGATGGTACAAACGTGAAAACCTCCACTAGGGACTTGTCCTGGGGAGCTCTTGTTCCATACTGCCCATTCTTAGGAAGAAAAGACCAAAACCATTGTACTCTTATTAAGCCAGACATGCATGTGTGTATGTACGTATCCAAGTAAAGTGAAGTTGTGCTGGATGGCACCACAAATAGGTAAAAACCCTCTGTAGGAAAAATTACATTTTTTCATGCCTTTTGATCTACCAGTTCTATTGTCAGGGAGCAAGAATGTTGGGGTGCCTGGGTGGCTCAGTCGAATAAGCATCTCTTTTTTTTTTTTTTGAAGATTTTATTTATTTATTTGACAGAGAGAGATCACAAGTAGATGGAGAGGCAGGCAGAGAGAGAGAGAGAGAGGGAAGCAGGCTCCCTGCTGAGCAAAGAGCCCGATGCGGGACTCGATCCCAGGACCCTGAGATCATGACCTGAGCCGAAGGCAGCGGCTTAACCCACTGAGCCACCCAGGCGCCCCGAATAAGCATCTCTTAATTTTGGCTGGAGTCGTGATCTCAGGGTTGTGAGATGGAGCCCCGGGTCTAGCTCTGCTCTGTGTATGGAGCCTGCTTGGGATTCCCTCTCTCTCCGCCCCCCTCTTCCTCTGTTCCTCCCCTGCCCATGCTCTCTCTCTCTTGCTCCTAAATACATAAATAAATAATATATATTTGAAATATACATATTTATAAAACTTGCAAATGTAGTTTTATTCAGAAAAATGATCATTTCAGGGCGCTTGGGTGGTTCAGATGGTTAAGCATCTGCCTTCGGCTCAGGTCATGATTCTGGGGTCCTGGGATCAAGTCCTACATCAGGCTCCCTGCTCAGTGGCGAGCCAGCTTCTCTCTCTGCCTCTCTTTCTCAGTCTCTCATGAGTAAATAAATAAAATCTTTTAAAAAAAGATCATTTTTTCTGTATTACTTTGAGTAGTGAGAAATTGGGGATACCTTAATCTCTAATTCAAAAAAACTAGTTAAGTAACAAACTCATAAGTCGAAGTAGTGTCATATAGCCGTTAAAAATCATAAGCTTATAATGATATAGGCAAATACTCATGATGAAATTCTATAGTTGAAATGAAGGATGAACATAAAAAAAGCAATGTTATTTCAATATTATAAACTATATATATCTAAAACAGAGTGGTGTATTATCATTGATTTTTATTTATGTTTTATATGTATTTTCTAAATCTTTTACAATGAGTATGTATTAATAATAAGCAAAAGCAAAAGCCAAGAAGACTATGAAATATCTTTTATGCTCAATATATTGCTTAAGAGTTCATCAGTTGATATAAACTCTTTTTGGAAAAGTATACATCAATAGCCATTAAAATGCTCATTTAATTAATATTTATTGGAGGAATTTATTCCAATAAAAATAATTATAAGAGGAAGTTTTCTGCATGAAGATTTTCATCAAAGTACCCACAATTGCTGAAAATTGGAAAAAATAAAAAAAATTGTGGCTAAACTGAAAAGCAACAGGGTGAAATGTAGCTGTCCCTCAGAATAATATACTGCTTAAACTATAACTTTAACTAATAGTTGTACTGGTCATGCAAGCATGCTTAAAGATGACCTTGAGAAAAACTTGTACCAGCAGCAGGCCTCTGGTGGAGGGGATGATACCTGTCCTTGAAGCCGAGCAGCTGGGAGCACCCCGGCCTGCTCAGGGTGGAACCCGCCCACTTCCCTTTTCCATCATCTCCCAGACCCTCTGAGAGCCTCCTGCTAAGGTAATCCCTTTAAGTGCGCTTGCACAACTACGGAACCCTGCTGCCAGAGCAGACACACCTTACTCCTCTTGTTTACTTCATTTATCTCTAAAACTTGTGACCAACATATGACTCATGTTCCTCCTTGGTTACCCAGGAGATGTACTAGGTACTAGACGTGTGACTCTTCTATAACCTTCTTTTCTTCTCCTTTGCTATCTTGTATCGAATAAACACGGGACTGAGGAGTTGTTCTGGGCGACAGTCCTTCCAGCTGTCATCCCCGGCTCCCTCTCTCTTACAGCTGACTTGTTTGTGCCTCATTCTTCTCCCGTATGCTGTTAGGAAAGCGGCAGTGAAATACGTTGAAGTGATAAGCTGTTAATTATGAGAGCTACAAAGAAACTTAGAAAAATAGTTGATTTACTAATTAGCTAACAGATGCCTACATTGTGCCAGGCAGAAACAGCTTTAAAATGGAAAAAAAAAGCCCCCCAAAAGGACAAAACTGAATATTCAGGAAGAAAATGTGAAATACTTGAAAGCGACCATACAAAAGTTAAGTGTTGGTCTTGGGTAGTAGTGTTAGGGGTTACTTTCCCTTACACTTCCCTGTAACCTGTGACTATATATACAATTTAAGAACACTGAACATAAGCATCTTTTAATTCCCTAGAATATTTATTTTTCAAAAACATGACCAATGGGCCTTACGATTTTCCCCAATTCGTAGGGTTTTCTCTTTGTATTAAGCCATTTTATTTTCCTCTTTACAGGAGACTGACCACAAAAACTACTCTAAATGTGTAATCAGTGCAACTGAGAAATACTGTTTCTACCAGAGACCCCCTTCCTTCCAAATAGCTACCTTTTAAGGCATTCATTCATACATTCAGTCAGTCAGTCTGCAAACATTTGTGAAGTCACCACGGTGCATTAGGGATTGCTTGAGGCTACGGGGAGCTGTTGCAGACTGATAAACATGACCGTGATAAGAGCATGATCTGCAGAGAGTTCCCAGGAACGTCAGGCCCAAGGGCATCCGGGAAGCTGGGATTTGACATTGGTAGGGTAAGTTGGAGTTTTCCAGACAGACATGTGGGAAGGAATCTTGAGTGAGAGGGGCCTGTGAAGGAAGGAGATACGGCAGGAGAGGAATCCTTTGGGATCCATAGGTGGTTAAGATGGTGGGAGCTCAGGGCAGTGTTTTATGCAGAGTGTCACGGTGGAAGGCACAGACTCTGCCCAAATCCCAGCTGTCTCACTTACTGGTTTTGTGAACTCTGTGCCCTTCAGTTTCCTTATCTGAAAAGTGGGGAACATAATACATATGTCATAGGATCATTGTGTGGCTTCAAGGAATAAAAATGTACATAGAGTTCACAAAGCAGACACTGAGAAAACCCAGCCAACACAAAGGTATAAGAGAATAATATGGAAGATGTTCAATGCGAAAGTAGATCCATAGTTTCTAAATTCAAGTCTCAGGGACTCAGTTCCGGGAACATAAGGATCACATCCCATGTCTTCCTTTCTCAGGGGTTCTCATTCAGCATTACTTATCAGACTCCTTTTACTTCAGACACGTTAAATGAAATGACAGAAACAAGAGTGTCCCAGTCTGACCCACTTTAGAGATGATTCGTATTGAGAACTCCAGATTGCTTAGCTGTAAGAATAGATCTCATCTTTTGATTTTCAAAAAACCTAGAATATCTTGTTTTATTTTTTATTTTTAAGATTTTTTTTTTATTTGTCAGAGAGAGAGAGCACAAGCAGGGGGAGAGGCAGGCAGAGGGAGAAGCTGGCTGTGGGACTCGATCCCAGGACCTTGGGATGATGACCTGAAGCAGGTGCTTCACTGACTGAGGCACCCAGGCATCCCTGAGAAACTTAGAATATCTTTACCAGCATACATAAATAACAATACCAAAACTGCCAGCCTTTTCCAAAGGCGATAGAATATTTTTGCTGGGACTATGTTTGTTCCAATTTGTTTTATGATACAAAATCTCGGGATGCCTGGGTGGCTTAGTCAGTTAAGCCGCTGCCTTTGGCTCAGGTCATGATTCCAGGGTCCTGGGATGGAGTCCTGATTTGGGCTCCCTGCTAGGCAGGAAGCCTGCTTCTCTCTCTGCCTCTGCCTGCCACTCTGCCTGCTTTTGCGCACATGCTCTCTCTCTCTGATGAGTAAATAAATAAATAAGTAAATAAATAAATAAAAGTATTTATTAAATAAATAAAATCTTTAAAAAAAAAAAAGGAAAAACCAAAATCTCATCCGAGGCTGGTGGGGACTTTAATTAGAATTAGAATATAGAAAAAAATACAGGAAAACTGCACAGCATCTCCATCATACCTGAATACTGAATATTCTTAACTTGTAACCCATGCCATTATATAAGCAAAATTCCTAAAGTATTTCCTACAATATCCACTCCATTTGCAGGCATGTGTTTTTGCCTACCTAGGGAGAGCTTATTCTTCATTAAGTTCTCTGAAAATGAAAAATGGAGTAAGTGAACGGTACTCCCAGTGTTTACTTTTTATTGGTATTGGTTAATTTTGGGCTCAGAGATCCTGGTTGTGTCTTCACAGCCTCTCAGAAGACAAAGCCAGACAACGCCAGAAGACAAAGCTGGTGTGTCCACTTTCATGGAGCTGTCTCTACTCACCCCACAGTGATGTCAAAAATGTTGCTTCCAACAGAGCTGGACACAGCCATGTCTCCAAGTCCCTTCCGGGCCACTATGACACTGGTGATAAGATCAGGGATGGAGGTCCCAGCTGCTAAGATGGTCAGACCCATAATCTCTTCACTAATGCCAATGGTCTCTCCAACCTGAAAGTAATGACAGGGACACATATGAGTGTTTGAAGTCACAAAACCAACAAACTCACAAACATTTCCATGCAACCCCCTTTCTTTATAAGAAAGCTTTATTTATTTACTTGAGAGAGAGGAAGAGAAAAAGCAAGAGCAGCATGCGTAAGTGGGAAGGGCAGGGAGAGGGAGAGAGAATCTCAAGCAGACTCCCCACTGAGCATGGAGCCCGACGTGGGGCTCGATCTCACGACCCTGAGATCATGACCTGAGCCGAAACCAAGTCAGATGCTTAACTGACTATACCACCCAGGCGCCCCACAACTCCCTTTAAAATAATCCCTCCACTATGCGGGGGGTCTGAGATTATAAAGAAGAGTAAATATATCAGCACCGTAGAGGAGTTCATTCGTTAACCATATTCAGACCCAGGAGATCAGGAATGTTCACAGGAGGATTAAACAGATAATCTCAGGAAAGAGCTATAGGGGGCTTGAATGCAGGCTCTATGTGATGTCTGTGAGCACTGAGCAAGGGAGGCAGAAGAAGGGAGTTCTAAAACTCAACTGGCCATTGGCTCCAGGGGCCAGTGCCTGACAATGGTACCAAATCCTGTCTCAGATTTGCCTTTGGATTAACAACTGAAGGTTAAGGATGGACACCCAGTGTTCCCATTTTCTTTTGCCATCTCCTAGTGTCTGTAACCCACTCTCCAACACTTTCAGACTACTGTTTCCATAGGAAACTTGATTTGGGGTATTTTGGGGCTTGGTAATACAGGACTATAAATCAGCCAGGCAGCTGTGGAGAAACCAGCAGTTAGGGAATCACAAGTCCAAGGTCTGGCTTTGGCATTTATTAAGAACTTGACCTACTGTTAAGTTAACCAATTGTGTAATGTCTTTGATCCTTGCTTTCTTATACTTAAAGTGGGGATGATAATATCTATCTTACATTGGTTGGGAGAACTAAAAAGATGATTTGTGGAAAAGCCCTTTACAAATAGTATAGCATTACTGAAAAGCAACAGGGGACATTTATTATGTTTTATTTCGGTCTTTGCCTTTTTTTTTTTTAAGATTTATTTATTTGAGAGTGAGAGAGAGAGAGAGCATGAGATGGGGGAGAATTAGAGGGAGAAGCAGATTCCCTGCTGAACAGGGAGCCCGATGCAGGACTCAGTTGCTTAACCAACTGAGCCACCCAGGTGCCCGTCTTTGCCTTTTAACACTGAGGAGGTCTATTTTGGACAGCTGGTCTAGCCTTAGCTGGAGGAACCCTCTATTCTATTCTACTCTATTCTATTCTATTCTATTCTATTCTATTCTATTCTATTCTATTCGATTCGATTCGATTCGATTCGATTCGATTCTGTTCGATTCGATTCGATTGATTCTTTTGCTTCTCCATTCTCTTGAGCAACTTTTTAAAGAGACTTCTTGGGACTTTCAAAAGCTTTATATGTTTTCTGGAGTCAGCAAACTGCAGTTCTGAAAACTTTAAAACTAATGTTTTCAATAGCCTACTTGATGACATTTGTCATTTTTGGAAAAAAATTCAGAGGGCCAGAGTAGCATGTAAGAATAAGGGTTTTTAGGGAATTGAATGTAACTCATTTTTAAATACCTTCTGTGACTTATTAGTAATAGCTTCATTTCCATTAACTTAAAAGCAGAGTTGGGAGCTAATTTTGTTTTGATGGTCAGGTTGGCTCTAGAGCCTGTCTAGCAACTAGTTTATCCTGTCCTCATGGAGCAAAGAGTCACTGTTCTCCATCAGAAAGGAAGTCCATGGGGGCACCTGGGTGGCTCAGTCCGTTAAGTGAGTGCCTTTGGCTCAGGTCATGATCCTGGGGTCCTGAGATCCAGCCCTGCTCAGCGGGGAGCCTGCTTCTCCCTCTGTCTCTGCTCCTCCCCCAGTCCCGCTCTCTCCTTTTCTCTCTCTCAAATAAGTAAAATCTTAAAAAAAAATAAAAAATAAAGGAAATCCATGTGAACAGAATCACTGCTTTGATCACTATGGTCTCCTTAATTCACAGAATATTGACTGGTACTTAGTACACTCTCAATACCTATTTGCTGAATAAATCAGTCAATCTGCACACTTAGGTGATTTTACTGGCATATTTTCCACCAATTCTCCTAAGAAAATTAAGTAAGAGTTCTGCACAGGAGTGCCCTCTTCGAGCAGACCTCTTCTTGATGACCTATTTTTTGGGTCTGATGTGGAATGAAACACTTTCAGAGACTCTGAAAATGCTGACTGAATGACTGTCATCCCCAATAAATAGGCTGATTCCTCGAGGGAGTTCTGAAGCAGTGACTATTTTAAAATAACACTTATATTTAGAGTTCGAATGGCTCTACAGACAGGAGGAAAGCAGAGACTGAAGAGGGGTGGTTTGGTGGTTAACAGGGATGGCGTGGATACAAGGAGACCTGGGGGTCAGTGTCGCCTACCGCTCCCAGTACCTGGAAGCCAACTTCCCCAAGCCTCAGTTTCCCTCTTTTGTAGAATGGGGATAATAACATCTACCCTCAGAGCTGTTGTGATGATGAGACAGCAAACAGCATAGTGTCAGGTAGAAATAGTCAATAAATATCAGCTATGCTAACTCAGACCCTACTTCTTTCTCTTTCTGACTTATCAGACGGCAGGCACGGGGCTCTGGCTGCAGAGACCGAAGCTGGTTAATAGACGTCAGCCTCTGATGTGAGAAATCCCCAGGATAATGAAGGCTTTTTATTGCCTATCCAACTCCTGATGAATCTGTGCGGCTCCTAGAAACACTTTCGCTGATGGAGAGCTAGTCTCCTAAGCTCATTTTAAGAACGTTTCACTGCATTTGGCTTTTGGTGAGTTAGAGGCAAGATCGAATCAGTGGCATCAGCTAAGTTAGAGCTAGAAAGGACATCAGCAGTCTCTTGGGGGGGAGGGGCGGAATTCCTTTGTTTTCTAGTGGAAGTAGATGGGGGCGGGGCTACTCAGAACCCAAATCCAGTGCATCTCTGAGTATTGCGGGATGTGTTTCCTTGCCTTGGTTTAAGGAGGAACTGTAAAAATATCATATTGTGGAAATGAGACACAAGGTTGTATCTGACTCCCAGAATTAAGTTCTCCATGGGTTTTAACTATATGTTCTCATCACACAAGAAATTTATTAATTTCTTGGGGCTCTTGGGTGGTTCAGTCATTAAGCGTCTGCCTTCAGCTCAGGTCATGATCTCAGGGTCCTGGGATCAAGCCCCGCGTCGGACTCCCTGCTCAGAGGGAAGCCTGCTTCTCCCTCTCCCATTCTCCTTGCTTGTGTTCCCCCTCTCGCTGTGTTTCTCTCTGTCAAATAAATAAAATCTTAAAAAAAAAGAAATTTATTAATTTCTTGATGCAAAAACAATAAAAGGTAACAAAAACTAAGGGAAAAAATGCATGAAACAGCTTATGTAAAGGGCATTTATTTTTAGCCAAACAGTAGCTAAATAATGATATTAAAGAGCATTTATTGCTGGTAAGACTGAGGAAAACAAAACAGTTGAGCACTCAATGGTGCATCTGTTATCTTCCTTGCTTTTATAGCTCAAAAGTACAAGCAACAGAATTAGAGCTAGACTTCTTAGAACAGAACCTGCTATTTTGATCAGCTGTCTGGAAGTCTTAAAAGAGAAGAGCATTTCTATAGGAGAAAAGAAAGGGAAGCCTCTCATTCATTACTAGAAAGCAAGGTTTCTCTTTACGTACTTTATATTCCTGGGCCTTTTGGTGATTATTATTGCTCTAACCATTGTGTTTGTATTTTTCTATAAGAGAATGAAAAAGAAGCAAGAGTGTGGAATTAAGATAATCTTTAAAAAGGACAAAAAAAGATGGAAGTTTCTAGATTGATGTTTTCTAGAATGGCCAAAGAGAGAGAGATCTAGAAAACAAGTGAGAAAAAAACCCACCACTTTTTCTTTATCAGTACATGAAGGAATACAAATAGTTATTAAGAAAAACCATTACATGTTATAAATGGCAAACTGTCCTTCTAGCCTGGCAATCTGGTGGCTGAGAAGCCGCTCCTCTTCTGAGGTATGATTTCTGGCCAATATTGGTGGCAAATGACTGTCAATGAATGTGGGAAATCATGACTTTGGGGCAAGTGGAACTTCTTCCCGGGATCACAGTTTTTAGAAATATCCAGGTAGAATAATCTGAAGTTAAACATCATAAAATAACTAGGATAGGGGTAAGATGAAGAATCTTGTAGGAATAATACTGGATATACTAATTGACATTTCTGGTGGTTTTTCCCCAATGATGTTATATGTTCTTTCTCTTTAAAAAAAAAAATTAAGGTGTAATTCACATACAGCAAAGTCTAATTTGACATCCAGTAAAACCCATCCTTTAAAAAAGTGTATAGTTCCATAGTTTTGGTAAATGTGTTCAGTCCTGTGTCCTGTTTCTCCACATCCTCATCAACATGTCTAGGTTTTTGAGCATAGGCATCCTAGTGGTTGTGAAGTAGTATCTCATGTTTACTTTATTTTATTTTATTTCTTTAGAGAGAGAGAGAGCCTGTGCAGGCGAGTGGGCGGGGAAGGGGGCAGGGGAAGAGCAGAGGGAGAGAGAGAATCTCAAGCAGACTCCACACCCAGTGTGGAGCCTGACATGGGGCTCCATCTCACAACCCCAAGACTGTGACCTGAGCTGAAATCAAGAGTTGGATGCTTAGCCAATGGAGCCGCCCAGGTGTCCCTTATGTTTATGTTTTGTTTTTTTTTTTTTGAGGTCCTAGAAAAATATTAACTAACATTTATTAAGTGTATACTATATGCCCATCACCAAGCAGTGTTTTAAGTGCAATATCATCACATTTAGTGCATTTATGTTTATTCTGGAACAATACTCTCTCTTGAGATACAACTCACATACCATAAAACTCACTTACTTAAATTGTATATATAATTGAATATTTTAGCATATTTATAGACTTCTAGAGCTATCACCATAATTTAAATTTAGAACTTTTTTCATCATCCCAGGAAAAAAACCCTGTACCCATTAGCGGTCATTCCCCTTTCCCTCCAGCCTTCCCAACCCTAGGCAACCATTATCTTTCTGTCTCTGTAGATATGCCTATTTTTCACATTTTATGTCAATGACTCATTCCAACGTGATCTTTTGTGACTGGCTTTTTCATTTAGCATAATATTTTAAGGGTTCATTCACAGGTACCAGGTACCAATACTTCGGTCCTTTTGATTATGGCATAGTATTCTATTGCATGAATAGACCACATTCTGTGTTTCTGTTCATCAGTTGATGGACATTTGGGTTGTGCCCACTTCTTTGGCAATTATGAATAATGCCGCTGTGTGTATACATTTTTGTGTGGATGTTTTCATCTCTCCTGGGTATATAGGTAGTTGAATTCCTGGGTCCTATGGTAACTATGCTTAACATTTTGTGGACTGTCAAACTGTTTTCTGAAGTGGCTGCATTATTATACACTCTTACTGTCAATATATAAAGGTTCCAGTTTCTATACATCCTCTCCAACACTTGTTATTTATTGTCTGTCTTTTTGATTATAGCCATCCTAAGTGAGAGCAAAGTGTACCTCATTGTGGCACTGACTTGCATTTCTCTAGTGAATAATGATGTTGAGCACCTTTTCTTGTGCTTACTATCCATTTGCATATCTTTGGTGAAATATCTATTCAAATCTTTTGTCCATCTTAAACATTAGGATGCCCATAGATGCTTGGTCTTTTTATGATTATTTTTTTGAGTAGACTCCACACCCAACATGGAGCTTGAACTCATGACCTTGAGATGAAGAGTCATATGTTCCCACTGAGCCAGTCTGGTGCCCCTTGCCTTTCTATTATTGAGATTTAAGAGGGTTTAAAAATTATCTATCTATCTATCTATCTATCTGTCTGTCTCCTACATGGAAGTGCTTTTTCAGATGTATATGATGTATATTTTAGGACTATATCAAAGGACTATATTTAGGACTACATCAAACAAAGAATACAAGTGGGAAGTTTGAAACTTGTGTAGTTTACAATGGAGGAGAAAGACATGGGTTCTGGAGTTTCAGAGCCCTGGGTTACAACCTCAGTTCTGTTATTTAAAAACCTTACATGATCCTGAGCAATTTTTTTTTTAAAGATTTTATTTATTTATTTGACAGACAGAGATCACAAGTAAGCAGAGAGGAAGGCAGAGAGAGAGAGAGAGAGGAGGAAGCAGGCTCCCTGCCAAGCAGAGAGCCTGATGCGGGGCTCGATCCCAGGACCCTGGGATCACGACCCGAGCCGAAGGCAGAGGCTTTAACCCACTGAGCCACCCAGGCGCCCCAGATCCTGAGCAATTTTATTATTAGCTCTAAGCCTAACTCCTTTATCTGTAAGTATGGATAATAATAGCAGCTCCTTTGTGGGATTTGTGCCTCTGTACAGGGTGAATGTCAAGATCATGAAGACAAGTGATGTGAATTATCCAGCATGTGGCATCTATTCAATCAAGAATGGTTACCACTATTATCTCTGGGAATGTGAAATGTTTGTGCTTCATTCTTTCATCCATGCATTACAACAAACAATTCCTGACAGTTTATTCTTGTGATGGCCACTAGGACTGGCACTGAGTTCAAAGTGGTAAAAGCAAAATACATCATCATTATAGCAAACTGTGGTTCAAGGAAGAGACTGTTTTGTCTCTAGGTCTGTCCTAGAGCCAGTCTGAAAGGCTGGTGAAAGCGTAACGTGAGTGGCTGCCCAAGAGGAAATAAGTGCCATGGAGTCAGGCAAAACCTCGACATTCCTCCCAGATCCAGGTAGGCCTAGATTCAGGATGTAGAGGGCAAGAAGAGCTAGGGTGACCTCCTCCACATGGATGTCCAGGATTATGCTGATCTGACTCCCCACTACGAGAAAAGGCCAGGAGGTATGGGGAAAGTTCAGTGGGAGTAAAATCATCTAGTCCTGGAATAGGTACCTTGTCTTATCAGACACCTATTCTGACACTTTCCCGAAGCAACACATTGACAAAACCTTTGGCAACCATGAGCAGAACCAGGCAGATGCACGCTTTTCTCAAGGTCTTACCTGGTGTGCCCACCAGACCATCAAGTAAGAGAACACAGCGATCCAGGTGATGGAGCCAAAGAATGTGATGGGAAAAAACTTTCTTGATGACTGAAAGAGAGCCAGGAAGAGGTGGGAGCGTCAGTGCCATCCATGAGGTGGACCTGAGAGACCAAAGCTAAACCCACCAGAGACATTACTCCCCACCCCATGCTGCCTTCCATCTTTGTAGGCTCAGCACTCAAAAGGCCCTGCCTACCCTTGGTCAAGCTGGGCCAGGAAGATTCTCTCTTGGGAATGTTGGCTGGAGCCAAATCATCATCAAGTTAGTTCCTGGGATGGAAATCTCTTGAAGACAGTGTTTGTTCCTGCTGCTGGTTGCTCAGATGTCCCCCGTCCCTGTCCTTCCCAAGGCCTGGTCTCTCAGCCTTGGCCTCAATCTCTTGACCACCCCATAGCCTTCCTCCATCTCCTTTTCCTTTCCTCTCGAGTTCATCAGAATTGGTTTCTGTTCTTTACCCCATGTATCCTAGCAGTCCACTGCCCAGAAAGCCTAGGTGATTAATTGCTTTTAACAAGAAGGACCAATAGGTCCCCAAAGAGGTTCATCTTACTGTCTTGCAACTTATTTGGAGAAGCCACAAAGAAGCCATCACCATAGTTTCGATAGATTCCTGAGGACACAACCACCCTCCAGGACATTTGAACCACTCTTGTAGAGTTAGAGTAGACACAGGCCCCGGCGCACTGCTCTCCACAGAGGTGGTAGAGTAGATGATCTTGGGATGATTTTCTCTCCTATTCTCCAGCCCTGACCTCATAATGTCCATTTCTGCTTTGAGTGCTGGCCTTTGTGCCATCTCGGGCTTACAGTATGAGCACTTTTATTTTTATTTTAAAAATCCAATGATAATGAACATGTGTTATATTAGTTTCAGGTGTACAATACGAAGATTCACCGATTCTATACATGACCCAGAGCTCAGTGTGAACACTTTTAGTTTCTTTCAAATGTTAGCCAAAAGCAGACACTCAAAATGCAGTGTTTCTTACTGATCACACTACAAAGAGAACAGGCTTGCAGGGGTTGTATTGGTGTTTTGTTGAGAGCTTTTTCTGCAAAATTGGGGCCTTTTAAAACAGGCTCAGATAGCAGAATGCCCTCAGCTTCTCACCTGTTACTGCCAAACACTTTTTATTTCAAAGCTTTCCACTACAAGAAACAATCTCATTTTTTTTTTTTTTGCTTTGATAATGCCATCCAATTTTGTCCCGAGAAGTGAATTCTGAAGTTGATTTGGATGAAAGCTATCTCAGTTGTCTCAAGAGCTGACCTTGGGCAGTCACACAGAATGCTTTTTGTCATAGCTTTTGAGAGATTCATTAGAGGAAAAGATAAACTTGTACCTAGCAATGTTTTGAATATCTAAGATAATAACAAACACAGTTTCTATTGCTGCCAACCAGGCGTATGTTCTTTTTACTAATTTTGAGTTTTCAGTACCTTTTTTTATTATCGCTCATATTGTTCTGTTAAATTTCACACTAACCATTTCTTTTGCTTAACGAGTGCTGCTTTTTTTTGGGGGGGTGCTTTTCGTTAGCAGCAGTGTTTGCAAGACCCATGGGCTTGATTAAATTGGGGGAGACATCAGGCCACAGTGAGAAGGAGGAAAATATCGTGGCTAAAGACAGGCCCCAGCACTTTAGCGAGTTATGGAAAAAGAAAAGATCATCAAGTTTTCAAAGTGGACACTGAGACATTCACTTCTGAGGACAAATTCCTTTAAAGTTGATGATTCAGCTGGATTTTGGAGACCAGATTTTCCAAGCCTTAATTTGTCAGAGCAAAGAAGGCAAGTTTCCCCAGATATAGCGTTTAGCTGATTGGAGTCCCCATTCTTTTCCTCTGGTCACGGTTTCAGGATCCTAAGTGGGATGAGAATTTCATCTCCTGTGGCCAGGCTCTGTCACAGGGAAGGAAAAGGCCTTTCTTGGGACATGGGGCCACATGAGACTGGAGCAATCACCAGGCTGTGAACTTGATTCTGAGCATCCTTTGAGGGAACGGAGTACCGTCTTCATACTTTCCGGTACGATGAATGTACTGGAGATCTTGGGAGAGTCTTCATTTCATACATTGCTCATTTTACAGCTTTGATCATTTATTAACTATATAATTATTTTTTTCTTTAGTATGCCTTTGTACATCTGTACATTGAGTAATGGGACAAGTCAGAATCAAATTATTTGAACCTATTTCTCACCTGAAAAACATCCCTGCACCATAGAACATTCCTAGGCAGAAGGTAGAAACTACAGAAGGAGGCTAAGGATATAAAGGAACTAAGTTCACATCAACATGCTAATGAAAACCTCTTTCAAGGATGCTTGTGATTCTTGATCAAGAGGCCAATTAGTAATTAATGGACATCTATATATACCTAGTATTGTATCAGGGGCTCAGTGACAAGAAATTAAAGATAGTTTTTATTGGTGAGTTTCCAGGTCTTCACCATAAACTAGGGGTAGGTAAAGGCCAGATACCTTCTCTGTATTCAAATCTTGAACTAGACCTGAAATTCAAACCTAGGTCTCTCTGACCATCTGGCATATATACCTGATATTTAGGTCATACTGATTTGCTCTTAGAGAAAAACAGGACCAATAATGCTCAGAATATGCCCAGCTATAGACATGATGATGATGATCATTGTAACACTAGCCTATGCTCTGAATGTCAGAAAATACAAGGAGCATCGGGGAGATAGAGGCTAGCATTCCAGCTGAACGGCCATCTGCTTCACCCAACCTCCCGTATTGTCCCTGATTGGGAAGCATCAACCCTTTAGGCATTGTCGGTTCAGTTAAATGTTTCCCAACTGTCCAGCTACCTTATCTTTCCAACCTCACAGCCCAGGTAATTCTTTTTCCTTTCATTTTTTCTGAACGACTCCCCTTATTTGGATGCTATGGTCTCTTATCCCAGACATCGCTCCCCAGTCGCACTTGTGCAATTATCCAGTTCCCAGTCTCACTGGAAGGAAGAAAACAGCCCTTGAAGCCAAGGTCTGACATGTCAATTTCTGGTTAGTCATGGTGGCTCATCCTAACATCTGCTGGGATGAACCTCATCCTAATTAGCAAAAAAGCAAATTGTGTCCATGTGCCCGCCATTTTGTTCCCAGTATAATGGTTTATGTGTATAATAGACAGCTAATGTTCTCATTAGAAGCTTTTAGTACATCAGTGTGATACTTTCTTGGCTGGAAAAATGTTTCTGGACATTAGCTGGTTGCACAAATTGGCCATATCCTTACTGATTTAAATTTGACAAATATTCACTGAGCTTCTATTCTGTGCAAAGTTTGGGGACATACATATCTAACAACAGTCCCCCAGACAATCCTGTGACAGATTAAAAGTGTGTTCTCTGGATGAATATGACCAGTACTGAAATCTCTGCTCACCGATTACCAGACATGTGACTTGAGACAAATCATTTCACCTTCTAAGCCTCAGCTTTTTCATCTGCCAAATGGGGGGAATAACAATATCTAGTTGTTCTGAGGATTTCAGGTCTATGAAGTGTCTACCAAAGTGGCTGGCACATAGTAAGTGCTCAGATAATAGTGGCAGTTGTTTATTAGAAGTTGTTCTCTTCATTTTGGTTTTTAAGAGACAAGGAAACTGAGGTTCAGAGAGGTGGAAGTGGCTGCCAAGACTGGGCTGGGGGTCTTGGCTTTGCCTCTCATTTGCTGGGTGAGCTTGGACAAGTCACTAAACCTCTCTGGGTCCCAATCCCCTCCTTCTTGCTAGAACTGTGCTCAGGACACAGCAGACCCAGTAAATACTTGGTGGATGAATCGATGACTGGTATGAATCGCAGGAACAGAGCTGACTTCTTAGGTACCTCCCCCGTTCAGATGGTCACATTTTGATGCATTTAGATGCATTCTTATTTTATAAGATCACCCATCCTAAGTCAGGAGTGCATATAACTTTTGGAGGTCTTTATTTCCTTTATTATTTTCAATATTTATCAAAGACATGTTCCTCATTAAGGTTTATATTTTAGTTCTTTTGCTTTGAAACCAAAGCCATTATTTGAAGAAAACGATGAAAGTGAATTAATCGGAAGTGTGTGTAATCCAACAAATACTGTCATATAATTTGCATATAAATGAAGTGGAAAGAAAAACAAGGGGGAGTACTGTTTACCCTGAAACTGGATGGCTACTAAAAAATCACGTTTTCCTCGTAATTACTGTCAAGGTTTGGAACGTTCATCTCCACGGGTAATTCAAAAACTACTGGGGAAACAGAGTTGCCAGGCCCTCCGGAGGAGCCTACGTTTATTAATTAATAATTTTCTCCTCTCTTTTTCTTCTCCTTTGATGTTTTTTCAGGAGGGCCTGGTGGCAGGGCATGAAGGCCTTGGTGGACTGCCAAGACGACCACAGCACTTCCCAGTTCTTTTTTTTTTTTTTTAAAGATTTTATTTATTTATTTGTCAGAGAGAGAGAGAGAGAGCGCGAGAGTGAGCACAAGCAGATAGAGTGGCAGGCAGAGGCAGAGGGAGAAGCAGGCTTCCTGCTGAGCAAGGAGCCTGATGTGGGACTCGATCCCAGGACGCCGGGATCATGACCTGAGCCGAAGGCAGCGGCTTAACCCACTGAGCCACCCAGGCGTCCCCCCAGTTCTTCTTAACAAGAGGCGAGCTCTGTTTCCCCACCCTTTGAATCTGGGCTGGTCTTAGGACTTTCTTGGACCCACAGAACATGGTGGAAGCGACAGCATGCAGATCCCGAGCTAGATCTCAAGAGGTCTTGCAGCTTTCACTCTTGCTGCCCTTGGAACTCAACCATCGTGCGCGTCAGCTCCGGCTTGCCTGCTCAAGGGTCAGGGACCAAGTGGGGCAGAGATGAGCCTTTGCCGCTGACCTACTCCTAGACCAACAAGCCCCCAGCCAGGTCAGTGAACAGAACTGTCCAGCTGAGCCCAGAGCAAAGGGTCCCTTCAGAGAATTCTGGACTAAAAAAATTGCTTCCTTTTTAAAGCCACTACATTTTGGGCAGGGGTGTTACACAGCAGGTGATCACTGATCCAAGATCAAACCTCCTGAAACTCTTCTGTGCTAAGCATGATCAAAAAGCCACTTACTGGCTTTTGTATCAACTGGCATGGTTTCATTCGTTCTGTTTTGTATATGCAAAGGAGGGCCATATAATTCATCTGCCAAACCAGCATGCTTTGGGATTAAACTGGGACTATCCTGGGAAAACTGGGATGTATGGCCCCTTAGATCTGCAGTGCTATAGTAACGGTCATCTCTTTACGCTTTCCCTAATCACAGGATGTCATGGGCGGCAGGGAGTGGAGAGATCTTCCCGCCCTCTCTTTCGCAGAGGAGGAAAAGTGAGGTCCAGCATTGAACACTGACTTCCTGAAGGCTGTGCAGCTCGTGAGTTATGTGGGGTTATGTGGGGGTGTGAACCACTGTGGTCATGGTGGTAGAATGAGAATGCTTGTGGAGTCAGGAGACTTCTGCTTGGATCGAGCTCCTGTCGGCGACACGGCTGCGCAGTCTTACTCTACAGTCTATGCCTTGTTTCTTCTACTAACTTTAGAGCTCCTTAGAGATAGGAATTGAGAGTTCTGGGCCTTCACCTGTCAGACACAGGCTTGATGCTTGGCACGTAATAGGTACTCAGTAAATATTTGGCTGAGGACATTTTAAAACAACCAAATGTGCTGAGAGTCGCATTTTTGCTGGGGCGAGCCCACAGGCTATGTAGAAAAAGAGAGGAAAAAAAAAAATCCAATCCATCCCAGGGATGGCACTTGGCCTGGCTGTGCAAAGTGCAAGAACCTCATTGGTTACCCCAGCCCAGGGGCTGGCTCTCGAGGCTTGTGCGCAGCGAATGAACAGTCTGTGGTATTACAGAGGAGAGCATCATGAAACTGCATCCTCTTGCTCCGTACCCCTGGGAGCTCCAGCATCAGCCAGCAGAGCTGCCGTGAGCCGGGTTATGACTTGTGTGGTGGAACTCTGTGTGCTGTCCAGAAGCGGCTGTTTCAGAGCTTTGATCTCCCCTAACAGCATCCTTGTCCTGGGAGCTCAGATCATGGAGACGATCCACACTCTGCCGGGCCTTGCCCTGGGGGTCCTGGCCAATGTGAGAGCCCGGGCCTCGATCACTGGCATCTTCCTTTCAGTCCTGCACCCTTTGCTGACCGCCCCAGTGGCTGTGGGCTAACTCCCTCTCAGCCGTCCATCAGCCCCCTCTACTTGGCGCCATGCCTCACCAGGCCTGCCGCAGGGATTTAGGAAAGCTGGTCTGTCTCTCTGATTTTCCTCCGGAGAGCAAAGCAAAAACACTGGTCTGAACAGCAGAACAATGGAAGGACAGAGAGAGAGAGAGAGAGAGAGAGAGAGAAAGCATGTGCGAGAGCACACGTGAGCACGCACATCTCCAAAATGTCACTGTGATGTGAGCCGCGAAGAAACTTAACACGTTCCAGCTCTTCGGCTGGAGGTTGCCAGGAAGCCTGGCCTTTGCATGGAGCAGATCTTCTGCAACTGCGTCGTGAATGAAGAAACCTAAGTGTTGCTTTAAGTGAACCACACCTGTTACATGCCCCCTTCACTGGGAAGCCTCTAATGTTGGGAGTCCTTACACGAGGGGCTCCTTTCCTGGCCTGTACTTGACAAGACGTGGCTCTCCACTGGCCTGGATCATTTATAGGCCAGGCCAGTGGGACGGGATTTCTCTTTTCTCTTCTGTCTTCTTCGAGTACAGAAAGTGGATCACCACGGGGCTCTTAAGACTTGGGCTAAATTTTGCCATATGTGACCATGGTGTCCTCTTGTAAATGCTCTCAGAAATAATGTTCTTGGACTTCCACCTTCTGGTATCATGAAATAGGAAGGGGGAGCCCAAGCTGTGTGGTCACTCAGACCTAGGTGTAAATCTCCGCTCCATCCCCGAGGAAGTGATCAGGCAGGAGTTGGTTAACTTCTTTGTGCCTAAGTTTCTTTCTACTTATGCCAATAATATATAACATTATATGTAAGGAATAGAAATATAAAGTATATGTGTGTCTGTGTGTACACATACCTATGCTAGTTGTTCCCTGAGGCTGCATAATATAGCTTCTTGGAAGTACATGGTACATACTGATGGACAGTAGGTACACACCTTGGTTGAATGAGCTATGTGTGTAGATCCATAATAAAAAGGACAGCTACTTGTTATCGTTAGCTCCTCTACCTCTGGGGCACTGGTCCAAGAACCTAGTTTTGATTTGATCTCCATTTAGATCGTATTTTGGTGCTCATAAGACGTTATTGTATTCAATGTGCCTGCTACATACTAATGGTAGAAAAGAATGTTGATTAGAGTAATGAGAACAATATAGGATGGAGAAGATATGCAAGCATTTATACTACATGAATGCATTTCTTTAAATGATTGTTTTGAATTGAATGACTAATACACATGTACACAAATACTCAATAAAATAAAATCCAAGTTCCCCTCTTGCTTCCAACCTTCAGTTCCCCTTCTTAGAGACAATCACTGTGGTAGTTTTAAAACATGGTTGTCAATTCTTTGACACTCCTTCCATCAGGGGTGTCCTAGCCTCTGTGACATCAATGTATTCTAGGTAGATTTTTTTTGTCTCCTTCCCTCTAATCAAGACAAACTTATGATTGCTTTGACCACTATACTCTAGTGGAAGTGACTGTGTGTGACTTCTGAGTCGAGGTCATCAAAGACCATGCAGCTTCTGCGTTGGGCCCCTGGGATGCTCATTCTTGGAGCCCTGATTTCTCATCAATGATATCTGACTCTCTTGAGGCCACATGCTGTGAGGGAGCCCCACTCGCATGGAGAAACCACAGGTAGGCTCTCCTGTAGACCATCGCAGGTGAACCCAGCCTTTGAATCATCTCTGTCCAGGTCCTAGAAACTTCAGTGAAGAAGCTTCCAGATAAGTCCAGTCCACAGCCATTCAAAGTCTTCCCAGCAGAGGTCCCGAGATGTTGTGGAACAGAGACATGCCAACCCCAATGTGCCCTATTTGAATTCCTGAGCTACACAACCCATAAGCAGAACAAAATATTTGTTGTTTCTGCACCACTAAGTTTTGAGACGGTTTGTTTGTCCATAGTTTGGATAACTTGAACCATCACTATTATTGTGCACCTGTCCAGAGAGATTTCAGACATATATAAACGTACACATGTTCATGTGTCACCCCCCTTTTCCTCTTAAGGCAAAAGGCAACAACCTAGGTATACTGTTATATACCATATATATCTATATACCAAGTATATATATACCTATATACCAAGGGGTCAACTAAACAAGGATCTACTCACCGGCTTGCGGACGTCAGGTAAGGTAATCCAGAGGGGAAACACTATGGGGAACACAATGAGGAACGTGACTTGCTTGCGGGGGTTGGAAGGCCAGGCCAGGCTGAGAGGCTGGTCGTCCTCATCTTCACCTGCCTCCGTGGTCTGTTGAGGAAAGACAGAGATGAAAGAATAAACGAACAAAAAAGACAACAATGTGCAAGAGCAAGAGCACGAATCCAGGGAGGGGCGCTCGGGTGCCCCTCAGGAGTTTTCTCGGGTCATCCCAGCAGTTCATCATGTGACTTTTAGGCTTGTACGAGAGCCCCATCTGTCACAGTCTGGATCAGGGACAGACAAGACACACGCACCCAGGGGGACTGAGGAACTTCTTTTTCTCTCCCTGAACAGTCTTCAGCTTCTGCCTTAAAGGAAGGGATCATTCAGCTGGGGTGGCCCACAGCAACGATCCACGAACTTTTTATGGAAACCACATCCATAGACCAAAAGACTTGAATGTCCACCTTTTCCTCCTTTTCCCTTCTCCTTGAAGACAAAGCTATAGGATTCATTCCAGGAATCCTTGGGAAGGATTTTTTTTTTTTAAATTAAAAATTTATAAAATGTATCTTTTTATTTTTAAAAATAAATTTATATGTATTGACAGCATTGACTCTTTGTGGGCAAAGGCAAGTAACCATAGAAACGATTCAGTAACAATACTCCGCTTCCTTCCCTGGCCCTGGAATCATCAAGCTCACGGATTGTCGTGTGGTTGTGTTTTTAACCATGCACAATCATCTTGTTAAATTCCAAACCATTTTAATTCCAGCCGAAGCCTTGTTACACAAACACGTGTCCCATTCTCAGAGATACAAGAGTATGGGGGTTGAGTGAGCCACAAAACCTGGGTGGGGGGTGTCAACGGCACGGGATCTCAGAGTCCGGGGTGAACTTGAGAGCTTCTGACCTAGCAGCCCGCACCACCTGCTGAGGTCAGAGGCTTCTGAAGTCCCAGAGCAGCACACCCTCTCCCACCAAGGGGGCGGAGGGGGCAGGCTCAGGCCAGGAGCATGGGAGAAAAGGACTCACCCAGACGCAGGGCTGAGTGTGAGGCCTGACAAAGTGCAGTATAATATTTATTTCTAACTTAAGCCCTAGTACTGCCAAAAGGATTTGTAGTGGTTTACACAATCACCCACACTCTCTCTCCAAGAGTTAACATTAAAAAAATGTCTATGTAAAAGGAACCTTAAGCCATACTGAAAAAAGTTGGTAATCACAGGTTCTTTCTCTCTGGGCATATGTCCTTGGCAGTGGGTAAGTGAGTGTATAAGCAACAAATATGGGGGAATTAAGAGGATTAGGTCAAAAGGCAGAATGAGGAAGTTGGCACAGTGTTTTTTTTGTCATTGGATCCTCTTTAAATATATTTCTCATTCTCCCCATCCCTTTGTTAGGCACCATATTGGAAAAGAAGAAAGAATCAACGATCTATGTTTCTTTCTTAGGAAACTAGAGAAAAGAGAGCCAATTAAATCCAAAGTAAGCCGAAGAAAATAGATAACAAAAAAGTTACAGGAGAAATCAATGAAACTGACAGGGAGGGAGTCCATAAAGTCAACAAGACCAAAAGCCGATTCCTTTGCTAAGCAATTCATATGGTTCTGCCCACTGCTTTCTTTTCTCCATCCTGAGGGCTCCCGTCCCTGATGGAAGCTTGGGCATACTATCTCTGGTTCCCTCTTTGAGACAACACCACGTCCTCCCAGGAGATACAGCAGACATAGAGAATATCATTCCCCACCAAGATTGCCAGCCTTCCAGGGTGTCAGCTGGCCCGCATGAATAAGCCCTCTGTAATGAGGGCAAGGAGGATTTAGGAGACAGGCACATTTTAACTGCTCCCTCCCAGAAAAGATCTTTCTTGTTGGGCCCAAATGAATGACTCTCCCCCACCCCCCGCCCCGCTCCAGTAGATGCCTCAGAAATGGGGAGGAATCATGGGATAGTTGACGGATTACATCATTCCTAATAAGTACCTCATCTCATACCAGATGGGTGGTTTTATTCAGGCAGAGGATTCCAGCACTTCGAAGACTCATCCAGCTCATCTGACAAATTCATCGAGGCTCCTCCCCGCTTCCAGGACTGACCCTCCCGGCCCCCAGGTCCCTCTCAAACCGCCATCTGCAATCCAGCAACTTCCCTCTAAACTCTGAGCTAACCTTTCTCTGAGAAAAAACCAAAAGCAACTCTTGATGACTCATATCGTTTTAATGACACCGACAGATGGTGACATTTCATCAATAACCCTTCTGCTTATAACCTACGGATTAGCCCCTTTCTCCATCTGCCAAAGTCACCAGGCAGGCAGTGCCACTAGCAAATAGAAGAAAATAATTGTCTGTTTAGATGCATAAACTCTAAACATACTACTGTCCAGCGCAAACAATTAGCTATATTGTGCAGACGCCAAAAGCTGCATTTGAGGTGGCGTTTTGCTAGGGCAGAAATGGGCAAGGGGAAGAGCTGGGTCTCAGGCCAGACAAACAGTGCTCTTCAGGCAGAATCCATGGCCCCTTGGGGAAGAGTCCTGCTACTGAGTACAGGAGCCCAGAACCTTGGGGTGGACTTGAGAGGTGTCCTGGGAGCAAGGCTGTCGGTATATTTTGGGGAAAATTTTCATTGTCATCTTGCCAAGCGCCATCACACTCTAGTTCAATGGGCAACAGCTTGCAAGCTGGTTAGAAAAGTGGAGAGAATATACTGTTCCAAGTCTGGGCACATTGTGCCTTTGCCCAAGCTGGGGCTGCTGGCGTGTTTATTAGTCCCAACCCCGGTGAGAGGCCACTGAGGTTAGGGCACCAATTTTTCAGTTTTTCCTAGACTTGTGGCACCGTGGCTTTGACCTTGTAGCAACCCATCCTAGCCCCCTAAATCTCCTGTGGGGTGTCTGCAGAAAACAAAACAATGAAAAATAATCTGGAAAAAAATTCAAGTGACTTCTGATAGAAGGACTTAAAATAGTCTGATGCCTGCTGGGGTCTCTGTAGAAGCCCTAGAATTGTGTGAAACCGGGGCCAGCAATCACTGCTTCAGGGTTTTCTAATTTCTGATATGGAACTTCTGAGACGAAAACGCACGGCTTTAAGTTGCCACAGAATGTGTGCTGCTTGTCCGACCATGAAGGGATCCGTGCAGCGTGGTGAAATGAGGAGGTGCTGGAAAATCAGCAGAGCTGGCTTCCAGGCTCTGCTCCTGCTGTGATTTCTTGGGCAGTGACCACCATCATCTACGGGTAATCACTGAGTGCCTTTTGGTGTGAACTAGGGCACTAGGTTCTAACTCTTGGTTCCAAGGAAGCTTGGACTTAAAAGAGGAGACAGAATGAATGGCCACCTGGGTGGCTCAGTCGGTTAAGCGTCTGTCTTTGGCTCAGGTCCTAGTCTCTGGGTCCTGGGATTGAGCCCCATGTTGGGCTCTCTGTTCAGGGAGGGGTGCTTACAGAACATGTGGCAAGAGTTCTTTTTTTTTTTTTTTTTTTTTTTTTTGTGGCAAGAACTTCTGATTCTGCCTGTTATGAACTCAACTGTGCCCTCCCCCAATTCCTCTGCTGAACTCCCTGACCCCAATATCTCAGAATGCAGCTGTATTTGGAGAGAGGGCCCTTCGGATAAAATGAGGCCATTGGGGTGGGTCCTTGTAAGGTTTTCTCATGAAAGATTAGGATACGCAGAGACGTATCAGGGGCTTGTGTGCACAGAGGAAAAGGCCATATGAGGACATGGTGAAAAGATAGCCATCTGCAAGTCGAGGAGAGAGGCCTCAGAGGAAAACAATGCTGCTAGTACCTTGATCTTGGACTTCCAGCTTCCAAACTGTGAGGAATCGTTTCTGTTGTTTAAACCATTCAGTCTGTGGTAATCTGTTAGAGCAGCCCTAGCAAACTAATACACTGTCCAGCTGCATCGTTGCTAGAAAGAACACTTTCATCTAGGCCCAGAATAAAGGCTCAGTTTTCAGCCTCTCTTGCAATGAGGTGTGGCCCTATGAGGTTCTGGCCAATGGGAGGTCAACAGAAAAATCCTCTGCAACTCTGGGATGTATCTTTAAAGAATGGAGGTGTGTCCTTCATCTCTGCTTCCTGCCGGCTGGAATAGGAACATTTTGGCTTGAGCTTTAACAGTCATGTTGGACCATGAAGTGGAGAAAAACTACAAAAGGATCTGAGTTCCTGACACCGGTCAAGGGCTGTTCTAGTCCTGAGCTACATATGCTGACTTGGGAGAAACTGAAAATTCTCTTTTACTCAAGCCAGTGTTCCTTGGGTTTTTGGTTGCCCCCAGTGGAACCTTACCCTGACTAATGCAATGTCCTCTTTAGGAGGAATCAAGAGAGGAAAATATCTTTCACGTCTCAGTCCTAGGAAAAGTCATGCTTCTTTTGAGAAACGTTGAAAAATCTCAGAAATACTGTGACTCAGGCAAATGACACTATTTTTCCCTCTTGCTTTGCACGGGGGACTTCAGAGCCAAATTTGTAGCCTCCACCCACTAATCACAGCCCTGGGGTCTGTCTCACTTCCTCCAGTCCCACTCTTTCCTTTTCCTTTACATCTTGTGCTGAATTTTCTCAAAATTCTTCATTTTATCCTTTTCCTCAGAAGTATTTTTATAAGCAGCCTTGAATCTTAGTAGAATGAGGTAGGCCAGACTTACAACTAGAACTCTCAGTGGCTGAATGGAATTATTTGGATAACTGGGTGTGGATGTGTGTGCACATGTATGTGTGTGTGTGTGAGGGAGAGAGAGAGAGAGAGAGAGAAAGAGAGAGTGTTACCCTAAGTGACAACTACACGATCACCTTCTAGGATTCATTTATCAAGACTGAAGCCTGGACCCTGGAGGTCTGGCCATGGAAAGACAGAAGAGAACAGGAGGTCTCTGATACCAACAAGTTATTTTTTATTTATCTCATAAATGGGAGGAGAGCCATAGCCTGTCCATTTGTGGCCTACTACAATGAGAATCTTCTTATTTCATTGATTGATTTTATTTATTTGAGAGAGTGAGAGAGATCACAGAGGGAGAGGGGAGAAGGCGAAGCAGACCCTGCTCAGCAGGGAGCCCAATGTGGGGCTCAATCCCAGAACCCGGGGATCATGACCTGAGCGGAAGGCAGATGCTTAACTGACTGAGCCACCCAGGCGCCCCTCATGGGAATCTTTTTAGCTTCTTTGCATGTATACCTTATACTATTTCTACTCGTGCCTGGTAGGGACGGTTTGTCCCAGAAGAGGCATCAGGTTTCCACAGAGGGGCCTGAGCTGGATCCACCAGTCCAGAGGTTGCTTCTCCAGCTGGAAAAATATTTCCTGGGAGCATCCCAATTTCTTATTCTTGTCTGTGAAGGGCACCGTGCAAGACTTCAGCGTGAAGGGGAGCCCATTTTAATGCAATCTCTTCTATTAGAGAATTAAAACGAAAACCTGAGAGGCATCTGAACGTAGGCCATCTTCAAGCTCAGTGTTACTGATTGCTGATAACATCTTATCTCCAGGTGGCAAGGAGCAATCTCTGAGAATCACCTGGATCTGCCCAGATTTCAGCCCGGTTGGGGTTTGATTCGGGTTGAAAGTGAACGTCTCACCCCTCTTTCCCCTAAAAAAGGACGACATCCTTCGGCTCTCAGGAGTGCTCTTCCTTCTCACCGGGGAGCCCCTTCCGTGTGTCGTGATGCTGGAGGGAATAACAGGGCAGCCCTTAAAAGGCCACGAAAAACAGAACTCATTACTCTAAAGCACTGGGCCATGGTTAAGTGGGGTGAAGGTTAAGATTTTCAGTGGTTTGTGCTTTTCCTTAAAGAGAATGTCCATAATATATTTGCTGTTGTTGCTCTTTCTGTCATTTGTATCTGGGAAAAGCAAAGAGGTTTCTATCTCCCTGTTGTTCGGCTGCACAGATGCGCACATGAATGACCAAACGGGGCGAAGCTCACCAAAAGACCGTGAGGCGTGCTAGGAATCGCCTACGGGCTCAGAGAGAGGGGCCGAGGGTGGGAATACAGATTCAGAAAAACATCACTCAGCCCAAGATAGGAAACTGGGTGGGCACATCGAGAATATTAAAATAACCGCATTCCCAACAAGGTTTTAAAAAAGGGGCTAATAGAATGCGTATTGTCTAGACGATGGGGCGGCGTTCATCTACAGACTGAGGATGGTAACTCTCCGGCAACTCCAGGAGGCAGAGTGCCCGGTAGAGACCTAGGGATCTATGCATGTTAGCCCTCTTCCCTTCTGCCATGAAGCTCACCTCTGAGACTAATGAGCTGTGTGATCTTAGGCAAACCAGTGGAAATGCTGGAACGGCCAAAGGACATATACTATGTGTGATCTGTAAGGCACCAGGTCCTGGTACCCCTCACTGCATTTTAGGTCCCAGCAGCCCTTAAAATCCACGTCCTGGTGAGGCAGAACTTCCTCCTCCCCTGCGATGCTCTACTGTGGGGCCACCTTCTTGACCATGAAGTTGGGTTATTCCGTTCATTGTGTGGACACTATTAGATCACAAGAGACAAGCTGCAATCCAAGCCCTCTGAGATCAGTTAGGCTAGGAGCTTTAGGGTCCAAGAGAAGGAGCCCTGAATTTCAGAGTTAAAGGACTCCGGTCCATCGAGACCAGCCCCTCCGCCACCCCATTTGGTGGATGAGGCCCTGGGATGAAGTGGTATGCTGAAGAGAGGTCATGGTTGGAGGCTAGGTCCGAGTTACCTCTTTACTCCCAGCTCAAGGCTCTTTCCCCATTTCACACTGCCTCCCTTCCTTACTCCTAAAGAATAGGTATGTTAAATAAAAAAATAAATGTGTTCTATGCCCAGTGATACCAGCCTTATTTGTAATAAATTTGACCTATTCAACGCGAAATGTTAGCTATAGGCAGCACCAAGCATTTAATTGACATAATTGTGCCTAATTTTCTTGAGCCTACAACTAATTTCTGGTGGTTTAATGGCCCACATTGCTAGGAAAAGGTGATCAGAAACATCTGTTCTTAGTTGCATTCTTTTCCTTCTCTCCGAGACTGCTGCAGACTGAATGTTTGTGTCCCTCTGAAATTCACGTTGAGGTCCTACTCCCCTGTGTGATGGTGTCTGGGGGTGGGGCCTTTGGGAGGTGATTATAAGAGTGTTCTTATAAAAGAGCCTCCAGGGAGCTAGCTGGCCGCTTCCGCCATGTGAAGACACAGTAAACAAAATGGCCATTTATGAACCCGGAAGTGGATTCCATCACCTGCCACTTGATCTTGGACTTCTCAGCCTCTAGAACTGCGAGAGATATGTTTCTGTTGTTTCTAAGCTATTCGTGCCATGGCATTTCTTGTTGTAATATCCAGGGCAGCTTTGAAGGGAAACGAAGAGCAGATCTGGGGGTATGTGGATAGAAGGGGCCTCTATTTCTGTGGGTCCGATCTCCAAGGTGCCAGGTACAAATTTAAAAATGAGATGGAGGCTGATATCCGTGGATGGCAGAACTTCCAACACACGTGAAGAAGAAAGACTTGTTCTTTAGAATCTCTGTCCAAGGAAAAAGGACTGAAATCTTGCCCAGGCTTCATGTGATGGCGGTGGGAGGGGGACTTGACAGCCAAGCCACAGCAAGGGCCAAAATGAGGGCTGGAGATTTGATGTGCTCTTCATGGCCTGATGCCACCCCCGATTCTCATCACTGTGGATCATCTTGCCCTAGCTACTTCTCAAATGAATGCCTAGGGGCCATCGGAGAAGATGGATTAAGCCCTTTACAATAATAAACTTTCTTGAGGCTGATTTTGGCAAGGACTGAAATAGGAGGCAGGTTATTTCCAGACTCCAGGATTCAGCGTTCAAAAGGCCTGTAGAACCTCAGGGGAAGAATATTCACCACATACTCACACACACACTGTACAGCATGTGTGTGTGTGTGGGGGGGCTCTGAGAGAGACAGAGAGAGAGAGAGAAAGAATCTTGAAAGCACCGTACCCATGAAGGAATTGTTGGAGAAGGGATTTATAGATAAATCTTCTGCTCCAGAAGTCTTTTACAACATGATTGCTGTTATAAAATTAACTGAGATAGTTCATGGAGGTTCCTTAAAATGGTGTTTGGCACATAGTGAACATAAAAAATAATAATCAACAGTTACTGAGTGTTTAGGAAAATAATTTCTTCCAAGACATCTAGGAGAAAGAAGCCTGACTAAGTGAATTATGATACTTCTAGCAATAAAATCCTGTAATTCAATTAATTGACATAAAAGTAGAAACTGTAAAAATTTTTGTTCCTCCATCTATGCATTCATCAAACATTTACTGAGTATTCATTGACTATGGTGATGTCAACAAACTAATTTATTTTCCTTTTAGGTAACATGACTAAGTAGAAGGCCTTTATAAGTAGGATGAAAGGGAAAATTCCACAGCTCGATGGAGAAAATGCTATTTTCTTTCAGTAGGTAGGCTGTAAGTAGACTTTCTATCAGAAACAAAGCTTCCAAGCAGATGGCAAGACTCAAAATATTGTGACACCTTGATTCTGTGTTTTGTGCAGAGCTAAAAACAATAGCAGAGTTGGAACTCTCAAAGGTAAAGTTGCCAAAAATGTACAGTCACATTTTAATACAGTGAAAGTCTCTGAAATCAACAACTATTTGGCAAGTAAAAGGTCCCTCCCAAGCAACGTTCTAGAGAGCGCTTTCCATTTCGTAAGAGCAAATCACACCAGTGCTTTACAAAGGAAATCTATTCAAAAAGGAGATATTTAGGGGTGTCTGGGTGGCTCTGTTGGTTAAGCAATCAGCTCTTGATTTTGGCTTGGGTCATGATCTCAGACTGAGTCGTGCCTTGGGCTCTGTGCTCAGCATGGAGTCTGCTTGAGATTCTCTCTCTCCCTCTCCCTCTCTAACCTCCAAAACAAAACAAAACAAACAAACAAATAAAGAAATTTAAAGAATGAGATACTTCAAGGATAAATATCCATATGGTTAGTGTATTAGCCTATTTGGTCTGACATACCAAAATGCAGTAGACTAGGTGGCTTAAATAGAAGTAGAAAGAGCAATAGAAATTTATGACCAACTCCCACCCATAAATACTGGCTGACTCAGGGACAGATGGTAAGTGATTTGCTTCTCCATTTTTCCTAAATTAATCGGTCGGTTAGTGGGGTCAACATACCAGTGGCCTTCATTATATCTATTACAGAAATAGAACATCGCATATGAAAAAGATCAACCTATAAAAATATTCATTACTAGGTTGTGGATCATTTTGGTCTCATAGACCCAAAAATCTGTACTCAAAATCTCCAAGTGACACAAGAAAAAATAAATTTGGGGGACACCAGAGCTGTAGTTCAGGATTTGTCAAGGAAGGTGCGTTGTGATTCATTTTGAAAGCAAACTCAGAGTTCTGGGACGGGTCAGCTGAGGGTTCTATGGCTAACGGAGACCTCATTTGCCTTTTGCTAGATTCTTCTTTGAAAGGGGAATAAAAACAGGATAGTCTGGAAGAAGAAAAGCTGTTAGATCTCAATGATGGAAAACCAGAGAGCTGCATTTGGAAAAAACTGTTTACTCCACTCTTAAGATGAGTCCTTACTGACTGTAAATAATGGACCAAATGTTTGTGTCCTTCCAAAATTCATACATTGAGGCCCTAACCCCTAGTGTGACTGGATTTGCACATGGGACTTTGAAGGAATTACTTAAAGTTAAATAAGCTCAAAGAAGTGGGTCCCTGAGCTTGACAGCATGAATGTTCTTGTAAGAAGAGACATCAGAGGGTGCCCCCCACCCTGCATTATGTGTACAAGGAAGGCCATAGGAGGCCATAGAGAGAAGGCAGCCATCTGTAAGCCTGGAAGAGAGCCCTCGCCAGGAAGTGAATTGGCCAGAACCTTGATCTTGGACTTAGAGCCTCCAGAACTGTGAGAAAATAAACTTCTGTGGTTTTAACCACCCAGTCTATGGCATTTTGTCATGGTAGTCCAAGCAGACTTACACACACTGACAATATGAATATTTATCTTTTAACAATGTCTCATTTTTTCAATAGGCTTTTTGGCTTTGAAATAAATCGTTGTGTTCACTTGCTGTAATTTATTTTGAAATCACCTTTTCACTAATTCTTTGAGTCTTTCAAAAAGTCTTTTACTTTTGTTATCTTGGTTTCTCAGTGTCTTTGCATTTATATATATATACATATATATACGCATACATATATATGCATATATATATACTTAACAATATACCTCATTCTCTCCACTCTTTTTTTAAAAATTATTTTATTATTTTTAGAAGATTTTATTTATTTGACAGAGATCACAAGCAGGCAGAGAGGCAGGCAGAGAGAGGAAGGGAAGCAGGCTCCCCGCTGAGCAGAGAGCCCAATGTGGGGCTCGATCCCAGGACCCTGGGATCATGACCTGAGCCAAAGGCAGAGGCTTTAACCCACTGAGCCACCCAGGCGCCCCTCCACTCTGTTTTTTAATCTTCTGTTTCTATCACTTTTTCCAAGGAGATAAGTCAAAAAGAGGCAAGTCAAAAGCATCTCCTTTTTGGAAAGATGCACCATCTGAGACATTTATACTGCCTTTTGTGTGGACATCCTGAACCAACAGGGCTAACATTTAAGTAGCAAACAAATTCTTTTAAAAGGTGATAAATCTTGGGGCACCTGGGTGGCTCAGTGGGTTAAAGCCTCTGCCTTTGGCTCAGGTCATGATCCCAGGGTCCTGGGATCGAGCCCCACATCGGGCTCTCTGCTTGGCAGGGAGCCTGCTTTTCCCTCTCTCTCTACCTCTCTGCCTACTTGTAATCTCTGTCTGACTTGTGATCTCTGTGAAATAAATAAATAAAATCTTAAAAGAAAAAAAAGTGATAAATCTTTGCCCACCTAGAGGCAGGAAATAATTCGCTCCCCTTATAATACCATCATATGGTTTTTTTAACATATAGATGGAAAAATTAAAAAAAGAAAACCCAACCCAAACATCAAGAATTTAGCATATTAAAAACAAGATAAGGTTTCACTCAGCAACAGCAACCAGAAAAAACCATAATCTGCTTCTACATGACTTTGAATTGAAATCAAGTTTTCAAAGGATCTTGCTGTGAGTGATGGAGCTGTCTGGAAGACCAAGTTCTCTGAGAGCCAAGAAACCATTTCATTGCAATATAAAATGGTATCTCAAGAGTCTGGTGAATGCAATTGCTTTTCTTCACTTTGCGTTTTGCCCAAATAATTCCGAGGTGCAACCTATGGACAAGACGGATTGCTTTCTGTACTGCTGTTATAAATTGTTTTTGTATCATTTTCATGGGTTTCGTAAATCTTGCTGATACAAATCATAAAAGATTTGTCAACGTAAAAGCTACTGGAGAATCATAAAAAATAATTCAAAAATCATTCCCATCATTTTACTATCGAATGGAATAGAGTTACTCATAGGAACAGTAACATTAATGTCAGTGTTTTTTTTTTTTTTTCCCAGGGAGGTAATAGAGTTTTTTCCCTTTTATTAATAGTCAACCTTTAATGTACTTTATGTGCATGATTAATAGACATTCTTCAAACTCTTTCAGAAAGCACAATGACAAATGGTGTTATTAATAGTAAGATTCTCAGAGAATATATAATTCTTTGTCAATATTCAAATTAAGTCAGAAACTCAAGTCTGATCTTAATTTCATTTAAAATGTGTTTGAAAGGCCTTTGGGTGCATCTTAAGCAGTTCGTAATTACTGTTCAGGTCACCAGATACACAAACTGGATCTCAACTTTTCCTTAGATAAATATATGTCTAGGTTTGAAAAAAATGTTCTTTCTTCCAGAAATGGAATGAACTCCTGCAATAAGGTCTGTTAGGTAAGACACTATAATTTCTACTTTCTAAAAAAATAGTTTGTACTGGGTTTTCTCTGATACTCATGAGTTTCTTTCCTGAGGCAATTGTAATTCCAACATGGCGTGGGGCTTACAAAGTCCAGCCAGATGGGGAATCTTTGGATGTTCTTTTCCTTTCACGGTCGGGCCTTTGCATCTCCCCCCAGCCCTGCCCCGTGCTCCGGCAGCATCAGGCACACAGACATATCCCACTTTCCACCAAAGCCTGCATTTCTCGGGAGCCAGAATCGTCTTATTATGCTTCCCTCCTGTTCCAAGAGGTTGAATAATCTCATCAATGGGGGAAACACGACCCTTGGCTATTTTTAAACTTTCAAAATGGTGAACCTGGTTGTTACACCTTAGTCACTGAGAAAAGATACCCACTCTTTGAATAACAGGAATGTTCAAGGTTCTCAACCCTCGGTTAAACCTCACTGCGGCTGAGAACATAAACGTTTGCTAACTCAGGGTAATATTTTAGGAAGACATCATGGGGATTCTAGGTGCCATCTTAGAAACCCCTATCTGAGCTAACATTTTTTTTTTAAAGATTTTATTTATTTATGTGACAGAGAAAGAGATCACAAGTAGGCGGAGAGGTAGGGAGAGAGAGAGGAGGAAGCAGACTCCCCGCGGAGCAGAGAGCCCAATGAGGGGCTCGATCCCAGGACCCTGGGATCATGACCTGAGCTGAAGGCAGAGGCTTTAACCCACTGAGCCACCCAGGTGCCCCCGAGCTAACATTTTTGACCAAAATTTATTATGAAGCCTCCCAAAGGAGCTCCAAAACCAAAGAACAACAAGAAAAACCCATACTAACTGCTGCCTCTTTTTAAAAAAAGATTTTATTTATTTATTTGACAGAGAGAGAGAGATCACAAGTAGGCAGAGAGGCAGGCAGAGAGAGAGGGTTGAAGCAGGCTCCCCGCTGAGCAGAGAGCCCGATGTGGGACTTGATCCCAGGACCCTGGGATCATGACCTGAGTTGAAGGCAGAGGCTTAACCCACTGAGCCACCCAGGTGCCCCTGCCTTTTTTTTTTTTTTTTTTAGCCATCCTCACAGATCCACATTTAATGGAAAGGAGATATTTTATGCACTTTCTCTTATTTTTCAAGAAAAATCTTAAATTACAATTGGCCTTCATCATCTTTTTTTACTCATTCTTAGTCCCATAATACTGTGACATCTTTATCAGCACTATGAGGCTTCAGGAAAGCAGGTCTTAAAAACTCTCCTGAGCTTAGGTAAAGGCCAATGCTAGACTGGGGAGAAATAAATCAGGGCTCAGTTCCCAAAAGGAGGAAAGAAAAGCTTAACACACTAAGGTGATATTTATGTGTACAGAAAGCAAGTAAGAAAAAAAGCATGCATCTTATACATTCTTGAGTGTTTACCTATCTACATCTTTTTTTCCCCCTAGGAATTCAATTTTCTTATATAATTCTGTTTGCCCACTGGTGCAGTTGTGCAACTTTTCACCAAAGCAAGGACAATTCTGATTTCCCTAAGGACAGAGCAAAATCTTCAAGGCAAAATGAAATAGAAGCTGCAACATATAAAAAACCAGCTCCCGATATGTGAACACGTAGGACACAATTAAAGAAAAGTCAGACTTTCAGATTGCCGAATCTAAGACATTTGCAAGGCATTGCCCTTTCTGCCCCGGTCATCATGAACGTGTATTTAGGGGGTTCTGCCACGTCGTGCATTGAGCCCCAGAATGCATCGAGGTTGGGCTGATTCACACAGCAAGCTGCCCAAGGACCATCACCTGGTTGTTGTCTAGATTGGCAGAAGGAAAGTGTACGAAAATGCTGGGTCTTGGGCAGGACAGACTGTTTCTTTTTTTTTTTTTTTTTTTTTTTTAAAGATTTTATTTATTTATTTGACAGACAGAGATCACAAGTAGGCAGAGAGGCAGGCAGAGAGAGAGGAAGGGAAGCAGGCTCCCTGCCGAGCAGAGAGCCCGATGCGGGACTCGATCCCAGGACCCTGAGATCACGACCTGAGCCGAAGGCAGCGGCTTAACCCACTGAGCCACCCAGGCGCCCCAGACTGTTTCTTTTAATCGTCTTCTGAACCCAGTTAAAGTCCCGACATTGCAAATTTGGAGGCTTGGCAAATTCTCTGCAGCAGCTCGGATCAGTTCTGTGTTAGATGATTCTAACGCAATGACTGCATTGTGTCAGCAGTCACGGGAGGAGATAATTAGCACTAAGCCGTTTACAAGTCAAATTATTTCTTGGTTCCAGAAAACATATAAATGAAGCAGAAAACCTCCTGCAAAGGGGCTCCCTCTGCAAAAGAGACTATTTTAAAAATGTTCTTCGTTGCCAGTGTACAAGCCTGTACTGGAGAAAGCTCTCAGAGATGAGGTGTCAATGTAAAATTAGTTCCCTTGTAAATAGGGATTTTGAAACAGCAGGTTAATTACACGAGACAGGCTCAAGTCTCCGGAGATTACCTGCAATGTGTGCGTGGTGCACGGGGCTCATAATTTCCATGAATAAAGTTAGGATCCACACCTCATTCTTCATGTAGTGTGATAAACACACAACTGGGAAACAGATGAAACTAACACCATAAAGGCACTGAATCATCTCTGGAGAAGCTGTGCTTTGGGGTGGGGGACGGGCAGAACATTCTGATTTTGCATCTTTATTCTGATTCTGGAGTCCGAGCCCTAACGTACCCCATCACTCAGTGACTTCAGCCTGGCAACCTCAGGATTACCTGCACCTTCCTTTCTTGTTCCCTCTCTAGGGCCAGATCTGCTCAATGCCACCTCAGAAATGGCTCTCAGATCCAGCCATTGCCATTCCTGTCACAGCCAATACTTGGTCTAAGGCCTTGGCACCTGGGTTCCTTGATAGATACCATTTTTTAAGTTTTACTAAGTACTGTTAATAATAGCAAACACCCAGGCAGTGTTTCCTACATGCCAAGAACTGTTCCAAGAGCATTCTATCCTCACAGCAACGCTATGAAATTGGATTATTATCCATGTTTCACAGAGGAGAATGGAGAACAGAGAGGTTAAGTTAGGTGGCCAAAGTCACAGAGCAGGTCAGTGGCAGATCTGGGATTTGGATTCATGTGGTCTGTCTCCAGAGTCTCTGATCTTAAACCACTAAACCATACTGATTCTGTTTTAATTTAACCCATTATTATTTTTATTGTTGTTGCATTTTTTTGGGAATAGGGATACAGTTGACGGGTTCAAAATTTAAAAGCTAGAGAAAGCTGCATACTGCAAAGACTCTTTGCCACTGTGGTTCTCCACCATCCAGGCCCTGGTTCAGGAGGTAGTGAGCACAACCACTTTTATTGGTAGCATCCCAAGCAAATACATATGTTATTTCCCTCTGTTTTCTCCCCTCATACAAATATCCTAGACTGGGTACAATTTGGCAGTAAGCCTTTTTCATTGAACATATATTGAAGATCGTTCCATATCAATACATGAAGAAATTCCTCATTCTTTTTCTTTCTTTCTCTCTCTCTCTCTTTTTTTAAGACTGCAGATGGTCTAGGGGTGGGCAAACTTTTCCTGTAAAGGGCCAGATAGTAAATATTTTAGGCTTTGTGGTCCATATGGTCTCTGTCACATATGCTGCTACTGTTTTTTTTTTAAACCTTTAAAAATGTAAAAACATTCTTGTCTCACGGGTTGAATTAAAACAGGCTAGAGCCCAGATTTAGCCATGGATCATTGTTTGCTGAACCTTGAACTGGGAGGCTCTTCCCTTGCCACCCCGTATCCAGTCTTCCCTCACTCTGGCCCCTCTTGAGCAACTTGAAAGCACTATGCTCCTCTCTTACGACACTGACAGGGCTTCCTTTAAACCTCTGTGGCTCCCCACTTGTGGCAGGGTAAAGTCCGGGGTGCTTGGTGGAGCCTACAATGCCCTTCACAATCCACAACGCTCCTTCATGTCTACTGCACTGGTCCATGCCACCATCAGCTCTTAGCCTCAACTCCTGCAGCGACCCCTTTGCCCCACTATTGGTATACAACCCTCTTGCCCCAAATTCACTCTCCACATGGCAGCATAGGCCTAGGGATTTTTGTAGAAGGGCAGATCACAGATGGGAACCTCCAGTGGCTTATTGTGACCCTAGAAGGACGTGAACTTCTTTATCATGGTCTACAAGGTGAGGCAGCTCTGCTTGACCCTCCTGTCCCACCTCATTGTCACCATCCTCCCCTCCCTCTGGTCCCTACCCATAAGCCACACTGACTTTTCTGTTCCTTGAACAAGCCTAACCCATTTCTGCCTGGGAGGGTGCTCTTTGCTTGGCTCCCTCCTTGGAGTTCAGCCTCAGTTCAAATGCCACTTCCTTATTGAGGCCTCCCCGTAGCTCCCAACCTACAGGAGCCTTCCAATAGTCATCACCACACCACCATGCTGAATTTTCTTGTTGGCCCTTGTGGTCATCTATATCTTGGTTTGTATTTGCCAGTTCTCTGGTCTGCTGGAACGTGTGGGTATGTCCAGTGCCCAACATGGTGCCTGACACGTATTAGATGAACACTTAAAATTTTTCTGATTGAACAGTTGAAGAGTTTCAGTCCCATTTACCTTTCCTAGTGGATCTTTCCTCCCTCCTCATTTTCTGCTCTGGTCTCCAGGTCCACTGGCCTTCTCACCCATCACTAAACACGAACTTCCCTCTTAAGGTTTTACACATTTGCACTTGTCATTTCCTTCTCTGAGCAACGAACTCCTACTCACCCATCAACACCCAGTCAAATGTTACCTCTTCCATGAAGCTTTTATATTTTTTGGGAGTGTCAACTTCTTCCTCAGGCAGGCTCCCACAGCACTTTGCACAGAGTTGCAGTCACACTGGGCTATAATTATTTACTTACCACAAATGTTTATTTATTTACTTATTATATCCTGACTACGCTTAGACACCACACACACACACACACATACACACATATTCGTATGAATATATATATTCATCTGTGTGTGTGTGTGTTCATCTGCAGCTTCTCTACCTATATGTATTACATTTTTATTTTACCCAAACGAGCAGGAACACCTTGGCTGGGATGTATATGGTAAGTGTGTGCATACAATGATATAAACTGCAGCATTTAGCTCTGTGCTAAGTGCTTCCCATATGTTTTTTTTTTTTTTTAAAGATTTTATTTATTTATTTGACAGATAGAGACCAGAAGTGGGCAGAGAGGCAGGCAGGAAGAGAGAGAGAGGGAAGCAGGCTCCTGCGAGCAGAGAGCCTGACATGGGGCTTGATCCCAGGACCCTGAGATCATGACCTGAGCTGAAGGCAGAGGCTTTAACCCACTGAGCCACCCAGGTGCCCCTTCCCATATGTTTTTTCATGCAACTCTCCCAATAACCCAAACGAGGTTGGCACTGTTAGTATCTCTAATTTGTCAATGGGGACACTGAAGCGAGATTAGGTAACTCACTCTGGGTGGACCTGCGAGCCTCCAGCAGGCCGTCCTGCGGCCAGCACGGGTGGCTCTTTGGAGATCTGTTTGCCCTTGAGGTGGTGCACAAATCTGTCCTGTTTCCCGATGTGATATCTGGGGGCACAGCTCTGCTCAGGGAGGGGTCAGGCGGGGCTCTCTCCCTCCCCTGCAGCAAAGCGCTCCCTTGTTGGGGGGCACAGCTGCCCCTCTGCCAGCCAGATGGAGAGGCACGATGAGGACGCTGCCCTCCGTACACCTGTGACTGTGCCATCCCCAAGGGCAGCCAGATGTCCTTGGGGCCCGCCTCCTGCTGCCACATGCTGCTTATCCACGGGGACATAAGCTGCTCTGCCAGCTTACCCTCGAGCTAATGCAAAGGGACTGCAGGGCTCTGGGCAGAAGGGAGAGAGCCTAGAAGGCAGAGGAGATAGGGCAGAAGGAGCTCCCTTTCTTTATCATTTCCTTTCGTTATTTCTTTTCCAGCGTCATTGAAATGTAATGGACCAATACAGATCATATCTATTTAAGGTGCACAACACAGTCATTTGGTGTAGATAAATATTTTGTGAAAGCACAGCAAAGGAAGCCATCAACAAGAAGAAAGGCAATCTATGGAATGAGAGAAAACATTTGCCAAGCCATATATCTGGTAAGGTGCTAATATCCAAATTATATAAGGAACCCCTACAGCGCAGTAGAAAAATAAATAAATAACCAGATTAAAAAATGGGCAAAGGACCTGAATAGATATTTTTCCACAGAAGACCTACAAATGACCAACAGGTACACAAAAAGGTGCTCAACATCTTTACCCTTTCCTTCAAGCGAAGAGACTTTCCTTGCCTATTCCTTTAGGGGATAAGGGCAATGGACAATAATTAGCATGTTTTCCCCCATAGAAGAGCAGGCTCCATTGCAGAGTGTATCCTGGCATAAAGGAGGAGAGAGCGCCGGAATAGATTTGTCATAGTCTGGCTTCTATTTGTGGGCACGATGTAACTTTTCGGCTCATCGGGAAAATTCTGTCTAGAGAAGTAGGCCATGAACTTTACAGCCGTGCTATTCCAAGTGAGGTCCTTGGATGAGCAGTGCCAGAACCATCTGGGGGCTCGCTAGCTTTGCAGACTCTGGGACCCACTCCAGACAGGACATGTCTGATTCTGAATTTTAACAGGATCCCCCAAGAGCTTTGCAAGCGCATTCAAGTTTGAGAAACGCGGACCGAGGGTGCCTGATGTAAATGTGAGTTGGGCCTCTATACCTAAGAAATCCTGATACACTCGGTGCGGTGGAGATCCAGAAATGTGGCAAGCATCACCTCCTTTTGGGGTTTCTGCTTCCTTTTGTGAGCAGCTGTGGTCCAGAGGCAGTGCTGTGTGGTGGCAAGAGTCCCGGCACTCTATTTAGACGGACCAGGGACTGAATCTCAGCTCCGCTAACTACTGAATAGGTAATCCTGATGAAGCCCTTCATCTTGTCCTGCTTTTGCTTCCTCACCTCTAAAATGCAGAAAGTAAAGGCCTCCGCCTTCAGCTGTGAGGTTTAAAGGCAATATATGCAAAGTGCCAGTACCAAACCCACGGCACAGAGCACGCAGAAGGTTGAGTATTCTATTAGGCCAAGCAGCTCTCTATCGGTTGCACCACTGGAGGGCAGAACCAGCCAGAGTACGGTTTAATTTCAATTGCAGAGACAGGGAAGGCAAAGGGGGGTTAACTAAGGTGTGACTGGCTGGAGTTCCTTGGTTACTTATCCTTGATCTTAAAGACACAGAGAAAGGATCAGACCGCGACAGGCACCGAACAGCCATCATTTACCAAGAATCCCCGGGAGGCAAGTTTAAAAGGCTGATTCCTGGATGTCGTTACCCCAAGATGCTGCTTCATCAGGTGTGGAGTACAGCCTAGGGATCTGCATTTTGATCTCTGGATTATATGCACGAGGCCACCGATCTCACTCTGAGAAGCAGCGGCTCAGAGAATGTGTGAATTCATTCAGTGCACAAAGAGCTTGATGCACGTGGGGCTCTTTGCCCGTACTGAGCCACAGACACGAAGAGAACCGGCTCTGCCCAGAAGCATGCGCCTCTGAGGAGAATGGAAGGTCTGCGCTGCTGGTGCTAGGACATCAAGAGCAAGGGGAGAAAGCCGTACCTGGGCGTCTGCAGCTTCAATGGTGTGGGACAGACTTCCGTTTTGTACAGGTTCCGAAGCATCGCTGGACGGTGTCATTTCAACCTCCGTGCTTGTGCTGTTTGGGAGCTCGATTTTTTCTGTGGTACAACGTAGACACACACAGAGAAAGCAAATGGAGTCAGTGGGGGTAAGAGCCATAGGGGACGGAACGTCCTGAAATGCTAGGCCAGAGAAGACAGTGGTTTCTGAGGGGTGGTGGTAAGACCCAGGCTGGGGTGGCACCAAATAGCAAAGGATTTTTTACCTTCTCCCCAGTACCTTTCGGTGTTTTCAGTCCTCCTCCTCTCTTTAATAGCTCTCTGGCTTTCTCAGTCCGGCCTTATATCTTGAGCCCCCTTTCAAAATGCTGGGGGGCATTTTCTACATTAGGCACGTCACCAAGTAACCATTCGAGAACATGAACACAGACCTTTTTTCTTTCACCAAAACCATACTCAATCTACACACTAATATTTATACCTAGGACTATCCCCCTTGGACGGATGGATGGATGGAGATAGATAGATAGATAGATATATACATATCTATCTATCTATCTATCTCCATATATATATGTGTGTGTGTGTGTATATATATATATATATATATATACATATATTTTTTTTTCCATGAATGTTTACTGTAGGATCTTTTCTTCTATATGACATTCTGGAAAGGATATTTATTGGCTAGGGCCCAGGAGCCTTGGGTCCAAGGCTTTGCTCTGCCATTATTAGGCTGGGACTTTAGGCAAATCTCCTTTCTTTGGGTTTAGGAACCTTATCCGTAAAATGAGGGGGTGCAACTGGTTGACCTTAGGGCCCACTGCTTCCAGCTCTAATTCTCTAGGCTCGTTGAGTATACATCCCTGCCTATATCTGGGTGGCAGGGGCAGGCTCAAGAGCCCGGCCTTCTCAATGCCTGGAGAGCGCTATTCAGCCCATCCTACACCTGGGCATCCTATCACAAGCAAGGCGAGGGGAAGGTGAACGAGAAACAGAGGGAAACCTCTGTCACTCCTAAGTGAGGGGTAACGTCTCCCTGGCACGAGCCACAGGTCAGCAGGTACAGATTCCAGTCTCCTTCTGGGAGTTGAGAAGTGCCTCCAGGATCATGGTGAAGCCCTGGGACTCTCTGACACTGGGCATCACAGACCAGCCTGGGCTCTTTACTCCGGTTCTACTGCTTATGCTGTGGGACGCCGAGCGAGTACCGAAACTTCTCTGAGATTCAGCTTCCTCGCTTGTGAACCTGGGGGGAGGAGCTAATACTGCTAACAACAATACAGCAATCAAAGGGTATGCCTGCGATGATGAGATAACAACATGCACACAAAGCACTTGGCGCAGAGCTGGCACAGAGCAAGCAAGCAACAACCTCTCCCGATTACAGTAACTGCCCGGCACTAGTAGATTTCTTCTGGGGGCTGAGAGGAGCACTTCCCGGGATCAGGGATCAGCACCACCAAGGCCTGCCATGACTTCAGTGGGAGCAAAAGAGAAAGGTGCTTAGGCCTTCTGACTGTGCTGGGGAAATCTAGGATTTCAGGAGACAATGAAGCCGTGACGGTCAACGTCGGGTTGCTGGGAGTATCGTCATGCTCGTCAGTATAAGATATGAGCGGTATCGGGCCGCTCACAGAGTGCAGAATGTTTGTTTCTAGTGACTTCTGAAGGACGACACATTTGTATCACTGGAAAGTGTTTTGAGAGTTACATACAAATGATTGGGCTTGAAGTGGCCACCTTTTGGAAATCATAGGGAAGGGTTTCTGTTTATTCATGTATTTAGCTGTAGAATACAGAGGCATAAATATATTAAAATATGAAAAGCCACAGAAGCTCAGATTTATTTTATCTTTCCATGTTTTTAATAGTGACACTGTTACGTATGTGATGTTCTGCTGTGTGGGGCTCTGCCAGCTCACCCTAATAGGCTTGGTCCAGTTATGAAAAAATAACAAACACCAGGTACCTGGGGAAATATTAAAACTGGGTTTTGGGGTGTCTGTTAGCTGAAGTGAGACAACATTGAGATCAGCCCACAATGGCCAAGACTGACCCTACCAAAAGGGATGATCAGGTCCCAAAGTGGAATTAAGATCTTTGAGAATAGACATGAACAGAGGAGAAGAAATAGAGCCTGCATACAATATATAACACTTGCGCTTATTTCCCTCAAGTTTTTCTTTTCATGCCCAATAGAATTTTGACTGTTTCTTGGCCAAAGATCTTCCGGGAGCCAGAAGTCAGGCCAACAGGAGAGGCAGAAACTCTTCTTCTTCTTCTTTTTAAATGTTATTTATTTCAGAGAGAGTGAAAGCAATCACAGAGGGAGAGGGAGAAGCAGACTTGCCGCTGAACGGAGAGCCCACTGCAGGGCTCCATCCCAGGACCCTGAGATCATGAGCTGAGCCAAAGGCAGAGGCTTTAACTGACTGAGCCACCCAGGTGCCCCGAGGCATAAACTCTTCCTTAGGAATGGCCCGTATTTTAAGGGCAACCCTGTTGCATTTTGTCTGCAGATCATTGCAGTTTCTTGGGCAATAGCATCGTTTGTAGCAGAGATCCAGATTAGGTTAAATTTAGTCTGAATTTAGAATTAGTGAGTTAAATTATAGTTGCAGACAGGAGGAACATCATGTTCCAAGTTAAAATAAGATGTCTGAATGTCACGATCTGGTTCACACAGGAACTCAGAAAAAGTCAGCCCAAAGAGACCTGGACTGCTATTGCTGAATTCTTGAGAGAGGAGAGGTGGTGTTGCCTTGAAGGGACCCCCTCACTCAGTTTAGGAGTGACTAAGTGAACCGGCTGCTAACTTAGTGGGTGTGGCATGGACCATGTCCCAAGTATAACGGGTAAGTATCTGGTTAGCAGGCGAGAATCTCAGAAATGATACTCGCACCTTTTGTGAAACATTAAATGAGAGGTGTCTGTGTGTCTTCTTTCTGTGGGATTCCTGAAAAGTGATTTTTTTACTCTTCAAGGAAAATGCCTGGGTAGAAGCTGGTTTTACTTTGGGTTCCTTAGAGAATCATTTTTCTCTTCTTGGAGTTCCCCTAGGGTAGGTGACAGACTGGGTCCATTTACGCCCTGTACCCCCCCCAGGGGAAATGGGCTCTTGCGGACACCCAGAAATGGGCTGAGTTGCAGAGTTGGGGGTCTGCACCGAGTCAAGGGGGCCCACGCTGGGTCCTGCCTCCCTACTCCCCTCCGTGTGCTCCGGGAAAGTCACGGGATACAAGTTTCTCTGTACTTACCCACGTGGTTGGCAGCCCCGTTCTGCCTCTCATTCTCATCCACCTGGCATTTCTTCTTGGCAATCTTGTGGAGAATAGAAGCCTTTTCTCTGAACCTTCCTGAAGCAAGAGAAAGCAGTGGAAAGGAGACACAATGAGGAGGAAGATAAAGAGAGGGGCTCGCGGAAAATGGCAAAGCACCCGCCCAACAGGCCTGTGGCTTCCACAACTGCATGCTCAACCCAAAGGCCCCGTGTCCCACTCTTACCTTTGTGGATTACTTTAGCCCAAATCTCTGTTGAGAATCTCAAGCAGCCAGACCACAGATGGAAGGTTGGACTTGGACCTCTACCCTCCCTCCCGCTTGCTTACAAAATAAACGAAGGCACCGGTCATCCCTAAAACTCCCCCTCCTGCTGAGATCCAAAACAGGTCCAAAGACACAGAGCTGCGCTGAAGACACAGCCCTTAAATGTCCATCTCAGAACTGGCTTTCATCCCCGGAAAGCCAAGTCCAGGGGGCCTTTGAGTTGACTTTGGTTTCCAACATCTATCTTAATCAACATTGAAATTTCTAAACGAGCTGGGAGGATCCATCCCAAGTTTCTGAATTAGCTGAGTCAGCTGCAATTAAAGCATCAAGGAGGCAACTGCTTCCACCTGGGGATTTAGGGCAAAGAACGATCAACTGAGCGCAGCCAATAAAGTCTGTCAGCGATGAGCCGCTTAGGGAAAGGTGCTGGAAAAATACTCCAAGTTCTCAAAATCATCATTTCAAACAGCTATGCCACAAGTAAAACAATTTCTTCTCCATTACTGACATAATTAATGGTTAAATGCATGCAACAGGCACAGGAAAAAAAAAAGCATGCAAAAATGCAGAAATTAGTGAAACGTAGCCCGTTTTGCTTTCTCTTTTAATCCTTGATCCCCTCCTCCTGCCGGCCTGCCCCCCACCAGAACATTTAAGGTACAAGGAGCCTCATTTTAAACAGACTGTTTCTTGCCTAGATTCAGATGGGCTGAGTCCCTTCAGGGTATCACAACTTCTACAATTTTCTCCATAGGCATTTGTGTTGGCTGAATTCTCTAGCAGCATACTAACGGGGGGAGCTCATTTTACTTTTCTAGTTAGACCCAAACTGAACCAAACCACACCCAAACCCAGATGTTTCTCTCGAGAAGGTCTCTTTTCCTGGGATGGGACACACCAGGTTGGCATCCGCTGAGCCTCCCCTCCTCTCAGGTGGAAGTCACGGGGTGTCGTCACAGTGGTGACTTGTGTGACTGGGCAGGGATGACAGGAGTTGGAAGCCAGAGTGGGACCAGCTGATTCCAACGGTGAAGGTGACACCAGATGGAGCCCCTTCTGCTTCCAAGCTCCATGAGTCCCAAGCCCAGACACCTTGCTACCACAAAGGCAGCATCTAGGACGAGAGCGCCTCGGTGAAAGTGACAAACGTGCCTCAGAGCGCACCCTCTCGAGGGAAACAGGAAAGGAAATGTAACACAGAGCCAAGGAGGTCGGCACGTGGCTTGGGCTTCACGAGGAGTGAGAAAGAAGGATGAGGCGACAGGCACGATGTCCGTCCCTGAGGGAGGCAGAAGGTCAGTGTTAGAATCTCCATGCTGGAAGGTATTTTGAATTCAGCTGTTTTTATCTAATTTCTGAGGGAAACTCTGGGAAGAAAAGGGGAAATAAAAGAAAGGCTGGGGATTAAGAGGAGGTAGAGGTGAAAGGGACTAAGAAAGGACTAAGAAAATGAAGAGAAAAAGGGGTTCAAGGAAGGAGGAGGCAGGCAGGACTGCCTGGAGGTTGGCAGCGTGAACATCAGGCTCTCTCCTCGCTGCCAAACCTAGTCTTATCTGCTTCTTCATACTCTGCAGCCATAAGCCCGAAGAGGGGGACTGCTCGTGGAAGACACCTCCAAGAGGTCCTCCTTCATTTGCTACAAAGCCCAGAAGATGGAGAAAGAAAGTTCTGAAACATGGAAGATGGCGCTTCTAGCAGTGAAACTCTTCAGTGGTCTCAGCGTTACTGTTTGAACTCAGAAACGTCTATAGCTCTGTGAAATGAAGATGATCAGTAATTGCCATTTAACAATTACAAAAAAATGACAATAAAGCAGGAAAGCATTCAGAAGATGAGACAAATAAACCTGTAGAAACAACCTGAAACAACCCAATCTAAGGAATGCCCCCAAGTCAGGAATCACGGCAGAGAACATACTTGACAGGAAACAGCTGATTCCCTACTGTGTGTGGTGAACAGGAGTGTTGTTCAGCTGTAGACTAGAAGGAAATGATCATAAAAGGCACCCCAAAGCATGGAAGGGTCCTGCCACTCATGGGCTGGCTTCCCCAAATCCTCTGAAGGAAGCCTGGGAGTGTAGGGTAGGAAAAGATTCTAGACTTGGGATTTCGTAGGTTCTCAAACATTTTCACAGGTCAGCGAGGACTTTCCAGGTAGCGTGTCGCTACTTTTCCCACTGCAGCAACACTTGAGATTTTCTAAGCTGCTGAAAGGTGGGAGGGGTTGGCTCTCTTTGCTTTCTCTTGGGGTTTAGCCCTAGGGGCAGCCAGGAAAGTTGGGGAGGCTGGCTAGGACCTCTCCTTTCCCTCACTTCTTCCACTTCTTTGATTCAACCTTAGTCCCAGTTAGCATGACCTGATTACCGTTCTGCATTCCTCTGCAGCCTAAAAGGATTTTTCTCTTAAAGAGGAGTTTCTAGAAAAGCAGCAGTTGAAATGCCACCTTCAGAATTCAGCACTCAGGTGGGGTTCTCGATGGTGGTGGGGCAGAGCCTGACAAAGTAAGGCATGTTCCTTTCAGCCCAACGGACACCCCAGGGATCGCCACAGGGCACTTCCTGAGAAAAGTCATGAGGATGGCTAAGCAGACAAGAGTAGGCATGAGGTCTCCAGGACAGAAGCCAGCACAGAACCTGTGATTCCCAAAGTGACCCTCTGTGCCTCGTGGTAGGAAGACAAGGTACCTTCAGGACCTGGGCAAGCCTGATGCCAGAAACTGGGGAGAACACCAGCTAGGCTACAAGTGTGTTGGGGAGAGCACAGTATTGTGGTTAAATTTTGGACGTGACTTAAATTTTGGACAGGTAGATCTGGGTTTAAGCCCTGTCCCTTTCACTGACTGCTGGGTGAGTTTTGGAAAGTTCCTCAAAATTCCTGAGCTCTGGTTTTGCATCTGTTGGACAGGGATTAAAATGGCAGGCACATGAGTTAAATGCAAGGCTTCAGGGAGAAAATGTGTGCAAGGGGCTTATCATAATGGCTGGCATTGGAAGAAGTCTGTAAACAAAAGGAAAAAGAAAAACAAACTAACGAAAACCACAGGGGCAAGGGTGACATGGCCCTGAGTTGCCTTAGGAAAATCGTTGGCATCTTCTCTTCTCTCAACCCCAACATGCCAGCCTGGAGAATTAGCTGTACCCTGACCCAATGATTTAAGCCTAGTGGGACCGGTGTTATTCGGGTTCCAGGGAGTCCTCCAAAGTCAGTTCCTAAACTGATTAGGAAAAGGATCATTTTGCCTCTTCCTGAAATTGAGAGGTCACAGTGATAGAACTGCCATTCTGTGTTTTAAACGTCGATCCCTTTGTGATCTGAAAATGGAGAGGTGGTGATCAGCTTTCCCCCATCATTGGGAGGACAGAGTTCACGGAGGAATTACTTCTGTGCCCTGATCTGTGCGCTCCAAAGCACTTCCTGATGTGTGAGGGGTTTTAACTCCTCTGTGTCTCAGGCTCAGAATTTTAAAGCAGGGATCGCCCTTCTCACACAGCTGCCGGACGGCTCAGGGGGCTAATTGGCATCAGGTTAATGCACATGCTCTGACATACATTAAATGCTCAGGACATGCTTCCCATGAAGTGTTGAAAATAAAAAGATTGATTTTCACAACAGAATGGATGTCCAGCAGCCTCAGGTGTGGGAGACCTTGGCCGGAAAGGGGCTGCGTCCATAGACTATTTTAGGCATGGACTGCACGTTGGCATTCTTAGCTGCCACACAGGGACAGATTTCAGAGACGATTGTAGCTCTGTGCCTGGGGATAGAGGATGAAGACATTTTTGGGTACTTTTCAAAGCGAGGGAAGGAGCGATTTTTAACATGTTTTAAGGCAACCTTAAAAAAAACATACTCTGTTGTGGTGCGAAGCCTTAAAGTGTTGTATTTTTACATAGCGACAGATATTTGTATACTTAAAATCTCAGAAATAGCAAACTCTGCTCAAATCGTGAGGCACCTACGTCAAAACCTAGTACAGGGTTTTAATATAGTTGAGCTTGTTCTGAAATTTCCAAAAGAATGGCTGCTGAGTGTCCTCAGGGGAGCATGTGTGGAGGGGGTGGGAGGGAGGAACGGAATAAAAGATCGAAGCATAAGGATCTTGTGGGACTAAGAACAAATTCGAAAAACAATCAGAAATCAAAATCCTTGACCCTATCCCCCAGACATAAAAGAGAAGCCCCAAGTGGCACAGGAAAATAACCTTCAGTGGGTCTGTCCACGCAAGGGGAATGAATTTTGTTTCTGCTCTGCTGTTAATTAATTAAAACAGTCCCTGGAAATTCCTTCCTCTCTTTCCCACCAAGCCTTTAACAGGCAGTGTTACAAAGGGACGCTTTGGGTCGGTGATCAGATGAACTGGCTGCTGCAGAACTTTCCAAGGCTCAGCGATTCCGCAAAGGGACAAAAGAGGCACATAGATGCAAAGGGACACACACCTCAGTGAACAGACCTTGGCTTGGGAGAAGAAAAGAAAAAATGAAACAGAAGGGAAAACTTATAGTGTTTTTACATCTATTTTTGTGTTTTCAGTTTTGCCTTTCCTGTCTCCGTCTTTGAAGTCTAGGACTTGGCAGGTAGCTTAAAAAGCAAAAGTGCAGCAGTTCCTCCTGTTTATTCATTGCTTTTTTTTTTTTTTTTTCTGGAAGCAGAGACTCAAGTCAGAGGGGCCATCAACACTGAGAAGGCTTGCAATGAAACGGATGTGGTCATAAGCAAACACTGCCCTTGGGGTCAGCTTGGGTTCCTCTCTTTCCCTCACAGCCCACGTGCTATCCATCAGCAAACTTGGTACCTCCACCTCCAAAATATTTCAGAAGCTGACCCCTTTCTTTCCTCCCCTCCTAGGCCCAGCAACCATCCTGCTGGTCTACTCCCCAGTCTCCCTTTCCACCTTGACCTCTCTGTCTCCCAGGCTGGTCTCATGCCAGTATCCTTAGTGATCAATCAGATCATGTCACTCCTCTGGGCAAAATCCTGCAGTGGCTCCCCAGGTCAAAGGGAAAGCCAAGGTCATTACAAGGACCTGTGGGGGGTTGGGTTAGCCACTTAGGCTGCCCTGTCTCATCCTTCCCTGTCTCTGAGCTCACTCAGCTCCAGCCATTCTGGTCCCACCTCAGAGCCATGGGATTGACTGGTCCCTCTACCTGGAATGTTCTTTCCCTAGAGATCCACTGTTTACTCTCTCAGCTCCTTCGAGTATTTGTTCAAATGTTACCTTCTCACTGAGGCTTCTCTGAGGAGCCTATTTAAAATTGCAGCCCCTCTCTCTCCCGTATTTCCTATCCCCAGCTTGTTTTCTCTAATCTTCACCACCATCTGATATACTGCATCATCATTATTCTTGATCATCTGTTGCTCTCTGTTAGCAGCTAAGCTCCGTGAAGGAAGGGATTTCCATGGGTCTTGTTCTCTGTGGTGTCCTCAGAGCCCCGTAGGGCTTGATAAGTCCTTGTGTTTGGGTTTCCAGGCATGTAGATGAGGCAGTCACTCCTTAGTAGGCTTCTTGGTGGCTAATGACCAAAGTAAATCCTTTCACGTCTACCCAAACCCAAGGCCCCAATGGGGCTGAGTCTACCTGTGGAATCCCAGGAACTTCTGAGGTAAATAGGAGAGAATGGGGTGGCTAGGTGTTCACAGCTCAGAGATGGGAGACAGGGGCATGTCAGTCATCCCCATTCTGCATAAGGTGGGGACCAGCAAGATGGGTGGTGAGAGGGGCCTTTGTGACACAGAAGAGGTGCAGAGAGCACAGTAGAGGGCAGAGAAGGGAAATCAGGGCTTTGGCTCCTCCCTCTTTAGTAAGCTACTTCTCATCAAGGTCTAACTGAAGGCCCAACCTGAAGGTTTCTCAAATGATACCCACACCCCTCCTTCCCAAGTGGAAATCCATCACTCCAATGGCACCTTGATTATACCTCATCACAGCCCTGATTCCAGTTTGCTGCCCACATGTCTGCTTTCCCATCAGACAGCAGGCTTCTCTGGGGGCACGGACCTTCTCTCGCCATCTTGTGTTCCTCAACAAGCATCTTAGTATAGTGCTTGGCACATGGGCACCCACTGAATTAGTGAAGTTCTCCCTAGGTCAGCTCTCTTTGGAAGTGTGAGCTTTGCTTTCAAGTGGGTGCAAGTCACAAACAATCTTCCACTCTGCAAATATTAACCAAACCTGTGCTGGGTACCAGGCAGTGTTTAGTGAACACGATCTATCTAGCTGGTGCCCTGTAGAGTCACAGCCGAGAGCCAGAGAGACAAAAAACAAGGACTTAAGATTCATGATGGTGGGGGCCTTCTCCGAAGGGTATGGAAACTCACAGAAGAGTGAAGAGTTCCAAGATACAAGATACCACTTAGCAGCTTGAAGGAATAAACTCCTCTTCATTCTATAAACTGTCCTCATGGGGCAGCTTATTCATCTAATAGGATCTAGCCTGACTTTTATTGTTTTGTTGTTGTTGTTTTAAGTAAACTCTATGCCCCAAATGGGACTTGAACTCATGATCCTGAGATCAAGAGTCGTATGCTCTACTGACTGAGCCAGGCAGGTGCCCCCTGATTTTTATTCTTAAAAGCAAAACATTGCAAAAATTTTTACCTTAAGCAAAAATCCCAAGAACATAGTTTACTTATTCTTATTCTTACACTTATTTTTGAAGTATAATCTCTAAATTATTTTTTCTAATTTTTGTGAAGCATCGTGTAAACCAATTATGACTACATTGGTATTAATGGAAACTAAACCAGTACTGTAATATTTTGTAAAATGTCTTCAGTCAATATTCTGAACCATATAATAAAGGTAATCAACCTAATTTAATTGTATTTGTATAGACATAATCATAGGACTACTTTCTGTAATTAATGAGAATATATACATAATTGTATCTCAACTGGTGGCCATCACGGAATGAAATGAAGAAGCCAGATTTCCTTATGAAGGTTTTAAAAAATAATTTTCTATAAGAATGACCTTTAGAATCACCCGTAAAGAGTGGATCTGTCCGCATGTGAATTGATTCTGTATCATGTCCCTGTCACTGGTCAGGGTCACCTTCTCATTGGAAATGTGGAGTGCTTTCATAAATATTTTGGAAGACTTCCAATGCTTTTCAAAGTTGATATCTCACAGATTGATACTTTGCCCTTTATTCCAATTTCTTGCCCCTGCAGGGACTTTGCCTACTCACTCATGGTGAATCTCCAGTCCTTCCTTTTCCTTCAGCATACAGTCCTGGTTAAGGCTATCCCCCGGGAACATTTCTCTTGACTTTAGAGTCAAGAGAGTCAAGAGTCCGGCACTGCCCTCTCTCGCCTGCCCTCCGCAGCCAAGCCTCTAGAAAGGTCAGCCTATGCTGGTGCTTTGGAACCCTTAGGGCACCTTTGTTCACTTCTTCACTCTGCATCCGGCCTTTGGCAGCATCGCTCCACTGAACCCGCCCTGGGCCACTTTTTGCCTCCACATGACTGGGTCTCTCAGTGCATCTGATATTCTTCAGCCCTGTCCTCGAAGTCCAATCTGATTTTCCAGGACTCCTGTGAGTGAGCCTTGAGCTACTATTCCCCAGGCTCCCCCCCCCCTCATCCCCCACATTCTTCCAAAGAATCCCGCGGACCTCCACCTGAATATCGGTGATTTCCAAATCAGATCTCTGGCTCTGATCCTCTTATCCAAAGGACTTCTGAACACTTCACTCAGAAAGCCCCTCCAAAAGTTAAACTCAGCCTGCCCCCCACTCCCACACATCACCTTCTTCCTGGGAATGCACCCATCTCCTTGCATTTTCTGTTGGTGATTTCCTCACTCGCAGTGTTTTCCAGCCATCTTAGAGATCCCTCTCACGCCCCATGCTCAATGAGTTGCCAGCTCCTTCTGAGTCTACCTTTGAACACCTTAGGTCCAACATTTCCTGCCTGGATATTGATTACAATCTCTTAGCTGGTCTCCCAGTTTTTAAGTTATGCTTCTCATGGCTTGGAATGCCCCACACTTGTTATTTGCTTGTCTTACTCCTTTTTAAGAATGATTTAAAGCACCTCATCTTTCAGGAAGCTTTCCTTGAGTCCCTTTCCTGGACTGGCAAGGCACCTCTCATACCCGTCCTACCATACCTGTTATCACAGACCCTTGGAGGCATTTTACTGACCTCTCTCCAGCGAGCCGTGAGCCCCTCAAGGATAGGGATGCCATTTCTCATCCACTCCCCAGTGCCTATTTCTTAGGTTGGTCCTTTGTAAATGTTTATGAATGTAACAACCTTAGTACAGATGACAAAGGGAGTGTGTGTGTGTGTGTGTGTGTGTGTGTGTGTGTGTGTCGCTTACAGTGCTTGCTGTATGAAAATCTATTCATAGTTTATGTTCCTTCTGGGGACAGAGAAACAAAGAAGGACCAGAAGAACAGTGTACAAAACTCACCCGGCGTTCTAGGTTAATGGGGTGATTAAGCCTCTAAAGTCTAATAGTGTTTACAGTTAATATTTCTCTATTTTGAAGCTCTTTAAAAAATATATATATAATCTAACTAAGTTCAGGCAAAATTGGAATTTTACAAACCAAAAAGCTTGCAGCGGCGATCACTGGCAGAATACAGTATTTTGGGAAAAGAGCCAATTTGCTGACCTTAGCCGAGGTTGACACTGCTGGAAAGCTAATGTTCTTTATCATTTTAGGTCACCTGCTTTATTATTTTAGGAACTTAATTTTCTGTAAATTTCTGTCTCAGAGACAGAGATACAAATGGCTCACACACACAAAATTCTCAGAGGGGTTTCTCTGATCTCAGCTTTGGAGTTCTGAGCCAGGTAGGGGTTGCCGGATGGAAAGTTTGCATGTCTTCCTCTTGTTCCCATCCTTAGCACCCTGCGGATATCTAAGAGATAAATGACTAAAAAATCACTCTACTAGGGCAGGCTTCAGATCTCAAGACTCACCAACATCCAGCCCCGCTGCCACCTGAAGCGTGCAAAAGATCTCCTCAAGAGTCACTTTTCAAAGCCGCTATCTTGGGTGCCTCTCTGCAAGTTGGTTGTGACATGAATGGATGATTTGGGCAAGGTTTTGATTTGCTCACAGCACCTGACAAAGAGGCGGGTGCAGTAAATGTGTATTGAATGGTTACTCTGACTTGTATATAAAAAACCGAACTTCAACAGTTCTTTCTCACAAGGAGCCTAGATATTACCCAGTTATTTATTTTGACTTTAGGTTTGGCTGACATTCATTCAGGAGCAGCCCCTAGCTCATGTACGTTTATCATCTCCCGTCACCTGGATTTCATGTGTCTGGGAATTGTCAATTACTTTGACTTCCTACTTCCTAGTTTTCTTGAATCCTCGATGTTACATTGTAAACTGGTGCCTGTAATTTCATTTGGAAGCACGGGTTTGCAACAGAAGTGCTGACACATGCCGAGCGTTCTTAACTAACTGCTCCTGAGGGCTTAGTGGTCCATGACTAAAATGAGATGATTCAGTTCATTTCAGATTTAATCAAAAGAGAAACTTACCATGCTTAATTGCACATGCCAGCCTCCTGGTATTACCGATTCCCACTTTTTTTTTTTTTTTAAGAGAAAGCTTCATGGGGGTGGGAAATTATATCATTAACTTATAATAATAGTATTCGAGTTTGACTAACGAAGGCAACTTAACATTTTCAGCTCTAGGGATGTCAGAAATAGACCAAAAGCGGTATCCACAATTTGCCTTCTGCTGCAACTTAACACCTTCTACATATGCAATGTGGCAAAATCTGCCTTTACTTGCCAGGTCCAATCTTTCTGCTTTTACTGCTCAACAGTTTAGATCATGAAAATAAGATGCAATGAAGTTTGAAAAACCGGATGTATTCTAATTAGACTTCCTTGGTCCTGGTTTTCAGGAAGACCGTGGATTTACCCACACAGCTGGTTTGGTCTTTCTGACAGATCTGATAACGGTTACTAGCTGTTTAGTCTGATTACACACATTCACTAGGCTGCTGTCTTCCTAAGATCCAGCCCCAGGGAGATACTTGCAAGAATACATCTCTAAAAAAGTAATGTGGTTAATAACTGGTGAGTCAGTACATTTTTGGGAGGGAGGGGGTAAGGCTCAGCCTTGCAGAGAGTATCTGGCCAAGTGCCTCGAAAAATCCTCTGGTTACGAAAAGTTGGACTGAATGAGTTAAACCATAAACTTGGAATGGATGAAACATAACATGGTATTGGAAATGGTGTCTGTGCACAACAGGGGCTCCCCACTTTGGTAACCGGAAGGAAGAAAGTTAACTTGCAGTGTACTTCTTAGACATCTTCAGGGCTGTCAACAGCCCTGTGGTAAGAAGGGCGCATGCTACGGTGGAAATTGGATATTCTGTGTGGGAGGAATAGCCTCGTCATGTAATTTACAGAGGAAAGACTTCCACCATACCCATACCCTGGCTTTAGCTCACCTTGGGTAAAAAAAATTCAGGTTTCTAGCACAAGTAAAGTAGAAGGTAGTTCTAATACCAACGCTGATCTGCTTTGTACGGAAGTCAGCTATGAATCAGTGTTCAAAGGACTTAGTTAAATTCAGCGGAGGGTCTCTCCTTCACTGTTGGTGGGAGTGAAGACTGGTGCAATCGCTCTGGAGGACAACTGGGCATTATCTTTCATGATTTGAAATGTGTTTATGCTTTCATCTGGTATTTCTATTTCTAGGGACTTATTTTATATGTATACATTCCCTGCTCAGTAGAGTTTGCTCTATGGGCAAAGAAGATGCTCATGTCATGTTCTAATAACTGGACAAATCCACGAAAAATGGAAATATTGTGAATGTCCATCAACAGGGGACTGATGGAATGAACCTACCATGGAAGAGCCAAGCAGTGGAATACTATGCAGCTGCCAAAAGGAATGAGGGCAGTGCTGATATGGAAAGGTCTCCAGTATATGCTGATAACCAAAAGCCAGGTAGAGAGAGCAGCATATAGAAGAAAAGAGCCTATGTTAGAAAACCAGTAAGAGTGGTTAACTCTAAGGGATGAGTGGAATCTGGAGTAAAAGGAAAACTCCCTTTTATTGCCTTTCCTTATGTAGTGTTTGCTTTTTACCTCTGTGTGCATGTAATGTTTTTATCATAAAGAGGAATAATTAAAATTACTTTGCAGTTATACTCTCTACTGGGCTAAAGGTTCGTATCTGCAACTAAAAGGGAAGATAGCTGTTGTTCTTTTAAAGGTCTATTTCACAGAAACAATGTAATGTCCTATTTGCTATAAATGTAGCCACATTAATCAACAGTTTATCTCTGAACTGGATCAAAGAATACACAGGCCTTCTATTTCAGAAGCTGTGTCCCAGGAACCTACCTACCCACTGTCCTGGTAGTGGCTTAACCGAGATGGAGGATCAAGTTTTCAAAAGATTTAATCTTAAAAGCAGACTCGAAACCAATGTCTGCCATCACATTTAGTAAAAGGCACCAGGACAGAATCTTGGACATGGGACCGGAAGGGGCATCAGGGTGTCCATTATCTGAACACTCTTCTGACGGAGGTTTCCTTGGCTTCTCCAGCAGAGGGCGCTTCACTGCCTTTTGCGGCAGCTCACTGCGTCTTTGGCCCTGTCCGTAGGAAAGGTCTTCTCGTGCTGGGCGGAACCTTCTCTCTCTGAATTGAGGAGGGCTCCTTCCTTAACCTTCCTCATCCCCAGCTAGACTTAAGGGTTCCCCCAGAGCTCCCTTCTCCTGGAAAGATAGACCCTACTTTATCACTGCAAACTGTCCGAGGGGCCAATCCCAACTTAGAACTTCTAGCACATTGGTAAGTTGCTCCCATTCCATCCCACAACCCTGTTTAACTCAGCGGAGCCTCTGGGGCATCTAACAATGTCCAGAACCCCCTCATCTCTGTGTGAAAATGCCTGACCTGACTCAGTCTCCCACCTCTGCCACCAGTAAGCCTGTCTCCACGTCCTTCACCTCTGCTCTGAATACTCTCTTTGCCTTTCTCTTTCAACGGAAATTTGGCTGTTTCCTGAAGGTCTCTCATGGCCCTTGAAAGGGGCAGCTGCTTGTCTCTCCAAATGCCCCACATTCCACCCTCCTTCCTCACTACTTCTGGACCATTTCTTCTCCCTCCTTCGAAGCATAAGCCACCGGTACCGCCTCCATTGCAGACTTCCTCATCCTCCCTCCCTCATTCCTGAAGAGATCAGAATGCGATTCACTATTGACTTACACAATGGCTCCTGTCACCAGCCTTGGTGACTTTATCGGTAAGCCCTGCAATGCTTGGCTCCTCACCACCCTAACCTGGTCACCTCCAGCTTCTCTTCCCTCCAGCTCACCTTATTCCTCTGATCCTACTGCTCGACCCTAAACTTAGCAATAACCACCCCACTTCCAAACTCCCGATCTGAAGCATCTCATTTTTTGTTCCCTACTCCCACCTTTGGGCTACAACAGTTCTCTGATTTCATTGGTCAATTCACTTTTTCATTGGTCAATTCACCTTTTCATTGCCTTCTTGAATTCCTTGGATTCTGGGATGCAGTTCTCTCCTGGGTCTCTGCCCAACCCAGTCTTCTTTGCTGGTGTCCCCCTTCTTCCCAGACTCTAAACTTTGGAGTCCCTGGGATCAACCTTGACCTCCTCTTCCCTATTGATTAATTAGGTATTCTTACCAGTTCTGTGGCTGTAAAGAACAACTATAGTATGATTCCCAAATCTGCATCCACAGCTTTGACCTTTCTACCAAGATCCAGACTCCATTTCCACTACTTCCCCCCACATCTCCATTTGAATGTCTCATAGGCATCTCAGACTTTACATGAGTTCTCAACAACGCTCCTAGAGCTTGATCTGTTCTCCATCCTCCCCATCAACATACAATTATACAAAAATGATATTTTTCTTTTGTGGAAAGAATGCATGTTGCCTATCTGATATCAATTCCCTTTCCTTTTTTAAATGATAGAATACCTAAATTATTTGGGACAGCAAATCACCTGGTTTAATAAAATATTTCCAGGCTTCCTTGAAACCAGGTGTAGGCATGTAACTGAGTTGTGGGCAGTTTTACTGGGAGGGTTTAAAGGGGAGCCTCCTCAAAAAGAAGACAAAACGGCTGGGGAAAATCATGTTGGCTCTTCCTCCTTCCTGGAATATAGGTGTAATGGCTGGAGCTCTAGCAGCAGCCATCTTGGACCATGAGGTGCCCTGAGGTTGAAAGTCATATGTTAGGATTATGGAGCAGAAGATGGAAGAAGCCTGAGGCTTGGATTATTGTAGAGCTTCCCTATCTGCCAGGCGCAGCCTGCCTCTGGACCTCTTATATTTGAGAGAGGAATTAACATCCATCTGACCAAAGCCACTGTTAATTTGGATTTTCTACTATATATAGCTGAACCTATCCAGTCTGATATACGAGTGTATATAACACAGTCTTACCCATTTAGGCAAGGATTAAAATATAATGTGAAGGCCAGAGAAAACACCAAAGACCTGTGGCTGGACTACATTTTCAGAGGCTACATCTTGGGCAGTGGAAAACACTGTTAAATGGCATTTCAAAATTCAATTTCTCCTTGAAAACGAACTGAACTATTTCATTGCAATTAAGAACATCAAATGACTGGCTAGACTATGTGACCTTAAGGTGCTTTTGTTTCTTTGAGATAATGGGGGCTTTCAAAACTCAGCTGCATGCCTAATTTAGGACCCCATGATTCAGGTGAGACATTAGTTTCTCAGCTTGGTAAAGGGCCTCTTGGTTGCCATGAGCAGTACCCTTAATTTCATTAAGGAAAAGGTCACTGTGATTTTTGCCCTTGACATTGCAACAACTTTTAACATCTTTTTTTCTTATGCAAATGAACAAAGACTTTTTAAATGATAGAGAAATTATTTTTCATGGAATGTCTATTCGTAAATGGCAATGAGTTTAGGACAGTATACTACAGGTAGATCTCCCCATACACTGCTTCTTTGTAAAATATTAGTCAGGACTTCTGTCTACCTACCCATCCATACATCTCTACGAATGCTTATTTCCAAAGAGTAAAAATTCGTATTTCTACATAATGTGATTGGTGGAAAGGTCTTTTCTCTTTTCAGTTCATCTGTTCTATCACATAAGTTTGTTTTCTTTTGAACAAGCTTTCTACATTTTCATTTAGAGTAATTTTAGTAAGGAAGTCAAGTTCCATTTATTGAGGCTTTTCCAGAATGAGAATGGTATGTAATTTGGGTATTTGCAGATGAGAAACAAACTCTGGGTTATTAGCTTTAAGTAAAAGTAAAAAATCACCCTTCCAAGAGTATGCAGTCTTACTGCACGAGGAGATAAGAGGATAGCCACCCCTGTAGAGGGGTCTGAGGTCGTCAAAAGACCACTTCTAGAGTAATTTGTTCATATCCCTGGAAATACCTTGTTAAATAGAAGGAAATACAGTCCTTGGGAGGAATAAGGCTTACTAATCTAGCAAGTCTATCAGTATGTGTCATACAGAGAGGGTGCTCCATCACTATTAAGTGAACGCATTAGTATCTGGTGGCTGGGATGCAGGAACGAGGCAATGGAGACATCATTTCTCTGAAAAGCCGCCCTCATTTCTCAAGGCTGAACATGATGCCTTTGGCTGGGCTCCCCCTACACCTTGGTCTGTCTATCACACCACTCATCTCTTGGCCTGTATCCCCCACTACAGCGTGAATTCTTTAGGAGAAGGGTTGTCTTTCATGAGCCCTGCACCCAGTCTAGTGCCTGGTACATACTAAGAATCGTTGAGTAAATGCTTTAGTGATTGAATGAAGGAGTGAGGAAGATTCTGATTAGCTTGGGGTGGGGAAGGGGGTTGGGTCTGGCCCAGGGGAGCTGTTCCAGTTTAGATCCTAAGGCACCTGAAGATAAGAGAGGGAGGGAGAGAAGGAAAGGGTTCTGAGATCAAGGACCCATTTTGTAAAGTTGTCGTGATTTTATCCAGTGTCTGAGAATGAATATATTGTTTTATTAAAATAATTTTTTTAATGGTGGAGTGTTCAAGGAGAGGCATGTTTTAATCAGCAACTCCTTGTCGCTCACTCTATGATACCCTCATTCTAAGTCTGTGGTTTAAACCTTTCCTATGACTGGTCTCTATCAAGCATTTCTTCCCACTCCCTATACTGACACCAACTTGAATTGTCTAGCTTCTCACAGCTACCTAGTACAGCAAATCACATTAGGGCCAAGAGGTTAGAGCTTGGGCCTGCCACAGTCCTGAGCTCAGGTCCCAAGTTACCACTTATCACCCCTAGTCCCACAGCTAAATACTTCACTTTTCTGAGTCTTGGTTTCCTTATCTAATATAATACATCTTTGGGCTTTGGCTTCCTTATCTTCAATAAAATCCACCTTGTGTGGTCACTGTAAGGTTTAAATGACATACAATATATAAAGTCCGCAGCACTGCCCCTGGCAGGTGGGAGGCACCCAGTGAAGGTTGGTGTACGCCCATTCTTTGATCCCTTTTTCAGCCTTGAGGTCAGAACTTCCACTCCTCCTTCCCTAGTACACCCAATATTGACAGGTCCTTGGGGCCCAGTTCACTTTCTCTACTAGTCTTCCCCTCTGGTTGAAGGCCATCCTTCCTCTTTCTGTGTAGCCTGTGATCCTCTTCCATATACCTATGGGACTCCCCACTTCCTTCCTGGTGACTCAATGGTTCCTGTGTTTTATTTCTCTCCCTGTTTATAAGTTCTGTGGGGGCAAACTGCTCAGCTTTTAATCTCATATTTCCCTAGACCACCTGGCAAAATAACTTGCAGATAGCAGGTGCTTAAAATCACGAGCTGAATATGTGCAGGACAATTCTATTTAGGAAATCATCACTCAATTCCTCTTAAGGCAGGGTGGCCTAGAGAATCCATCTATCCATTTGCTTCACTTGAGGGGGAAAAAAAAAACAAACAAAAAAAACAGGCCTTCATTTAAATTAGCTGACTTCACATCCCATCCAGAGAATTTTCTGGAAAGGGCGAAAAAGGTTGACTAGTTGTCTGGGCAATTACAATAAAGCCCTGCTCGAGAGCTAGTTGCATCTTGAAAACAGTGGAAAGAGATGCTTAACATGGAGCAGGGATTTCCTGAAGGCCAGCTAGCCCACAGTTATAGCCCTGAACATCTTTATCTGTAGGACACTTCTTTTAGTTGTATGATGGAAGAGGCTCCAGTCATGATTTTCGGTGGGAGGGGAGGGGCCCTCGAGGGTTTGAAGAAGTCACATGTGGCTGTGGCCTGGCTTTGAGCCTTTTAGGCAGAATCCCAGAGTTAGGAATAAGCCGGGCCTGGCCTGTCATGGAGGCGGCTGCCAGAGGGTGGGATCTGATGTGGCTAGAGGAAGACTTCCAGTTCCAAAGTATCTTTCCTGCGAGTAACCATGATTTAAAATTTAAAAAAATGCTGCCTTCGCTATGACTCGCTATTTTTCTACAACGGATGAATGTTCAGCTAGCAACGGAACACAAAGGGATAGGCAAGAAGGGAGAGGAGAGGGAAGTATAAGAAATGTGACAGGGGGCCCACGGGGGACTCCTAAACACAATATCCTGACCTTGCTAAGGGGCAGCCATGATCTTCCTTCCAGACGTGATTCTGACTTTGTGTTCCTGCCTAGAACGCCCAGTTGTTACCACGTAGACTCATCGGATTGCAAGTAATATTTGTGCGTCTTCGTGTGATCTTGATCTGTCTGGCTTAGAGGGGCTGAGAAAGAGAGTGGCAACCTTCGCTCAGGAAAGAAAGGAGCAGAGTCGGGGGGTAGATGGGGTGTTGAAGGCAACAGGGAGGCAGAAGCCCCTCTGACAATGGGAAGGTAAGGGTGGGAGGCAGAGGACAGGAGGGAGTCAAAAAAGAAAGTGGAGTCATGACAGGTTGGGAGGAAGCTAACAGACCCACCTTCCCCTGACCCCGAGCCACAAAACAGAGGCTGGGGACAAGCCGGATGCCTAGAGATGCCTTCAAACTCTGAGTCAGCGAGTCCCAAAGCTTTAGCTTCTCAAGCCAACCATCCATAAAACACGGAGGGGGTCTGAAGACACGGATTAAAAAATGAGAGCTGGGACAAGAACCTGCCTTTAAGTTCTGAATTGCTCTTTCTAGCCTCTTGGTGGTAGGACGCTCATTCTCATGGTAGATTTCCGTCTCTGGGGTTCTCAGTTCCCCAGGTTCTTGGGAGGGTCCTGAGCCATAAGAGGGTCCAATCTGAGATCCCCATCATGGCCTGCTGCTTTAGAAACCATCACAGTGGTTAACGGAGAGTATATCCTAGTTGTTGTGTTGGAGCTAGAGTCGTGGGGGGGAGGCAAAGAAGGAAGGGGCTTTCTTTTACCAAGGCTTGTCAGATGTTCAATTCTTGGAAGCAAAGCAACTAGGAGATCTTTGGCAAGCTAAGGCAACTTAGAAATACTAGAAGCTGAAAACAGGATATGCAACGCCTTTGGGAGTTTCTCTCATGTTGAAAGACAAAATTAGCTGATTCTCCTTCTAGGCTACCGTTGGATTACTTGTCAGAATCTAGTGTAAGAATCACACGGAAACCCCAAATGTTTTTATAACTTCCAAATATTGTTTCTTATTCACAAGATGGAGGTACGTGTGGGGTGAAATGGGGGGCTGGGGCGATTGGGGAACTGCCTTCACAAGAAAGTAGAATTTTCAAATCACTGTTCCATGGTGAACTTGTTTCAAGAGAAGTGATTTTCACTGGGTCAAGACAGTGCTGTGGGATAGTGCCTGGATTTCATTAGTAAATTCATTTTAAAATAAATCTCTGCCAGGCTTCATTTACAACTCGGGGGAAATGGTTGAAATGGTACGCTCGGTCTCACAGAGTGTGAACCCCCAGTAAATTCAGGTCCATGGGCCAGAACCGGAGCCCTGGCTTCTCAGAGTAATGCACTTGGACAAGGGCACAGGGACTGTGGGAACTGAAGACAGGACCCCACAGTCCTCTGCAATGGAAACAGGTCTCCAGCTGGTTTTGGGTGGAGGAGTTTCTTTGGTTCACTTACTCCTTTGGATAGATGGGAATACCCATCCCCTCGGAAATTCAGGGCTTATTAAAAGAGTGTTGATTGGGTGTGTTTCTGTGTGGTGTTGTGAGCATGTGTGGGAAATAATGCTGACCCAGTGGGTGTGTGCTTGTGCTTACGTTGCTGACACCATTTCTCTGAGCGTGTTACACAATTGAGATGGTTTGGATCATCTGAATGGAATAACATGATTACCCATGGTATTGCACGTCTCCAATCCCAAATAAACACGATGGCAAAAACTAGACGAAAATGTGGAAAGAATAAGAAATCACACAATGTCACTGAAGTCATGCAAAGAGGAAAAGAAGATGAAAAAACAAAATGGGCAAGCACCAGACACCATAAATGGAAAAAAAAAAAAAAAAGCCAATGCATACAATTCTAAAATCATTCTTACCTTCTTCAGTCATTGTGTCATAATATTTTAGTTTTCCATATGATCCAAGTTCTACAACATCACAGTAAAAGACACAAAGATAAGGAACGAGCTGTAATGCAAGAACTTTGTTTTTACACATTCTTAATTAATCAGATTCAGAGTTATACTGTCAAATTCCGCAATCGTAACTATATAGAGATGTGCAAACATGGGCCCATGTGGCAGACAGCTTTCACGGCCCATTTTCAGAAATCACTTAAAATATATTATTCTCCCGGGGGTAGGATGTGCCCTGCATGACAGAAGAGGACACAGTTATTTTAACATCTGATGAAACAGAGCGCTTGGCAAGAGAACTTCACACCGGATTGAGACTGGCCCTGTCATTTGTAGAGAGGTGATGCTTTAAGTGAAAGGGTAGAACAAGGACAATGTCCGGGCCCCCTGGGGCTTGCCCCCTGGCATCCCTGGCCAGGCAGCTGGCGGGCCCCAAACTTCATTCCTCGGGTCCTCTCCAACAGAACCACTTCCTAGAGATTAAGGAGGTTGCTTGGGAAAACCCAAAATGCAAAACCGGGTTCTAAACTTCCCTTTCACTTCTAGCTCCTATTTTAGACAGAAAACAGTGAATACCACGAGTACAGCCTGCTGAGAAGAGCTGCAAAATGTGCAGAGTGCTCTGGAAGGAAGAGGGAAGCCACCTGGCTCAGGGCAGGTGACAGAGCGACGCTCCCAGACTGAGGTGTTGCCCGCTGCTCCGCGGATGGCGGGGTGGGGGCGGGGCGGGAGGCTACCAGCAGCGCCTCCAAGTGCACGGATCGCCAAAGGGCTCCGCGGTCACGGACCCCCACACTCAGAGAGCGCAGTTGGGCTGAGTTAGCTGGGGTTGGGGAGGAGAAGGGGCCAGGACGCACCATGTCTATTTTCTTATTTCAGTTCTAAAATAGAAACTTTTATTCTTGTTCATCTGAAAATTCCAAATTGTTTCAAGTGACATGGTGAGCGGGTTAAAAATATTTTTTCCTGATCATAACAACACTCTCCCTATAAACTTCAAGAAACTAATTAGACTCAAGAGATACCCTTGTGATTGTGTAGAATGCCTTCCTGGCTCATTAACTCGGGAAGCCAGTGAAAATCCACATAGGAACCAACTAATAATTGATGGGGTTTTGGGTGCAAGATGAGGGATCTAGCTTTAAGGACAATAATAAATATTCTTCTCTTTTATATTTATAGTATACATTCTAAATATGTTATGTATGTAATGTGTATGCATACATTATATATGTATTTTTTCCCTTTCGCCTAAAATTTTGCTCAAGCTATTTTAACACTCCAGTGCAAAATTACGTCTCGAGGAGAAAAATCACCCCATCCTTATCTTTCTGCAAAAACCTGCCCACTCTGGTTTTGTTAGATACATGACAAAAGGTGCAAGTACTTCAATAAGAAATTAAATTTTATGTAAATAACAAGAAAGTCTTTTTAACGACTTCTGGGGATTGCCTTCAGTGGAATATAATTTTTTTCTGGGTATTTTAAGAACTGTAGTCTATTATACATAAGACATTGCACAAGCTTGGAATTCTTAAATGATCTAAATACCTTTATAAATATTAAACACATGTTCATGGTGGCTTTACACATAATGTATGTACGCACACGTGTGTGTGCATGTATGTGAAATCTTATAGTAAGTTCACGAATTATATCAGGCAACTAATTTTTTTGTAGCCTGTGCTCTTCCCCTACTCAGCCTAAGCAGCTGGTATTCTCAACTATTTGCTCGGAAAACAGAACATGGGCGGCTCTGGGTTTGCAGAGTAGGGTGTAAACCATATTTTGTGCAGGAAAGATAGACCACAGCAGTCCTTCTAGATCTGTCTTTTTAGACGCACCTTCTCCATAGACACACATGTTTTCATGGATCAATTACAAACTGTCAAACATCTCCTTATTTTTTACCCCATCTCTTGGGGAATCAGGTATAAAGAAATACAAATACATTCTTCAATTGTTTTATTTTTACGCAGTCGAAATTGGAACCGTCCACGTCTGACAAGGGTCACACATACTGGTGGCTGCTGTGGAAACATCCAGACTGTTTCTTAGCTGCTTCCTTGTGTGAATGGGACAGAGGGATAAGAACTGAATGGAACATACCACAAATAAGGCTGAAGTGGCGCAAGAGAGGTATTAAGAGTAGTGAAAAGCCAAGTAATAACAGGTGACATAGCAGCTGGAAGCACAGGGAGGAAGGAGCTCAAGGGAAGGTTATGTGTGCAGTTGAAGGGAACCACGTTCATTGCTCACTGAAGCAAAGACAGAGAAGAGTGGGAAGGAAACCAGCCTGCTAGAATCGTCTTTTCTTTTTTCTTTTTTTAAAGATTTTATTTATTCACTTGACAGACAGAGATCACAAGTAGGCAGAGAAGCAGGCAGAGAGAGAGAGAGAGGAGGAAGCAGGCCCCCGGCTGAGCAGAGAACCTGATGAGGGGCTCGATCCCAGGACCCTGAGATCATGACCCAAGCCGAAGGCAGAGGCTTTAACCCACTGAGCCACCCAGGCGCCCCACTAGAATCGTCTTTAACACACACTGCGACAGGATGGTGAGATGCTGGGCGCAGGGTTCCCATGCTCTCAGGTGGTCAGGGCAGCATCCTAGGGTCAGTGGGATGCATCTCCAAGAGCTGGTGGCTCCCATTTCTGAACCAGGGCCTCAAGGGGTGCAGGAAGAGGGGTATGATAGGTGACGAGGATGAACACACTACGAACACACCATGCACACTTCCGCCAGAGCACATCATGCACTTGGCTGGTGTCCCACAGACCATGGATGCCTCATGGAGGGTGGTCTCAGCCACTGTGGCCTGAGAGGGCCTGAGTGGCATGAATGAAAACTCACCTGCAGGGGGAAATGGCCTTCAGTCAGTGCACTCCCCACAGAGACTAACCAAGGTGCCATGATATCATTGGATTGTGATTCCAGTGGGGCCTCATCTAAGCTGAGTTTCCTTGGGATGGGAGGAAGTGAAGGAGTTCAAGAGAGGGCTGCTTAGTCCCAACTAGCAACACCCATTATATCAACTGAGCAAGAGAAAGCTGGGACCAGGAGAGGGATGGGTCACCAGTGACTATCACCCTGGGTACCACCTGGTGTCTCTTCACTATTATATTTCTCGAAGAAAGCCACCCAGCCTCAGAAAAAATTCCAGAACCCAGGGATTGGTGTTGGAGTTGAGCCTGCAGGGCGATCGTGAATGTTGCCTGTCATGGTGACCACACTTGCGTCCACGCTATTCAGACAGTTGAGGCCATGGGCATCCACACTCCCAGATCTCTAGGATGGATAGAGCCTTTGTCAATTCCTCTGTCCACTTCTTTCCAGAAGTGTCTTGTAACACAATGACCTGCTTTAAGGTGCCTCCTGATTCCTGTCCATACTTCATGATTGACAAGTCAAGGGAAGGGTCTTATCTTTAGTCAAGGAATCAATGGATAAGAGCTAGTGTTTTGGGCTCCTGATCTCCTTTCTTCAGAATAGCATGGATACAGATTTCTCCTTCCGACACTGACTTTCTCACTCCACTTTTGAGGTCTCTGGTATTCTCAACCCCCTTTCCAGCAAATCTCCCCAGACAGGAGCAGGAGAAAAGGGACTTCTTCCCTTTTGGGCCTCAAAATTCTGATACATAAAACAGAAAGTCAGTGGAAGCACCTATGCTGAGTTCATTGTATGAGAACAAAAACTAGAGAGAGAGAAATCAGTGAGAACGAGTATTTATTACTTAAGCGTTAGCTGATAGGAAAACAAATGATTACTTGTTTATTTTTCAAGTCAAAGAGCTTCTTCATTATTGGTATTGGTTTGAACTCAATGGGGAAGACATAAAAATTAAGGCCTATCAAGAAGGTATATGCAGACAGTAGATTATATCAACCCACGGAAGGATGATTTTTCAGTAGCAAATGGAAGTTAAGGTCATGGGCTTTGAAACCAGGGTGTAGGCTTGAATCCATGGTCTGCCACTTATTAGCTTTGTGATCTTGAGCAAATTCCTTGACCTCTCTAAGTCTTGGTGCCCTTAGCTGCAAGGGGCATAACCGTACCAATCCCATAAAACTGTGGTAAAGAGTAGATGAATAATAATACCTACTAAGCCATAAGTAAGGGGCAGCTTCACTACCGTAAGCACCACGGAGAAGCTCAAAGGAGAACCCATGGGACATGGAGCAGAGCAGTTAGAGAATTGGGTATTTTATACAGGTCTGTTAAAGCAAATTCAACCCTACTTAAAGAGGTTTTAAATAGATATTTGTTGCTCAACAATAAAGGCTACTGTGCCTTTATTTATACTGTGCCTTGGGGCCGGCATGGAAAAAAAATGTCTTCATCAGTCCTCTCCTACTCTCAGATCTATGGGGAATGTCACCACGTGGACCACAACCATTGGGATAGCACGTGACCCTTTATCCATCTAAAAAACACCAGTGTTCCACTTGGGACCTAGGCATGGCACATTCCCTTCCAATTTTGCACACAAGCCTATCTCTCCAACTAGGTTGTCCACATGTTGGAGACAGAGACCCTCTCTCTCTTGGATCTCTTCCAGCAGAACCCGGAACAGTGCTTTCTTCTTACCACATTCTCCTCACGTTTCTTCAAGTGCACCGATTCACAGCTCCCAAATGATAGTGAAGTTTAGGATGTTGTGGTTTGTTAAACTTCCCTAGAAGCTGAAGTCAGGAAGGCACGCACCGATGCCTGAAGCTTCTTGACTGTAGGTACCATGATGTCATTATCAAGGTTAAGAATGCTTCTGAGTGAGTTGGACAAGATGGCTGATTCAAAGTAGTGGCTCTACTTCTTATGAGCTGAGTGGTCCACTCTGAGCCTCGATCTCTTCTTCAGTTAAAACGGGGACAAGAACAGGGCCACCTGGGTGGCCCAGTTAATTGAGTGTCTGACTCTTGATTTTGGCTCAGATCATGATCTCAGGGTCCTGGGAGGGAGCCCCACGTCAGGCTCTACACTCAGTGGGGAGTCTGCTTAAGGATTCTTTCTCCCTTTCTTTCTGCCCCCTCCCCCTCTCCCCCACCTGCTCATGTTCGGTCTTCTCACTCTAAAGTAAATAAATAAATAAATTTAAAAAGATAAAATGGGGACAAGAACAATAAATACCTATTTTCAGGAGGGTTATTGGAGGATCAGATGAGGAAAAGCATATAAAGCACTTTACATGGGTACAGTGCAGACATCCTTAGGAAGTGGTACTCCTCTTCACTGTCTGCCAAAGATCCAACATGAACATGAACTCAGCCCAGCAGGAGGTTGCTGCATCCTATTCAAACTCTGATTATCTCTGTGGGTGGGCACCAGTGTCAATGTCTATACTTGCCACGTGCAGGTCAGTAACACCCCCCCCAACCCCGCAACCACCCACCGAGACTTCTTCCTTTAAACATAAGGAAAACTGCCTAAAGAAAATCTTTCAGTTTAGTGAAAGGCTGTCCTGGCTAACTTCCAGAACCGTGTGTCGCAGTTTTAGCCAGAGATGGTTTTGTTTTTGTTTTTTTGTTTTTTTTTTTAATTTGTGAATTTATTTTTGTTATTGAAATGTTGTGAATGGGCGGGGGGCTTGCCAGTTAGTATTTGTAATGTCCCATCCCACTCCCCAATATAAATGTAGCATTTATATTTGCAGATCTATAGAATTTTTAAGTTTCTTACAGCATATCTAGCCTCACCTTTTCTCTCTTGTCTCTGCCTCATTGAAAAACTTGCATCACAATAAGCACAAATTCTGAGTTAAAAGGTATCTTCCAATACAGCCCAGCGTGAAGCTTTTGGTTTCACGTCACCTCAAAAAGGACGCACGAGCCACCATAATGAATTACTTCCCATTAAAGGGCTTTCTTTGGTCATTACTCTTTTATATCAAATTCATGCCAATGCAAGTAACTTTTTTAGCTGAAAAATCATCTCGGAGAGACTGAGGTTAAACGAGGAAACAACCACAAGTCCTCACTTCCTATTAAAGTCAGAAGGAAAGGAATATTTTAACCTTCAAATTCTCACTCAGAAGAAGCTTTCAAAGTACTGATTCACTGCCAGAGCTTCTGTTACCATTCTGTTGGGGGGGAGGGGATGGTGTTCACGTGCTAAGCCTCCCTAAGAGGCTCCTAATGTAGACACACTTGCCCAGGGACAGCCGTACCCTACATGTGGCCCTACGTAGATGTGACACGCAAGGGGTTACCAGAGAGGCTTTTGCTCTGCGGAGTTCTTTGACACCTGACTCTTCCCTTTCCAGGCTAATCTGTACTTCTTTCTCCTCTGCAAGATGAAAACCTCTCACTTACTCAGGCTTTTGGACGCCCGGCAAGAGCCGTGCAGATGAAAATAAAGGGCTGAGCTGGGGCGTCGTCTGCCATCAGCTATGGAATTTCGAGGAGGGTTTCCCAACAGACCGCTCAGAAATTCATCACCTGATTTTCATGCCTTCTGAATCTCACCCCTTCATGACATGCTCTTCCTTTTTAGGCTCCTGGCAAACCTGGACCCACTGGTTCATCACTGCTGATATTTCTGTCGCTCCCACTCTGTCCTTCCTTGTTTATGTCCACCTGCTGACATCTTTCTGGGGCCCCAGCTCCCAACAAAACACCGGTGTTACATCCCCGGCTACTTCCGGAGTTAGAGTGGTCCCCAGCATCCGGCCTACTGTCTGGGGGCACGGAAGCCATTCGGACAAAGGACGAATGAACACTGGCCCCAGGTAGGGCCGCGGGCAGAGTGGGCTGGAGACAAGGACAGGGAGATGTGTGATTGTGGACACCGGGACAGTGTGCCTGCCCCAAAACGGGCAGTGGCTACGCACCCCCAGCTCCACGAAGAAATGTGGGTACAGTGTTGACAGACCTGCTGATAATTCAAGGGAAGCCAGATATCTGAACTTTTATGTGAAAACTTTTTTCTTTTTTTAAAAGATTTTATTTATTTATTTGACAGAGATCACACGTAGGCAGAGCAGCAGGCAGAGAGAGAGGGGGAAGCAGGCTCCCCGCTGAGCAGAGAGCCAATGCGGGGCTCAATACCAGGACCCTGAGATCATGACCTAAGCCGAAGCCAGAGGCTTAACCCACTGAGCCACCCAGGCACCCCAAAACTCTTGCTTTTTAAATGTTGGCAATGAATTCCAAATTAAAAAACACCACCTGGAGGGGCACTGGGTGGCTCAGTCGGTTAAGTGCCTGACTCTTGGTATTGGCTCAGGTCATGATCTCAGGGTGGTGACATGGAGCCCATGTCAGTCTATGCTCAGTAGGGGGTCTGCTTGAGATTCCATCCCCACCCCCGCTCCTGCTCTCTTTCTACGAAAAAAAAAAAAAGACCAAACAGAATACCACCTAGGTCATATTTGGCTCATCAAATTATAATCTTTGGTTTAAAATCAGGTTGCTTGGTCTAACTTTCTTATAACTATTAGTTGGATGAATGAACGAACAAATGAGACCAACTTGGATATTGGGAGTGGGAGGGGTCCTTGCTAGGTAATCCTCCAGAAGGTCAAGGGCTCAGGCTCACTACCTTGTCTCTCTTGAAGCACACAGATTTATTTACCTGGTGTGGGTCCTACTGTCTGCTCATCTCTGGCTTAGGAACCAAGTGAACCTCTCACCTCGGGCTCCTCTGGGACCACCAAGGTGGAGCCCATGTCAGGCCCATGGAGCTGCCAGGATCCCGTGACTAATTCCCTCCTTAGGTGTCTTCCTGCCCAGCTGGCTCGGCTTTCACACAAGCCAATGGAATGGTTTGGTTTTGCATTGTTTCGAATTTTATTCTGGGAAGGAATGAAGGCTGCCCGTTAGGTGTAACCATTTCCCAATGATCTTGCAAGGAACTATTTAGACTGTGAAAAATCCTGTGGAAGGTTCTGAGAGGGAAGTTAGGACTGCAGAGGGAGGGGCCGTAGAATGACGTGCGAGTTGCCATCTGCACACAGCGAACAATACTGTGTGGTCATCATGTGCATCATCCAGATGGTTCATAATAAAATGCCCAAGTGAGTCCCCAGATACTCTGACTCCTTATAAATTTGTCACCTAATTTGCAGCCTTGCTCCTCTGTGGTGTTGCTTAGCAATATCAATGGTTACTGATTTCTGTCCTGTGAGGAGCTGACTCAGGCCATATTTCACTGTAATTTACATGCTCTGGGTGATCAAGCAAGAAGAAAACGGGTATTGGATGGGCTGTTCTGTTGTTTTCCTTTTGAGGTAGGTTGGGGGCCGGAGAGAGTACAGGACAGAGCAAAGCAGGTTTCTGGGAAGGGAAGGATTTTTTTTTTTTAAAGATTTTATTTATTTATTTGACAGAGAGAGAGAGATCACAAGTAGGCAGAGAGGGGTTGGCGGGGGGAAGCAGGCTCCCCACTGAGCAGAGAGCCCGATGCGGGGCTCGATCCCAGGACCCCGAGATCATGACCTGAGCTGAAGGCAGAGGCTTAACCTGCTGAGCCACCCAGGCGCCCCAGGGAAGGATTTTTTAAGGAAAAACAGCGAGCAACCTAGATAGAAGAATCCACCCAAAACAGTGCAGCTAAAAAAAAAAAAAAGATTTCCTGGGCTTTCAGGGATATCCTTTTAATTATATAATTCAAAATCTCAATAACAACCTTAACATACGTTTAAGTACTGATACTCTGTGAGAATGTTTTTCTCCCCAAAGGGATCGAGAAAAGCAATCAATGATAGAGCATAATAACTGTATCATTTGTAGTCTGGAGCCCTGTAGACCTTGACTTGACAACTGGGTCTGCCAGGTATTAGCCCTGAGACCTCGGGCATGTTACCTAACCTCTCTGATACTCGGTTCCTACCCTTCTGTAAAGTGGGAACAATAATAGGTGTCTTGCAGGGGTGTGGTGAGGACTGCAGGTACTTAACACGTAACTGACACACAGTATTCGTTAAATGTATGGTAGGTGTTATTATGGCCTTAAGGCATCTATTGGCTTTCCTTCAAATGCATAGCATTCTTCTGATCTTTACAAAATCAGAGTGAACCTGGTATCAAGACACCTCACCAGGATGCAGAACATGGAGATCTTGCAGCACGGTATAAGTTTTAGAGTCAATGGATATGGATTCTAATCCAGACTTTAATTCTTCTTAGATATGTGATTTTGTAGTTAGGTACTCCTTTGTTTACTCATCTATAATGGGGCTAATTCTAGCACTCCCTACTGTGTTGTTGTAAGGGGTTTCACTAGACGCCTGGAACATTGGAAGTGCTCCATCAACAGGAGCCATCGTTCTGTGACTGCGCCAAAGTCCCGTGAATGATGAGTATCCAGGCTAACACAGCGAGTCACAATTAAGTGACCTGGCATCGGAACATCCTTTTTGCAAGCTTATTTTGGAGGAGAAACAGGTAAAAGGAGAAGAATGACAAAAATAACGACCAATTACATCATGCCAAAGGAAGTCTATGAATGTCATATTCTTTTGTATAATCTGACATCAAGTACATGGATACTGTTGGCACTATTTAAAGAATGTCCAACTCAGGGAAAGAGATAATACAGTGATCTTTTAAGTTTTGATTTTCAAAAGGAAAGCTCAAAAGGGACTTCAACTGCTTAGAAAAGTGGGTATTGTCCAGTACTTAAGAGAGTGAGTTCTGGGATCCAACGAATCTGGATTTGAACATGACTTCCTCAGTTGCTTCTCTCATGTCCTTAGGCAAATTATTTAACTTCCCTAACTTTCAGGGTCTTTATCTATAAAATGGTTATAACAGAAGTTCCTATCTCATAGTGTTGATGTGAAAATTAGGTGAGTTAATTTATATAAAATGCTTAATACTGTCTGGCACATAGTAAGTATTCAATAAACATTAGTTATTCCACTGACTGTTATTATAATTGTCTCTGTTGGCATCTATTCAGAGTTTTGGCTGAATATTTAATACCTTTTCCAGTGTCTTCTTTTTCAGCTGCAGTCTCCAGGGAGAAAATGATATTGTCAAAGAGAGTGGAAGACTATAGTTTGAATCACAAAGAGCACAGAGTATCAGGTACCATCCATATAACATTAGGAATTTATTTCTTATTTTCAGAAAATCTGTTTGGCCTCTTCTAACAGCAAGGTTCCAAAACATGTTTTTGATAAATTTTTCTTCTGTGTGGCTAAGGGGTTAGGAAGCTAATGTTTTCACTAATGACATCTTCTAATATCTTGGGCATATTTTTGCATTTGTGGAAATTGAAAGATTATGAAATCAAGCAAAATGTGCTTTCTGATGAAGCCTTATCAAATCTGGGGTGCAGGATACTGACACATATATTATTCAGTCTTTAAAGTGGTAAAACATTCCATTCCCTTTTCCTGTCCCCCTCCCCCGGACTCCTTTTTTTTTTTTTTTTTTTAAAGGACTTAGGAGGTGGTATGTCTAGATAGGCCCCCCATTTTCTTTCACAGATGTAGGAGCTTGACTATATTACATGTGACCAAGATCCACAGGGTGGAGCCCCAGATGGTGCTGATGCTTCTACATTTTAAGCCACACCCACATCCTAACCAGTCAGGAAGCCCTATCAGTTCCATGCCTAAACATCCTCAATTCCGTCTTTTCTGCTCCATTCCCACTGCCCTGCCTTAGTCCAAGGCTCTTGCCATAGTCTTATTTGAACTCTCAATTCCTGATCTTTCTCACCTCCTGCTTTCTACTCCCAGCACCTCTCACCTCTCTTTCACACTTTCCAGGTAATGCTTTCAAAACACAAAATCAAAATACGATAGCTCTGAATCCTGCACTTTTTGTGTTGGACTTTTATTAGGTCTCCTAGTTTATTCGATCCTTCAGAACCCAGTTCTGAGGCTCCCTCCTGCAGGCAGTGTCCCTGAACGGTCCCCATCCCTAGTGGGAGTCAGGTCCTCTTGTGTGTCTGTTCCAAGTACATACTTTTGTTGTGTGCTCATCAAATGTACCCTAACCTATCTGCTTTCTGCCCTAGAGGGCAAAGAATCATCTTATTCATTTTGTTAATTTCAGCACCCAGCAGAGTTCCTGGTACTCTGTAGGTGTTCAAATGCTACTGGATTGAAGTAGATCTCTATTTAATAGTGCACTGTTGAACTTCTTCAACCTAGTTACCTTTGGTACTGATGCCTATGATTCCTTCCATTTTAGTATTCTAACCCTGCAGTTTCAACTATTCTGTTTTCAGTATCTCTGCAGGGAGGAAGATGTCTGTGGCCTCAACTCTTGGAACCCTTTCCATTGCCTCTGTAAAAAGTAGGAGGATTTATGTCATGCGCAAGCCCCATCAGTGGAGTACCCGGCATGCAGAAGACAAAATGGCGATGATAACTTGGAAATGGAGATGGAAAAAAACACTGGTGCAGAGAATGGATACTGAATGCTGGCTGTGGAACAACTTGGATGTTCTCCTGGATCCCATCTTGCAGCCTGGCTGGATGCAGGGGTATTCGCCAGGCAGAGAGGATCAGTGCTAAATTATACCCAGCCACTGGGTCAGCACAGCTGAGTTTCTACCCTGTGATGTACTGAGCATCAAACAGTATCAGAAAAGCATCCTAGGGGAAGAGAGGAAAAGCAATAAAATGAAAACAAAACAAAACAAAACAAAACACTCTAGCTATCTGGGGGGGATAAAAGACAAGGGATGAGAGATCTGAGAAGTTAAAAGAATTTGAGAACAGAATGAAAAAGAAGGGGGGAAAAAGACCGTGAGAAAGGAAATTAATGCCGCTAATGTGGAAGGAAATTAAAAGTAAAAACTATCCTTATACTTTTATATCCTGTGCTTTTGTCTTATTCAAGATGTCATTTTATTGACTCCTTGGATCCCTACCACAACAGAAATAATCACCCCAAATTATGAAGAACTTAAAGGTTCAAATTTAAAGTAGAAAGAATTGTCAGGCAATCCTTTAAATTTCATGTAAGTGTAAATCCATTTACCATCACTCCTACTTAAATGCCATGTTGTTTAATGTGGGACTCTACAAGTGAGTTCAGATAGGAAGATAGGGTAGAAGATTAAGATGCCTGGGTGGCTCAGTTGGTTAAGCAGCTGCCTTCGGCTCGGGTCATGATCCCGGCGTCCTGGGATCGAGTCCCGCATCGGGCTCCTTGCTCATCAGGGAGCCTGCTTCTCCCTTTGCCTCTGCCTGCCATTCTGTCTGCCTGTGCTTGCTCTCTCTCCCTCTCTCTCTCTGACAAATAAATAAATAAAAAAATCTTTAAAAAAAAAAAAGATGTGTTTCATAAATAGTCCATTATACAACTTTGATCAAATAACAAATGCCTGCCAGTGAACTAGAGATCTGATGATGTCCGAAGAGGCCAGTCATGGCAAGACCTTCTAATCCCCATCTGTATAAATGGTGGTCAAATGATGTCTCTGTAGGACGAATATACTAGTACAGTAATTGCTTTTCCAGATTTTTATCAATATGTTAGAAACAGGATTTTTTTTTTTTTTTGAGTCTGCTGAACATCTGAAAGCTATGAACCCCAGATGGAATAGGACTTCTGGAAGGAAATGAATTAAGTACCATGTCACACGATTTCCTTCTTATTGTACAATGGATGGGGGGACTTCATAAACACATAAACTACGTCCATACAACCTCAGGATAACTTTTGCTGCACTAAAGGCCAGATTGCCAAAAAACAGTTCCCATGTTGTGTTCTAGATAGGTACAAGGGGATCTAAAAAATTGGCACATAGCAAATAGACTTCTTTTTAAAGGAAAATAGAGAAAAGATAATTCAACAACCTACTACCGAGGTACCAAAAAGTACCTGAAAATATGATGTTTGCAAGAAAGAAAAAAAAAGAACAGCTGAAAACAATTTATTTGACAAATATCTACACAGAACTAATGATGCGACCAGCAATGTTCTCTGTGCTCTATGAATAGCACGGTAGTCAGTATACTTAATAGGCCTAAGAGACAGATATTATTATCTTTCCTGTTTTACAAAAGAGGAAGCCAAGCTGGAGAGAAGTTAAATAATGTGCCCAGAGTCATGCAACAAGTAAGTGGCCGAGCTGGAGTTGGGACCGAGGTGGTTGGCTTCACACCAAGTCTAAAAAGTACACTATGCTCTTCCTTCTATGAGTCTGCTGGGAAGAGGTCCCCTGAACGTGCCCAGCAGGGGAGAGACAGCCCATTTCGATAGGATATTGCATGATGCTACCTTTATGCTCCTCATTTTCTAATCCTCACTAGCATTAAGAAGATGGGATATGCTCCTGAGGTCTAGAAAAAGAGTTCGTAACTTTTTCTTGCAAAGAAATGCCTCATGACCTATGGTGTCACAAATGGAAATGTATTGCATAAAAAGGAAGGTGAATCGCTGGATAAAGGTTTTTTTTTTTTTCCCCCAGAAATGGCAGAGGAGTATTTTTATCATAAAGAGTTTTCTGGAATGATACTGATTCACTATGATTTTTAACTCTTGGCGATGTTGGTTGATCTGGTCTAAAGTCCATGGCATTGAAGCCAAGCTGCCCTTGCTACCGGTTTTTTGGGATTAAGTGCTGCTGCCCTGGGAAGTCATAGAAAGAAATCACCACTCCAGAAGGAGCAATGTGGGTTTCCACAGCTGCTTTTGGAAGCTCAGAGGCAGCAACATCGTTTAAACTGATTTTCAGGAAGTTAACTAGTCTGGGAGGCGCACAAGCTACCGTTGCCCCAGAGACTTATCTACGGTGGGGGCTTGTGAAGAAAAATCTTTCCCAACGGAGCAACCACTCACATCAGCTTGCAATAGGAACATGTTTTGTGCATGAATGAGTCAACACATACCCAAATCCCCACACAAATAAGAAATCAATCTGATGTAGACCCATAAGCTTTCTATGAACCACAGTCTTGCCTGACTCCTGATGTGTGTGAATGTGTATCTGTGTGTGCACATGCGTGTGCACATGTGTTACAGAGTCTCAGTCAAGCCCCTAGACAACCTGGAAAGGCTGGAAAGGACAGTTTGGTGTGGGGTGAGGGAATTCTTTGTTATGGCCCAGGCAAGGAGGTCAGGTTTGGGGGATCTGGTGTCGTGGGGTCAGAGATATATAGACCCTGACAGCTGCTCGAGGATGCGTGTTGCCAACATGATCAGAAGTGAGCGAGGCACACAGCTCACATCCCAGACGCCAGAGTCAAACTGGGCAGAGTTTTGGCTCCTATCACAGCAAACCATCTCCTAACAGAATGCGAGTCATCCAACCAGCTCTCCATGAAGCGAAACCCTGCTGTTCCTGAAACCAGCAGAGGTGTCTTTAGTGTTTCATTTGGAAGAAAACACCTTTGAATGCTCTCATATCACAGATGGTATTTATGTATCAACACACATTTTGAAGGGGCAGTCGTCGGTAAAATCAAAGCACGTTTTCAGCGGTTGCCCCTGTCCTTTGGTCCTCCACATCATCAAGCCTGGGACAACAGCTTGCTATCTCTGGAACTCTGAGTCCTTTGCTCTGAAGGAGTTCTCACTGCATCTTCTGAGTGTGTGATAAGTTCAAGAGCACAGAGAAGAAGCTGTAAGTTGATGGATGCTTGTGTGTCTTTTTCCTTCTTTGGGCTATGTGGAAGTGCCATCAAAATCGGTTTTTTGGCCACATTCCTTTGTGGCCTTTATTACAAAGCAAACCTTCTTGAGAGAGAGCGAGAGCTTGCGAGAGAGACAGGGAACCCCTTTCCATACTCAGAATCATTGATTTGAATAAGGTCATTCACATTCCCTTCATGCCCCAAATGAAACTTATTTATAACGTGTACAACCCAAAGAGAGATTCAATTTCAACCATCTTGGCTGTTCAAATCCAAGAGTAATGCTTTAGTATTCCCCAAAGTAAGGAGCTATTTGACTTGTTCCTGTGTTTGCTCTGTGAGAGGCATGAATAGTTTGTCTTCCTCCATCAGGCATTTAAACTACGGTCGTCTTATTAAAAACACAGCCAGTGGATGGGCTTTTATTTTTCTCCAGTGAAGATTTCCACTCCTGTTACCTATTCACTTACCAGCCGAAGCTGCATGCAAACATTTTTCTTGCTAATTTAAACAAATCTATGACTTGGGATAAAGAGAAAGGTTACACTACTGCCTTTCCAGGCCAGCTTCCCCACAATTTGGAACGAAATAAGCCTGCAAATGACTTGCTTCTAGGATCAAATGACAACTTATGAAAACTCATATTGAAGCTGTTTTTAAAATAGAAGCTAGGGAAATAACAAGTTCTACTGTTTGGTGAGAAAAAAAAAAAAGAAAACCCAGCAAGCAAGTGAACATTTTTTAATCTTAGTGTCAGCTTCAAGTTAACCCTAAATGTATATGTTGAGGAATTGGAATGATTTTAGAAAAAAAGATATCTGGCTTTGTGTAGAAGAGATGGACATGCGTGGCAAGAGATGGGAGTCCCGGGAGCGTGGAAAGCATTCAGGCTCTGAGGACAAACTTACGAGCTAAGTGACTATGAGCAAGTAATGTCACTCTGCACCTCAGTTTAGTCAGACCTGAAACACACAAAAATTCCCACAGCCCCTGTTGAGGGCATCCCCTGAGAGGACTATCAGTGGTGTGGCCCACAAGAGGCACTTATAAATCCCACTCTCATGTGTTCCTTCTTCACCAACTGTAAGACCGTTTGCTTCCTACACCTGAATCACACATGCACAGGTATGGTAGACACACACATGCATGCTTGCACATGCACACACACATGCACACATGCATACACACACACACACACACACACACACACACACACAGACATGCCTCCCTAGTGCCCCTGGACAGGAGAGACTGCTAGAATATTGGTTCAGGGGACACAGAACCATATATGTGCCTGCTCCTCTCAAAGGGGCCCCCAGTGTGGTTGGGTCAACAAGAGTAGTTTGGGATCTCCCTGATTCTGCCGGTTCTAATGCCTTGAATCGCTGCCGTTCTCTCTGCCTGTCCAGGCTCCTCACCTCCTCTCAGAAACATGCTCAAAGCTCTCTCTCTAGGTGTACTTTCCTGCTCGGCCTGCCCTCAGGCTCACCCCCCAAAATGACCTTCCTCAAGATCTGGCGAGCCATGTTCACCCACGCTGAGAGCCTGTTCTGCCCACCGCTGTGCTCGGCACTCTGTGTGCCCCAAGATAGCTTCCCCACTTGGTTCATGAATCCACACTTGTCATCACGTGATGTGTGTTTTTATCGCTTCAGGATTGAGGGCCTTGTTCCTTCAGATAAATGGCTCTAGTGCCTCCAGAAGCCCTATCCCCCAGAGTGCTTCACCTAGAACAATGAACAGATTCCATGGGACAGTGGCTCTCACACCTTATTGCTATTCCTTAGGGGTTGTCCCCCGGGGAGACCCCAGTTGCCTTGGGTCTAGCCTCTCCCCCTTCCCGCCCAAGTACTTCAACCAGAGTATCTAAAAGCTACATTTTGATCTCTGTTGGGCCTATTCTCCCTTTTTGTTCTTCTTCATGAAAAGTGTCTTGGCTCCTCTTGCTTATTCTATATAAATTTACAAGCCAAGTGATGAAGTCCCGTGAACTATCTTTTTCAGGATTTCAATTAAGGTTGGGTCACATTTAGAGTTTAATTTGGGGAGAACTCATATCTTTATAATAGGTCAACATTTATTTGGATTTTCTATGTTCTTCAGAAATGATTACTTATTGTTTTTGCTATCAAGTTCTTAAACATTTCTTTTGGGTTAATGCGGGGTACTTGATGGCTTTGTTGCATTTTATAGGTGCTGTCTTTATGGGTTTTATGTTGATTTTCACTCATCTAGAGGAAGGTTATTGAATCAGGCACATTGCTAAAGGATTTGACCTGAGTGAACCCTTAGCAGTTCTAACAGTTCATAACCTCTTTTTTTTACTCTCCCCTGTGGGAATTCTTTTGAGCAAAGATTCTACTGCTAATTTTTTTTTTCTTTAATAAGTTTGAAAACCCATGCAGGAAGATGGTGAAAAAAAAAATAGTATTTGCCTCTCATTTGTGAGGCTTTTACAATTGAGATGTCCTGGAATTCAGGTCACCAAAGCTGCCTGCTCACCTCTCACTGCCTGAGCCAGACTGATAAAGCATGGGACAGATGGCACAGGGCTGTCACAAAGGCTACTGGAGGGGGGAAGGAAGGAGCAAAACTGTCCTTCAGGAAGGCAGCAGCCAGTCTCCCAGGACGCTCCCTGAACCGGTCTGAATGGATGTAAGGTGAATAGGTTGGCTGGCTCTGGTAACGTGAAGTGAATTTATAATGGGAAAAATTTGTCTGTCTTTCTAACAGCAAATAAGGTAGGTAGGAGCACAGTGTCATGGTCAGACATCTCATTATGGGATTCTGAAGATTTTGTCATGAAAAACAGCCTGAAGGGAATGGCAGAGCAGGCATGGGGACCTGCTGTTCTAAACTGCCTCAGGCCCCACAGTGAAATCGTCCTTCCTCTCCATGACAGTCCACGGGGCAAGTATTATTTCTTTGGTACTGCCAAGGTATCAGGTGCGCTCCTTTGTTAGATTTTGCCATTAATAATAAAACTGTTTTTGTAACCAAAAAAAAATGTAAATCAAATTTTAAAGTTCCACAAGGAAGAAGAAATTACTGGACTTGTAGAAGGTGATCCTAGAACCCATGGAGATTGAATGAGGAACTTCTTCTTTTGGGATTTCTGTCTCACACACAATTTCACATGCAGTGATGGGGTAGATGCTATTTTATAGGTGTTTGATGCGGTAAAATGAATCAAAGACTCAGCCAATAAACTTTTTAGGATTTCGGAGTGATGGTAATTCTGTGACTGTATAAAATTAGGCCCCTCGAATGCAATTAGTAAAAGAACCAAAGGTAGGATAAGAGGAAGAAGAGGAAGCAAAACCAGAGGACCAAGAGCTGGGAAAGAAAAGCAGAAGAAGGGGACGGAGATTTCACCAAGAAGGCGAGAGACAGACAGCAAACATTTCCCACTGCGGCAATCCCAGCAGAACCAGAGGGAGATTTATTCCATCACGCAGCAAATACTGACTGAGCAGCTACCTCACGTCTGTGTCATGCGAGAGGCAGGGGGCACAACAGTGGCCAGTGCAGAAATGACTGCTCTTCACTACTGCAGAGACAGACCTCAAGTGACGAGGACTTTGTCAGTCACGACAGAAGAGAGCCCTTTGACAGGACATGGGCTAAGACAGTCTACACGGCTATAGACATAGAGCTCTACAGCAGGAAAACCATAAAGGCAAGCCCTCATTTATTGCAGTCAACAAATACAAAGTGGGGTCCATATGTGTGCTGGGCCCCGTGTCCTGCCCTGTCCGTGATAACAGGGAGAGACAGACAGCAAAGAACAAATAAATACATTCATGGTAGTGAGTGGTACAGAGAAATAATAAAGCAGGTCAAGGAAGATCCAAAACTGATTTATCATCATTGTTTTGGTGTTGCTACTTTTCAAAGGCTGACTGAATAAGGCATCTCTGGTCAGGTGACAGGGGAAGGCTGATCTGAAGGAAGGGAGGCCAGGGTCCAGGGGGCTTAGGGTCATGGCATGGACTAGAGCTTTTGCCATTGGTGAGATGGGTGAGCAGAGGTGGGGCGTGATCTCACTTCAGCTCTAGGAAACCCGGGCTTCTTAGATGGTGGGTTTGGGGACATGCCTTTTCTGGAGAAGGATCCAGGGCCACTGGACAAAAGTTGGACTTGTGGGTCAACAGAGAGCCCTTTAAAAGGGAGAAAGAAAGGAAAGGTCACCTCTCCTCTCTGTAAATCAGGGACCCAAGAAGACCAGATTAAGGTTACCAGGGAAAGGAAGAAGACGGGGAACACATTTGACCTTCCCTGGGATCTACATGGAGTTCCATGTTGGGGGAGGCACAGTGCCCCGTTCTGGCTTCTTTGTAAGTTGGGTGGTCACACAGGTCTGTAGTGACCCGTGTTACAGAAGTGGAAGTCCGCATCTGGGAATACTCAGGTTTTTCTGATTAAAAAAAGATAACTGCACAGTCTTCTTCCCAGAATACAGATGGGGGGGTATTGGAGGGGAGCAGCTGCCTTCCTCTGAGGATGAGGAGGAGAGAAACAAGCTCTGGATGGAGGAGAGCTGTGAGGACAACCTTGGACTGCTCCTGGTTAAATCAGAGAAATGAAACCCTAAAAAGTTATTAAGGCCAACCTGGAAAGTCTATAATATACTGTACGATTCGAACTCTGTGACATTCTAGAAAAGGCAAGAACTATGGAGACAGTAAAAAGACCAGCAGTTGCCAGGTTTGTGTGTGTGTGTGTGCATGAGAAGCATGAGAAGCATGAACAGGCAAAGCACAGACAGTTTTTAGGGCAAGAAAATACTCTGTTTGATATTATAATGATAGATATATGTCATTATACATTTGCTTAAACCCATAGAATCTACAGCACCAGGAAGGAACCGCAAGGTGAACTAAGGACTTTGGGGGGATTGTGAGGTCAGTGTAGGTTCACCCTTGGTAGCAAATGCGCCATCCTGGTGAGTGGCGTTGATAATGAGGGAGGATGTTCATGTGTTGGGGGGGTAAGTGCTCTATGGGAAATCTTTTTCCTTCCACTCAATAGTGTTGTAAACCGAAAACTTCTCCAAAAAAAAATAAAGCCTTAGAGAAACCTCTTATATTAAGCCACTGCAGCTGGATTCTATTTCATGACATGGAACACACTTTTAACTGGAAAGTCACTGCTAACACTCAATGAACACTGATGTAATGATTTGGGGGCACTACTGTATTGATAGTGGAACCATCATTCTCTTTTACAGGTGAAGAAACCAAAGTCCTGAAAGGTGGAGGAATACAAATCAGAAACTTGTGCTGGTGGTGCTATCATTATCCCATCTTAGTAGTGGGAAAACAGAGGCCCAATGAGGGTGAGAAGCTGGCTTGGGGTCTCAGAGCAAGAGGCTAAGCCAGGTTTCGAACCCAGGCAGTCTGACTCTTGGACCACAGGCTGACCTCTTTGCTATATAACCAGACTCTAAGGGCATTTCACGTGCCTTGTCCTCACATTGGTCTCCCCATTCCATCACCCACTCATTGCGCTCCCCTGCAGTTGCAGACTTAGCTACGGGTACCTTTTCCTGGGTAGGGTAGTACGCATATTGTCCTGGTCAGGGAGATCAACAGTAACTCATGAAGTTGGGCAGCAGCTGAGGGAGGAGAGCAAGCCAGCCCCCAAGAGTGGCTGGCACTCAAGGCGTGGGGCTGTGATGGGAGGAGCCATGGCCAAGACTGGCCTTGCTGCACAGGCGTGTGCATGGGAAATTCACATCTTATGAACCAAGTGTGTGACTGGTCCAGGGATGGGTCTGCTGTTTAAGCTGGGGTCTACATCATGACATCAGGGAATGCTGAGTCGGACATGACATTACACGAGGCAGCAGAGTAACCCAAGAAGCATAAACACAGACTTTGAGTCAGGCAGATGTAGGTTTAAATTGTGGCCCTGCCATCGGCTGCCTGTATCGCTTGGGGAGGCAAGAGGCAGCCTCCTTACGCTTCAGTGTCCTTCTCCGAATGACAGAGCAGGGCTAATGTCAGGGTTACAGGAGATGGCTTAGGTAGACCGCTCCACAGAGGGCCCGGCTCGCGGTAAGCACTCAGCAAATATTAGGTAGCGGCATTATCATTTAGACAAATGGATAGGAGAAGCTATCCAATCCCAAAGTCCTATAGCCAGCATCCTTATTTTAGATTCATAAAGATGTATATCTGGGTAAATACAATGGCTTGTTTCAAGAAAATGTGAAAATCAATATGAGACACTGATGGTATTAGAAAGATCAATTCAGACAGCCATACTGTGACACCCCCCCCACCCCCACCAAAATGATAATGCCAGCTTTCTAGGGCTTTCTTATGAAAGAAACAAATTCCTTTTTCCAACCATTTATGTCAGCTATAAGCAGATTCTTTTCTTTCATGAACAATATCCTGTTCATTTTGTGGCCCTTGGAAGGGAATTGCCCCATCTTGTTTTGAACTAAACATTCATCCAAGGCAGGTTGACTGTGGCTTTGTCCCTTCCCCACAGTTTGGTTTGTCCAGAGCATACCAGTCAACACACAAATCAATCAGTGGTCAGTGATATGTGTCCTTGAAACAGACTGGATTTGATCAAAGGTTTCAAATTCTTGGGTGTCTTTCCATTGAGAGATAGAGTCTCCTTGTCCTGTTCTAGAGTCTGGGCTGGCCTCTGTGACTGCTTGATTGGTAGCATGTGGAAATGACATTTGGGGACTTCCCAGGCCAGGTCCCTGGAATCTTTGCTGCTTATCCCTGGGCCTCTTGGAAGATGTGCTTGTGGAACCCTGAGCCACTGTGTCCAACCATGTGGAAAAGCCCGGAGACAACATGGAGAGTCAGGGGGGTCCAGCTGAGCCCAGCTTTCCAGCTGTGCCTTCAAAGGTACCAGATGTGGGGTGCCTGAGTAGCTCAGTTGGTTAAACTTCTGCCTTCGGCTCAGGTCATGATTCCTGGGTCCTGGGATTGAGTCCCACGTCGGGCTCCCTGCTCAGTGAGGAGTCTGCTCCTTCCTCTCCCTCTGGCCCTCCCCCTGCTCGTGCTCCCTCTTTCTTGCGCTCTCTGTCTCTCTCAAATAAATAAATAAAATCTTTAGGAAAAAAGTGCCAGATGGGAGTGTGAGGCCCTTTTGAACCTTCTAACCAGCTCATCTACTAGTTAAATAACACCAAATGACCTCCATGGATACTGTTCCACAGGGAACAGAAGAATCACCCTGCCAATCCCTGCCCAGTTTCCTGATCCAGGAAATCATGAGCAATAATAATACAGAGGCACTTTAAGCCACCTGCATCTTGGGTGCTCTGATAGACATGTAACAATAGATATATAACTGCTGGATCTGTGACTCAGGCTCAGACATACTGACTGCCAGCTAAGACAACAGCGCAGTCACTGGGTCACGGAAGACACAAACCCAAGAGAGGCACCAATGAGACCAAGGGACAAAGGTCTTTTCATAAGCCATCGGTCCTGGATGATGTTTCCCGAGGAAGCTGAAAACTTGCCTTTGTGAACACTGACTCTGTGACCCATGACACCAGTGCCCACCGAGGTGGACGCCAGGAGCCTCAAGGGGCCTCTTTCGGTGTAACGGGGAAGTGTCGGCAGCGTTCAAGCTCTCCACTGATGTAACCAGCGTGCTCTGTATCGTTAAAAGATGACAGTTTGGCACGAGGACGTGTGAATTCAAGTGAGTAGATGCAAACGAAAAGAGAGATGACTATTTCTGAGAGCCGTGGGTTAATTTTTCTGGGCTGTTCTTGGAACGGAAAATGATTGTGAATTTTGGGGGAAAAATACCAAAGCAATCTGTTTTCTTGGCCGCACGCTATGGAGCAATTTTAAAGCATTGAAGTGCTTTCCATATTTTCTAATCACCCAAGTCCAGAACTGATTATGGCTTTCCTCATTCTCTCGGATTCACACCACCAGAGCGCTCCCCGTCTTTCAGGGAGAGGTTTCACCTTGAAAGCAGGCGCTGGATTTGGAAGGCACATCTTGCTACAGCAGGAACAAACACTTTAATTGCACACAGCCCCACAAGGGCCAGGTGTTTCGGAAAATCACTGATGGCCTGACTCCGAGACAAACCCAGATTCACTTTTTCTTATCTCACAGAAACAAAGCATAACCTCCCCAACCAAAGAGGAAGAACGATAACAAGCCCTACCCAGATCTGAACTCTCTCAGACAAACACCAGAGAAATTTAGATTTTGGGGGCCTGGGGGTGAGGACACACATGTGTGCGTGCACGCACGCACATAGTTGTAGAAACACAGGGTATCTCTGGAATGAGCCCCCAGAAAGGGTCACTGTGCAGTTTTTTCTGGGAAGAACTGGGGGGAGGGCTGGAAAAAATTGAGAGGTTGATGGAGGAGGGAGATTTATTTTTTTTTAATCATAGACTTTTGAATATTTTACATTAAAAAGAATCAGGGGTGCCTGGCGGCTCAGTTGGTTAAGCAGCCGACTCTGGATTTCGGCTCAGGGCATGATCTCAGGGTCGTGAGATGGAGTGTTGTGTTGGGCTCTGTGCTCAGCTAGGAGTCTGCTTGTCCCTCTCCCTCTGCTCTTCCCCTGACTTGTGCTCTTTGTCTCTCTCTCTCTTAAATGAATAAATAAATAAATAAAATCTAAAAAAAAAATCATATGATGCATCATTTTTCAAAATAATGAAATAGAATAATTCCAAACCTGTAGCTGATCGTACTTACGATCTGCTACGGAGAATGTGTTAAATACTCTCTGTATATTCACTCCTTTAATCCTTATGACAGCCTTATGAAGTAGGCATCCTGATTTCACAGAGGAGGAAACTAAAGTACAGAGAGCTTAGGTAACTTGTCCAAGTTCACACAGCTAGTAAATGCAGAGCTGAGATCTAGACCCAGTGAGGTGGGGTCTGGAGTCCATCCTCTTAATTACTTCCTAATGTGGCCTTGCGAAAAATAAATGTACTCAGTTGCCTACTCATAATCACATTGGGGCAGATACAATGGTTCTTTTCTTCTCTCATATGGCCCTTCAGGGTGATGGAGTGGAAAAGATGGCAGCTCAAAACAACCAAGATACAATTTGTGGGGCTTTAGAGGGCCTTGAAATTCTGTGACTATCAGGTCAAAAGCCTGACGCGGGCCACGCCGCTTAATCTTTCTTTTAAGCAGCTACTCTGTGCTGGGTACTCTGCTAGAGTTTAGGGGAAACTAGTGAATAAAACAGAGTTCTCTAGAAATTTACTGCACCCTCAAGGAGAGAGGCAATAAACAAATAATCACACAAAATAGAATGAGAGCAAGAAGGACAAAGGGGACTCTGAGAGATGAGGATTGGGGCCCTGATTTATACCGGGTGGTTGGGAAGTGTCTTGTAGACAGCCTCCTGAAATATGGGCAGGGGAAGAGGAAGAAGATGGGAGAACGAAAAGGATTCTGGGTGAGGGTAACAGCTCATGCAAAGACTCTGAGGCAGGAAAGAAGTACCTGTCTGAAGACAGAAAGGCCTCTGTGGCTAAGGCAAAGTGAATCAAGCTGAATGTGGAGAAAGAGGCAGATCATATGCACCATGAGAAGTATTCCTCAATTCTACCAAGAGCCACGGGAAAGCCACTGCAGTAGGAGTGACATAATTTGATTGACTTTTTAAGAGGACTACCTGGGGAGCCATGTGAAAAACATGCAGAGGAGGAGGCAAGGAGGCAGTAGGAAACCAGTTAGGAAGGCCCCACGGGAATGCAGGCAAGCGACGAGGCTGGCTCAGAATCGACAGCTGGCACAGAGAGGAGATCTGTTTGAGATCTACTTGGGTGGTATGATATTTTATGCAATTAGTATATACCATTGGCTATGAGAAGTAATTATGGAGCATTAAGTTCACAGGTGTGAAAATGCTTTGGCAACCGTAAAGCATTAGACCAAGGTAATTCTTCCTACAGATGAGGAACCAAGTACTAGAGAGACTCTAAGTTGCCTGAAGTCACACAGCTGCTTAGTGGCTGGGAGGAAGTTGGCCTGACATCCCTTTACTCTGTTCTCTGGCTGCTGGTGTTGGTGGGGCGACCCAGGGGAATGGAAAGAAGGCTAGTGACCAGGTGTGGTTCCCTCATCTAGTGGGCCTCTAAGTAAAGAGTAATGATATAGGCTAAAGACTACCTCTAGTAAACAGGACTCAGGGTCCATGAGGCAGGCCTCCTTGGAGAATATCATGTCAGCTGTACAACTCTCTGGGGTATAAAATGGAGATGTTTCATAATCAAAATGCTGTGCAGTGAGAGGTGACCCCATGATCCTCACCTACTATTCTGGGTGAGAGTTGAGTATTTAGTGAGGGAAGATAGGACCTGGGGAGCCATTCTTGAGGTCTCCAAATGTTCTTTCCTTCATCTGACTCTCCTGATGACCCATACCCTTGAAATTATTCAGCAAAACTTTATACTGGGCAAGAGCTCTGATATATGTGACATGATTTGACAATCTCATCCCACGTGTCCCAGGCCATGCTCTTCCAACAATCCCTGTTGGCCCCCATGTAACGTCAGGCCCAATTACAAGGTCCAGAGATGAAGGGAGAACACACTAGCTTACACTTGCTCCCCTGGCTGGCAGCTTCACTCTGATATTTTTTGGACACATAAGATATCTACCTACTGAAAAGTTAAAATTTTAGGACAGCTTTGCAAGTTAAGAAAAAGGACGAATCTGCCTTTATTGTGAATCAGTAAAACTTACAGAGCATAATACTGGATTCCTTGTGATGTTTTATAGGATTTCCCTAGGAGGTGAACCAGGCCTTTTGAGACTGATGTTAACATTCAATAAGCAGTTACCTTCGAGAAGTCTCCTCAGATGCACCCACCACCCTCCAACTGCCAAAGAATCAGGACAATATCAACGTTCTACAGTGAACATCATTCCCCAGATTATTCATGGTCCTAAGTCATAGAGTTCTCTTATTTCTTTTTGAAAGATGCACAATTTAATTTCCAAATACAACGTCATTTTAGAACTTGGGAGGGATGATGAAAGAGAGCTGTCACTCCAGCTGGGAGGGAGAAAAACCTTTTTGTCTTCTCTGCCTCCTCACAAACTCTATGCTGGGAGCATCAAAAGACAGAATCAGTCTTAGGTCCCACTCCTGGTACAACACTCTCCAATTGTGAACTGAGCTGCTGCAGATAAAGCAGGCCAAGGGCCCAGGGCTTCCTCTGGCAGATGCTCCCCGCGAGGACAGTGGCAGGCTTGTACGACGGGAGCGTAAACATGTTTTCTGAAAAGAAGCCTTTTTACATCCTCTTCCACTCCTCCCCCCTCCCCTACAAGAGCTCCCCAACTCATGCCTGACATTTACCTTCAGCCAGTGGGTCAAGGGTGTGAATCATGAGCTGGAAAATGCTATTCCTCATGAGACTGTTGTGGAGGGAGGCAGAACTTCCACCTCGTTGGAGACGGGGCTTAGCCTGAGCAGAGAAACCAGAGAAAAGTGCTGTTAGCTCTCCAAGACTATAGGTGAGTGTTTTATAGACAAGACCTCACTTAGTCTGGTAGTCACTGATTTCTGTCACATGACGACACACTATTGTATGAAAGACGCTCAAAGTACATTTCAAATCTTGCCAAGGAATGGCTTTTTCATATCCTAAATGAATTCATTGTTACCATTTTATTTTATTTTTTTTGCGTTTACTAAATGTACTAGTGTACAATGTACAACGTTTTACCTTCACTAGTTTATCTCAGTCTCAAAATGAGCCCTCTGAACTAGATACAGTCATTATTCCCTTTAGAGAGGGGAGGACACTGTCTCAGAGAAGTGAAACGAGATAAAAAATGGAGGATAGAGAAATGGATCTCAGGTTTGCTTCCCTCAAAATCTGTTATCTGAACTGGTGGATGGTCTCTAAAATGTTTAGATTGGCTGCCCTATCTATAAAAGTTTTCAGTATGAATATATGTATCTATGTCTGTCTTTATATCTACTACCCAAATGTAAACATATCTGTGAAAAAACATTTGCAAAAGGAGAAATTATGAAGAATAATAGAGAACGTAAATAGTAGAGGTGCTAATATTTTCTCCCTGCTCCTCAAAAGAAGAGTTTGCTTATCTCCTGCGGTACCCCATCTCTACCTTGGAGACCACAGTCCTAATTCATGAAGCCCTATGGTCTCTATGAAAAGAGATCTAAAGGGAAAGAAACTCCTATTAAGAATCCACTGAAAAACCTCCTGACTTCCAAGCTAGAGGGAGGGGGGCTCCTTTTGCATAAACTATTGGTGTGACTCTTTGGCCAAGGAGATGAAACTGACAGGGAAGAGAGAAAGAAAGAACTTCTAGAGTAAGGATACTGACAAACTCTTTTTATGGCATCTTCAGAAAGCAAATAAGCTACAAAAAAGACATCCTAAACCCTCAGGATTTGATGGATTTTTATCCTGACTGGGAAATGCTTTCTCCCCCTTCGGTTGATTTTGTGCAGTCGAGGTTTACAGACAGCCAGATTTAAGAGGGAGCGAGATAAGGTAATGCGAAGGAATTAATTGCTTATTGACCTTTTGATCCAAAATCTCAACATGAAATTTTTCTGGGGCCAGGTAAAAATAAAATACGATTTCCCATGAAGTCTCCCAACTATCTACTTATGGGGCTTCCCAATATATGCCATCACAGTCAAGACCCACAAGGGGGCTTCCCAAGCAGGGTCCCCCAAGAGACTTCACAATCGAATATATTTGGCAAGTGCTACATCCTAAACCAACCCACCTATAGCATTTTATGATACACATTAGACCACTGGGTGTAACACTAAAGAAATCTGGTTAACTTGGTTAACTTGGACAGTGCCCTGAGGTCTCTTATTTTTTGAATACTTATTAACAATTGTGGTCCACATATTTGGGGACAAAGGTGAAAAGCCGTGGTAACTTGAAGTATGGGTAAAATGTCAGTGTGAGATACATGGAAACATCTGACTTTCTTAGTGTAATTTTACTATCATTGATATGCCTTCGGAAATACTCCTAACTCTGATGGAAGAAGAATCAGAGGAGATTGTGAACCGGATCATCTCAAAGCAAGAGATTTGGTTTGTATCCCTAGCTTAGTACCAGATCTGGCATAACTGATGGGCTCTCAGTGAAAGTCCTGAGTCTTTGCTCTGAGCACTACAGGAGAATGGATGGGGTCATAGGTATCTTTATTAACAGACTTTGCAGTCTTAAAAATCTGTAACATTTTTTAATGTGTTGTAATATTTGATCCAGAAGATTAAGGTTCAAAATATCTTAGGGGCAAGGCCAAGAGACTTGACTTCAGTTGAAATGTAACCACTGTCTGCTGGCTGAACATAAAAATTCTGAAGGTCATTTCTTCGCCATCTTGCACATTACAGAATGTGATGTGTTAATTGGATAGGAACTGGAAAATGTGTTTGTTGTTAATAATTTGTCATAATCACTGTTACTATGCTCATTCTAGGAAACTGGAAGAACTTCGTTGTGGAGAACTTCACCAGCAAAGGATTACATCTATTTGGGTATTCTTTAGGGTATTATGTATTTATTAAATATATAGGTCTCATGCAACATTTCTTTTGATGGAACCAAAAGAAATTTCCAATCAAAAAGTAAGGGCATGCAGATATACAAAAAATAGATATCAAGCATTAGATCCCACACTATCCCCAAATATCAGCTCAACATCCCATGGCATGCAATCCGGAAATATTTCATTCTTTTAACTCACATAAAAGTTTATGCCAAATGAAAGAGAGAACTCAAACTTTTTGATATCTAGTCCCAGAAATAATTTGAATATCAGTGAATATCAGAATACAGTTGATACCAATAGGACTGAGTATGCATATATACCAGTAGATTAAGCCGTTTAAGTATCCCAAGGGGGAAGATGGTTTGTTGAGCCCATGAGCCCTCCTCCTCCCACCCCTGTCCCCACAGGCACATGAACAGGTGTAGACAAAGCCACCGCTTCCTACCGGTAGAGCCTGCTCATCCTTGTCCCTGGCTGTAGATGACTGCAGAAGAGAAAAAGGCAAAAACAAAAGACAAAGAAATAAATAAACAACAAGTCCCATGTCAGTTTTATATTTAATAACAAGCATCAGTATAAGGAAAGACTGGGTACTTCCTGCTTCTGCACAGGAAGGATCCAACAAAGGGGCCAGTGTTATAGACTATTAGCCAATATATAACAGTTTGTGTAGGCCCATGGTCCATTCTCCTGAACTCTCAAAGTTGAATGGCCATCCCCAATGCCCAGTAATGGAGGGCAGTTCAATCCATTATGGCCCATCCATGCGATGGAATCCCATGCAGTCATTAAAGTTACTGAGGTAGGTACATATGTATTGACATGTAAAAATATCTAAGATATACTGCTCAAGTAGAAAAAAAGTAAAATCTTATCATGTCATTTGATAGAGGAAAATAAATGAACAATGCTTTAGTATATGTAAAGGAAAAATTGCTGCAAGAATCATACAGAACTGTTATTAGTGGTTATTGCTGGGGATTGGAATTACAAGGAAGTATTGCTTTCCAAGTATTTTGGAGGGAATCCACATTTGCCGCCCCATGTATGGTGAATAAAATAAAGCCTGAAGAAGTCAAGCCACTGAACTAAAGACTAAGACCATCCCATGCAGAATTCTGATAACACATGTTTTCTGCCTCTACCACCTCAAGGTTTCCATTCTGAAAATGGAAATATCTGTCAAATAGAGAAAGGTTGACTAAAACACCAGGGTGCCTGAGGGCCCGGTCATCTGTTAGGAGAGAACACAACTCCAACAAAGGGACACAGGGGTTCTACCAACATGATCCAACCGGCTGGCTTTGCCTTGTCAATTTAATACATGCCCTCCTTCGGCAGAAACAGGACACCATCCCGCCATCTTTCTAACAATGTGTAGGTGCTTTGTGACCTTCCTCATGCTCAGACCACACCTACAGGTGCATACAGCAAGAACAAACTGCAACCCTGCTCCTGGGCTAGCCTCTGGTCCTCCCCATTAGCGTCTTTGGTGATCAAGTCTTCAGGAATAATCAGTCCCATATGGAGATGAGTACACAGTGTGGACCTGTTTTAGAACCTTCATGAACCCTAGGCTCTCTTTCTCAGTCTTACCATATGTCTTTATAGAAGAATGTTAAGATGCTTCCCTATCCCACCTAAAATATACATTTCCATGTACAAAAATGGAAAAGATTCTTATAATCCTTTTATGATTTTGTATTTCAAATTATTGGCTACATGCAATTTGTTTAATTATGACTGGCATGCTTGAGATCTTGGAATGTGAGAAACTGAATCCATAATTTGTTTTCACATATAATGTAACTTTTAAGAAGACTAAATTTCATACTTAATGAAGTTGATATTAAATATTTGTAGACATTCAATTAAACATTTAATAATCCTGTGGGTACCTTTTTTAGATTTTCGAGTCAATATCAACATATATTTTTTCTTCTGGTTCCAAACATTTTTATGGGTCCTCAAAGACCCTGTAAGTCTCAGGCCCAGAGAGAAGCATCCTGCACTGGTGGTAATTTTTTTTTTTTTTTTTAGAGAGGGAGACAGGTGAGGGGAGGGGCAGAGGGAGAGAGAGACTCCCAAGCAGGCTCCACACCCAGTGTATAGCCTGACACGGGGCTGAATCTCACCACTCTGAGATCGTGACCTGAGCAGAGATCAAGAGTCAGATGCTGAACCAACTGAACCACCCAGACGCCCCTCCACTGGCGGTAATTTCTGAGCACAGCCCTTGGACATTCTAAATTCACCATTCCCCTGATTTGGGGCTCTCTCTCAGCGACTTCCCTAAAAACATGAATAAGAAAATATCGCTGATTCCCTAGTTCCCAGGAACGTGCTTGGAGACTGAAGTGGACCTGAAATTGTTCTTTGATTTCCCTTTTTTGCTCTGAAGGCACTGTATGATCCCACTTTTCTCTAGCAGGTCCTTTCATTTTCCCTTCTTCTACATCAGACAGCTCAACAAATGGCCCCACATTTTACAGAACAATCCCCCAGGGGAGTTAACTGGTGCAGCAAGCTCAGCCTTTGGACACACAATGAGATGAACTGTCAGAGCACGCCTTTTCAGTTAGCAAATTTACACCTTGTGGCTAAATGGGAGACAAATAATTATGAGCTGGGATGGATAGCACAGGAAAAGGATGAAAAGGAGGAAAGAGCCTGGGTGGTCTTTATGAGAACAAAACTGTAACCAGCTGCGAGTTTGGATTTAAAAAAAAAATATATTTAAAGAAAATATTTGAGGAGGGAAAAATATATCAAACCTGTCCTGTGGTCTGCCAGGGAGAAAAAAAGATCTGCTCTATTGACTTCCTTTTTCTCTCATAAGCAAGCTGGATCCTAAGACACAATAAGTGGAGAGAAAAGGCCTTGTACATGGATTCTATAAAGAAAAAAGTGAGTGCAGAGCAACGTCTGAAATGCTTTACAAAATCTCCCACTGTTTAATGTCAGCAGAAGTTGACATCATTAGTTCTCTTTCAAGTGTAACTTGCAGACACGAATACATATCAGGCTACAACACGTATGTTTTGTTACATACATAAATGGCAACTGAGGCCATTAAGACCCCTCCACTTTCCTTTTATCTAGCCCTGTTGTAAAAGAAGCGAGAAGTGTGCTGTATGATGATAATTGCTCATTTTGGGGGGCTCACCCGCTTCTACTGCTAATTCCTCATGCTTAGTGGACTCAGCCTTGCTTAGTCCTTAACGGCCCTGGGGTGAAGCCGCTTCACAGTCCTAGGGACACGATGCTGACTAGGTCAGAAATTCAACTTCAAAGGGGTTTTAATTACACTGAAAGTAACTAGTAAAGAAAAAAAAGAAAAGATCCAGATGTGTATAGTGGATGCTGATAAGACTGTAGTATTTCTAACCACTAAATTATTTAGCTAACTATCTGGGTTTGGGGTTGGCCTTAATATTGTGAATTTATTTCAGGGCCACTGAACAGGTGGCAAGGTCATTTTCACCCACTGTATATAAAGAAGACAACTTCTTCAAAAGAAGTCTAGGGGTGCCTGGGTGGCTCAGTTGCTAAGCATCTGCCTTCGGCTCAGGTCAGGATCCCAGGGTCCTGGGATCGAGACCCGCATCATGCTTCCTGCTCGCTGGGAAGCTGCTGTTCCCTCTCCCTCTCCCTGATTGTGTTTCCTCTCTCGCTGTCTCTGTCAAATAAATAAATAAAATCTTTCAAAAAAAAAAAAAAAGAAGTAGTCTAATGGGACTTTGAGGATTAATCTTGGCATTCTTCTTATACATTTTGTGTTTAAATGCCCTTGATTTTAAGCCACCAAAATATCACATTTGGGCTGTACTAATTTGAAAGCCCAGTTCCTGGTGGTCAGTGGAAAGGTTGTGCAAGCTAAAATTTGTTAAATCAGTTGGAAACATACATGGAAATTCTTGAGGAGTATTTAAAAGATTTCATAAAATGCATCCCCAAGGGTCCCAGGATGGGGCTCTGGTGTATCAACACAGACTCTCCTCTTCATTCATGAAAGCAGGACATCTATGAGGCCAGGATATAAGGAATGCATCTTTTACTTAAAAGAAAATATTCTGTAATTCAACCCTTTATTTAACTTAAACTGGCCTCCTCTCTAATCACTGCAAGTATTTGGGAAATTGAGCAACTGGAATGATGCCATTAGTATCTGTTGTTCTCCCTGGTAGAAACCCTAGTTCTATATGGGAATTTTGCTACCTATTTCCCAGGTGTTTTGAAAGCACCCCACCCCCATTAAAAAACACACAGCCCATTTAGAGAGCATTTTCAATACTATCAACCATTCATAAACCCTTACACTGTCTTTCTTCCTTTAACCTCCGAAACCACCAGTGGAGTAATGACTTCTGTGACCACGAAGTGTGTGATCTGACCTTACACAGAAATTTACCTCATATACAGGCCCCTGCTTCAACCTCAGACACATCAGTATCAGGCAAATACAACACAGTGTGGCCTTATGGTGACCACACAGTCCTTTTTTCACTCTGACCAGTAACTGCCCACCGGCAAATCACATCATCAAATGGGTCCCTGGGAAGACGTCATAATCCAGAAGATAACTGGACAGTAGCACGGCATCAGAGATAAGCAATTACTCACAACAGTCAAGGAACATCCATCAACTTCTACCACTTACATAATCTCTCACTAGATCTGAGAAATGCACCAGAATTTATTGTGCTGAGGACCCAGAAGCACAGTACAAAGTCTATAAAAACAAATTTAAAAGTATCCTTATTTTGTCATAAATGTGACCTAAAACATACATGCTAGTGATTAGAAATGTTAATCTAATACTTAACTGACATTGTTATGATGTCTTGGAATTTAGAAAGGTTGGGTGGAGGAGAAGAATGGATTTTTGTTTAAGAAGTTAACAAGGAAGTATGAAATGATGTCTCCTTTTTCTTTCAATTCACTTAGCTGTAACAAATAATAACTTTCAAAACATCTCTCCTGGAAAAAGGTGAATAAATCTCAAAGTCCATGGGAAGATTAGAAGGTGCAAAAGCCTCAAACCTGGAAATCTAAAAGGAAAGAAATCTTACCACTTAATCAGATGTGAAATCATCACTGTTTCCCTCTCTTTTTGGTCTTAGAAGACTCCCTAAGACATTGAGGGGGGAAGGATTAAATAAATTCCTAAAGAAAGAAATACTAAGAGATGTAAGTTCAACCCTTGCTTGCTGGGTAATTATCCCAGTGTCTCTGCCCATTAAGAATGTGAGAATCTCAAAAATTAATGAAGGATGGAGGTGGCAGCCCAGGATGCAGGAACACCCACTTCACAACTCTGCTTTAAAGAAACACACTAGGGGGGACCTGGGTGGCTCAGTTGGTTAAGTGGCTGCCTTTGGCTCAGGTCATGATCCCAGGGTTCTAGGATCGAGTTCCCCATCAGGCTCTCTGCTCAGCGGGGAGACTGCTTCTCCCTCTCCCTCTGCCTGCTGCTCTGCCTACTTGTGCTCTCTCTCCTTAGATATCAGATAAATAAATAAAATCTTAAAAAAAATAAATGCACTGAAAAAATAAAAAATAAAGAAACACATTTAGAATGGAAATAAAGGGTAGAAATTAAGTGAAAGGGAAGCTCTGGAGGTTGGAAAACTCAGAGAAGGCAGAACTCACGTCTGAGCCAAAAGGACATCTTCCCCCACCCCAGGAACCCTGCGAGTTTCTGCTCAACACTTTCACTTATCAAGATGTCGCTTGTGAGAAGAAAAAGGGAAATATCTGGATCAGAAAGGCTATAGGCTTAGGATGAATTCAACTTCTGCTGGAGCTCATTAGGTAACATGATGAACTAGGATTCTCGGAATCCAGGAAGCCAGGCTGTGCAGAGATGATCTGTGAACATGTCCAGTATGAGCACTTCTTACATTTGCTGAATCATGGTTTGGATAGAGTGAAATAAGGTCCCAGTTAAAACCTGAAGAAAGCTCACCCCATGAGAGGGCAGCTGCTCAAAACAGATGGGATGGGGCATCTGTTGTGAACTACTCTAAAATTTTTAAGAAATACAATTTGGGAATTCCCAGGAAGGCCATGGGGACAGGGTAACTTCAAGATGCAGAATTGCACTGTAACTGACCAGCTGAAATCTTCATAATTGCATATTATCAGTGTCTCCAAACTTTATTGATCATATACCATTATCAAAAAATTCTGAGCAAGTATCATATACACAATGTGAATGTCTATCATCTATCTTCTAAATGTACTTTTTAAAAAAAAGATTATTTGAGAGAGCGCACTCACATGGGTGCGTGTGAATGGGGGTTGGGCAGAGTGTGAGAATCTTTAAGCAGACTCCCTGCTGAGCTCAGGGGCTGGATCTCAAGACCCATGAGATCATGACCTGGGCTGAAACCAAGAGTTGGACTCAACCAACTGAACCACCCAGGGACCCCTAGCATCTATCCTTTATCTATCTGTCTTTCCATCCATCAACCATCCATCCATCCATCCATCCATCCATTCATCGGTCCATCCATCATCTATCTTGTTTATGTGGTGCTGTCAATCATTAAGTAAACATAGACTAATTTCTTCTCTCTCTTTTTAAAAAGTTTTATTTATTTATTTTTGAGAGAGAGAGAGACAGCGAGAGCGAGTGAGTTGGAGAGGGTGAGAAGGAGAGGGAGAATCCAAGCAGAGTCTGCACAAAGTGTGGAGCCTCACACGGGGCTCGATCCCACGACCCTGAGATCATGACCTAAGCGGAAACCAAGAGTTGGACGCTTAACCAACTGCACCACCCAAGCGCCCCTCTTCTCTCTCTTTTTAAGAAAATAATACTTATTATGTTGGTACACAGAAAACAGTAATTCTCATTTTATAAATGGACAGAGAGAAGCGGGAGATTCCTTAGTCTGTTTATGTACTCAGGATACTAAGCTCCTGTTAATTCATGTAATTTAGGAATTAACAACCCAACTATCACTGTCATCTCTCATCTCCCCGCAACCCCAAAATCCAGATGTTGTTAATATACTTTGTTGTATTGCTTGAGCAATCCTCACAATTGCTAATGAGCCATTTTGATATGCCAATCAAACACAATCTGCTGGTGGTATTCTGGCTGTAGTCACACAAATTTCCTTTGACTAGCAAAGAATCCCAAGTACACTCACATATGAAGTCTGGATTGCCTTGCTTCTTTGAAGGAAAAGTGTCTAAGAGGACATGAGTTTTAAAGAAAATGCCCACAAATGCTGGTGCTGGACAAACCACAGTGATTTGCTGCAAATCAAACAGATTCTAGTCATAATGGATAATATCTATTGAAAGTTCAATATGTGCTAGGTGCTTTAAATATGAATATCTCATTGAACCCTGAAAACAGGTATTATAACCGCTCCTGCCACCTTTAATATGTAAAGACCTTGAGGCTGATGGAAGTTGGATAATTTGTTCAAGGCCACATAGGCTAGTCAGTGGCCAAGTTGGGATATGAATTCAGGCAGCTGGGCTCCAGAGCCTATGAGTCAGAGAAATGAGAAAGTGGAATTTTCCTAGCAGTGGCCCGTGGGAAGGAGGCTGGAGGCACTAGACTCCTATTACAATAAAAAGTTTACATACATTAAAAGCTATTCATGAGCTCTGACTTCCAATGGAGTCCAGAAAATGGTATTGCTAAGTGAGTGATATGAACGAAAAATGGCAGATTTTATTTGTATTTGTTTGGTACAAAAATTTGAAGCCTGGGAATGCAACAAGAATAGAGGTTATTGGGGCACCTGGGTGGCTCAGTGTGTTAAGCCTCTGCCTTTGGCTCAGGTTATGATCTCAGGGTCTTGGGATCGAGCCCCGTATTGGGCTCTCTGCTCAACAGGGAGCCTGCTTTTCCCTCTCCCTGCCTCTCTGCCTACTTGTGACCTCTGCCTGCCAAATAAATAAAATCTTAAAAAAAGAGAGAGAGAGAGAGAATAGAGGTTGTTTTTTTCTGTCTCTCCAGCATTATTATTAATTAATTAATTTTTTTTTAAAGATTTTTATTTATTTATTTGACAGGCAGAGATCACAAATAGGCAGAGAGGCAGGCAGAGAGAGAGGAGGAAGCAGGCTCCCTGATGAGCAGAGAGCCCGATGCGGGGCTCAATTCCAAGACCCTGAGACCATGACCTGAGCCAAAGGCAGAGGCTTAACCCACTGAGCCACCCAAGTGCCCCTCCAGCATTATTATTTAGACTCACTTACAATCGTCATGAATTTTCATCATTGGCTCTATCTCTTGAAAGTCATGGAGGCACTTTTATGACCTTCACAAAGGCATAGGTTCAAGTAATTCTGCAAATTAGATTATCCATATATCAGGTTGACTTGTATGAAGGAGTTTATAGCTCAGCAGTAGGTGGGAAAAGTGGGGCCCTCTTGTGGTCTCATTTATCACCGTGAATGTACCATACCAGTCTATATTTAGTTGGTTTGGAAACACGGTGTCCCCAGTCTTCAATTTATTGATGTCACTTGAAGGACTACTGCTGTTTATTTTAAGGAAGGAACAGTTCAAAAAAATTAAATAATCACTCTCAGTGTCTGAAGCATCAATGAGCAACTCTGAATAGGAAATTTTGAATTGAAAAATTCAGCCATTTAATAATACTCATTTGGCGATATTTACTAGACACTTACTCTATACCAGGTATTTTTCTAGGTTCTAGGGATATATGTGTGACCAAAACTGTAAAAAATCTCTGTCCTTGTGGAGCTCATATCCCAGGATATATTATTATTGTAAAATTAAGTAGACAGAAAGGACTGTAGTTAGATCACTTAACATCAAGTGTTATATTTAAGGATATACTTAGGTGAATTAACTGTGGCCTAACCATAACTTTTGTAAACAACTTTATGATTAATTTATTAATCACATAGTAAACATCTACTCTGATTTGAAGAGAAGCTGGCAAAGGCTATGAAGAATTCAAAGAACATGATTCTGACTATAGAATTATAAACCCACCATAGAGAAAAGGGCACTAAATATTTGAAGTACATTTTGAAAGTAATGAAATGGGAAGTGTGATTAAGTTTTGGCATATTATTGGCAACAAGCTTTGTAAAAGAACTTTCACATTTTTAAGACTAAAGAAAAGGAACTCTGAACTCCAAGAAGAACAAAAGACTATAATTTGAATGTAACTTTATGATTTTGGTATATTTAACTTTTCACTTTCATGATCTCCTAGACACAATGTAACCTCATTAATATAACATTGATTCCCCACTACAGTTTTAACTTGTGATCCAAGAAATTTCACTTTCACCAGACCAGCACCTGGTTCCTACAATTTCCACATGCACAGAGAAGGAGAGATGCCAGATTTGCTGACCTTGGTTTTGGAATTCCCAGGAAGCAAATGTGTATTGTGTAAACCCAACTTAAATTATTTGTAAAAATATAAATGAAAATGTAATTAAACTTTGGGTAAAAAAATAAAGGATACAAATATGAAGTATATAAGATTTCCTGTTGAAAATGTACTGATATTGAGAATTGGTTCCATTTCTTGACCTGCTCTCCTGTTTTAAGAGAGCCCAGGAGGAAAGTAAGATCATTCACGTAATGGAGATGGGAGAGCAATGGCATTCATTTGGGACTCTGCTTGGCTATATCCATATTCCATTCACACTCACTATATCTCCCTATTTGCTCCCTAGTTTATTCTTCTATATCACTTGTCTCATTTCTCTCTTTCCCATTACTGAGCATCCTTCTGAGGGCTGAGGCCATTTCCCCCCATTTTATACTATTTCATAGTACCTAGCACAGTGGTGCTAGGTGCATGTTTAAAAATAAATAAGTGAAATTAGATATATTGTTTAATGAGCCCATATGCTCAAATATAACAAAGTTGGAAGACAAATGGCTTCTTCTCAGCCCAACACGGAACAGTGCCACTATTTTCTTATCATTTGATACTGCTAATGACCCCACTGTTTCTTCTCATTCACCTTCCATGTACCTGAGATGTATGCACTGACCAGGCTTCTATTTCCTCATTCTGATGGAAAGGTAACAATATAAAACTTCTCTTCTTTGAATTCCTATTTTAAAGTTGGCATTGTCCACTTATTCCTGACTGTCAGTGTTTGCTATTTTGTTTGCTTGGCTGGGATTGTCACCCTCTTGAACATGGATATCTTCATAATATTGAACATTGATATCTTGATTGACAGTTACAAAGAGGTGGGTCTAGAGCTTTGCAAGGGAGGAGGATGCTTAACTAGGCAGGAAATTCATTCTGTGAGGGAAAAGAGTTGAGGACCATGGATCCAGTGTTGGGGCTAAGAACAGGGTCAGCAGAAACTGTTTTGACTAACAGAGAATGACATCAGCTAACAATTCATCAGCTAACATGTGCCTCGTCACTACTGCATGGGTCCTTTAACCTGAGACAGCCAGTCTTCCTTCTGGTAGTCCAATCCAGCTGGACCAGTGCTACTAATAGCAGAGCAGAGTGCGGTAGTAGTGATCTCTTTTAGATTTTATTTATTTGCCAGAGAAAGAGGGAGAGAGCACAAGCAGGGAGAGTGGAACACAGAGGGAGAAGCAGGCTTCCTGCTGAGCAAGGAGTCCGATATAGGACTCAATCCCGGGACCCTGGGATCATGACCTGAGCCGAAGGCAGAGCCACCCAGGCGTCCCAGTAGTGATCTCTTTTAGCTGGTGGAGGCACTGAATGGAACAAGGCCAGGTAGTAAGTGGAGGACATGGCATTAAGGTCCACTGGGCATGGACCATGAGACACCTGAATACCCTGGAAAAGCACAGTGCATGGTGAGGACTAGGAGTCCAACCAATGGGCTTGACATGAAGATGGTTAAATTCTCTAACTGTCCCCCTAAGACTGATGCAATCGAGGGAAGTGAGAGTCACATGGGAATTCAAATTTATCCTCAATATCTTCTCGGCTCACTTATCTTTCCCATCCAGAAGGCAGTCCTGGCAAGTTGCCATTTTAGCTCTTTTATTTGTGTCCTATCCTGGATATGACCAAGTTATTCCCTTTTTCCCCATTTGCCACATATCTTCCTTCACGGTATCTTCAAAATCCCTCATTCAGAGTCCAACACGTACTTAATGAGCACCTTATTTATACGTGCTGAACTGTTCTAGGCATGGGGATACAACAGGGACCCAAGCAGCCCAAATCCTTGCGCTCGTGGACCTTATACTCTAGTTTAAATCTCTCTCTTCAGACATAGTCTTCCAATTAAGTAGCAACAGCAGAGTTCATATATAAAGGCCTGCTGACTTTTGCTGAGCACTAATCATGCCTGAGATACTGTGCTAAATGCTCACCCTTGTCACAACTCTCGGTGGTAGGAACAAATAGGAAACACTAAAAAAAAAAAAAAACCTTTCCACTTTGAAATAATTATAGATTAAAAGATAATGACAGATTAACACAACTGATTATAGTTGCAAAAAAAAAAACAAAACCAAAAAACAAACATGTGCAGGGAGGTCCTATGCACCCTTAACTACTCTCCCCCACAACCCTGAGATAACATCTTACATTAACTATAGTTCAATATCACAGCCAAGAAGCCAACAATTGTACAATCTATAGATTTCATTCAGATTTCACCAGTTACATGTGCATTTCCTTGTGATTGTGTATGGTATGCGTGTCTCCGACCCAATTTAATCACATGTGTAGCTTCATGTAACCACTGATGCATTAGGATAACTTAACTGTATCATTACCACAAGCTGGCCTTGTGCTACCTCTTTACATCTCTACCCACCCCCTTGCCTCATCCTTAACTGCTGACCTGGTATTCATTTAAGTTATTTCGTGATTGTTATATAAGTGGGATCAGGCAGTAATGTATCTTTTTGAGACTGGCTTTTCCCACTGGGTACAATGTCCTTGAAGTTCAACCATGCTGTTGCCTGTATCAATAGTTTGTTGAGTCGTATTCTATGATATGGACGTACCGTACTCTCCTATTGAAGGACCTTTGGATAGTTTCCAGTTTGGGTCCATTATGAATAAAAACTATGAACACTGAAGTACAAATTTCTGCATAACAAGGAGTTTCATTTCTCTGGGATACATGCCCAAGGATACAATTTCTGGGTCATAAGACTGTTTTTTAGTTTTAGAAAAAAACTGCCAAACTATTTTCCCGAGTGGCTAGACCATTTTATAGTCCCACCGACAATGTACAAATGATCCAGCTCTTTTGCTTGCATTGCCAGCATTTGGTACTGTCATTATTTATTTTAGCCATTCTAACAGGCACAATATCTCGTTGGGATTTTAATGTGCATTTCTCTAACAGCTTATGATGTTGAACATTTTTCGTGTACTTACTTGCCTGGGCCCAAGGCATCACTCTCTTTGCATTCTCTAAGTAGAAATAAAACACCCTCTGAATTCACCTTCCAGGCAGAATGCAAGGAGATTTATTCAGTAAATGGAGGCCACCTAATCTTCATTAAACTATTTAGGGAAGTAGAGAGCTTTAATCATTAACTTTTCTTCGAACAAAAAGTACATGATTTTTAAAGTACTCTCAAACATCATGCATCCTCCTCATCACAAGAAAACAAAGTATGAACAGAAAAAGAGAGATGAAACTGAGGTCTGCCATTAAAGGAAGACAGTGCTCTATTTTTGCTGGTGAAATAGTAATGGACTAATGACATTGGAAGGTTCAGGCCTTCAAATAAAATTTCTGGTTCCAGAGAGTGGCTGTGGTCTCCTAGGGCATATCTTATCTGTTATCTGTCAATAGCATAGCGGAAATTGTGTACTATTGAAAACAGATGTAGCCTTGCAGTAACAGAAATGGAAAAGATATGCTCTGGGTATCCTAACAGCATTACAGTCAAATGGAGCCAGGAGATATGAATACTATGGTTAGTACCATCTTCTTGGCCAAATAGCACTACTTTCAGTGCTGGAACTAAAAATCTGTTGCAGAATTAGGGGACAATGACATGAGGACTGTCTTGTAGGAGCAGCTTTCTTTGTGACCACTGCAGGCTCTGAAGCTTTGATTTTAACCACTGGGAACTTCTCAAAATTGTTCTATGCCAGTCATTTTGTAGCAGGTCCTACTATATGAGCTTACGGCCTGGAGAGCATCTTAAATGCCCATAATAATAATATAATGCTGTATGAAGTGTGATATATCATTACTGGAAGTTTATTATTTACTAAATTATAGTAGAAACATTGGACATCTTAGGGCCGGATTCTAAACCACAATGAAAAATATGCTGGACATAAGGGAAAATAAGGCTCATCAACTGACGGAAGAAAATTCACTCTGAAAGTGGAAGACTGCTTATATTAACATTTTCTCAAAATAATGAATTTATTAGCTATGTTTTTATAATAAAAAATTCCAAAAAAAAGCTTTTAAGAAAAATACAATGAACAGCCATATTCCCAGCACTTAGATTCAGTAATTATTAACACTTTCCGTATTTGCTTTATCAATAGATGTCTATACTTTTTTCCTGAATCCTTTTTTTTTTTAAAGATTTATTTATTTATTTATTTGACAGAGAGAGATCACAAGCAGGCAGAGAGGCAGGCAGAGAGAGAGAAGGAAGCAGGCTCCCCGCTGAGCAGAGAGCCCGATGCGGGGCTCGATCCCAGGACCCTGAGATCATGACCTAAGCCGAAGGCAGCGGCTTAACCCACTGAGCCACCCAGGCGCCCCATTCCTGAATCCTTTTAAAACCAGCTGAAGATGTCATGCAATCTTCACCCCTACACATTTCACATGCGATCTTCTGAGGATATGGATGTCGTCCTCTATAATCACACCATACATTTTGTACGCATGTCATAGGTGACATTGCATTGACAGGATAACAATACTCAGAGTGCCCTTTTGACAACATGATCCAATATGTTTCTACTTATACTTTTGTCCCCAAAGTCAGTTAAGCATACGTAAAACAAAGTATCCCTCTTATAAGTCAGTCAGAGAGAGACAAATACCATATGATTTCACTCATATGTGGAATTTAAGAAACAAAACAAGTGAGCAAAGTCAAAAAGAGAGACACATACACACATCTAAAACAGATTCTTAACTATAGAGAACAAACTGATGGTGACCAGAGGGGAGGTGGGTGGGGCGTGGGCTGAAACAGGTGATGGGGGTTAAGGAGGACACTTGCCCCAGTGAATGCTGGGAGATTTCTGGAAGTGCTGATTCACTATGTTGCACACCTAAGACATATAGCACAGTCTATTAAAGATATGGGAATTAAGATAAAAACTTAATTTAAAAATATCTATTTTATTTGCTAAGATTTCCTCCCTTCTCTACTTTTCTCACCATGAGAACAGGTTACCAATCATATGATTCATTTAAAAAAAAAATGTTGCTCCAGACACCAGTACTCATTTCCTGCCTGCTATTGGGGATTAGCTTCTTGATGAACAATGCTAAGCATACAGATCTCTATAAATGTCAACACTAGTTATGCTAGAATTGGGGATCTCAAGTCTGGATTTAAAGGCAGAAGGTGGGAAATTTCTGAAAATGTAAAATTTTGTGTATGTATAAATTTTCAGGGGTAGCAGGAAGAGCACCCATAACTTCCATGAGATTCTTGAAAGTACAATCCTAAGAAGGTTAAGAACCACTGATTTAGTGCCTTCAAAATGCTTATGCTTTGGAAGCTGGGAGATATAATTACAAAGGGCATAAACTATCAATTGCTAACTGACAGAAGGGAGGGATTCCAAAAAGACTCATCTATTCCATCCAGTTGACAGCCTGGTGCCCCTGAGCTGGGTTCTGGCAGAGAGCTGGAGCAGAAGGCAGCACGAAACATATTACACACTCTGTCAAGTTCCAATTAGTTCAAAGTCTAGGAAAATGGTCTGAATGTTACTGCAGATGGCCTAACTCTCTTCAGTGGGCAGAGGCTCAGGCAGAGCGCCAGAGGTCCGCTCTGGGGATGAGGCACCCATCTTGTCCAGACTGTCTTTGTTCCAAACATCGCCCCTCTGTAGGCTTGGGCAGCCTTTGGGGCAGTTTACAACCATGACTGAGCTCACCTTGAAGAAACCCAGAAGGGGGAGCAGAAAAACCCCAAATAAACAAGTGAGAAAAAGGAAGAGAGTCTCCAGATACCTGGATGTTTAAAAATTGGTACACTTTCTTGCACATGCCAAAGGGAATAAAACCAGGGTATGACTGGGAAGTACCAGGTGCTCTGTTGGGTGTTTTCATATGGCTGTCTCATAGTATTAGCAGAATTCACCATCTTTGTTTCACAGCTGGAAGGAGGTGATGCTCAAAGAAATGAAGCAATTGGGTGGGGTAAGGACAGCTAGTTACTCAGTGAGCTGGGGTTAGAACCTGCATCTGTCAAATGCCATTTTCCATCACATTTTGTTGTTTTATAAATATTCACTCACTGGGGGAGGACAGGGGTGGAATACACAATGAAAAAGAACAATAGACAAAAGTCAGCACACACCATGGGGTCATCTGCTTACTGTGCTTTATTTTGAGCTAGCTTCTGTTGAAAAATGCATGGTGAGAGACAAATCAATAGCACTTAGTATTTGAACCATTTGATTTAAATGTATTATCTCATTTAATATTATAGTTCCATAGACATTACCAGTCCCATTTTATTGCTGAGAAAGTAGCCTGGAGAGGCTGAGTAAAGAGCCTAAGTCATGGATGTAGGGCTTGATAAAGTCAGGGTTCATGTCCAAGACTAGCTCAGAGACTGGTTCTCTGTAGGCTTGAGGCTATGGACCAGGTGGGATCAGGGTATGTATTAACACCTGGGAGGGCACAGACTTGCAGACCACCAGAGAGCATGTAGTTGCATGAGAAAAGGTCACTTTTTTCCCCCCAAATGAATCCTTGTTTTATCCAATAAACACATTCTTGAGAAGCTTTGTAGAAAACCAAGTTTTAGTAAATTGAATTTCTCTTTACAGCCAATGGATATTTATTAGGCAGATGATTCTAATACTTCCTGTTTACCTACATTGGAGATCCACCGATAAGTATTTAAACATCTTAGGATAACTAAAGGCATCTCTATTCTGTTTATTCTTTGATAATGGAATAATTATTTCCCAATTAGTTAGATTTTGACATTTGTATTCTAACATTAAGTATCAAGAACAACAGTGATTAGGAAAATAAGTAATGGGAAACCTCACTAAAACGTGAAGTGGGCAGGGGGAGCTCTCATGCTCTACCACTTGTAGTCCATTGCAGACCCAATAGGAAGAGATGAACTTGACCTTACATGGACTTGACCTTGCACATGGATACCACTCTACTATTCCAGCTGGAGGGAGTGACACTTTCCTGCCCTCCCCCACTCACCTTCACCCCCCAAGAGCTCAGCCAGTGAAAGCCACCATACTTTGAACTCCCAGTTTACTCCAATGGACTTTTAGTTTATAATACCCCTTTTTCTCTTCAATAAAGTGTACCTCTCCTTTGTTCCTCAGACTTGGCTACTGTTTTGCTGCAGTTTGTTCATCCCAGATTGCAATTCTCATTTATTCCTGAATAAACCCATCTTATGCTGGCAAAATAACTGGTAGTTTTTATTTTTATGGTTAACACAGGGTATGATTCAAGAGGATAACGCCATGGAATGACACTACAGAATAAAGAAAGTGTTTTAAATGGCCCTAGCTCTGCCAGTGACTAGTTCTGTGGCCTCCAGCTAGTTCCTAGAGGGCTGGAAACCTCAGTTCCTATACTGTAACATGTAAATGACAGCAATCTCAGAGGGCTGTTTAATTACCAAATTAAATAAGATGATACATGTAAAATTCCTGGATAGCTACTGGTGCTTAGTAGACAGAGGTGAAGAGAAAAATCACAAGAATCTATCATCAGAACAATTAGATATATCTAAACTCAGAAGATCACAGGCAGGTTGGAATTCCTGTCTCTGAACAAATACTGAGTCTCTTGGGAGCTTTGGTCAGGAATTGCAACTTCACATGACCATGGAGAACTGGGCAAGGCAGTTACTGTCATCCCAGCCAGGGGAGAACGGACTCTGCCGCAGTTTTCCCATTTTCTCATCAAACAATCACCATTTTGCATTTGCAAGTGATTCTACCAACACAAAGATTCCTTCCACAGCTCTTCATCTACCTTCTCCCATAATAACCTTGTTAAAAAAATCATAAGGTAAAACCACGATACCCTAGGGAAATGAGTGGGTTTTTCCCATTTTATTGATTGTGGTAGTTTGCAAAATGGTTACAATTATTCTCTTTCCAGGTGCCTTTACAACAGTGACTTTGTGGTGCCCCTCCCCTCCATCAGGAAGTGGAGTTTATTTCCCTTCCCCTTGATCTGGGCTAGTTTTGTGGCTTGCTTTGGCCAATCGAATGTGGTAGAAGTGACAGTGTGCCGGTTTCCAGCCTAGATCTCCAGGGACAGTGCGTGTGTCTAGATGTTCCTTTGGAATTCTGCCCAGCCACCATGGAACAAGCCTAGGCTAGCCTGCTAGCCGTCCCTGCTAGATGTCATGCCAGCCATCACCCAGATGACAGAAATTACATCTGAGCAGTGAGGCAAGTACTTTAGGGATGTATATGTACGTGGGACACACTCAGGTGTTTTTCTCACTGATGATCTTGTTTGGACATGTGGGTCACACTTGCAATTTCTGGATAACCAGTCTCCTCTGGTAGTGGTGACAGCATTTTGCATTAGTGGATTCTCAGATCTCAAATAGGAAAACTGGGACAAACACATCTCCTATAATGTTAGCACTAGACTGATAGCCAAGAACTTCTAGGTCCTGCTAAATCCACTTATCCACAGTTTCTCTCAGGGGTAGCAACTCAGTCCTCACAACATAAGGCATCAAGATGAGGGAAGAGGGCGGAGAGGCTGAGAGAAATATTTCCTGTTAACTTGGAAAACTTACCAATATTTTTTAAGCAAATAAATACACACTCTTAAAAATTTGTTAATGGATTTCTAAGATTCTTCATGCTTCAGTGTAATAATGGGAGTTCATGAGGTAAATGAAGAACTTAAAGCTGCCTGAAGAAATTGAAGTTACTGGTTGATAACCTGGTAAATAAGGAAAATCTTTTCTCCGGGCTGGAGAAGTCACAAAATATTATGATCATAACATATTTAAGCAGTCAAAAAGCATTAAGTCTTATGCAACTTTAATCTGCCTGGAATGTTTCCATGAAAGCATCATCAGTTGTATCTAAAAATGGCTCTCCTGCTGTTATTAATCCATGTGCCTCACCGAGCGCTCACTGCGTAAGTTAAGATCAGATCCATTTGGAAAATAAGAAGTTGAATCTTCACCCTTTTTTAGATGGTAACGTTGGGGGCCTTTCTGTATTACTGGGCGAAACAGCTTCAGATGTCTTGGGCTTATTTTAGGTTGCTTACACACTTTGAAAAACTTAAACTAATATTTCTGTTTTTGACCATGAAAGCAATACATGTTCCCTGGAAAGCACAGGTCTCGACATGGGGTTTGCAGAACCAGGACAAGGGTGGGGGGGAATGTCTCACTTGCCTCATGCACAAAAATTTCAGGGAGCACCAAAAAACTCAGTAATACAATTGATATAAATGCAGTATTTCAAAAATCAAAATGAATGCCAAAATTCCATGACTAACAAAAGATCAAGATTTTAAAGCCCGGCTCTGACTCTGCATCTGTCTAAACCTTTCTTACCTACCTTATCTGAATCCTGGCCCTGGTTCCAATTATAAATTGGAACTCCAATAAAACTCCAGTTATAAAAACAAGCATCTGAAATCCAATGGTATTTGTCTTTCTCTGACTTATTTCATTTAGCATAATACACTCCAGTTCCATCCATGTTGTTATAAATGGCAAGACTTCATTCATTTTTTTATGTCAGAGTAATACTCGTAAGTGGAATTTAAGAAAGAAGAGATGAACAAAGGGGAAAGAAAAGAAAGAGAGGCAAACCATAAAACAGATTCTTAACTATAAGGAACACGCAGAGGGTTGGTGGAGGAGAGAGTGGTGGGAGAAGGGATGGGTTAAATGGGGGAAGGGGATTAAGGAGGGCACTTGTCATGAGCACTGGGTATTGTATGTAAGTGACGAATCACTAAATCCTACTCCTGAAACTAATATTTCACTGTGTGTTAACTAACTGGAATTTAAATAAAACTTGAAACAAACAAAGAACAACAACAAAGACCAACCAGTAATTGTGGGCTGTAGTTTTGCTAACCTGATTTTAAAAAACACCGCACTAAAATATTATTTATCTTGATCACCAAGATTTGGGGTACCCCGCCCCCCCTTTAATTTTGGGCCTTGCTCACCTTGCCCTAGTTCCAGTGCTGGGAGTTTGGATTTTGTTCTAAGTGCAAATGGCAAGCCAATGAAGGTTTTCAAGTAAGTGACTGATGGAATTTAAGATTTAGAAAGATGGCTTTGGTTGCTGTAGGGATTGGAGGGAGGTTGAGTGTGGAGAGTAGGAGATTAGTTAGGAGGCTGATGTCCCAGTCCAGTGATTTTACTCTTGTCCAAGTCACCAAACCACTCTGATGTGAAAACGGTGGCCCCCTCCTGTCCTCACAGCTCATGGGCCTTGTCACCCCGTGTATAACTTCTGTCCTTCTCTCACCGAGGCTTTCCTTCTACCTTACGGGCTCTGCCCTCTTGTGCTCTCAATCCCTTGGCCTTCCACACCATCAACAGACCCCTCTAGTCCTTACTTCGTCCCCTCCAAACATGCATATCTACCTCCCACTTAGCCACTTCCATTCATCAGCCATGTGATGTCTGTTATGACCACTAGACTGAGTTCACTTTCATAGATATTAATGCCTCTCTCACTGTACTGTTGAAATCAGTCCAATCATACACTTAGATGTTATAAAACATCTCAATATTCTTTGGTTTATTTTAGGTTGTTGAAGCATTTTTTTTAACACTTAAAATAACGTGTACATGTTTGGACTATGAAAGCAACACATGCTTACTAGAAATTTTTATTTCCACTCCCCAACCTATTACTCTTACATCTACCTTTCCATAGTTGATGGCACTACCATCTCCCCAACTGTTCCAGACCCCCCAATTTAGAAATCTTTCTTTTCTCTTCCTCTTTTGTCCTATGTTCAATCTGCTAGCAAATACCATGAATTCTATTGCTAAAATGTATCCCCATTTTCTTTTAATAAAATCATCACCAACCTCAGTAGGTCTAGTAAGGACATAGTTCCCAGATAGTTAGGGTAGGGTCTGCCCCAGATGGTAGAAGCTGAGGTGATAAGGGGTAAGAAGGTGCAAAGAGGATGACTGAATTCCCAGGACAGGCTGTAGAGAGGCAGACGGGACTGGCTTTTGGAAGGTGGAAGACACGGGCTGGAGAGAACTGGTTCCTCGTGTGCCTGGGTCTCTTCCAGCAGAACAGAGGCTAGAAGGTGTCCCCACTTTAGGCCTACCACACACATCCTCTCATATCCTGGGCCAGGTCCACATATCTGGATGTGGGACCAGAGGGAGGAATATTCCAGCAGCTGGTTGGTCTTGGAGGGATTAGAGTGATTTTAATGAAAATATGTCTAGTCATCATCTGGGAGACTGCTCAAGCAGACAAGGTTGGCAACAATGCCCAGCCAGAGCCCTGCTTGAATGGCTCAGAATCCATGGCCTGGCACAGGGGTGACACCAGGTGGCGGTGTACCAAAACCATAGGGTCACTTTCCAGGCTCAGAATATCCTCCTCTGGGAGCCAAGATCGCTAAGGTAGAGGCCACTTAATGAGCAGCTATGCCTACGTGTCCTGCTCGCAAAGACTGAACGATGCTTGCTTGCTTTGCGGCGGGTTGATTTGGCTCTGATGATTGCTTATACGGGGCTGTGACTTCTCATGTTTTGTGATTTCAAGATCCTGCTTCTAGAAATGGTATCAATTTTTTTTTTCACTGATCTGAATGAGTTCATCAATCAGCTACCCACTTAGAAAAATCAGTGGATCTGATTTAGAAACTACTGATTTTAAACGCTCTTTGCATATCCAGTGTAAGCTGTCTGACCGTATTAAGATGAAGAATTTTTATCTTAATGTTAAATATTGAAAAAATCACGAGTACCTGCTTTACTTATACCTGCATTTTTCTAAACTCAGTGGTTTCTATAGTCTGGAAGTCTTAGGTTTATTGACTCTTTCCTGCTGAAATGTCTATTTGCAGAGATCAAAGGACCCATTATTCAGGCCAAATGTTACATTTTTCGCTAATATTATTTCTATGAAATATTTCTAGCTTTGGTTTTGACATGTTTCTGGTACTCCACACTTTGTTACTGATATTAAGTTTGAATAATGGGGGCAAATAACCCTAAAATGGTAGCCAATTGAACATAGATCCTTTGGGTATGTTTCTCTGTATGTGGAGTGTTTGCTACTAAAGGACCAGCAAGGAGTCTAGTGAGGACATGCTTCAGAGAACGGGTGAGAGGGCCTTGTTGCCACAGAAGCCATGTCCCAGGACAAGAGCCCCACAGACTCTCAGCTACTTTGAAAGGGGGCGAGCCTCCTCTCTGTAACACACATTTACCAAAAATTACTACGATTACCCACATATGCCTTTCCTGTTTGCAAAGCACTCGCGATACATCAAGATCAATACGCTGCTTAGGACCGTTCTCAACATTACGTTTTTTTGTGCAACGGTGAAAATGACACTGACATGCTGACACCCATCCAGCTATGGACTCGGGATGTGCTTAATCCACAGAGTGGATTAAGTCATATTAACCGCCTATGACACAGGTCCCACCTGATGACACCCTCGTCCCACTCAACGCTGCCGTTGTCGACTTAGAGCTTTCCAAGGAATGGCACCTCTCATCTAAAGATCAAAGATTTATGCCAAGCAAGAATACAGTGCGATGTTAGACACAGCAGTGGTGGAAATGATCCAGTGATATGCACGGAGGTAGGAGGAAGACTGGTTTCTGAGGGATAAGGACATTCAGCCTAACCGGACATGGTTGTAATTTTTTAAGGTAACACTTGTTGTATGCTTCCTACGCCAGGAAAGTTCTATGATTCACTCAGTGAATCCTTTAACAGCCTGTGAGATAAGTTCTGTTTTCCTTACTAACTTATGGAACAGGAACACTGAGAAAAGAGAAGAAGGGGAATTGTAATGAAATCATTCACCCAAAGTACCCAGCCAGTCTAGACCCAACATCTGTGCCCTTGACCACCCTGTTACTCTCCATCTCAATTTAAGCTCATTTAATTTTAAAAGACAGTCCTGTTTTCCTCACCTGACTTTGGCTTATGCATATTTTCTTTACATTTTTATGCAAGTAATCTGCTTAAGACAAAGAGTTCATGTTTATGTTTTTTAAAAAAACTAACCATGACATTTTTCATGTTCTGCTTAGTGGATACTTATAAATAACTGAAAAATAGGATTCTTCCTAAGGACTACTTGTCATCATCATACTTGTTTGCATTGAAAATTTTGTAAGTGAATGACTATGTTATTGTCCTCACTCTGTGATCTCTGGGTAGAAAAGTACTAAATAGGGTCTTTTTCATGAACTAACCATGAATTGGAACTTCTAGAACAAATTTGGATTAGCCATAAAACTAAAGAAGTCTAATAAGAAATCTATAGTACTTGAAGATGAGAAAAAAAAAATCCTATTCTATTCTATTCTATTCCATTTTGTATAGGTGAGATGCTCCTCACCCCCACTGATGAAAGTAAGAATTTTAGTATTTAAGCTTTATATTATAAAGATATAGACAGAGGGGACACATTAGCAAGAACATAATACCTGAATCTTATAATACACCTAACTTCCAGAGATTAAATTAGCTACTGTATTCATATAATTTCTATTCCCGTCCATTTGTAAAGACAAAGATAACTGGAATTTTCATCATCTTAAGAATATCTCATACTGTAAAATTGACATTATTATTATTTTTTGCTCCTTAGAGAGTATGCTGCATTGTTACAATGAATTATTCAGGACTATTTAGCCTAATCTAGTTTGTGAGCTTAGGCTATAAAAGAAAAGTAGGGACATATTTTGTACTTTGGAGTAAATTCTCCACAGGTAACAAAATAAACAAAATGCGTGTTTTAAACATTAAACAAAAGCACGCGGTTGGGTGATGGTGGTGGTGAGGAGAGGTTATCTCCAGTAGCCCAAAGCTCCCATAGGCTCTGGCCCGCTTCACACCTCAATTTTTGATTTCCTACATGGGTTCTGCAAGAAAGACTTGGCACAATTTTTTTCAGATGAGCCACAAATATAACTTTTTCAGGTCTGCAAGGAATCTCAAGGGAATTGCCCTTCCTGTCTTTTTAAAGAAGAAGAAATGGTTCCCTGGAGAAAGGGCTGCGTTTGAAATGCAAAGAGCACGGGACCCAGGTCAGACAGCCCACGTGAAGTGATGTTCCCACATCTTCTCACCATGTGATTCTGGGAACATTGCCAGCCTCTGTGGCTCCAGCTTCCCCAGCTATAAGGGGATCATAGGCCTTCCTCGGAGTGCCAGGAAGTGTACATACATGGAATGATGTATATGAAATTCCCTCGGAAATGATGTAAAGCCATACAGCCTTTAGCTATCAAGTAACCTACTTTAGGCACAGTTCTGTAAGCTCTGAGTTTGAACAAAAATGCAAAGACTTCTAGCCATTTTGTATAACTAAGGGTCAAACACACAGGTATATTTTGGTATATTATTTCTTTTTCTCACAAAGTAAAATATAAATGATTTGAGTTCTCACTTGTTCTCAGGCTCCCCTTGAAGAAGATTTGAAGAAGATTTTCACCAACAGATTTTTCTCTTCTCTGAAATTGCCCTTGCCACTGATTATCTTAAAACAAAAACCAAAAAACAAAAAACCCCACACGCCAAACTCCCCCCAAAACTTGTATCTTCCTCCATAGCAAGCAGGGGGTTGTCATTTTAGGGCTGACACACTTTCTTTCTTTCAGAAATAAATGCTTCTAAAGCTTTGAATGCTGCATTCAAAACATCAGTGATGTCAGGCCAGGTTCGCCTTTTAAAGAAAGGTCACGGCTGTGAGAATGGACGGGTGTGAGGGGCCTCAAATTGGGTGGGATAAGACTGACAGGCAGAAGGATTTTGATAGATAACAACAAGCTTTCCTGTTTCAAGGGTGTGCTAATCAGACAGGAACAAGACATAAACACACCCTATGCCAATCTGCTCCCTCTCGGCTATTATCTTGTTGGGCATGTTTAGAGTAAAAACAGGTTTTTGTGGCTTTAATGGCCCTAAAAATATGGCTGAACCAATCGTCCTCGCATGTATTTCCCACTAGAATTCCTTCCCTCATCCTCAAACACATATATACACACGCACACTGAGGGAAAGGACTTTCAGGTTGTTTGTACCTCTTGTCAAGAAATCCATCCTTGGCCATTTCCCCTGTAGAAGTTTGCTGGATTTCTCTCTATTCTTTAACGCTCATCTCTTCTATGAAACCTTCCACGATTTTCCCAGATAAAATGAATTTCCTTTTCCTTTTTACCCTGAGGATTCCTCAATTATAGTGGTATTTACAGCCTGCATTGAGTGGTTTATTTTATCTGTGTCCTTTCTATATTGTGAACTCTTCCTCGGCAAGGAGTAAGTTAGTTGTCTATGTCTCTCCGGTAGAAACTAAGATGTTACCAAAGGTATTTATAAGAACACTTCCCTGTTGAAACTCTTTAAGGTTGTCCTTTTTTTATCTTAGGGAATTTATAGATGGCCTGTGTCAGGGTTTTCTAAATCTTCTTTACTGGAAATTTTGGCTAAAGAAGACAAGACCACAAGCAGGTCTCTACAATTAGAGAAGGAGCAGTGGGTAGGATGAGAAAGAGGTGGTGTTCATGGCTCTGGTTTCATGTGACAGAGGTCCCTGAGATGGGGGTGGGGGAGACAGCAGCAGGGCTCAGAACAGCATTACTGGTTTAGGAATCATTAAGGGGTCAAGGAAATGGGGCATTAAAAATAATTTAAGGGTAAGACAAGAAAAACATATTCAAAATAACCTTTCTGGATTAAGATGGAAGGGGGAAATAGACAAGATTTATTATCAGCAGGAAAGAATGCTCATGAAATTTATCAGTAGGGAACCATTTATGTTTCTATTGTTAACCCCAATCCTTTAAGTGAATTTAAGTTCTCACCTTTACAAGATTCATGAACTCTTATCAGTACATGGGGAAATGCTTGATTTCACAAGCAGCACAAAGAGAAACTGTGACTGTGGGTCTTACTTGAGTTAGCCAACCTCTCGTTTACAGTGGACATCCACATGAGGATTGTGAATCCTGGGTTTGAACCTCCTTCCTTCTCCTATTGGTGGTAGTGGATGGGGGGGGATTTGTAGAAGGCAAGAAAAGAGATAAAAGATACAAAGCTAACCAGCCAAGGTTAGTTAACTAGTTGATAGCTAACCCTATCGACTAGTTCTCACAAATAAAAACGGTACAAACATTAACTGAAGTGCCATAAACTGTATTCAGCAGGGGGCGGATGTTAATTCAAATAATAGATACAACATCCCTGTAAGATGGTTATTATTGTCTTTACTCTCCAGATGGGCAGAAAAGTTAAGCAAGTCATTCTAAGGCCATCCAGTTAATAAGTGTTATTGTCATGTCTGTCTGATTCTAATAAAGAAGGAGCATCTGTCAAACAAGGATAATACCTTTCAGAAATATTGGGTTTAATGGATTCAGAGAAGTAGCAAGAGATGAGATGGGGACGTTGAAAACCAAAAACCAAGAAACAAAGAAATCAAACATCCAAAGGAGTTGGATGTCACTGACGGAAAGAATGTCAGTACATAAGAGAAAAAGTGAAAGTAAGATAAAGAAACAAGTTACCTAAAACTAGAACCTGCACCAACATAACAGAATGCTACAAAACATGGAAATTAAACCAGATCATGTCAGGAGAAGTGAAGGAAATAAAATTCACCTGTAGGAAAAAAGGCCCAAATGGGAGACAGTTTGTAAGCACTGTTTGGAATAGGGATAGCATTTAGTTCTGTTGGGTAGAAGGGAAACAGGGAGACACCAAATCACTGACAAAGGGAGATACCTAACCAAACAGGACACCTTTCAGGTTAAGGGGTTCAGGTTGGTTGCTGAGTTTTGTGTTTATAAAACAATCCATAAAAAGGGTCAATTTGTATTCAGTTTCACAGACTCTGTACCACCCACGTGTGTTGGCAGACTGGGAAGACTAGAACAGGAAGGAAATGACTCAAAGTTATTTAATAAAACAGGTTTTGCTCAAATTGTCTGGGCCTAAAGTTATTCATTTCAAAAGAAGAGGGCTTAGTGAGTTTCACCATTGCCCATCATGAACAAATTACCCTTCCCCCCCACAATTCTTCAGAAGATGTAGATGATGGGAAATGTAGAAACCATCTTGAAAGGTTCTAGAAAAGTTCAACATCAGGGATCAGTCAGACCCATTTAAATACTAGAAAGGAATCAGTGCCAAATATTCCCAATTTGTGAGCACTGTGTTTAGAGGTTTAGAGATGCAGCTAAATAGCTTTGAGAATTAACGTATATGGGAAACATTTGTTTCTTGAGATGAGGCAGTAGGCATTTTGTATTTACATTTATGATAACCATTGAAAAGTCTGAAGCTTTCGTTTTTAAAAAGATAATACTTGTTGACTTGTAGGTTGCAGTCTTGCATAAAAATCTGTTGGATATGGGCGCCTGGGTGGCCTCTGCCTTTGGCTCAGGTCGTGATCTCCGGGTCCTGGGATTGAGCCCCACATTGGGCTCTCTGCTCAGTGGGGAGCCTGCTTCTCCTCTCTCTCTCTGCCTGCCTCTCTGCCTAGTTGTGATCTCTGTCAAATAAATAAAATAAATAAATAAATAAAATAAATAAAATAAATAAAATCTTTAAAAAAATCTGCTGGATATTTCAGACTTGACAGGAAGACATGAAACACTAGTGCATTTAAAAAGAAAGCTCTGATGTTATACCATTCAGTGTCTTAAGCCCTATCTTTGTGATAAGAGTCAGGGTCGGGGAGGTCAGTAAGAATACCATATTTGGACTTTAATGTGGGGTTTCTTTTCAGCATTTGAAAAACCACTTCCAAAAATATGGTCTAGTACACACTGGCAATTGGAGAGAGCACGTCTGGATCAAAGGATCCCCCAAATGCAGGTTTCATTTTGTCCCAAATACTAGTATGTTCAAGCATCTCTGTTCAATAAAATATTTCTGAGGTCCAGGCAATAGTCTCGAGTGGCATGTGATTCAGCTAGGAAATAAGGACAGCACACAGGAATAAGTTTAAATAGCTGACACATAATAGTTTGTCCAGTTGGCTTGGTTTGCCAGATGGTCATCCTGATCTAGCTCCCAAAATGGTGACACAGTATAAAAGCATCCCCCAAATCAGAAAGCGATTCATCGCAGTGTGAATTTGCAGTAATCACCCAGTTGCTAGTTCTTCTGTCCAGACTGCATGTTTGCAGGGAATTGTCCTAGCACAGTGACTAAAGAGTGCAGGATCTGGGAGCAACTGCAAGAGTTTGAATCTTCACTTTGTGTACAACTGGCAATGGAACTGTTATATACCTCTGCCCTCACTGGAAGAAAGGAATATTATGTTCTACCTCATAGGCTATTTTGAGAATTAAAGGAGGTAATTCATGAAGAAGGTCTCGGCATCTGGTAACTAAGTGCTTAATAAATATTAGTTCTTACTAGCAGATTCTTTGAAAAGAGACTCGAGAGCTGGAAATTTAAGATACTAAAGATGTAATACCTCTAGAAGACTGAAAAATAGTGGTACTAATTGGGTCCCAGGAGTATACTCTGGCAGTAAAGAGGATGAATGCCAAAATGATCTATCTACTGGTTAAAAGAAACAGAGCCTGAAACGGATTTCTGCAGGGGCCCAACCCAGGGAAAATTAAGACGTGGTCATCAAATGAAGACAAAGAAGAACCACCTGATGAGTGATCACAGCTAACATTTCTGGAGGTCTCTGGCTTGCCATAAGCTTCACCTGCAGTTGAAGATTGGCCCTGATAATCTGCTTCCTGTCCTCATTCTCACATCCCACAAGACAGCTGAGATGTGATGAATAGGCAGAAGCCTGTGGCTATGAAAGAAAGCAGAGAGCAAAGCTAACTGGCCAAATGGGAACTGAAACCATGACCTTGGCCTCATTAAAAAGAGTCAGCAATGTCCTTGAATAGACTAGTTTTTCTCAGACAGCTAAACCATCTGCAGAGAAAACAAAACATGACAACATACACAATCACCCAAACACATATGCACACATAAATAAAAACACAAAAGCAAACAACAAACAAGATTTATAATGAGAATAGAAATTAATTCATAGGTATTTTTACAAATCAGCTTCTGTTTTTCTACTGATGACAACATCAATAGCTTTCTATGAAGTCAATTCTGTTGGCAGGTTTGAAATGCTTCTAAAGTGGAGAACAAGGCTATAACTTAGTTTTTTTGATGAGAACTCACAGCTAAGTGGTCAACTTGCATTGAGAGGGTATCCATCTGCCTCAAAGACAGTGTGCTGTCTTCCAAAATTAAAAAAATTGAAAACAAGTACTTCTTTAGATACAAGCTCAGATGTGGACCTAACAGTATTCAACAGCACAGATCCAAAGCCCTGATGACCTCATTTGCTTTTTCAATATGATGTGAAATAAACATTCTTAGCAAATCTACAATACCCCAACTAGGAGCTGTGTCAGCAATAACTGCTCCTAATAATAACTTAACAATAGTACTTAATGTTTTAAGCACCTTAGCATGTGTTGGCTAGTTTAATTCTTGGAACAAGCCAATGGCAAAGGTGGTATTGTTATTTCTATCTTATAGACAAAGAATTTGAAGCAGATAGAAATTAAGGAACCTGTTCAAGGTCATATGGTGAGTATAGTCAGGATTTAGACCCAGGCAGTCTAACTTAGAAGCCACGATCTTAACACCACTCCCCTTGGGTAGCCAAGGGGCATTCCTGGGATGGATGAAAGATGACATGAGGCACTAAGGAACAACAGCTTGCCTATGGGACATCCTTCCCACACATCTTCATGCTTCTCTTCCCTTTTTCCCTCTCCCCTCTCCCTAGAGTGTAACTCTTCCACTAGGGAGTAACACACTAGAGTTGTTACTTTACGAGGGTTAGCAAGCAAACTATCACTATTTTGTAAAATTGGTTAAAAGTAAATCACAGAGTTGTCTTATCTAACCAGTGTCCTTATTTTGCAAATGAGGACAATGAGAGATCAAGCTAATGGGCCCTAAAACATTACTGGGATCATCAAACTGATGCCAGTTTATACTCTAATAGGACCCATTCCTTCCTAATCTTCTAGGTTTCCCTATGAAGTTCTCCAGGGAGTTCAGCTACTTTCTTACTACTCAGTTTTCAACCCTGACCATAGTTATTTCCCTCAGAGAGAAGCCAGTTTTCCTCCCCCTGTAGATTTGGTTCTCCCCTTCCATTTGTGCAGTCCTCCGTAGCTGGTACCAGCAAATCCTTACACAAATAGTGTCTGATTGCTGGAGACACCCATACTAATTTGTTCCCTAAGATGACCTCACTAAACATCCTTGTGTTTGGACAGAAATTTCAAATCTTTCAGAATCTCTACTCCTAAAGCTAATTAGTAGCATCTTCTATTTAATCTGTATGCGGTTAAAGGTTATTATTGTCTTCTCACCTTTCTTTTGTTCGTTTTGGAGGTAGGGTATTTCCTCTAGTTCCTGGCTTTTGTCTGGTGAAAGGGAAGATTTGGAACTTGATATTACCTTGGTAGGCTAAATAATGGCCCCCAAGTTGTCCACGCCCTGCTGTCCTAAACCTAGGAATCTGTGAACAAGTTACTTTTTATGGCAAAAGGGACTTTGTGGATGTCCTTGTAAAAGAGAGGCAACAGAGTTAGATTTAGAAGGAAAAAAAAAAAAGCCTACAGAGCCAGAGGTAGGAGTGGGGTACTGGAGATGGAGGAAGGTGCCACATATCAGGGAAGGCGGTTTAGCTTCTAGAAGCTTGAAAAGGCAAAGAAATGCGTTCTCCTCTGATGTCTCCAGAATGAACACAGCCCCGCCAACACCTCAGTCTTAGAATTCTAACCTCCAGAACTCTAACATAATAAATGTGTGTTGTTTAAAGTCTCAACATTTGTGGTACTTTGTTTCAGCAGCCTTATGAATCTAAAACAAACATACTTGTTCAGATCTTGTTCAGATCCTCTGGCCTGCTCAAAACTAGTTTCCTTGCTTTCAACCTTTCTTCTTTGTAGTTTGTCCCTCCAGATGCAATGATTCATTCAACCATTCATTGCACTCACCTAAAATTTACTCAGCCTCCGCTATGCACCAGGTGCTGTGATATCCTGAGCACAACAGCATGCCTTGCCTTTTTCCTGCATATACCCATGCCATTCCTTCCACAACCTATACCCTATCCATTATCTGCCAGGGAAAATTCAACTAGTCGTACACACCAATACAACTGGCTTTAGTTCACTATCACTGTTCCAATCTGGGACCTTGACACTGACTTATGATAAATTCAGCCCACCTCACATTGCCTACTGCCCACCCCTCAGCCCTTGGATACATTCAGCCAAGCAAACCTGCCTCCCTTGAGGACAGAGGCCTTTCACCGTTAGGGCCTGACCTCAGGCCCAGATTACAAAGGGTCAAGAGCAAACAAGATTTATCACTAAGTATCCTCCAACATCCTATCAAGAAGTGAAGGCACACTCTCCCAAGCACCACAGCTCATTGATGTTTTCTTAAGACACTTGATCACGTGCCATCTTTGATTTCATGATCAGAGAGTAGTAGGATTGCCTTCTCTCTTTTCCTAGCTTATAGTTCTCTTGAGAATAGGTACCCATTCATATGGGTGTCTTCTTCAGTGCTTGACACGTGGTAGGTGCTCAAGAAATGTGCTCAATGATCAGAACTACAAGCTAGCACTCATTGTGGATAAATATTCCTGCCAGTGTGGACTGGTAGCCTCTCTACTCATCAACTCTGATTAATATTCTTCATCCTGAAAGCATTGTATCTAGCTAAAAAGATAACCTCCCGACATTACCTAAATAGCCATGCTGACAAGCTTGATATAAAATAATGCAAATATCAGTAGAATGTTGAACTTGGGGCCAACTTTGGAGTTAACTTTGCGATCCCTCTGTCATCATTACATACTTGGGTCCTAGAACATGTCTTGCACATAGTAGGTGTGCGATACATGTTCATGGAGTAAATATCCCAACAGTGGTCTGGCCAGGTTACATCTGTGCTAGCATCTCTCTAAGGCCTCATGCCCAGTCTCATCTGCTCGTCCTTGGAATTGGTGCCTCAATATCAAGGTGTTCTGTGATTCCACCTCTCTGCCAGATTATACACCTGATTTTTGAAGAACAGTCTCATGGAGGCATAAGGTATACACAATTCATGAACTTTAGTTGTACAATTTGATGACTGCTGGCAAGTCTCATGTCATGAATCACCACTACACTCATGATACAGAATGTTTCCATCTTCTCAAAAAGTGTCTTCATGACCCTTAGCAGTTAAACCCTTCCCAATCCCTCGTCACTAGCAACCGCTGATGTGTTTTCAGTTATTAGAGCTTTGCCTCTTCTAGACTCTCCTATCAATGAAATCATACAGAATATAGTCTTTTATGTCTGGCTCTTTCCCACGTTTCTGAGATTCATGATTCTGTTGCATGCATCCATATGGATGAGTTTATCTTCTGTCTTGTCTGGGTGTACTCCTGGTACTTAGTGTGTTCCTGATATTTGGCCTGGCTGCCCTGTCCTCCAGCACCGTGTGCTCCCAGGAAGCTGAGGGGTTTGAAATTGTGGCCTTTTCTCCGCATGCCAGACCCCGTTTCCAACCATGCAGAGAGCCTGCCCTTCTCCCTTAGTTAGTAACCCCTCTTCTCTGTCTACTCCTTGCCCCAGTGAGGAACCAGCAGATTATCTTCCATCCTCCTCCTCCCATATTATTGGTGAGTTTCATTCCAGGCAAAGAAAGGGGACATTGCAAAATATGGTGTAAGAGATTGTCTTAAATTTTTTTTTGGCAGGTCTGAGAACCATGCACCATCTGCAAGTCTTAGTGAGTAACTTGAGGGCAGAGATTCTTTCTCATCAACCTATGGATAACATTTGTACCTGCCCCCTCCCATCCTCAACTCAGTTTATCATCCAGTTCCGTGGTTTTACCCATGTCTGGTACTCTCTCATATACACCACTGCCCGGCCAAGATGAGCATTTATTGCGGAGACAATGGAAGGGATCTTGGGCCAAGTCTGTAACACACACACGAGTGATCATTCCCTCATTTTCTCAGGCCCAAGTTCAGAAAAGTCATTCTCCTGATGAATATTCATGGCTGATGGTCTGTAACTTAGTTATGACCTGTGATTCCTATTAGTTTGTTTTAGACAAAACAAGTAATGTAGACCAAACAAAAGAAAATCATTCTCAGGTAATGTCCAAATAGTCCATTAATCTTAAAATTTAAATTCTAGGGCCTCACACATCTGTAACACAACCTCAAATTCAGAAATATATAAAAGAAGTTATTGGTCACCGCAGAGGGGAAACATTCCTCATCAAGCCCATCTACAATCGCTGTGGTAGTATGTGGAAAATGGGTTAATGATTGAACATTCTTCATTCCCCTGAGTCCTTGATAGCCTCTCATACTGCCTAAGAAGGCACACAGAAAACTGGAAGGTGAAGAGACTACCAGAAATGGACTCAAACAGCATTCTAAAGACATAGAAGCTAATCAAAAGAGAGGAAGATATTGTACAAAATATTTTATTATTTATTTATTTAATTAATTTTTAGAAAGATTTTATTTATTTATCTGAGAGAGACAGATACACAGAGCACAAGCAGGGGGAGAGGCAGAGGGAGAGAGAGAAGCAGACTCCCTGCCCAGCTAAAAGCCAGACATAGGGCTCGATCCCAGGACCTGGAGATTATGACCTGAGCTGAAGGCAGACGCTTAACCACCTGAGCCACCCAGGCACCCCAAAATATTTTAAATTACATTCAAAAAAACAAAAAGCTAATAAAAGATCAAATGGCCTCTAACAGACTCTATTTCCCAAGCAAGGAAAAGCATAGTGCGTGCTCCTTAGGAAGGTTTCCATCAGAAATGGTGCTTGATGTGAACAGGCTTCGTGTCTCTGGACAACACATTTGTTCATGGTCCTTGTTCAGTGATGAGGGGGATAACGAGGTGTTATTGCATTAATTGGTGAAGGACTTTCTCCACTACAGATTTAGAGAGTTCTCCCGTGGTACAAATCCTAGCCACACAAAGTTCTAAGAAAGACTCTACAAGAGCCAGTGGCAAATGGGTCTCCACTCCCCTGCCAGTTAGAGTTGGTGGGTGAAGGTCGTCTGGAGAGCCATGGTGAGGACAGTTTATAGTTCATACCTGGCTGGGCTGGCTGGGAGGGGCCACTGGCATGGACTTGTGGTGTCTTTCATGGGCATGGGAGGAGGGCATGGGGGCTTGAAACCCCACCTGAGGTTTAACATTCCAATCTGAGGGTGCAACGGTTGATTGTGAATAGGATCACGGGAGGCCCCAAGTTCTAACTGCCCCACGCAGAGCCCCAATCACTTTCTCCCACCTGGATTTCTGAAGCTCCATCTGTGATTACGACAAGTGAGTCCTTCCAGAACTGTTCGGGCAAGCCCTCAGATCATCAGCTTCAATGCTGTGCGCTAGCCTGTGTGTCTCTCTGAGACCAGGGAATGGATCGTTTCCATAGACAGTGCTTCCATTTAAGTCAAATCACTATGTAAGATGCCACAATGAACAGAATGCAAAGCCTTTGTGGTTGCCAAGACTACAACCAATATGAAAAATTAAAATAGAAATACTAAAAACTTACCCGTGGGAAGTCAGTATTGCTCTGTGTGGTGAATTCTGTCACCCTTCTACCAGTCTGATGTCATCCCCTGTGTGTGGCTTATGGAACCTGCTCTTTTGGCCTGTGGAACTCTAGGATGATCTTCTCTTCATTGTGACCAGTCTAAAATCTGTAGCGTCTCATTTCCCATCTCAAGTGTCTCTTTTTTCATTCAACTGATTGATTTCAATCAACCAACAATTGATTCCAGATACCCTCTCTGAAATCCCTCTTCTGTCCTCTCTGCCCCCAAGCACTGATTTGCCTTCTCTTTCCCAGATTCTCACTTTTCCCACTTGGAAGATTCCCTTTTTTGCATTCCCACCTTCAGAGCCCACAGAACAGCCTCACACTCCTCCCATGTTCCTCGTTCTCAGCTCTTGGCATCTTCCTTCCATCTCCTTTGCCTCTTTTGAAATCTGATATGCAGTTGGGGTCTCTTTGCACTTCCTACCCTCTTCTCCTCCCACTTGTGGTTGAAATGCCTTGATTTCTCTTTTTCCACCTGCTTCCTCTGCTGAATTCTTTGGGTTTAGTCCCTGGGACCTCTCACCCTCCCAGTGATGCTTTCTGGTTTCCCCTCCCTGGTGTACGGCATCCATCCCTCCCACCTCCTCAAAAATCTCACCTCCACATCCACCCACAACCACACCTGCAGTGGAAGCCCATGCCCCAGGCTTCCCCCCATCAGGCCATCTCTTCCTCTGGCCCTCCTAAAACTCCTCGGTGCCACCATTTGTGCAGTGACAGTTTGTTGACTGGAGGCTCTGGATACCCTACCTTTGCAGCAGTCCAGTTTCCCAAGTACATTGTTTGGAGGTGATGCTGTCGCTGGTGCCCTCAGGAGTTCAGAGTCAAGTAACTGCCCACCTCTGGCTTCTGGAAGATGTCTACTTCAACTATAGGCGATAGTCTTAACTCAACCCCAGAAGAACCTTGAAAGAACCACTGAGATTTCAACAAGGCCGGTCCAGGGAAGGAAGAAGAACCAGTTTACATTCACAACAGAACAGACCTACTCTATAACCTTGGCAGTCACGGTATCATCACAAGTGCTAAATTTTCAGTGGAAACTTAGCCAGCCACTCTAGATTCTTCACCGATATTAGTGTTTTTAGTTCCATTCCTTTATAATCCTATTTGTTGTCATATACCTTATTTTCTACCCTCTCATTTGTACTGCCAGATTGGTTCATGTCCTCTGTGATCTCTGTGCAGTCCTGCTTCCCCTGCCCTCTGATCTTCATGTGCCCCAACTCTACCTTTTTAAGCTCCAGCCTAAATGCTAGCCTTTCCAGAAATCCTCTCAGATTCCCCCACTGCAGAACTTTCAGTATTCCTATCAGCCTTACACCGTCACTGCTTGAGACTTGTAGTAAGAGTTATCTGTGTCCTGCTAGACTCTGAACACCTGAGGGCACCACACAGCATCGCCTCTGAACATTGTACTTGGGGAACTGGACTGGTCCTTCTGCCATTATGGAAATGACCTCAGCCTTTGCCCAAGCTGTTCTCTGGCCCATATGGGTCCCATGTGTTGAAGAACATTCACTTGGGTTTATGACTCAAAAGATCAGAGAATGTTGCTGAGAAAAATGATGCTAATTAGTTTCTGTTTGCTCTTCCGTATCCAGTCTTCACCCACTTCATCCTGCTCCATGCTCTAGGATGCCAACTTTTAGGAACTGCATCCATGGGCTGCTGTCCTTGGGTTCCCTGTTGGACTCAAGCGGTGGGAGGTGCTGGCAGGAGACCCAGGAGAGCAGAGGTTGGGAGGAGAAAGAGGTCAGAATGATTATTTCCCCAGCTCCCTCCCTGCCTGGGCGTCCACTGCCAGGGGTGGCAATTCCCTCCCTGAGGCCACAGCTCTGGTCAGGCATCCTTTTCTACAGCCAGGGATAGCTGAAGCTTCTAGAAATCCTCCATCCCCTGCACTTTCAGGCAAGAGATGAACCCAGGTGCTTCAGAGACACATGAGGGCTTCCCTAAACCCTACTGTGTTGGGTTGAATTGTATCCCCCCCAAAAAAGATGTTGGAATTCTACCCCCTATACTTCATGATGTGACCGTATTTGGAAATAGGGTCACTGCAGATGTAATTGGTTAGCATAAAAGTAGGGGGATCTTAATCTAATATGACTGGGATCCTTATAAGACAATAGCCATGTGAAGACAAGGGGGGCAGAGACGGGACATATGTGGCTGCAAGCCACAGAGCTCCAGAGCCTGGTAGCCACTACCAGCAGCTCAGGAGAGACAAGGGAAGATTCCCCAGGAATCAGAAGGAGCCTATCTCTGACCATACCTTGATTTCTGACTTCTGGCCTCCAGAACCGTGGGATTCTAGCTTTCTGTTGTTTTACTTCAGTCTATGATGCTTTGTTACAGTAGCCCTCAGAAAAGAATGCAGCTCACTGTACCTTTGGAAACAGTCCCTTCGTTAAATTCTCTTCTATTACTTATTTTGGGAGTGCTATGTTTCTCCTGGCTCCCTGACTTTCCTAAGCTGAAAAGCTAGGAACTGGACCCAGGGATCTGATGGCAGCACTCAAGGGCTTATCCTCCATAATAATTCTAATAACCTTGCGGGTGAAACTTACACAATGCTTATACTGACTCCCTTAATGCCATTCGGCCTGAGCACAGCGTTGCAGAGTGTACGTTTATCATTGATGACATGCATGAGTTTTTGCTATCAGACCAGCTGTGTCTGCATTCACCGGCAGAACTGTGATGAAGGATAAGCTCTTGAGCAAATACACTCGGAATGGGGCAAGTGGAAGCCAGGGTCCCTTGGATTTTCAAATTGGCTCACGAGCTTCTCATGAATACCTTCAGGAGCAGAGCCAGGCAGGTAGCTCACGTTCCGACCTCCATCATCGCCTAAAACCAAAGGGCAGGAGTTTCATTTTTAAGGTGAAGAGGCATGGCACCGGAATTGTGAGGGAGCCAGCTCCCTTTTAGACGCAAAGAGGCTGGCTGCTTGGCATGCGGCATTTCTTTCAGATGAAAAAGAAATAAAAAGCAAGCAGATGAAAGGTATAGATCTGAAAGTTTGTCTTCATCACAGAGGATCCCTCTGATGGGTCTATCCTCTGGACCATCTTGAAGCCTCTGTCTTTCCGTACCCCAGTTCCTGCCCTGAGGAAACAGGTGGAGGAAGCTGCTGTCTGAGTAATTACTGCTCTCCCATCTCTCCTTAAGGACGTCGCTATTTTTAGAAGTGACTCATTCATATAAGTAAGTGACTTGGTGGGAGGAGGTTCTTTATGCTCTTAACCCTTACGTTTCAGTGTTTTCATATTTATTCTCCTACTTTATCCCTCCTCTTGACTTCATTCCTTTGATTCAGGGCACCAGTGAAAACGCATAAATCTCCCCTTGAAAGAATTTAAAGTGTTCTCAACCCAGATATCTGAGAAATGAGAAAGTTCTAAAAAACCTCTGTAACTGGGAGCAAGGGCAAGAAAGGGGGCTCCAAGCTTCCTGAGAAGGGGCATTGGGGACAGAGCAGCCAAGTGAAAAGAAAGACTGAAGAAATTCTACTTCAGAGTGCCTTGCATTTTGCTAGGTAGTAGCAGGGAAATTTCTGTGTCAGGACCTGGAAAATTCAGAATTCCTGGGGCAAAAGCACTTTACACTCAAAAAGGCAGCTTCCTGACTCCTCTTATAGCAGAACCCCCCAGCACAACCAACACCACCACAAAGCTTACAGACCCCCGTACACACTTTACCTCATGTAATCCTTACAACACAGAGAGAGTTACGAGACAGATAGGGCTACTATTCCATGCGACGGCTAAGGAAGCTAAGGCTTAGGAGGGTTTTGTGATTTCCTAAAGGTAACACACTAATGAATGCCAAGGCCAGGCTTGGAACTCAGGTCTGCCTGAACTGAGACATTCAGTAACTGTGGTCCACTGGGTTGTTGTTGGTACATAAGAGTCTATGAGCTAACGAGCTTGCTCAAGAGCTAGTTCTTGAACATTTTGGCAGAACTTCCCACATGGGATTAATTGCCTTCCCTAGTCAGGACAATATCCATCTAGGTGATTCTGTGGGTTTTGCTGGAGAAGAGAAATGGTAAAATTCTTGCCATTATGAGCACTTCGGTTAAATAATCTTTCCTGAGGGGAACCCTCCTACATTGCTGGTGGGAATGCAAGCTGGTGCAGCCACTCTGGAAAACAGTATGGATGTTCCTTAAAAAGTTCCAAACAGAGCTACCCTACAACCCAGCAATCGCACTACTGGGTATTTACCCTAAAGATACAAATGTAGTGATCTGAAGGGGCATGTACACCTGAATGTTTATAGCAGCAATGTCCACAATAGCCAAACTATGGAAAGAACCTAGATGTCCATGAACAGATGAATGGATAAAGATGATGTGGTACACACACACACACACACACACACACACACACACACACACACACTGGAATACTATGCAGCCATCAAAAAAATGGAATCTTGCCATTTGCAATGATGTGGATAGAATGAGAGAGTATAATGCTAAGCAAAATAAGTCAATCAGAGAAAGACAATTTTCATATGATCTCTCTGATATGAGGAATTTGAGAGGCAGAGTGGGGGGTCATGGGGGAAAGGGAGGGAAAAATGAAGTAGATGGAACTGGGGAGGGAGACAAACCATAAGAGACTCTTAATCTCAGGAAACTAACTGAGGGTTGCTGGGAGGTTGGCGGGGAGGGATAGGGTGGCTGGTTTATGGACATTGGGGAGGGTATATACTATGGTAAGTACTGTGAAGTGTGTAAGACTGATGAATCACAGAACTGTACCCCTGAAGAAAATAATACATTATATGTCAATAGAAAAAAATAACCTTTCCTGTAATTCCCTCTCATCCAATACAAGATAATTTACCCATGACTTGTACATTTCATATTCATGTATTTTTGTGTATTTAACTGACATTAGCCCTAATTATTACCTTGTCTGTTGTAGAGTATGAATCCCTAAATATCCTGAACATTACTATATAAACCACTAGCTAAAGTACCCAACACAGTAGGAAGGCAGGATCTTGCTTTAGCATTTTTTGAATTAGGAAAAGTCAGCAATTATTGTAAAATCATCATGTCCAAGATATCCTTCTAAGTTCCTTAAAAATGAGAATAAAATACCATGTTGGATCAATTCAGCTCACAATTTCTTTTCTTTTCATTTTTAAAGGATTTTATTTATGTATTTGACAGAGAGATAGAGAGAGCCAGAGAGCACAAGCTGGGGGAGAGGCATAGGCAGGGGGAGAGGCATAGGCAGAGGGAGAAGCAGGCTCCCCACTGACCAGGATCCTGATACAGGGCTCCATCCCAGGACCCTAAGATCATGACGTGAGCCTAAAGTAGATGCTTAACTGACTGAGCCACCCAGGTACTCGTAGCTCACAATTTCTTGTGGCAGAGGGCCCATGTGGGGCACATCTAGTAGCTGTCTCACAGGACATGATCATGAAAGATTAGAGACTTTTCTTAACTCCTCTGTGAAGATCTTCATGCAGGGAGGGGTTGGTCACCTGTGCCTTCATCCATATCCTCCTCATACACATATTTATAGCTTTTAGAAGTCACAGTGTTGAGGCAGTTCAAAGAAAGGGCATGGCAAGATTCATCAACACTTTCATTTTTTTCCAAAACTAATCATGAGATAATATTTTAATGTTCTCTATGGTAACCCTTGACTACCATCCAAAGTGAAACACTAGGGAACCTCTCTGGAATTTTCCATTGTTACTACCAGTGATGGATATTTCTTCCTGTTTCTCATTCATATGAAGCCTATCAACATATCTGAGTGTGAATGCTCAATATGCATCATTTTATCAAAATGCCACTGAAAGTTTTTCACCTGTTCCATCCAGATAATCTATTCATGATTTCCTAAATGGGTCTTACACATTCTACCTTGATGCTTACACATGGATCACTCTCCTTTTGGAAAATTCTTCCTCTTCCGTTACATGTATCTGAGCCCTAGAGCCCTGCTGATTCTCCACAGCAGTGTTCAAGCTCCATGTCCTTCCCCATCATCCTAGGTCAAGACTTTTCAATCTCAAGACCAGCACTGTCCAATAGAAATATAATGAGCTACATATACAACTGTGAAGTTTCTAGTGGCTACATTTAAAAAGTAACCACCACAAAAGATCTCAAATAGCCAAAGCAATTGAAAAATAACAAAGCTGGAGGTCTCACAATTTAGATTTCAAGATATACTATAAAGCTGTAATAATCAAAACAGCATGGTACTGGCGAAAAACAGACACACAGATCAATGGAACAGAATAGAGAATCCATGATATATGGTCAGTTAATCTTCAACAAAGGAGGCAAGAATATGCAATGGGAAAAAGACAGTCCCTTTAATAAATGGTACTGGGAAAACTGGGCAGCTACATGAAAAAGAACAAAACTGGACCACTTTCTTACACCATACACAAAAATTAAGCTCAAAATGGACCAAAGATCTAAATATGAGACCTGAAGACATACAAATTCTAGAAAAGAACACAGGTAATAATTTCTCTGACATCAGCCACAGCAACATCTTTCTAGATATGTCTCTTGAGGTGAGGGAAACAAAAGCAAAAATAAACTATTGGGACTGTATCAAAATAAAAAACTTCTTCACAGCAAAGGAAACAATCAAAAAAACTAAAAGACAACCTACTGAATGACAGAAGATATTTGTAAATAACATATCTGATCAAAGGTTAGTATCCAAAATATATAAAGAGCTTATTAACACACACACACTTAACACACACACACACACACACACACACACAAAATAATACAACTAAAAAATGAGCAGAAGATATGAACAGACAGTTCTCCGAAGAAGACATACAGACAGCCAAGAGATACAGGAAAAGATGCTCAACATCACTGATCATCTGGGAAATGCAAATCAAAGTCACAATAAGATATCACCTCACACTTGGTTAAAATAAGAAACACCAGAAACAAGTGTTGGTGAGGATATGGGGAAAAAGGAACCCTCATGCACTATTGGTGGGAATGCAAACTAGTACAGCCACTGTGGAAAACACTATGGAGGTTCCTCAAAAAAATTAAAAATTGAATTACCATATGACCTAGTAATTCCACTACTGGGTATTTACCCAAAGAATACAAAACACTATTTTGAAAAGATACATGTACATGCACATACAAGATATGTTTATTGTAATATTATTTACAATATCTAAATTTTAGAAGCAGCCCAAGTGTCCAGTGACAGATGAATGGATAAAGAAGATGTGACACACACACACATACACACACACACAAACACGTACACAATGGAATATTACTCAGCCATAAAAAGGAATAACATTTGCGATTTGCAACAACATGGATGGAGCTAGAGGGTATAATGCTGAGTGAAATAAGTCATCCAGAGAAAAACAAGGACCATATGATTCCACTTATATATGGAATTTAAGAAACCAAACAGATGAATAAAGAAAAAAAGAGGCAAAAAAACAAACTCTTTGATCTAGAGAACAAATTGATGGTTACTAGATGGGAGATGGGTGGGGGAGAGGTGAACTAGATGAAGGGCATTAAGAAGAGCAAACTTCCGTTTATAAAATAATTAAGTCATGGAGATGAAAAATATAGCATAGGGAATATAGTCGATACTATTATAATAATGTTGTACGGTGACAGATGGTGACAACATTGACCAGTGGTGAGAACAGAGCAATGTACAGAATTGTCAGATGACTATGTTTTACACTGAAACTTGTGTTTCACCTCATTAATAAATGAAAAGAAAAAAGAAACATGTAAAGCTAGTTGTAGTCATAGATTTTACTTAACCCAATGTATCGGTATTAGTATGCTCTCAACATGTAATCGACATAAAAATTAATAATGGGATATAATATATACCAGACTATATTTTTATACCCATGGTACATCTCAATTGCACCAGCCACATTTCAAAGGCTCAGTCTTGGCATGTACTGGGCAGTGTAGCTCTAGCCTGTATCATTCTTGAAGACAAGGGCAGTGAACTACTCACTTTTTGGGTCACACTCATGGCTTTCTGCTCAGTGTGCAATGACCACCATGCCCCGTGTTAGTAACCCTCCAAGACATGCACATGGCCCCTCAATTAATTTTCAAGCTCTTGGGCAGAGACTCAGGGTTACACTTTGATGTTTCAAAAGAGCATACTGAACTACCTGTGGTCCCTAAGCCTGGAGTTCCCATCCCCATCTCCTTGTCTTGGTACATGTTTTCACTTCTGCCCAGAATGTTCCTTCCACTTCGCCTTTAAAAAGTAACATCTTCTCTCAAAAAAGCATCCTGTCCTCTGCCACTTTTCGATTTGACTTAATGCCTGTTTTCTGAACATCTTTTTATCAGGATTTACGTTGTACCTTCACGGTTAATTTGTTTATTGGTCTCATTCATTGCATTATGAGGTGTGTGTGTGTGTGTGTGTGTGTGTGTGTGTGTGTATACAGAGATGTGTATTCCCTTTCTTACTGGTTTTAGATCACTAATATCAAACACTACCCCTATAAAATTAATGCAACAATGGCATGCAGGATATATATAGCTTATAGGCTATGCTAATAAAATATTAATTTATCTATGTAATTTTGAAAGAAAACAGGCTTCTGACTGAAGATACACTCTGCACTTACACCTGCAAAACTGGCCAATGGCTAAGTGTTCAGTAACGATAAGTTCACTACCTGGAAAAGTAAAAGGAAAGATGGGATCCAACATTCACCAAACGTATGCCATCTCATTGAAATCTCATGATAAGCCCACAAGGGAAATAGCATTATCCCTATTTGACAGATGAGGAAACCCAGTTCAGAGAGGTCAAGAAAGTTGACCAAGGCCACACAGCTAGTGAGTGCCCAAAGAGGAAATGTGAGAGTCCAGGTCTGCCTCTGAAGCTGATCTTTGTACCATTGCCCCAGTTACAACAAAGTTCTATAAGAGTTGCCTTCTGATCATTTCAAACAAACCTTAGCTCAGAGCTCAGGGACACCTTTTTTCTTTCTTTCTTTTCTTTTCTTTCTTTTTTTTTTTTTTTTTTAACAGATAATGGAGAAAAGTACAATGCAGACCCAGGCATCTCTTGTGTCTCCATTCTCCCACTGATAACCTGCTCTCCTCTCCACCCAGGCAAACATAAAGCATAGTGACAGAAGATGCTTCCTGACCTGGCAGCAGAAGAGATTCCTGGAGACAGAGGGATGGATCGGATTAGCAGGAAAGTTCCTGGGTCTACATCCCACTGGCAGTCAGGCTGTCAGGGGGCAGGGGTCAACTCTAGCTTTTGAGCGTGAGAAACAGCTTCACTATGCCCATCCTGCTTTCCAAAGAGCCTCTTGTTTTCTCTCTCATTAAGCATTTCTGCCACCCTCCGCACCGCAGTCTGCCTAAACATCCCCCAGTTGCACTGATTAAACTAAGCATCCATATGCCTGGCAGTGGGGTCAGTGCCATCACAGGCAATCCCCAAGGCTGCTGGGACATGAAAACAGGACGCTAAAGCCATTAGCAACAACCCGAAGGACGGGCAGAGCACCAGAGTGCGAACCTGGATTTGCAAGCAGGGATCAGCTTCCCTCCCAGTCTCCCGTCTCTCCTTCTAATTAGCAGCTGGACAGATGGATGCAGAAGGGATTGGGAGGGGCTGCCCTTGGAAACATCTGCCGTCCTGAGCACCGTGGCTCCCCCCCTCGGAGGGTTGTGACCCCAGTGGTGACAGATGGGTTTCTTCAGCAGGTTCCTCTGCAGGCTTCGTCTGAAGTCACGTCCCACATAGGGTAGTGCCCTTGAGTACACTTAACTTTGGAATCTGGATTTTGATTTGTGTTATGATGGTCCATGCATTCTCCCATAAGGAGATGCAATATAGAGAACAGAATAAAAAAAAAATTGGTAACCATTATTGGCTATGTTTCTCAAGGGATTGGAGGCAGGCTTTCTTGGAATGCCATGTTTCCTTGGTGCACTTAGAATGAAGATTAGCTCCCAGACAATTCTTTAAAGGGAAAAGTCTGGTAATGAGTCATAGCTGCCACTTACTGCACGGTCTCTATGAGAACAGGCACTCTGATAAACACTTTATAAGCATATCTCCGTTATTGGTCACAGTACCCCTGGCAATTAGATATGGTCATTTCTGCTGAATAAGTGAGAAATTCAAAGTTTGAAGAAGTGCAGCGTCAGGGGCCAAGCCTGTTGTGGGTTGAACTCTGTCCTCTGAAAAGACAGGCTGAAGTCTGAATCCCTAGTACCTGTGAATGTGACCTTATTTGGAATAGGGTCTCTGCACGTGTATGCAGCTTAAGATGAGGTCATATTGGACTTGGGTGGGCCCTAAATCTGATGACTGATATATTTTTTAAGGATTTTATTTATTTGAGAGAGAGAGCACGAGCATGCGTGGCAGGAAGGGCAGAGGGAGAAGGAGAAGCAGACTTCCCACTGAACAGGGAGCCCAATGCAGGGCTTGATCCCAGGACCCTGGGATCATGACCTGAGCTGAAGGCCGATGCTTAACCGACTGAGCCACCCAGGTGCCCCTGACTGATTTTCTTATTAGGAGAGAGAGATTTGGGCACAGAGGACACACACACACACACACACACACACACACACACACACACACACACAGAAAGAGGAAAAACCACATGATGACAGAGGCAGGGACTAGAAAGATGCAGCTACAAGCCAAGGAACTCCAAGGATGGCCAATGACCACCAGAAGCTAGGAAGAGACAAAGAAGACTCTTCCTAAGAGCCTTCAGAAGGAGTATCATTCTGCCGATGGTTTGATTTCAGACTTCCAGCCTCCAGAACTGTGAGATAACGAGTTTCTATTGTTTGAAGGTACTCAGTTTACAGGCGCATTGTTAGGGCAGCCCTAGGAAACGACCACACCTGGGACTCAAGCACCAGGTTCTCTGACTGCAGAGCCCCACCATCCTTCTGACACAACGTCAAGGCTGGCTGGTGTGTGTGCTTATTGATACCCCAAGCCCTCAGTCTTGCCACATCTGATCTGCCTGCTCCTGAGGCAAGCCAACAAGGGGCAGCAGACAGGCAATGGCACAGTGTATCCAAGATGAGTTTTCCCAACATGGCGCTGGGTGAAGGGGATTGAGGCGGCACCAGGATGGGGGCAGGGGGCTGACTAGAAGTGCTGTTCTTGCCCAAGGAGAAAGGACGGTGGCCTGGACCCACGTGGGGGCATTAGGGATGCTGTGGAAGGGATGGCTTCAGGAAGGGTTGGGAAAGTGACATTGTAGGACTGCCAACACATGGGATCAGGGTGGGCATGAGAGCTATTGGCTGAGAAGCCACGGCTTCTGGTCTGGGTAACTAGGAAGGTGGTGGTGCCCCAGGGAGGAGAGGGAAACAGTTTACTGTGATTGATCTTGCCTGGACTGGCTGAAAATCAAACAGATTGGTTGTAGAGTTCCCTAACAACATCGGGCAGAAGTGAGTATGAACCCTGGGGTGAAAACACACTGGCTATAGATGAGACTTAACTTCAGGGGGTTTCAGTTTCCTGATCTGCAAAAGGTAGGGTGAGGGGGGGCCTGGGTGGGACAGTCCCTTAAACATCTGACTCTTGGATTCCTTCAGATCCTGATCGCAGGGTCTTGGGATTGAGCCCCACGTCAGGCTCCACACCCAGCATGGAGTCTGCTTGGGGATTCTCTCTCTCTCTCCCTCTCCCTCTGCATGTCCCCTCATTCATGCGTGTGCTCACATGCTCTCTCTCTCTCAAATAAATAAATAAATATTAAAAAAAAAGTAAAGATGAGGGTACAGTGTAGTATATATGTAAAGGACAATGTAAGCAAATCATAAATGGTTTAGCTTTTATAAAATATTTTACAATTAACAGACTGCTTTCTTCCTAAACCCCTTCACAACACGTCTTTTTAATTCTCATTATTTCCAAATGAGGTCGAGGGGACATTATTTTATTTCTTCAATTAAATGTGAGAAAAATGGGAGGAAACCACATGGTGGGGAAGGACCAGGGCAAGCTCCCTCTAATGTTCCAAGAGGGAAAAAAAATTTTCTGGCTCTGTCTCCCCCTGCAACTGTATGGTATCCATCGTTCTTCGTGCAGAGATTTGAAACCTTTGAAAAAAGACTGTAAATGAATTAAAATCCAGCAGTGTAGAGAGTGTATATTTATTTCCAATGATTCATGGGAACAGCCTGTACTGGTAATAAAGTACCACTTTCTCCTCCCTAGCAGATTTTTTTCCCCCTAAAGGTCTATGAAAACTGTTAGTTAAGTTTTTGTTCAGTGTAGGACATCTTGTCCTTTTCCCTGAGGTTATATGACTTGGTGCCTTTCATGATTTCAGACAGTGAACTACTCGCTAAGTGGGGCTCTGTTCTTTTTCCAGGGCATTTTAGCTACTATAAAGCAGTGTGTCCACCATGACAGGTGCTCTCTACGTGAACATTTTTGGAGCTATCCAAACAATAATTTTCACTCTTTTCTTAAAATATCTAAAATAAAACAGTACATATTAACAAAGAGCAGGCCCTTTTATATTTGTGTAATTGGGTCTGTTCTTAAAGCTGAGATACTGGTAAATCTAGATGCTTCTACTCCAGAGAATCACTTGATTTCCCTATTTAAGAACATACCCTAAATGAATTATCATATAAAAAGAGAAAATAAAATCTTAAGCATCATGATTAAAGGAAGAAGGGGCTAAGATGATAAGGGCAGAGATCTTGCCAAAGCTATTTCTTCTCTAACCTCTGTATTTTCTTCAGGTGTCTTGCAAATATTCAAAAGTGAAAACACTGATTTATCCTTTCTAAACCCCCACACAGACTTGTTTCCTCCCACATGTCCCATCTTGGTTCATGGCCTCGAGCCTTCCCGAACCTTCATGATCACTGCTAGAGTCTGACTGGTCACCACATCCTCGTGACTCCACCTCCCAATCACTGCTTTGCCTCCTTCCTTTTCTCCACCCCCAAGTCTGTCCTCTGGACCACACATTCTTGATAGCCTCTTAGAGGATCTTCTTGTCCCTAGGTTTGGAGCTTCACTGCAGTCTAGGGGAGATTCCTAAATTGCCCTCTCCCTCTTCCTGGGGGCAGCTCTTCACTGAGACCTACAGACACTGGAGTGTCAGCTCGTTGGAATGGTGTGGAAAGGTTGGTGATAATGAACTCTTCCTCCTGGGGAGCCTCCCTGCCCAAACAGGACTTGACATTCCAGCTGCCCCTTTCTGCTTAGGGCCCGCTGCTCACTCTGCCTGGAAGTGTTTTCCTCCATCTTGTAACCCTAGAGAATTACCCTTAAACCCACCACTAGTTCTGATAACACCTCCTCCAGGAAGCCTTCTGTGACCTTTCTCTCTCACCCACTGCCACCTCAGCACCCCCTTGGACCTTTGACCCTAATTCTATTCTTACACATTTCACACTGTGTTTGTCAAGTTTCAATTGACCACCCTATCTCCCCGGCCACCCTGATGGCTCCTCGGATATGGACACGGGTCTCTAATTCATCTCTGCCTCCCCAGCAAAGCAGCACGATGCCCGGGCACTTGAGATACCCATCGACTATCCAAGCAAATTATGCTCCCAGTTGTTCTTTGCCAACATTCTACCTTGATTCAGTATGACCTCCTACTACTCTATATCCTCCCAGCTTATTTTATTTATTTGAGAGAGAGAGAGAGAGAGTGCATGAGTAGGGGCAAGGGCACGAGAGGGGGGAGGGGCAAACGGAAAGGGAGAGGCAGACTCCCCTCTGAGCGGAGAGCCCTATGTGAGGCTGGCTCCATTCCAGGATCCCGAGATCATAACCCAGGTAGAAATCCAGACGCCTACCCGACTGAGCCACCCAGGTGCCCCGCTCCCAGCCTATTTCATTTTCCAATCTCGGCTGACTCTTATTTTCAATGGATACATGAGGAAGGTGAAGGTCAGAGCACGCAGGCCATTCTTAATGTTGCACTGCTAGGGAATAACAGTCAAAACTCGATCCCAGAGCCCAGATGCTCCAGCACTGCTCTCTGCCGCCTGCCCAAAATGCAAGCAGTGGATTGGGAGCAACTTTTTAAAGGCATAAAACATTACCGCATCTGCATGACCATTCTCCTTCTTTGCATCCTCCCTCAAAGCCCTTTCCTGCCTCTTCTCCACCTGAGAATGTCCTACTCCTACTCCCCCTTCAAAGTAGAGTTCAAATGCCACCGACTTTGAAACGTTTTCTGTTCTTGCCAGTTTGAAATAATGTTTCCCTTTCCATGCAAGCACAGTATTTACACACACACACACACACACACACACACACACACACACTCACTCACTCACAGTCCTACATCTTCTCTTCGATGGCCTTAGTTATTTTCCAGCTCCAACAATGGTTATTTCTGCAAGACTTTCTCCTTCATTCAACCGAAGTGCCACAGTGTGGAGACTGGGTCTTTTCCATCTTTGTGTGGCCACAGCCCGCCCCCAACCCTGCCTCACAATGCTGTGCATGTGAAAGATATTTCACAAATTTTGGTTGAATGAGTGTCGTATTTCATTGGTCTACCTCTGCCTGAGAACGGGGGTTTTGAAATACCCTTGCCCTGGCAATCTGAAAATAAGGATTGTACCATGTACTTGGCTCAACTGTACAATTACATCTTGTACGGTACAACTGTTCTTGACAATGTGAGAGAAAGAGAAGAGACTAGGAAGGGGGAAGGCATATGGCATCCGGTGCTGAGTCCTTGAACACCAAAACTAGAAGACAGAGGGAGGGTGCCGGAGAAGGGAGGGAGAGAGAGGATGACTTCTGGCTCTGCAGAGCGTTCCCAGTCAGGAGTGGCACACGGCTCCCCTACGGTGCATGTGGAAATATGTGTGTGCAGCAGGGAGGAGGGCGGTGGGATGAGGCACTGCCTGGGGCCATGGTGGCATCGGTGGTTAGAGCCCACTGACATGCTCCAGACTCCAGAACGCCCTGGGAGGTCCCCCAGAGTGCACTGTCCTGCCCAAAATGCTTATGGGGCCTCTGTTAGTTTTTTGTATTGCTGTCGTGACCAATTAGTACAAACTCAGAAACTCACACAACACATTGTTATGCTGCTGTAGGTCGGGATCTCACCTGGGCCTCAATAGGCTACAATCAAAGTGTCAGCCGGGCTGAGATCTGTCTGGAGGCTCCAGGGGAGAAGCCACTGCCTTACTTTCCCAAGCTTCTAGAGGCCATCCAGTTTATTAGGCTTGTGGCAACCTGCCTCTCTACCTTCAAAGCCGTCCCTAACAGATAGAGTCTGTCTCCCACTGCGTTGCCTGATCTCCCCTTCTGCCGACCTCTTGCACCTCTTGTGATTGTATCTGTCCCATCTGGACAATCCAAGGTCATCTCCCCACATCAAGGTTAGCTGGTTAACAACCTTCACTCCATCTTTAATCTTAACTCCCCTTTGCCGTGTGATATAACACACTTACAGGTGCCAGGGGTGGGGATGTGGCCATTCTCTGCATAAGACAGAGCCCCCACTGAGAAATCCTAGAGGAAACCCCATTCATGCTGGTCAGCAGTGATGACCTTCTGCGTTAGATGGTTCTCCCCCAGCAAATTTCCCTCAGGAAACGGTCCGATCCCAGGGAGCTCCGTAATTTAAATACCCCATGAAACTCTCAGCACCTGGTGAAAACATCACTCCATTCTCGGAGGCCTCAACATTCCTTCCCATTCCTCACTGTACCACTGGAAGCCTGCAGGAGTAGCAGACCTCAGTCTTGAGATCCCTCCTCTTTTATAACTGGAGATGTAAGGCTCAGGTGAGAATTAAGGTCACAGGGAAGCATGTCAGCTCACCACGCTGGGTGAGCCCAGTGCTTTATTAGGTATTTTGACATACTAGGTTCCAAGGCTGATACTGCTAGAAACTTCCAAATATGACCACACAAGAACACATTTACAACTATTTATTACTTATGTAATCTTATGAAAATCAATACCCTACAATAGTCACACATATCCTATGATCCTCTAAAGTGAAAAGAATTCATGGTCTCCCATGCATGACTTGTTCCTTAAAATAGCAAGTTATTATGGCTACCATTGCAAATTGCCAGATGCGTTATGCACCAAATTTTATTTTTTCCTTATGACAATCCTGTTGATTTACTCCCCCTTTACAGATGAGGAAATTGAAGCATAGAGAGATTACATTATTTGTCCAAAAGCACGAGACTAATAAGCACAACCAGACTGTGATCCCAGCTCTGCCAGCCTCCAGAGCATGCCTAGGCCCATAAAAATGCTTTGGCAGAGGCGCCTGGGGTGGCTCTGTTGTTAAACATCTGCCTTCAGCTCAGGTCATGATTCCGAGGTCCTGGGATTGAGCCCCGTATCAGGCTCCCTGCTCAGTGGGAAGCCTGCTTCTCCCTCTCCCACTGCACCTGCCTGTGTTCCCTCTCTCCCTGTCTCTGTCAAATAAATAAAATCCTTTTTTTAAAAAAATGCATTATGGGGAAGAAGAGGCAGACATTGCCCAGAGTTTTGCATGTCTCAGGCTGAGGCTAATTGTTCTGTGGGTTCTGTAAGTCGCTCTGCACTTGTCTAGTTCACCAGGTAGTACAGAGAGCAAAGCCTGCTTTCTCTGTACTGTGTGAACCTTATAGCTTTCTAGGGAACATTTCTGATATTCCTGATAAAAACTTAATCCAGCCATCAGTGCTGAGACCTCAGACTAATTAACCTAAAGTAGTCAGATTAGAGTGGGGTTAATCCTACAATCATTAAAAGTTATTTAGTGTTTCTAGGGAGTTTTTTTTCTTTCTCCCCCCTCTCCCCAGGGAGTTTTGGTAATAAAGAACCCTTAGCTCTTTGTTTCAAGGAGTTTCCCCCCACACACTGGCATTTACCAGTTACAGGGTTTACCAATGATTTGTTGAATGTATGAATAAGTGAAAATAGCACTTAAAAAGTAGATGCTTTAAGAAACCTGGAAATCTATGCTTCTTACGTTAGCAATGGTTATCTCTGGGTTGTAAAATTATAGGTAGTTTTTGTTTATCTGTATTTTCTATTTTTTCCCACAATGAAGGCACTTTTTCCACATATGTATCTTATATAGTGGGAAAAGTTTTTTTTTTTTAAAGACTTTTAAATTAGAAATTGGGCTAGTAAGATAAAGACTAAGAAAGTAGCAAATAAAGCAAGATAGTGAACTCTTGATTATACTTACAATCAGCAATCCTATTCTGACTCAAATGTCACTTAAACCTGATAAAACTTTGTACCTCTGTCTTTGAGGTACATACTAAGAAGGGCAGTTTGGCTTTGGAGAGAAATTATTTTATTATTTGATATTTAATTTCTACCCAAGGGACTTTCTTTCTTTATTCCTCCTTCCATCCCTTCCTCTCTCCTTCCTTCCTTCCTTCCTGAGAGAAAAGAGTGGAGTTGTGGGGTGGGGAGAGTGGCAGAAGGAGAGGAAGGGAGAGAGAGAATCTCAAGCAGGCTCCACACTGGGCATGGAGCTGGACATGGGGCTTGATCTCACAACTACCCAAAGGATTTCTTTACAAACATTTTAATGATGAAATTTTTAATAGAAAAATTCAAACTAAGGTGAATAAAACCTTCAATTCTGAGGTAATTTGAAAATTGAAAATCAAATAAATAGTCTGTATTTTTAAAACTATGCAAATATATTTACTATAGCTCTATAAAAATGGTATTCAATTATATGTGGTTTCATTACATATAACACACATTCTATATTCTATATGGCATTATATGTTATATTTTAAATTTACATAGATACAATAAGTATAGGCATATATAAGCATATATATACTTATACAAATATTTACATGTAATACACGAACATAGGTAAACAAATATGTGCAAATATAAACATAAAATATAAACACACATGCCGAGCACACAATACAGTGAACAGTGATGACAGAGCCCAGCCCTGGGCAGTAATGAGCCACAGACAACGTGGGGCTTCAACCAGACATGGCTGGTCTCAAGTCCTCGCTCCGTCACACTTGTTCCACCTCTTTGAGTCTCCTTCCTCCTGGCGACACCTGGCTCCTCACACCAACCCCCAGAGCGGAAGCTGAGGGGGCAGGCCCAGCAGAGCCCATACTCAGGCATGGCAGCTGTTTCCACATCTTATTCTGACTCTAAATTCCGTACTTTCTACCACACCACCCTCAGGCGCTAGTTTATGTAATTCTCAGTACCCTCTCCTACGTCTATTTCCGTTAGGAAGCTTTGTACCCCGTTCTGCGCCTGCCTTCCCAGTGGGAGGACTTTCCGATCAGATCTCACACCCCGCCTGCCTGTGTCCGGGGACATCGATGGGGCCCGGGCACTGAAGTGATTAAGGCAACCGAGTAAAGCACTTGCCTTTTGATTTCTCCCTAACTTGGCTGTCTGGTGTGACACCTCATCTCTACTTAGTAGACACCGAAGGTCCTTTTTCTTGTCCTCATTTCTTAATTTTTATTTTTTGCCCAAAGAAAATCTAAGGCATTCCCATAAACATGTCAAGAAGACATCTAAAGATGTCCTTCTCATGAACAAATACAGATGTTTTGCCTTTTTAATGAATTCTTGCTAAATAGCTCATACTTGCCTGCTACTAAGATAAAATTTATATAAAAATAAAAATGTCTGGAGTCAGGAGACTGCCTCTCTGAGAGGCTGTCATAGATTCCTTTTAAATACCTGCTCACCAGACACCTGGGTGGCTCAGTTGGTTGAGCGTCTGCCTTCAGCTCATGTCATGATCAAGGTCCTGAGATCAAGTCCTGCATTGGGCTCCTTGCTCAGAAGACAGCCTGCTTCTCCCTCTGCCTGCTGCTACCCCTGCTTATGTTCTGTCTCTCTCTGACAAATAAATAAAAAAAAAACACCTCAAAATATTAAATACCTTTTCATCATTCACAGAATTGACATGAGTCAACTAATAAATGATGGTGCAAATTGCTAGCCTTTCCAAGTAACCAAATACAGAAATGTCCCATCATAACATGATAAGTGAGGAAAGAAAACCAATTGTGTAAATGTGCAGTTCTGCATTAGGAGGTTCATGAAAAATAATCTGTTTTACTGTGTCATAAAACCCACAAAAGTAAAGGTAATAAAACTTACACAATGGACTGTGTCCTGGCGTGAAAGAGTTTCAAATGATTACCATAATAAATGGTGGGCATTCTTTTTTTCTTCTTTTTTTAGATTTTATTTCTCTATTTGAGAGAGAGAAAGAGAGAGAGAGAGAGAATGCACAAGCGGGAGGTAGAGGCAGATGGAGAGAGAGAATTGGATTCCCTGCCGAGCATGGAGCCCGGCTCAGGACTCCATCCCAGGATCCTGAGATCATGACCTGAGCAGAAGTCAGAGGCTTAACTGACTGAGCCACCCAGGTGCCTCTAAATGGTGGTCATTCTCAGCACATCAAGGAACCTTAAATATTCCTTGCAAGTGGCAGCCACCTAACATAAAATAATGAAGCTATTCTTCAAACCAACTTTGTTTAAAGAAGTTTTTTAATTTGCCTCCTTTACTTTTTTAAGTAAACTCTACCCCACCCCCAACATGGAGCTTGAAACTCACATGCTCCACCCACTAAGCCACCCAGGCGCCCCTCTTTCAAACCAACTTTAACTCAACACACTCTACTTCCGGAGGGGCTGGCAATATTATTTTAGCACTGGGATGCAAACAAAGAACACAAAACAGTTCTTGCCCTCAGGGAGCTGCCAGTCAAGAGGGAAAGACAAATAGAGAAATCCGTTAATGCTGAGAAGTATTATAATGGAGACCACAGGAGAAGGACGTGATCCTGCTAGGAGTGTCACTCGGGCTGAGGCTTAAAGGTTGGCAGTAGTAGGGAACTGGGCACCCCAGAAGTCACAGCTATGGAAGGACCTGGATGCACAGAGTGTCAGGGCTCATGGAGAGAAGGGTATGGCTCACATGGCCCATGATGGGGCAAACCCGCTGCCCTAAGGCTTAGGGCAAGAATGACGACAACCACAGAAGAACTTTCTTAAATGTTATGGGAAACGCGGATAGTTCTCTCTGTATATCACTTTCATAGCTAAAATGATGGGAGTATAAATTTCACTTTGGGGGGGTCCCTTGCCCCTACAATCTTTGACGTGACCCAAATTTACTTTTTTTTTCTTTTTAAAGATTTTATTTATTTATTTGACAGTCAGAGATCACAAGTAGGCAGAGAGGGGGCAAGCAGGCTCCCCGCCGAGCAGAGCCTGATGAGGAGCTCGATCCATGAACCCTGGGACCATGGCCTGATCTGAAGGCAGAGGCTTTAACCCACTGAGCCACCCAGGCGCCCCCCAAATTTATTTTATTTATTTATTTATTTATTTTAAAGATTCTATTTATTTATTTGACAGAGAGAAATCACAAGTAGGCAGAGAGGCAGGCAGAGAGAGAGGAGGAAGCAGGCTCCCCGTTGAGCAGAAAGCCCGATGCGGGGCTTGAACCCAGGACCTGGGATCATGACCTGAGCCGAAGGCAGTGGCTTAACCCACTGAGCCACCCAGGCGCCCCCCAAATTTATTTTTGAAGGGAAAGATTCACGGCTCTAAAACATTTTAAAACGCTTTGTCAACTTCACAATGTTGGGAAGTTCACAAATGCAACTGGGATAAACTTCTACCTTTGCCATCAAGAGCTGACATGGTAAATGCTGAAAAGTTCTGTTGACTTGAAACACTCCAAGTATAGGGCAGATGTGGGTGTGTTTCACAGTGCCTCCAGAGTCCGACTCCTTCTTGAGGGCCCTACCACCATGACCTGGTCCATCCCTTTCTACCTGCTAAGTGCAACAGCATCTGAATTGTTCTGGGTCTCCCTGCTCCCATCCTCCTACTCATCTTAGCCTGCTCTCAGCAGAGCAGCAGCGTGACCCCATATAAAATGTCAGAACGTGTCTCTCCTCTGCTGAAAACCTTCCAAATGGATTCCTATCTTGAAGCAGAAGCCAATGCCTCTACAGAGACCCTCCAGCTCTATACGGCCCTCTAGCCCCACGTCACCTCTCTGAGCTCACCTGTCCTTGCTCAGGTCTACTTTCAGGGTCTTGACTTTGATTTTCCTCTTCAAATCCTTTTCGCCCCAGATAGCTTATAGATCTTAGATCTCTCTGTCCCTTCTTTCAAATCTTTGCTCAAATGTCACTTTTTCCAAGGAGGCCTTTCTGACCACCTTATTTCAGATTGCAGCCTCCCTGCCCTTTGGCGTTCCCTCCCTCTCTTCTCGTCTCCTTAGTCATTCCCACCTGGTGGCATCCTATCTAATGTACTTATTTCATTTCCTGGCTTCCTTCTCTAGAATGTAATCTGCAAGAGGGTAGGAATGATTGTGTCTTTGGCTCACGGCTGTATCTCCCAGCTCAACCCAGTGGGGGTCTGGGGCACAGTGCAGAAAGCGAACCATGGGTGGTCCAGCCAAGAACCTGGGTCTTCCTGGGATTTCAATATTTCCTTTCCCTTTGTCCCTGGTTCCTAATGCTCCACTAAAAAAACAAGTTTTGGAGTCGAGACCCTTTCTATGTAGCACAGCCATGAACAAGAAAGTAGAGGGCATTAACAGGGCCCCCTTAATGTACCAACAGCTGGTATGGCCGTTGCTCTCAGGGAACATGACCCCTATACACACATCCTGAGGATCTATGGATTAATGAGTTGGGAGATCATTTACTTTGCCTCTCTGGAGATTCGTTCAGTCAACTTTTGTCTGAGAAACAGTAGATTATGTTTGCAGAATAATGGAGAGGAGAACACTAGTTTGCAAAAACAACTCCTTCACGCGCCGAAAATAGGCACTGATGGATGGGTTCCACCAGCGTGATTTATCATTGTTTCTTCTGCCCAAATCCACCAGCTTCATTTTCCTGTTGACATTTCTCAGGCAATTCTCTCTGCCACAGGTTAATTGGAACTGGGACCTCGAGAGGGGCCTCTGAAACTCATTATCCTGCATCATGGATATGCTTCATGGGAACGTTTACCAGAGGTGAGATTCTAATTTTAAGAACGTGGCCGTGCTGAGTGCCCAGAAATGTTCACTGGGCCAGGAGTTAAGATCCCCGGGGCCTCAGGTGGCACACGTGAAATGACACTTCGGGCTCCTTTTGGTCCTGGGAATAACTAGCTGCATACAAGGTTTAGGAAGCCGAGTGCAAAACCTGGACAATTCAGTAAGCCTGAATGGGAGAGACACGACCTTCAGCAGGACTGCGAATGACTATTAGAAGGAATAAAGATGTCCCTCTCCTATGAGAGTAATCCTTCTTATAGCTGTCTTCTCTTCCTATAATTTTTCACATGGGTGTCAAAAAGGGAAAACACTTCGATACCAAACCCCAGCAGTGGAACCGTCTCAATCTCTGTGGCCCCGGGTATGCAGGAAACCCCAAAGGAAAGGCCGGTTTCCATGGCAAAGTAAAACCAGCGCATGATCAGGTGGGACACAGCAGCCTGCCCGCGAGCAGGAGGAGCACTGCAGAAGTGAACACATGAGGGCTCCCTACAAGGTAAGAAAGCAGCTGTCCTTTGGGATCAGATACCCGAAGAGCTGATCTGAAACTGCGCCATTGGTGAAACCAATCTGTACTTATTCTAAGCAAGTGATGGGAGATACAGAAGCTCTTCGAAGATGGGACCCAAGGGGAAACCCCAGAAAAAGTAATGGCTGACATCCACTGTCCTATCTTTTTACTTTATACATATATTGATTTCGTGTTCTGTTGTGGAGGGAGATGGATTGAAAAACAAAGCAGAACTGAAAGCAGCTGTTTTTCCCCCCCAACCCAAAAAGGGCTTCTGGTAGAAAAATGCTGATTCACTAAGAGGGCAGTGAAACCAGGAACTCACAATGATTCTTCTGCTTCCCAAACCTCACTCCTAGTATAATGCTGCTGTAAGATTCTACCGCAGGGCGTTTGCCAAGGAGAGGGCAGGTCCCTCGAAAGAGTGGTGGATTACCTACAGAGTGCTTACTCTATGTCAGACACTATAAGAAGCCCGTGGTGAAATCACAGAAAGTAAAGCCCCCCAGACTCCAGTTTAGTAGGGGACTTGGGTGGGGCGGACAGGAACAATGACAAATATGGAAGTTTTGTGCCTTCGACTGAGGGCTTTCCTTGGAGCAAAGGGCAAGGGGTGATTACCTCAGCATAGGGAATGGAGAAGGTTTCAGGGAGATGACCTGGACGTGGGTTGTATTGTGAAGGATGCAGAGGAGTTCACCTTCCTTCTGGAAATGGAAGGGTGCAGAGAAGATGGTGATCATTTGACGAGATAATACACAGCCATTCTAATCAAGTGACCTGTATTACACACTAAGAAGCTGGCATCCTGCCTCTAAGTTGTGCTCTGTACAATTTTTTTTTTAAATCTCCAAGGAATGTCTATTAATTTTTTTCATGATAGATGTGGCCAACCAAACTTCATTAATTAAACAGCGTTTGGTTCATTTCCCCACTCGTATTCATTGGAGGCTTCCAAGGAGAAGTTCAGAAGTAGAGCGATCACTACACTGGGTGATGGAAGTCCAGCCCAGAGCAAACAGAGCTGCCGTCAGATGTAGATGGGGTGGCTTTAATGGGGGCATTAAAAATTTGGGGGGGGGCACTTGGGTGGCTCAATGGGTTCAAGCCTCTGCCTTCAGCTCAGGTCATGATCCCAGGGTCCTGGGATTAAGCCCCACATCGGGCTCTCTGTTTGGCAGGGAGCCTGCTTCCTCCATTCTCTCTGCCTGCCTTTCTGCCTACTTGTGATCTCTGTCTGTCAAATAAATAAAATCTTTAAAAAAATTTTGTTCATATCTTCTGCCCATTTTTTGATATGATTTTGATATGATTGTCTGTTTTGTGTGTGTTGAGTTTAAGGAGTTCTTTATAGATCCTGGATATTAACAGATACTTCTCCAATGAAGACATACAAATGGCTATCAGACACATGAAAAAATGTTCATCATCACTAGCCATCAGGGAGATTCAAATTAAAACCACATTGAGATACCACCTTACACCACTTAGAATGGCCAAAATTAGCAAGATAGGAAACAACATGTGTTGGAGGGGATGTGGAGAAAGGGGAACCCTCTTACACTGTTGGTGGGAATGCAAGCTGGTGCAGCCACTTTGGAGAACAGTGTGGAGATTCCTCAAGAAATTAAACATAGAGCTTCCCTATGACCCTGCAATTGCACTACTGGGTATTTACCCCAAAGATACAGATGTAGTGAAAAGAAGGGCCATCTGTACCCCAATGTTTATAGCAGTAATGGCCACGGTCGCCAAACTGTGGAAAGAACCAAGATGCCCCTCAACGGACGAATGGATAAGAAAGATGTGGTCCATATACACTATGGAGTATTATGCCTCCTTCAGAAAGGATGAATACCCAACTTTTGTAGCAGCCTGGATGGAACTGGAAGAGATTATGCTGAGTGAAATAAGTCAAGCAGAGAGAGTCAATTATCATATGGTTTTACTTATTTGTGGAGCATAACAAATAGCATGGAGGACAAGGGGAGTTAGAGAGGAGAAGGGAGTTGAGGGAAATTGGAAGGGGAGGTGAACCACGAGAGACTATGGACTCTGAAAAACAATCTGAGGGTTTTTAAGGGGCGTTGGGTGGGAGGTTGGGGGAACCAGGTGGTGGGTATTGGAGAGGGCACGGATTGCATGGAGCACTGGGTGTGGTGCAAAAACAATGAATACTGTTACGCTGAAAATAAATGAAAAAAATTAAAAAAAAAAAGAATAGCAAATATGAAAAAAAAAATGGGGGGGGGGAGTACATTTAAGAAAGCTATTGGTGATCTGGTACTGAGGACACCAGACAGGGGGCCTCTATTGGCGCACACGAGTGCTTCCCACATCTCTTTGCTTTTTCTCACTTCCTGGCAAGTCCTTCCTAGGTCTCTGGGCTCTTGCTGCCTCTTCTTGAGAGCAGCCCTTAGTATTCTATGGTTCCAAGCAAAAGAAACTTTCTGGCTAACATGGAAAAGGGAACTTATTGGAAAGAAATGGGGCAACTTCCTTTTTCGAAGGAAAATCAAGAATTGGGTTAAGAAACAACAGGTATAGGGTCCTCTGAGGGTCTAGGCAGCAGGAAGTGATGGGCTATCTCCCTGCAGGGCCAAACAGCTCCAAGCTCCAAGCTTTTTTTTTTCCCCCTTCTGTTTTGGGGTCATTTCACTCAAATTCCCAAGGCCCAGGAGAGAGACAGAGTCTTCCTTCAACTGTGTGGTTTATGATAAAAGAAGCAGAGATCGCTCCCCTCCCCCACCCATGGAAATCAGGATGCCCCTAAGGGAAGAGGAACCCCTCCCCCACAAGGTCTCCCTCTAGAATCAGGGTAACAACCTTAGAGCGACACCTCACCAGGAAGTCCTTTGATTAAGATGGTCAAGGAGAGATGGTACACATGTGCCTGGAGTTGGGGGCGGGGGGAGGGCAGCACTTTACAGAACCACACTCTAACTAAGCATGACAGTGCCGAAGAACTACCGACGGGGAACCCCTGAGTCTGTCTGACAGATGAAGTTACATTTGAACATTTTAGAAGTTCGAGGGTAGTGAGTTCCTTCTAGACTTGTTGATGTCTCGAATATGGTTCTCCCCCTTATGGAAGCCAAATGGTTAGGAGAGTAGGTAACCAGAAACCTGGAAAAATCTATCCCAGAAGATAACAAGATGGTAGCATTGCAGTGTGGTATTCAAACCTGGGTCCACATCAACTTTATCATGGTTGCCTGGATGGGTTAGCCTGTTCATTGTGTGTTAAGTATGGGATGTATAAAATGGGACACTATTTACCCACATGGGCATAGTCCTGAAATTACTTATTTTATAAACTATTATGAAACTGTGCTAGGGATTCCTGTGGTCGATGTGAAGGTGGGATCCATGAGGGAGCAAAGAGAAAAGTAAATTCCGTTAGTCCATTCCAGTGGTCCCATGTATCAGGCAGTGAGTCTGACAGAAAAGGGCTCTGACTGCTTCACGCGTGGCGCATGTTTCTCAACTTGTCATTGAGCTTCCAAGGTTTTTATTTCATGGCTCACTTTCCTGTTTTGAGTATTCCCTGGTCCCCTCCCACATGACTTAAGTTCTTACTCTCTAGCTGTGACCTTTGCACCCCACCTTGAGACTGACTTAGGTTCCCACCAGCTATGACTTTTGGCTGTTTCAAGATTAACATCCCAACTTACAGGATTAGTTCAGGGCCCTGTAATTAAGTGGCCAGTGTTCCATTCAGGAGCCCTGATCCCTTAAAAGGACCCAGACGATGACTAAAAAATCCATGTTCCTTAAGTGATATTTGGCCCTGAAGTTCAGTGGGAGTCACCCCCAGGCCTCCATGTGTGCTTTCCAGTGTTTATGCATAAACACTCTGCCGCTTCTAATAATTTCCCTATTTTTTCCATTTCATTGAACTGCAAGGCAATATTTTCATGTCCTTTTGAAAATCTCTTCCAAGGTTCCTTTAAATGATGGGTGAAATGATTTCTATAAATAACTTGCAAATCAATTTGTTCGGCTTGTAGAGATCTTGATGAAGAAAGGTGCTATTAAATGTGAAAAATCAAAAACTCCATTTGGTGGAGAGCAGGCTCCTGGTATTGTGGGAGAAGAGCCCTGGATATAGAGCAGCCCAAACCTAGGCTTTTATGATCCTGGCTTAGTGCCTATGTGGCCTCTGGTGAGTCCTATCACCTCTCCAGAACCTGTTTCTTCTGCAGATGAGGGAATAATATCTCTGCAGTTGCACTGTAGCAGAACCAAAATGAGGGGACCCATGCAAATGTTGCTGATAAGATACCAGCCACCTTTGAGTAGGTAGGCTGAAGATACTTTCATTAAATCTGAATTTGAAAGCAAAATGGTGATTGAGGTCCATGGGTAATCGCTGGGCATTTTTTTCCAGTTTCAAAAAAGAGTGACACTTCAGTTACATTGACTGGAAAGCAAATTTCCTTAGAATGGGTTTTGTTTTTATCTTCACTTTCAAGATGCAAATCAGAATGTGTTTCTGATGAGTAATGTTCACTGAGGAAATATACTAGGCGTGCATGGTATAATTTTTTTTTTAATCATTTCACTGATTCTGGGTTCTTATCTATCTCCAACATTCATGTCTTTCTTGAAACCGCAGACATGTCTGTAATTTTGCGTGTCTCCTGATGCCGTGCTCAGAGCTCCCGGAATCTAAATTCTCTAAATTGGTTAATTTGAAGAAATATAGTGTCTCATAGGGTTAAGCGGCAGACGGTGAGAGCTACCACTGAGGACATAAGATAAATTAGAGTGGTTCAAATCTGACAGAAACTTGAGACTTTAAATTCTATGAAATGAATTAAGGTACATTTATTAAAACCAGACATCTATAATGAAGGAGACTTTTACTAATGTGGAGGAGAAAGAACACACATTAGGCACCACACTGACACGCTGGGCACATTCTTCATTCTGAAACAGCCACTCCAACGTGTCCCAGGTCATGCTTCTCAAAGCGTCTCAGAGCTCCCAAGTTTGTCATCTCACGGCTCACCTCCCTTGGCTCTTTCTTCATTGTTTTACTTATTCTTACTTCATCATATTTTCAATATACACTCATAAAACCGGTATCATTGCCACTTTCCAGAAGAGGTGACTGAGGCTTGGTGTGGCTAATTAAGTGGACTGAACCATAAACAGTGAAGCTTTCCTAGCTCTTCTCCAGAGAAGGAAGGGCAATGGTTACACTAGGACTTCCCAAGGAGGGAAAAACAGCTACTAAATCAGCCATTTAATCGTACATTTTTTTTTTCAAAGGTTTGAGCTTTTCTCCAAAGGTCATGTTCTTAGTGTACTCAATTTAGTCTCAATAAGATTGATCTGGCTTGGATGATTTGATATCCTTACTAGTAAGAGGAGCTACTGAGAGAGATTTGGATGCTAAGGAGTTACAGAGCAGATCTATCAATATATCTGACGAATGTTTGGAATATCCATCCTCCCACTGTGGTAATGTGACACATGACATCGTGTTTATTATAGTTTTCAAAGAGTAAATACCACAGCCCAGTTGACACGAAGGGGAAAGGGCATGCTGGTGTGACGCATCTAATGTAACCTTCATCACAGGCAAAGCCTTCCACTTCTGGCCACCTGTCATTGAGTCAGGCCCTATGTGAGATCTGATGCTTTCTCATGCCCAGCATCTTCTTCTTTTCTTTCTGGAAATAGCACCTTGTCTGTCTTGGAGGACCCCTTTCTTGTCTACTGTGAGTCCATTTTATTTTGAGGGGGGATCTCCCCCACCTCCCACTTCATGGGAGCACTCAGGCCTGTTAATGCATCTCACCTCCTGGTCCAAGACTGGGGTTGTTGGCCAACCCACTGGGAAAGAGGAGCTGTCTTTCTTTTGAGGATTGCTGGGTTCTGAATGTTTTTGTCATCCCCAAATTCAGATGTTAAGCTCCTAATGCCTGATGTGATAGTATTTGTAGGTGGGGTTTGAGGTGGTGCTTAGGTCAGGAGGGCTCCACCCTCTTGAATAGGATTCATGTTTGTATAAAAGAGACCCCATAGAGTTCCCTAACATCTCTCACCTAGTGAGGACATGGACAGAAGGCACTGACAAAGAATCAGGAAGTGGGATCTCCCCAGACATCGACTCTGTGAGTACTCTGATCTTCGATTTCCTGGCCTTTCGGAACTACGAGAAATCCATTTATAACCTACCCAGTCTCCAGCATATTTTGGTAGAGCAGCGCAAACAGACTAAGATGGGGTGTTAAACTGATGCGACGTCAGCTGAGAACTGCTGGTGGCTTCTTGTTTACTTGTTCAGTGCTTACTCTTGTTTCCAAAGAGCCTGCCTGAGAATGAAGCAGGGTGTCCTAGGGAAAAGCAAGGGTGAGTGCTAGAGACGGACAGAGGCCCAGATGGTAATGCCTGATGCCTCTTGAGCTCTAGCCAGGTCTGAAGCCACCGGACAATTCTGCTTGAAAAACTACAGCGTTTTCTTTTTAAAACTTGTTGCTTAAACAAATACAAATGATTCTGATTCACATGCCAGGCTCATACATACTTTCCCTTCCTCCCTAGCCTATCCCCGGAAGTATAATTTCCACCCATTTTCCATGACATGGAAGCTCAGCAAAGACAAATCATTTGAACAAGGCCATGCTCCAACTCTGGTTAGGAGTGAACTTGGAATCCAGTCCGGTTCCAAATCCTCTTCCTTGGCAATTCTCAGGATATCCCTCCGATGCTCAATAATGGATATTCCCAGTGCCAAGTGGATCTTGGTAGGATTGAAAAGTGTGAATTGGGTGTAGCAGAGGCACCAGCAAGGGAAGTCTATTTCCTTTCTCTGTGTATGAGTGTGTGCGTGTGCACTGGCAAAAAAATAAAAAGCACCACATTCAAACAACAGGGGCAGGTGACAATTGGTTCAATAGTGAACACCTCCAAAGCTGCCCAGGATAATTTCAGACACCAAAAGCCTATCACAAGGTTGGCCCACTGGCAACACTGCACCACTCCTTTCCTGAAGGGGTAACCAAGAAAGAACGAGAGGATCCTACAGACCTATGTAGAATGCACCTGCCTATAACAGACGCTTTGGAGGGGGTCTTTGGTCCACACAGCCACAGGGAACATTGAAGAGCCAGAGGTCCAGGGAAGGAACGATGCTCAGTGTGGCTGCTCGCCAACCCCCCATGATTCACATGAGTGGGGCTCCTACAAGGCAGGCCCAGGCTGTGAATCCACTACCCATGGGAAAGAGAACATTTTATGGCCACGCAAAGATACATGAGCAGAGGAGGTTAGCAGAAAACAAGGGACCCCAGGGACTCAGTCTTCCCCGGGCTTGTGGTGACCAGAGACCATCGCAAAGGTTGTATTCACTCAGCATTAGACCTCCTCATACCATGGTCATGGTTTCTTCATGTCTGTGTACCCTATATTATTACTAACCTAGGGCTTTTCTTTAAGTGGAGTCACTTTTATTTAAATACTTCCTTGCTGATTCTAGGTAATAAATTTGGAGAAATGAAGAAACCAGTTAATTTACTTTTTCTAGTATACATTAAAGCAGGCATGTAATCATGAAAAATGTTTGTCATACTACCTAAATCCTTTCAAGTGCCATCATGGTGTTTATGCTACCCATGCTGAGGTATGTCTATAGAATGATGACTATAAGACCACACACCCCAAGTAAGACAAGCCACGTGTGGAGACCACCGTTTTTCCCCTGAATTGTTGAGTAGTCCCAGGGAGCCTTGAGTTTCAGTGTTGTTTGCACAAACCCATCTTTTTCTCCTCCCCTCTGTTCAGACATAGCTCCAAAGCCTTAGGCTTATATTCCAAGCAAGGATGGATCTACAGGCAAATATAAAACTCAGAACGCAGAGTAAAACAGTCAGATGTGGGACCATCTGCCTCGTCTATTATCTCCTATCCACAGGCAGGAGTAAAGAATGACCAAGGGGTTCACTGCATTATCCCATCTCTAGAGACAGTGGATATAAATAACAGACTTATGTCATAAGTGAATGGGAATTATGTACCCATAATTTTACTCCACCAAGGCTTAGTAGGAACCATATCAAGCAGAAATAAGCCATCTATCTTTAAGAGGCACAAGATAATTGCCACCTGAACTTTGGCAAGAGAACATTTTCAACAGTGATGGGCTTCAACAGTGTCCCCCCAGCCCCCCACCATCTCAGTTTTATAGACATGAACAAGGACCTGATTTGATTTTCTTCACGTCATACTTGAAAAAGCATGACTGTAATGTAGACGTTGTTTGATAGTGGACAACAATACTATAATATCACAAGACAAAACTGAAAGTCTTTCCTTTTTATTCCTGAAATTAACACGTCTTAGCTTCTCTGTGGATAAAATATGCCAGGAGTAAAGCAAAAACATGGTTTTCCTTCTAAATGGGTAGGGAAAAAAATGCCTCATAGATTGTGACTTCAGACAGAACAATTGCTTCTCTTCCTTCTAATGATCATTCTTTGTCCTCTCAACTTGCTTTATTTTTCCTCCCAGCACTTGTCATTATGTGTCACTATCTTATTTGCTGGGTTTACTGTCTCTTTCCTCCCCTAGACTGTCTGCTGTATGAGGACAGGGACTTTTCTTCTTCACGTAGTGTCCCCAGCACCCAGCATACTAGCACCTAGAAGGTGCTCAATAAACATTTGTTAGATGAATGAACATTGATTAATGACCAACTGTTTATAATGACCAAATCCTCTCATATTGCAGGCTCTACTCGTCAGTTATCAGATCTGAAAAATATATACCTGTTAGCCATTTGAGCTTTGGCGAAAGTCACTTAATCATATAACTTCTCACAGTTTATGTCTGTCTACAGGATGGAGACACTTCAACTCATACGGCATTATGAGAATAAAACGAATGAACGTCCATGAAGTGTTGTTCTCTCTCTGTAAGCATCTGTGTGTATCTATCCACGGGCCTATCCGTGTATGAGTGATACAGGATCTGCTCCATAGCATCTGAGCCATAAATGTTTATAAGTTTATTCACTTTGCAGTCCTTGATTTTACAACAGAATGGGATTATTTCTTTTCTGGTTGTTGGTGGCCCTGTCCCAAACCAAGGACAGGTAATCAATAGAAGAAAGCATTACTTTTATATAACTTAACTCTTACTTGTTAAGTATCTCTAATATGAAGAGGTTTAAAAACACAGTGTTCTCCCTAGTCAAGTACATTTAGAGGGCAAAAATAGAACAGGACATTGACGAGACTGGGAAGCACAGCATATGTCTTTTCAGTGTCTCCTAAAAGGTCAGTTTTGTTTTTCAGGTGCTTCTCACATACAGAAAATAAGAGGAATTTGAGTTTTCAAAAGGTGATTCACAAGGCACTTTTTCTTTCTTTCTTTTTTAAGTCATACTGCCTGCCTTCCCTCTCTTCCTCCTTCCGTCCTTCCTACCCTTCGAAGTGTCTTTGCTCATTAACTAGAATTAAATTTTGTGGTTGTTTTCATGTAAGATAAATATCTAAAAAACTAAGTAGGTCAGAAGGAGGGGGAAATGGCCATGGAATCAGTGGGAGGAAAAAAATGGTCATAGAAGCTTTCCCAGAAGATTAATGTATATTAAGTCCTCTTCAAATTAGGATTTTTACCACAAAGGTCAAATAAACCGGTTGAGCTATAACACAATTGCCTGTTCAAATGTGGTCAACAGTACGTGCTACAAAGACCCTGAATCATTACAGTGTCTATTCTAAATAAATATGTTTTTAAAACATTAGAAAAATAATGGCCTATTTACACAAGAAAATAATAAATGGTGGAATTGCAACGGACAGGGTAGAGGTATTCTTATAGATTACTGTCTTAGCAATTATTTTCCCACCAGTTTAAATGCCTCTAAAGTTATCTTACATGAGGAAGGGCCACAAACAAGAATTTTACAGATTACATTTACCTAAGCATTTATTCTCTCCGGCAGTGGAGAATTTTCCTTCAGCTTTATATCTTCTTTAAGAACTGATTTGTTGGGGCGCCTGGGTGGCTCAGTGGGTTAAGCCGCTGCCTTTGGCTCAGGTCATGATCTCAGGGTCCTGGGATTGAGTCCTGCATCGGGCTCTCTGCTTGGCAGGGAGCCTGCTTCCCTCCCTCTCTCTGCCTGCCTCTCTGTCTACTTGTGATCTCTCTCTGTCAAATAAATAAATAAAATCTTAAAAAAAAAAAAAAGAACTGATTTGTTGTTCAGAGGGGAAAACAAAATATATATAGTTAGAGAGAGGGAGAGAGGGAGCAGGGAGGGAAAGAGAGAATCTTTTTTTTTTTGGAGAGAGAGAATCTTAAGCAGGCTCTGTGTCTAGCATGGAGTCCCACACAGGACTCGATCCCACAACCCTGAGATCATGACCTGAGCCAAAATCAAGAGTTGGATGCTCAACTGACTGAGCTACCCAGGTGCCCCAACAAGATACTTTTTCCAATACTTGTTCGATCAAGGATTTACAATTTATTTTACTTATATTCATGGAGAAAGAGAAGCCTACAGGAAAAGTAACAGGCTAGAGACTTTTTAAAGATGGATGCTGACCACAAAAGAAAGAAAAGAATTGATTAGATGAATATGCACAGTTAGTATGTATCAAGGGTTGAAAATGCATACACCAAGAAGTGCATTTTAATTTGCACACATTTTGGGGCACCTGGGTGGCTCAGGGCATTAAGCCCCTGAGATCAAGACTCTTGATCTTAGGTCTTAATCTCAGGGTTTATAAGTTCAAGCCCTGAGTCTGGCTCCACGCTGGGTAGGGAGGCTAACTTAAAACAAAAACAAAAACAAAAACAAAAAACCCTGCATGTATTTTTTATACCACTTTTGGAAATTTATCTTAAAGAATTCAATATGCACAAAGATACACTATGCAAGGACAATGATGCCAATGTAGGTCATAGAGGTAAAAATTTGCTAATCCTTGTTCCCCACACTTTTCAGGTGTGTGAGACTACCCTATGGAGAGAGGGGCCTGAGTGTCAGGACTTTTAATCTGGGAGGCAATGGAGGGATACCAGACCCAGCCAAGGGCTGGCAAGGAGTACCAGGAGAAAATGGAGGACAAAGGAAAAGGCTGCCCTCATTCCTTCACCAGGCTGATTTCTCTGCTCCTCCTCCACCAGGAATAGGACCCTGGAGGAGCCCCTCTGGAGAAAGTGGATGACCCCAGAGAAGTTCTCTAAGGGACTTAGTGTTGGAGGAAATAAAAGGGCCAGGCAGCCACTTATTCATCCTAAGCAGAGGGGGTTGTCCCCAGGGGACACGTGGAGACATCTCTGATTGTCATAACTCGAGAGAGGTACGTGACTCCACTGGCCTGTCATGAGGAGAGGCCAGGGAAATGACTAGGCATCCTACAGTGCACAGAACAGATGCCCCACAATGAATTGTCCAGCCCCAAAGGCCAGTGGGGGTCCTGCTAAGGAACCCTGTCTTCGAGGGAAGCGCACGGGTCAGAGTCTGTCCCCTTTCCCCATCACTCATGCAGGACCTCAACCGGTTCTTTCAGACTTCATCCTTAAATATGAACGGCTGACCCTTCACCACACATTTGAGGAAAGTCTACCAGTGAAAGTCAGGGGTGAAAACAAATACCAACCTCATAAGAAAAATGACCTAATATGAACAAAGGATTGGAGGAAACACGGAACATGCAAAACGCTTAAAAAGAAAAACTGTAATTGGCACAACTGAGCCTAATGTGCCATTATGCAACATTCAGCAAATTTGCAGGTGAACAAACTGTGATCCAGCATTTCTATCACAGGGATTTTTCTCAGAGGGACTCCTGGGCCAGGAGCTAGGTCAGGTGCACAGATTACCTATGGCAGCCTTGCTTGTTAGCAGAAACAATCTTTTTGTTCCCCCCAAAAGAGAACAAATAGATTAGTTGCAGTCAGTTCATATAACGGAATACTGTAAACCACTTCAAATGAATCCTCTATTTCAATATAGGTAAATCACACAAATCTAATGTTGGCTTTAAAAAAGCCAATTGTGGTAGACCCTGTTCATTAAGACACTATTTACATAAAGTTAGAAATATGTGCAACTTTCCTATGTATCCTTTAGGAGTTGTATCCGTCCACTAAATCTGTAAGGCCATACATTTTAGCTATTTACCAGATTCAGGATGGAGATCACCTCCAGAAGGTGGATGGGAAGGAAGCATGACTGGGAGGGGCATGTGGAGAATTGTGGCTTTGTAATGGTTCATTTCTGATATTATTTATTTATTTATTTATTTAATTCATTAAGAAAAATATTTTATTTATTTGTCAGAGAGAGAGAGAGAGCACAAGCGAGGGCAGAGGGAGAAGCAGGCTTCTCACTGAGTAGGAAGCCTGATGTGGGGCTCGATCCCAGGACCTTGGGATCATGACCTGAGCCAAAGGCAGTTGCTTAACCGACTGAGCCACTGGGAGTCCCTATTTTTGGTATAATTTAAATTATATGATATAAAAATTATTTTTAATATCTTCAGAAAGATAAAAGAAAATATTGCATCCAAATAAAAAGTACTGAGTCTCATTCATGAAGTAGGAATTTCAAAAAATACAGTTGTTATAAGAATATTTACTGCATAATCAATTTATCCCATGCTTTGAAATCTAAAATAAAAACATATAGACTTTCTTTAAAAATCTCTGTAGTTTGATTTCAAATACATAATTTAAATTTAACCCCAGTGGCATCATTCTAGAACAAACTGAATTTTTCTTTTCTAATAACAGAGTATATAACTGAGTCGTATACCTGTTTGGAAAGTTCTATGGGTTGGTCCCAATAGACCATATTGCCATGTCCAGCCATTTTCTTCTAGATGTTCACTATGTTAAGTATTAGGGGGAAATGATGAATTGCTACAGAAGAGAAACTGATTATATTTTAGGTATTTAGCCGTCATGGTCCAAGATAGAAACTCTAAGAATTAAAAAACAACATGTTGGGGCGCCTGGGTGGCTCAGTGGGTTAAGCCTCTGCCTTCGGCTCGGGTCATGATCTCGGGGTCCTGGGATCGAGTCCCGCATCGGGCTCTCTGCTCGGCGGGGTGTCTGCTTCCCCCTCTCTCTCTGTCTGCCCCTCTGCCTACTTGTGATCTCTGTCTGTCAAATAAATAAATAAAATCTTTAAAAAAAAAAAATAAAAAAAAAATAAAAAACAACATATTTGTCAATGTTTAAAATCTCATCAATGAACTCAGCCCCTTAGCTAATTGATTGCATCAAAGGCTTTTAAAATTGTAATAACAACTTCTGCCATTACATAACAAATGTCTTTTTCTTTGGCACTAATTTGTTCTAACCAGAGAAATCATTTGGGAATTGAGAAAAGCATAAAAGTCTATCATTTTTAATTGTATAAATAAATGATGAAAGTTGTGAGTGGATTAGTTTTAATTTCCTTTTCCAGCTTGGCTAAAATTGTCATTTTAATTGTCATTTTAGAAACCTCGTCTATTTTAAAATACTGTATGCCAAGGAATGAAACGTTTAAAGATACACATATTTAGCAGGTTAAAATATTTTAGTATATGTGCTGATGAAGTGAGCACTTAGCAGGTTAAAATAAACATGTTTCATTATTTAGGAAGAAAAAAGAGTCCCAAAGAAGAGACAATTTGTACTTTCCAGTTTTCACTGGCTTCCTAAGTATTCATTTAAATTGGCTTTGCAAACTGAAGTGACTTCACCACTTTTGGATATGATTGCAAAGTTCATCTGAAAAACTCATTTGTAATCTAATCATTGCTTCATACATAGTGTGCTTCCTCTAGAAGTGAAAACTCTATGCTTCTTGATTAATAAATATATACTGAGACCATGACTGGCGACAAAACAAAGCAAAACACAAAGGACCCAAAATGTTTTAATATGGAAGATTTGTACGCAATTTAATTTCCCCAGCTAGTTATTTAAATTTATTCTAGCAAGTGCCTATAAGGTGAGGAAGTTAGCATAGCTGTGTTTACAAAAATAAAACAGTGACCGAGAAGATGCCCTCTAAAATGAGATCTGTAAGATCTTTTCCAGCACTAACGGCTCATTCCCCCATCCTCCCATCACGAATGACCCCTCCTTCCCTGCCTCTGTTCCTGATATGTCCTGTGGCCATGCACTGTGTTAGACTCTGAGAATAGAGAGAGAAACCATATGAAATGGGCTCTAGCCACAGAACATTGCATGAGAAGGGGGGCAGGAACTGTAAGCCCCCTTTAAGGTTTCTAATATATATGGACTTCTCCACACTCTGCAGGAGAGGGACAGGCCCCGTCCAGGTGACATGTGCTCGGACACAGAGACTTTTGTGGAAGCTACAGCCTTTCTATGGCTTTTAGTTCAAGCAGCATATCATACCTCATTTCCATTCATTTATAGTCAGAGACATGGAGGCACAGAAATGTGGTCTAACTCATTGAAAGTCACAGAGCAAGTCGGTAGACCAAAATTAGGACATAAGCTCTTTAGTAATGTTTTCAACAAATGTATTGGGAACCTGGCAGATGTCTGGCACAGAGCCAGGAACTGAGGACAAGAAAGATGAATATGACCCAGTTCCTGCCCAGAGGTGTTCTTGTTCTCACGCAGGCATTGGCTTGATGTGGGAGTTCTGGGAATGTTTTAACATTTGATTGTTTTGGTACCCACCGCTGGATCTCTGAGGATGGCAGAATCATATGTGTTTCAGAACCCCTGAGAAAATACACATGCAGAACAAGTTCAGCTTGGCTATCATCTGTATAATGCCAAGTAGAAGAGTTTTTTCCCACCAATCACTCTTGCAAAGGTTTAAAAGTAACAACACCCAAGAGGGAGAAATCACCTCTCTCATCCACTGCTATTGGAGATGTAAATTTTTACGTGTAGATACCAAAACTGCAGCATGTAACAGCTGTAAACCATGTAACAGTTTACAACCAAGAATGACTTCTATGTTCAACAGCAAGTGAATGTTCAAATAAATTACGGTTATGTTCTTGTAATATTATAGTACGTGAGACAGTTACTTAAGATGAGATAAGGACATGGGATTCTACCCATCATCTAATGTTAATTAGAAAGCCTGGGTATTGAACTCTATACAACATGGTCTTACTTAAAAAAAAAAAAAATACAATATGCAGGGCACCTGGTGGCTCAGTGGGTAAAGCGTCTGTCTTAGGCTCAGGTCATGATCTCAGGGTCCTGGGATTGAGTCCCGCATCGGGCTCTCTGCTCAGCAGGGAGCCTGCTTCCCCCCACTCCCGCCTACCTCTCTGCCTACTTGTGATCTCTCTCTGTGTGTCAGATAAATAAATAATCTTTAAAAAAAATACAATATGCATGCATATCTGCGTTACAGGTACTAGAAGGAAATGTATCAAGATAATACTTGTGATCATTTCTGGGTGGTGATATTACAGGTGATTTTTCTCTTCTTTTTTTCTATATTGTCCAAATTTTCTGTAGGCAGACCCCATTAATTTAATAATTAAGAAAACAATTAAGTTTCAGTTATTTTTTTTCAGATCAGATTGATTCTCTGACATGAACTTCTGCTACTAACTGGTTTCAGGTGCCATGACTCAGCCCCTTCTGGTCTGGACACAATGATGGAATGAAAAGACCGTGAGACCCGAGCCTTACAACCCAGATCTGTTTTACTGCTTACCAGTAGGATGTCTTTGGGAAAAACAGTTCTGAACTTTTGTAATTTTAGCCATTAAATGTGGCAACTGATATCTGCCCACAGATGAAATTTAAAGAGAGCATAAGATGGCTTTTTTATTTTCAGAGAGAGAGAAAGAGAGAGCGAGAGAGCAAGCATACGGGCACATGTGGGAGAAGGGCAGAGGGAGAGAGAAATCTTAAACAGACTCCATGATGAGTGCAGAGCCAGACACAGGGCTCGATCTCACGACCTTGAGATCATCACCTGAGCTGAAATCAAGAGTGGGACGCTTCACCAACAGAGCCACTCAGGCGCCCCAAGATGCTTTTGAAAAACATTCTATAGATGTAAGTTACACCTTCTGTGAGAGACAGACAAGAGAGTATAGATGCTAGAATCAGACTGAGGCGCAAATCCCATCTGACCGACTTTCAGTTTCATGGCGTTCGTCAAATTATGTAACCTCTTTGAACCTTCGCCTCAGCCTTTGCCCAGTGGAGTGTCAGTGCCTTCCCCAGGGGGTCAGTGAGAACCAAACACCTGCTCAAAGCTCATGGAAGGCTCGTTTCCTTCCTTTCTTAGGCTCTGCTTTTCACAGCTACATCCCTACTCTGAAACAAGGTTAAACCAAAACCAAATCCCGAATTCCCCTCCAGCATCCAGCACCTTCTGTTCTAACTTTACAACATATTTATTTTTGGTATGTTAAAAATGTATAGCTCTTTTTTTCCCCTTTCTCTGCCTGTTAGTGGTCTGAACCAGCAGCACAGAGTCAGTGCAGCTTGGGAAAGTCAAGGTGAGGATGCGGACAGAGTCTAAGAGAGTCACGCAAGCCTGAAGTCGGCCACACCAAGGCTCCGAAATCTGCAGCACCTCCCATTAGGACAGACGGAGTAGGAAGGGTGAACGTCCCTGCTTTCATGCATGGAAGTTATTTCAGCCTGTTATGTCTCCTTAGGTTTGGGACTTATCTCAATATACATGTGACATTCTGTAAATGTGCAGAGCTCAAACTTCCTCAGGCTCGGCTTCTCTAGTGTCAGTTGACAAGTGCACATCTCAAATGTTTCCTTTAATTAACCTTCTGCATTTTCAGATCAATTTTCTCACTTCCTCCTGGTGTTATTGCTATTCTAAGGAATGCAGACCTAAGGGATCCACATCTCAAGGCTCCAAAGATTCATACGCCAAGCCTGGAACTCTGCACAAAGTTGATCCCAAACACGTCCTTGGTGTCTTCTACACGCCCAAACTTAAAAGTTCAAGGGCTAAGATGAAAGTATCAGGGGATCCAGACCTAACTTTTAGTTTTTGACCTCTGGGCTTCCTTTTGTAAGAATCTTTCCTTATGGAAGCATTGAAGATTTTTGAGAAAGGGAGCAACCCACATATGGCCCCCCCACCCCCACATTCTGGAAAAATTACTCTGTAAGATGCTGGGAGAATTCCTGCAAGGACTGATCCAAAGGGGTGGTGAGCCGGGAGGCAGATTAGACAGCAAGAGCCAAAGAAGGGCACATTACGACGGACTGTTGGTGTCCTGTCCATTTCCCTGGAGTCTGGGCATGTTAGCGGGTTCTGGCTGATTTTGGATTGCCAGGGTCTTCCCCGCTTTACCAAAGAGCTGAGGGATTCACACTCCCATGCCCAGCAGACTCAGCCAGATAAATGACAGGGGTTAATATATAAACATCCCAATTTCCTTGTCCTCTGAGCAGAAGAACTCCGTGGCGTGTTTTATTTGTTTCCTACTACTGTTGTAAAAAAATGGCCACACAACACAAATCTGCTTTCTAATAGTTCTGGTGATCAGAACTCCAAAATGGGTCCATAATGGGCTAAAAATCAAGGAATTGGTAGAGCTGGGTTATTTCTGTAGACTCTGAGGGAGAATCTATTTCCTTGCTTTCCAGCTTCTAGATGCTGCCTGTATCCTTTGGCTCTTGGCTCCTTCCTCCATCTTCAAAGCCAGCAGCTTAGCACCTTCAAATCTCCTTTGACTCTGGACCCTACTGCCTCCCTCTTATAAGGAGCCTTGAGATTATTTTGGACCTACTTGGATGGTCTAGGGTAATCTTCTCAAGATCCTTAATTTAGCCATATATGCAAAGTCTCTTCTACCATATAAGGTAACATATTCACAGGATCTGGGGATAGGTCATGGCCATTGGTGGGGGGGGCATTATTTGGGCTACCACAGTGTGTTGTACACTGTCACCCAGGTTCCCCCTGGGGAATAAGCTCTAATCACCCCCAGTGGTGGTGGCTTTATAACACACCGTATTTGTGTGTTTTCCCTTCCTTGCTAACTTCTCAGCTGTCCTATCACTCTGCCTGCTCTTGGTGTTTTCTGGACCTCCCAAGTAAACTACCTGCACTCCAAGCCTTGTCTTGGGGTCTGCTTCCAGGGGAACCCAAACTGAAACCAAAATTATGAAGGCAGAAGCTTATGGTAGACAGAAGGAGTAGTCAAGAAAGGTGAACTGGGCCACTGTGGGAGAATGTTAAGTCTGGGGAGTCAGAAGGGCATCTGAGTTTGAGGAAGAGATACTGAGTTCTGTTTTAGTTGGGGTGACATCAGGATGACAAGGTGGAAAGAGTAAAGGAATAGAATGTCTCTGATGAGGTTTTAAGGTTTTAAGACACGATGGAAAATGTTGGGCTTAGGACTGTCTTGATAACCACTTGTTAATGAAACAAGTAAGAGATTCAAAGGGCATTGGCATCATCTGAAGCAAGGAGAGTAACTTCCACCCCAGAGGGGCCTGAAATGTCTAAAACATTGGCTCATGCTTTTCCTTTTAGAAATGTTTTTAATCTTTGGGGTACCTGGGTAGCTCAGTCAGTTAAGCGTCTGCCTTCAGCTCAGGTCATGGTCCCGGGGTCCTGGGATTGAGCCCTGCATTGGGCTCCCCGCTCAGCGGGGAGCCTGCTTCTCCCCCTTCCATTCCCCCTGCTTGTGTTCCCTCTCGCTGCCTCTCTCTCTGTCAAATAAATAAATAAAATCTTTAAAAAAATAAAAATGTTTTTAATGTCCTTAGTACTTCCTATATCGCAGGCAGGCACTGCTCTAAACACATTTAAAAAAAATGGTTTTTTTAAAATAAAACCACATTAAGTCCTTGCTGTGAGCATAAGGGATAAGTACTATTATTCTTCCCAATTTATAGTTGAACTAAAGATCAAAGACATTAAGTAACTTGTCTAAGATAATACGGATACTGGTCAAAGCAGGGTTTGAAACTAAACTGGTTCAGCTCCAGAGCCTGAGGCTTTAATCACTATATTCTCATACATTGGTTTTGGTTCTATGGAGAAAGGAATTTGAGAAGACTCCTTCAGGTCTTATGAAAATAAGCCGCCTATGATTTGATCTACTTGTATCACAAACGTGCGCAGCGAACTTCACACTGAAGATTTCTGTCTGTTCTCCTCAAAGAAGATCATTTCTGTCTGTCCTCCTCAAACCAGTCACGCGGGTCCTCATCTTAATCCCACTTAATTTTATTTCACCCCACTACTGACAATCCAGGTCTAGAACCATTGAATTTCATCACCTGATCCTCCCTAGATCAGCAGGAAGATGTAGCCTCCCAGAAGCCCACCCCAGAGAGAAATCAATGATGAAAATATAAGACCTAGAAAGCCAGAATCCCTTAGTTTTCATTCGGGCTAAAAAGAACTGCATGATCTTAGTCAAATCACTTAATCTCTCTCTGACTGATTTCATTTCTTCAGGTAGAGACAGAATTAATTAGACCCGCCCCTTCTTTGAGAGATGTCACAGTGTTACCTGGAAAATTCTAAGTGAACTTGTTTTATGTTCTAATACACTAGCAGTAATCATGTTAATTCAGAGCACAGTAAATCTTTTTTTCTCCCCCCCATGAATGAAGGTTTTAGTCAAATCTTTCCCAGGAAAATATCCTCTGTACAACTGGTGTTCCTCAAATATTTATTAGTTTTGATAATGAAAAGAATGTCTGACTGCCAAGTTCACACACTCTCCAGCTTGTCCTTACTGTAACTGGTATGTGTTGAGCCAACCCAGTTACTTTGATCAACTCCCTTAACTACATTTATATCTGACTTTTTTTTTTTTTAAATCAGAAACAAACTAGCTTTTCTATGTCCTTTGGATACTTCTGCAAGCTGAAACAATGGATAGTCATTTGTCAAATAACAGAACACTTGACTTTCTGGTTTATCTTTAATCACACCGGAGTAGTTTTTATTGAGAATCTATTATATCTACAGCTCTGTTGGAGAATGACCCACGGAACTTATCTTCCAGTAGTTTCCATTACTACAGCTAAAATAAAAACTGACATCCAAATATTGTCTTATAGTTGGAAGGTGGCTTCCTACAGTTAGAGGTTTCCCAAACTTCAGTCATTTCTATGACATCAACACAATCTCTTGCCATATTTTCATAAGTTACTCTCTACTATTTTACCAACCATTTTACTTTAAATTGTCTTGCCTTTTTAAAACTTAAATAAGCTCATTTAAAAATGAATTTCATATCACTACCATAACTAGCAAAACCAATATGGCTTGCCATAAATAGAAAGTAAATAAATGTAATGAAAACAAAACCGCATGGCTTCATGCCTATTAGATAAGGTGTCGGACAAAGGCTCCTGAGTGCGAGATCGTCTCTTTTTTGGTGAAGGGTGGGGGAATGAAAGAAAGAGTTGTATCTTTGATTTCAGAGACAAATAAACTCCAAACTGACACTCTGTAAGGAAATTATTTAGATTTGGGAAAATGATCTAATGGATTATAGTCTTAATTTGCACAACCACCTCGTTACTTGTTAAGTAAGTTGCATGGGTATTATTCCCATTTTACAGATGACAAAATCAGGGCTCAAAAGTTCTGTGACTTGTGCCTTGATTTCCACAGATGGTGAATACAGAGCCAGGCCTCAAAAAGAGGCCTGCTCGTTTCAGATTGTGTGCTCTCCCTTCGGCACCAAAGCCCTCTGTGGAGTAAACCCCCAGGAGAGCACACGCAGAGGACTTGGAGGAAGGACACTGAAAATCCATTCCCCCAGCATTTCGTTAGCCAGCTATAGAGCGGAGGGACGCCAAGTGGCACATTCAAATGGCGTCGAGAGAAACTAAGTAAGCGTGCTTCCAGATAAGTGACTCAGAGAATAATGATGAAAATACTTAGCCAGTGAGCTCACTGTAAGTGGGATCAAGAGGGAAGACTTTCTGGAGGAAGTGAGATGAGAACAGCACGTGAAAGGGAGGATAAAATTAAAGGAACTGAAGACAAAGGGAAGGCATTTTAATAAAAACGGCACCATGATCACAATTCCCCAAAATATCACAGAAAGCTCTGTCTTGGTTCCCTGCATCTAGGGGAAAAGGCAGACGTGACAGGAAGTGCCGTGGCTACATTTTGGTCTTCCACGCTGTGAGGTAGACCTCATTATGGTTCTGGTCTCTTTACAAATCTATTATTTCCCTCAACAGTAGGTATGATGCAGTAAACTACTTACAGGGCCTTTTCCTAAAGAATGATGGGTGGGTACGAGTATTTATAAAGGTATGCCTCATCGACAAGGAAACCGGAAGTAAATCTGACATTTGACAAGATGGGGCTTAGTTACACCAACTTTGACACATGGACTCTGGGGACACAGCTGTCTTCGTGAAGGGTGTTCACTTGTGCTGCTGAAACGTGGTTCTTAGACTGACATCACCACCTTCATCTGACACTTCTTAAAATGCAGTTTCTGACTCAGCAGGTCCAAAGCTGGCTCTGAGGTTCTGCTTTTCTACCAAGTTCCCAGCGAGTCACACGTGCATTCGAGTTTGAGAAACACTGAGGTAGACGATCAGTGGCACAGAAAGAGATTTGCAATTACAGGGCGGAAGTTTTTCAAAGTATGTGCAACTTTTACATAAGACACAGATAGCTGAGAGAGACAGAGACAGCAAGACAGATAAGAAGAGTACACACCCAAATCCCAACAGTGGCAGAAGTACAAGAGATGTAAGTTTTCCTTCTTGTTGGCTTATCTGTATTCGCTACTACAAACACGCCTCTTTATCTTATTTTATTTTTATATATTTTTTATTTTTTATTAAAATATAATGTATTACTAGCCCCAGGGGTTCAGGTCTGTGAATCGCCAGGTTTACACACTTCACAGCACTCACCCTATCACATACCCTCCCCAATGTCCATAACCCAACCACCCTCTCCCTACCGCCCTCCCCCCCCCACCCCGGCAACCCTCAGTTTGTTTTGTGAGATTAAGAGTCTCTTATGGTTTGTCTCAAACATGCCTCTTTAAAAAAAATAAAAGCAGGGGCACTGGGTGGCTTGGTGGGTTAGGCCTCTGCCTTCAGCTCAGGTCATGATCTCAGGGTCCTGGGATCGAGCCCCACATCGGGCTCTCTGCTCAGAGCCTGCTTCCCTCTCTCTCTGCCTGCCTCTCTGCCTACTTGTGATCTGTCTGCCAAATGAATAAATAAAATCTTAAAAAAAAATAAAAAAAAATAAAAGCAATAAAACTCTCTTTTTCATTCTTTTTCTGTTTTCAGAATCCCACTCAGCTCTTTCTGGAAAAATAAACATGAACCAACAGGCTGAACTGGAAGAAAAACAACCCACAGGAGCTTCACCAGTGTCACAGGACGCTGTCAGGAGAAAGGAGAAAGAATGTAAGATTTTTCCAGCAGGTGTGAAATGAAGCTGTGTAACCTCTATACTGTAGTCCCTGGGGCTCTTGGGACACATAAAAAACAAGCAAACAACTTAAAAAAAAACCAAACAGGGCTATGAAGCTATAGGAGCACAGACATTTTCAAGACTGCCAACTGGGCAAGTATTTTTATGATGAAACAGATCAATTTCCTTTAGCAAGTATTTCCCATGGTTTTATTCTCAGTTCTGGTTGGGAAGATAGATTCCAACAGTGTTGGTTGGAAGATGAAGGAGGAACTAGACGATTTGTCAGAATGATTCTTTGCCAGCCTTCTCTCTTGGAAAATTTACCTTAAACTTCATTCATTTCTACCAGCTGATGGCCATTTGGGTGATCTCTTTATTTCAGCATGTTGTGGTAGGAAAAGGACCTATATCCTAGCTTCATGGTTTCCTAGCTGCTGAGACATTTAGGTAACAGAAGTAAAGGGCCCACATTCCTTTACATGAAATTGGGGGAAATAGTTTCTACTTCAGTCAAGAGAACTAAATGAAATAATGCACGGAAAGCATTTATTATGGGACATTAGGATATGCTTAAAGAATTGACTGACTGACTAATTCATCATCAGGAACTATGCAGTGTGTATCCACCATGTGTCAGAAATTATTCTGAGGGCAGAAGTTGTGCATAATCCTAGACATTTTCCCTAAACTCAGAATGCTTCCAAGCTCAGGAGGTATACTAAAGGAGACACAATTACAGTGTAACAACAGCTACAACAGGGAGAGGGTCATCTATCATGGGAAAAATTAAGAGATGTGCCTAACCCAACCATAGGGGTGGGAGTGGTCAGGAAGTCTTCCCGGAGGAAGTGACATTTAATGGAGAGCTGAGGGACCAGTAGATCTCAGCCAAGAAAGGCTGGGAAGTTTTCGACAGTGGAAATACCACATTTCAAGGCTCAAATGTGAGAAGGACCATGCATGTTCAAGTGCTCAGCAGACTAAAAGGGTGAGGATACGAATTTGGGGTAGAAGGTGGGGGCAGTGGAAGTGATACTAGAGAGGTGAGCAGAGCCCAGTTGTGAAGGGGCTTTGGGAGCCATGTAGAGGAAGTGCAATTTCACCAAAAGGGCAACGAACATTGTCAGGGTCAGTCATGGTCTGTCTGGGGCTTTAGGAGGAATGCTCTGGCCACAGAGAGGACTGGAGGCAAGACAGGAGAATTGGAGACCAGCTAGGAGTTTGCTGCATTCATGCAGGTGAGAGATGAGCCTACTGTGAACTAGGCCAATGTCAGTGGAGGTGGATGACTGCAAATGGAGTGAGATTGGGGATTAATTGGAAGTGGGGGATGATGGAAGAAGCAGCGAGAATATACTTAATAAATGCTGGTTTTTTCCTTCCTGCTCTCTCCATAGAGATCTACTGGCTACTTTAGGCCAAGGGAAGATTAATTCTGTAGCAATAGAAAAAGAATTTCCTGGTCACATAATACTTGGCTCTCCTTAAAAAGAAATTGTTTCAGGTTTATACAACAGGCTAGCGGTTCTCCAAGTGAGGTCGAGGGATCCTTGAGGGTCACTGCATTTCCCGTTAGGGGGGCTGTGCTGTCAAAACTATTCCATATTAATACTAAGACACTGCTTGCCTTTTTCACTCTCATTTTCTCAAAGCATACAATGGAATTTTCCAAAGGCTAAATGTTGGTCGTGATGCATTTGCTGTCATGGCTAACATTATATGGGCTCAGATTGTCTCGAGCTTTCAAGTTTTCTCAGACTTAATTTTGAAGATAGCTTTTGAAGGTATTTGAAGATAGCAATACAGAAAATCAACAAAACTTCTTTGGGGTCCTCACTAATTTTTAAGAGTGTAAAGAGGGACTGAGACTCCAAAATGTTAGAGCCACTGCTATATGCATTTAACGAACATCTTAAAGCATCCATTCCCAAGGGCTCAACAAAGTTATGAGAGTTACCTCTACTGACTGAAGAGCCTGATCCTTATCTGAGATTTGTTGTCCTTTCAAATCAGAGCTATTTCCTGTACAACATAAGGATAATATCTGGGATTTAAGGATGCCACCTAACTCAAGACAGAAGTGCATGACATGCAGCGTACTAAGTAGAAATAGGAGATCTCGATCTGCGATTCTGAAGATACTTCGCTCTTGAAACTAGTTTTTAAAGTTAGAAAACAGAGCCACTGAATAATACTCAGAGCTGAGAACAAGCTCTCTGGTGTGTGGGCAGAAAAGCAAAATAGAAGCTGCAGTGTGGGCATGTGGAAAATAACAGTGAGGAGAAAAGATGCGCAACTAGACTCAGAGAACCGGGAGCTCCACGCTCAAAAGTTTCCATCGCTGAAAGGACTTCAGGATCCCCTATGGACCATTACTTTAAAAAATTAAAGGAGGGCCCCTGGGTGGCTCAGTTGGTTAAGCATCTGAGAATTTTGATTTCAACTCTGGTCATGTTCTCAGGCTCGTGAGATCAAGCCCCGTGTTGGCTCTGCCCTCAGCAGGGAGTCTGCTTGGGATTCTCTCTCTCCCTTTGCCCCCCGACCCTGATCCTGCGAACTCTCTCCAAAATAAATAAATAAAATATATTTTTTAAAAGATTAAGGGAAATGCACTAGCTAATCAAGCACAAACCTGGCAGTCACCTACTTGCCATCTGAAGAGGTCTGGAGACAGCCAAAGAAGGTTTATCATGCCCCTGAACGATACTGGGGTGTTGACCTTCCAAGAGGTCACTGGGTATTTCAGCATGAAGAGCCTGGAGGAAGGTCAGGGTAAGAGCAACACAGGAAGTGGTCCAGGAGACTGAGGCCAGTTAAAGCTCAAGACATAAGACCAGGTTTCCATATGGCTTTTAGGAAGAACGAGAGATCCATAGTGCTAATATGAAATCATCTCCCAAATAAATAAAATAGAAAAAAAAAAACAAATGGAGAACACAGTGTGTAATATAGTCTCATTTGTTGAAAAAAAGAGGTGCGAGTCTATGCATATAAAAATGCTTGTATAATCCTAGACTACTGATAGAAGAATCTATGAGAAGTGAAATGAACAGAGCCCTGGTAGGAAGGCATACTGGACGACTGGAAGTCACCATGCCCATTTTCCTACTGTTTGGATTTTTTAACTACGTAGCATTTTTCAAGTAATAAAAACATGTTACAATGAAAGTGAAAAGCCTGAATGCAAAATAGGATTCACTCATAGGTAAATCTAAGAAGACTAAGGAGTGCTTGTGACTGAAATACATGACACCTCAGAAAGGGTGGATATCTTCTAGTCCTTGATTTATATGACAAACGACTGTCCTGGAAATTTCTGAAAGAGGCTGATTTAAGAGACGTTTTGCTTTTTTAAAAAAATAAATAGAGTTCTATTTAGCAAATAAAACATCTTATCAACTTATCATCCTTAACAGGTACTGCAGGAAGGATTTAGATAAATTCATGAATTACTTTGGATTTATTTATTCCTCTGTCAATTTTTGGCCTTTTGCCCAAAGACAATAGCATTTGAATCTAACCCTGCTCAGAAGTGAATGGTTTCCAAATGTTTTATGCTATATGAAATAAATTTTAAAACCCCCTTTTTTTCTAATTGTAAAAACAACTCATGTTTGACTGTAGAAAAATAAAGAAAACATAAAAAATAGTTATTTAAAATTTGAATAAACTATATACACAAATTTGACCATTTTATCCCATTTAACCTTGTAGCCTAAAGATTTTGCTATTTAATGAAAAAGATATATTAAGAATTTAATTTTCAATGGTTAGCATAATGATTTACTGATTGCTTTATTGTTCTCAATTAGATTACTACTAATTTTTCACATTAATAACCATTGTTGTGATTAACATTCATGGACATTCCCTGTTGCGATTATATCTGAGCACCTGTGGAGATAAACTCCTTGAAATGGAAATTCTGAGAAAACTGTAGCAACATTATAAAGTCTTCTAGTGCATTCTGCCAACCTACTTTCAAGAAAGGTTGTTCAAATTTTCATAGGAGAACGTTCAATACAATTTTTAAAGGATAAATAGCGCAAGACAGCCTGGACTGTCGCCATGTTGAATGAGTCCACTCAACACCTGCATTGTATACCTGGGCTCACTATCTTTGACCATCTTCTTCCACCCATCACGGCAGCTGACCCGATGTTCCTATTCTGTCCCGGCTCTGGGACTCTCCTGTGCTCCAGCTTCTTTTTCCTGATTGCCCTCCATTTCCAAAATTAGGCTGGGGCTTTAAGATAATTACTTTTTGGCTACCATTTGCATCCAGGTTTTTTTTTTTTTTTTTTTTTTGCATCCAGGTTTTGAAAGAGCTTTTCAAAATTCTTCCTGTATATTTTATAAAATAAATTATGTTCTTTAATTACTTACTTAAAATTATCTGTTATTTTCCTATATTAGGTAATATGAGAGAATGAATTGAATACTAATTGAGTATCCCATTTGTTAGCATCCAAGGCTCTTGTTTGTTTGTTTTTAATTTTCTAAGTGTATGGGAAGTCAAAAACGTAAGTGCTAAGGGAACAGGACTTGGAAGGTGTGAGAGGAAAGGGACAGGAAAACCTTGAGGAATTTAAAGTACACCACTAGACATACCAGACTTGGGTTTGCATTCCAACTTTCAACTTATTATATGTGGGATGGTATTAAGTTTTTTTAAAAATGGCCACAATTCTTTGCAGCTCCTTCCATCAAGAGTCAATGTCACCACCCTTTGAATGTGGACTCATGAGATGATTTGCTTTGGCCATTATAATGAAGCAGAAGCGATGATGTGAGAGTTGCAGACCTGGGTCATGGCCTTGTTCTTATGATCCCTGCCACCAGCACCATGTGCACAGGCCATAGTTGTCTGCTAGAGATGACAGACACGTGGAGCAGACAGTGAGCATCATGGCTGAGGATAACCTAGACCAATCACTCCCAGCCAACTCAGTAGCTGACACAGCAGTCATGAGCATAACCAGCCCAAACTGGAACTGCCATGCCAAGACTAGACCAAACTTCTGACCCATAGAGCTATAAACTAAATAAATTATTTCTGTTTTAAGATGCTGAATTTTGGGGTGGTTTTTTAATGGGGCAAATATTAACTGACACAGTTACCTTGGGCATATCAGTTAATCCTTCTTTGTTCTAGTTTTCTTATAGCTCACACACACACAAAAAAAATCAGTGCTCAATTCAAAGGTTCCTTATATTATTAATATTTAATTATTTGAGAACAGAATTCTCCAATATAACAATGATTAAATGCTCCATATCTGAGCTGTTCAATATGGCGGCCATAATCACATGTGGCTGTTGAGTGTTGGTAATGTGGCTAGCACATCTGAGGAACTGAATTAAATTTTATTTTATTTCCATTAATTTAAATTCAAATATAGCCACATGTGACTAGTTACTACCATACTGGAAAGCTCCTTTCTAGAACTTCAGTGGACTGATCTTCCAGATCTTTGGAGAGCCAAATCGAAGACTCCCCTCTGCTGGACAACATAGCTGAGGAGAACTCACTCCTTAGGTAAACAAGTAGGTGAAACCTTATTCTTCCACAAAAACTCAGAGTCAGCTTCCTAGGATACCTGCTAGTAAAGCTGGCTGCTTCTCCTAGGAGAGTTGTGGAACAGGAGTTGAGTAGAGTAGGACGCAGGGGCAGAGAACACAGAAGCAGAGGTCTTAACTGTTACCCCATGGGACCTGGTTGTGAGCTATCTTTAAAATTCTTTTCCTGGTAAACATGTTTTGTCACTGAGTTCCAGCCACACAATCCCTCTGGTTTTCCTCAAATGTGCCAAACAAGTTGCCATCTTGGGTCCTGTTGTGTATTAATTTAGCCTGGAATGTTCTTGCCCTAGGTGAGGGTTTCTTAACTTCAGTGCTATGATCATTTTGAGTTGAATAATTCTTTGTTATGGGGGCTGTCCCATGTATTGCAGGATGTTTAACAGCATCTCTGGCCTCTAGTCTCCAGATGCCAACAGCACCTTCCCACCCCCAGACCAAGTTGTGACAAGCAAAAACATCTCCAGGCGCCAAATGTCCTATGAGCAGACAAATCGCCCCCAGTTAGGAATCACTGCCCTAGATAGTTGCATGATTCACTCCCTCACTTAATTGAGCTCTGTACTCAAATATTACCTCGAGGGAACCTTTTTTAAAACTCAGGCCAAAACAGAAACCCCCTCTCTCTCTGTCCCCTTTTTCTGTTTTATCTTTCCTCATAATATTTATCACCAGCTAACGTTGTACCAGATAGTTCTTTATTGTCTGTCTTCAATGTTTTGTATACGGCTGTACCCCTAACACCTAGAACCCGGATAATGGTAGATGTTTTACAAAAATATGTTGAATGAAGGAAGGAAGAGTGTTCCCCTTAAATAGTTGGAAGAAAAAAAAAAAAAGAAAGAAAGTTCTCATTTTAGGGAAATGGAGACATGCCACCAATGGGAAGCCTTCAGTTCTGTGTGGCTACTGAAATCTATATTGATGGTTACATATAACAATTGACAAGTTTTAGGAAATTTTCTAATAATGGGCACACTTTTACTCACCTACTCTAAAAGGATTCATTAAATGCAGAAATAAAACATTCTAAATGTATTTTCAACCACATTTATGGGTAGTATGGGCTTTTGAGACCTAAAATTAGTCATCTCATATCAAGAAACTAAGTTCTCACCCATTATAAACATCAATATGTACTTGCCATCGAGCAAAAAGCATTCTCAAAATTACAAAAGTACCTGATTAAAGACCTATAAGTTGAAAATGTGTTTCTGAGAGGTTTTTATTAGCATTACTGTAATGCCAGGCCTATCAATTCAGTGGGTATTACCTAGTCTCCAGCCCTAGATGCTGACTTTCTTCTGGAAAGTACAAGTATTCAAGAGAAATTACAAGTGCCAAAAAAAATTGCACATTCTGGAGGAGGTAAAGATATCTCCTTGGGTACCTGGGTGGCTCAGTGGGTTAAGCCTCTGCCTTCGGCTCAGGTCATGGTCTCAGGGTCCTGGGATTGAGCCCCACACCGGGCTCTCTGCTCAGCAGCGAGCCTGCTTCCTCCTTTCACCCTCTCTGCCTGCCTCTCTGCCTACTTGTGATCTCTCTCTCTGTCAAAAAAATAAATAAAATCTTAAAAAAAAAAAAAAAAAGATCTCTCCTGACCTCTGGTAGATCCATAAGAAGCGTCCGAATACTCTCACAGAACTTGATTCTAGCCAGGTATTAAATGTAGTTCCCTAACACTCCATCTCCTGAGAAACTCTAGGAAATAACTTCTGAATACATTAAGTAGAACTTTAAACAATCAAGCAATTCTTTCATATTTTCCAAGTTTTCACTAATTAAAATCTTTCTGAAACACACAATGCCACAATACTTCCCTTTTAAAATAGAGTATCTATAAATCTGTGTCTGTGTGTGTGCACACATGCGTGTGTGTGTGTGCGTGTGTGCGCATGCACGCAAATGTTAGTGACTTATGCTCATCCTTACGAACACGAGCTCTTTTGTGAAACTGCACATAAGCATTAAGCAAGGGTGCGTTCAGGTCTCAGGTTAGGAGCCAAGAGGAGTCCTGGGATTTATTTCTCTCACAGGTGAAGTGCAGCATGTCCAGAACCATGATGACAACATAAATATAAAAAGCCTGCCTTTTCCAAAAGGGATTGCTGAATCCTGGACTAAACATAGCCTTTCCTTTCTGGGGTTCTCTTGATCAACACACACACACACACGCGCGCGCGCGCGCACACACACGTGCGCACACACACACACACACACACACACACACACTTCTTTGTTCTTTTTTACAGAGTCTTATTAGCTTCTCAGTAACCTTGTAAAGCACCTTTGTGATCTCTTCAGTCAGCCCTCTTGGCAACTCACATCACTCAGCTATTTCCCTTGTGTGGAGGAGGAGGATTCCTCACTATTAGCCCACGAGTGTATGTGAGAAGAAGTGGGGGAAGAACTCCTCATAAAGTGCCTCATTTTCTCTAATTCCATTAGCATCATCGGAAAATGAACACATCCAGAGATTTGACACCAGACTCTATGTTTCTTGAAGCATTTCCCAATGTCTGACTTTGAAAAGGATTCTAGATGCCTACAAAATGCATTCACTGGACAGTAAGTTTAACTGTTTTGTGTAGTATTTGTAGAACATATCAAATGTTTCTCATATTTTCTTTCTAAATAATATCCGAGTTGCTACATGGGCAGGCAAGAAAATGATTGAAGATCGTAATTCTGTTTCTTCAAGGTTAGAGCCGTAATTGCCCAGCTGGAGCTATCTGAAGCATCCTCAAGTAAGACTCAGACTTGAAATGGTCTTTCCCTGAAGGTACTAAAAAATAATGGAACCTCTTGGGAAGTATTCTTCATCTCTCTACACATTAGCCTGTCCTTTGGAATCAGCGCCTAGACTCCTCTGAAAGCTCTGTTCTAAAGACTTTTGTCCCCACAAGGCAAAGCTTTTATTTTCTAGAAGTCTATAAGACTAGTCCCTGTGTTTTTGCCCAACCAGTCCTCATTATGTTTAAAACCAGGCACAGACCACAGCATATCTGGCCAATGTGACCAAGGCACACTACTATGTGTTACTCCGAGGTGTGGGGGAGGGGGCACTATTTACAAGTGAGTTATATGAAAGGAATAAGCAGCTGACAGTTCTTATATAGTTGCATTATATGGTGGCTATTTATAAAAGCTAAACCAAAGTACCTAGCAGAAAATACCCAGTGCCTTAGCCAACTGAGAATCTGTTGTTTTTCTAAGTTGTTCTTTAAAATATGTCTTTTCACATTGTTTTGAGTTGCAAGTCATATTGGGGGGAGGGGAAGGGAAAAGTGTTTTCTCTTTTCACTGAGAAATACTCAAATAGAAGAGGTACTTCCATTCAGCCAAGCATAGCAGCTTACACATCAACAGAATGTACAACATAAAATCAGAAAGCTTATGAAGAGTATTTCTTTCTAATCAGGTTATACAACAGAGAAAAAATGAGTAACAGTCCAGGCTAGGTTTCCCAGGCTTGCTCACTTCAAGTACCCTTGGGTTCCATTTCCTATTTTCATTCCCCTTTGCCTTTCCCAGTCCATCTTCTAGGGTATGGTCTACAACATGCTCACTCCCAATTTCAACTGCATATTTCCATTATTCTACAGCCAAAGACTCTACCAAACGACAATGATGATGGCTTATTCATTATTTCATTCAGCATACATCCCGAGGAAGTACTATATGACCAGAAATATGTGAGTCCCAGTGACAGAACAAGGTCTCTGGCCTCATGGTCATTAGTCACTATTGAACATGTCTGACATGTCTGAAGGCTTTCAATAAACTTGACATGCTGTGACACCCCTGTGTGATCTGATTTATCCTTATCTGATCTATGACCCTTACTACCGTAGACAGCAGTGTTATCCCAGGGCTGATGTCTGATCATTGTTTTGGGGCCAATCAGGTATTGTGGGATTGCTGAGATCCAGAATAATTTTTTGATAAGTGCTTCTGCTGGCCCTCTTGAGTTGAACCCTTCTCACAGTACATCTTACAGTCACCATCATCCCTCTCATCCAAACAGCCTCTTCCTTTTCCTACCCTTCTGTCATCTATTCTCTGCTTCTATTAGCTTCTTTCTTTTGCTTCAGTCATGTCTTCATGCTTGTGTGTTCATGCTTTCAGTCTGGTCAGTCCATGGTACAACAGAATCTCTAGGTTTCTAAGTCTTATTGGTTACCATTGTTACTTTTGTCTGCTCAAAATCTGGACAAAGAGTCCTTTCAAACACACATTTATCTGTCCCCAGCACTTCCTCTCTCTCTCATCAAACCTGGTTTGGAGCTATTCCAGATGCTTGAAGTTGTTTGTAATAGGACATCTGAGTTCTGCATAATGGATGAGCTATTGCAGTTCACTTTGCCCGAAACAGTGAGAGATTTTCCGGAGACACCAGGTACATTCACATCATTTGACAAAATGTAGAGGCAGAATTAGAAGGTAAGAGCTAATGAATAGCACCCTGGAAACAGGCCAAAGGGCTCTAAGCTTTGCCATCTATTTCTCTGCAACCTTGAACATACCATGCTGACTCACTGGTTCTCATTTTCAGAAAAAAAAAAAAAAATAGGAATGTTAGATCAGAAAGAGACCTACACCAAGGCTCCATGGGAGAAAGGTGCCTCATAAATAGCCCAGTACACTCCAGTGTATTTGGAAATGGTAGTAGAAGCAACCAAATGGTTAGGTCAACTTACCTCTTTGATTAACCAAGAATTGCCATATACACAATATATGGATTTCTAATTTTCAAAGCATGAATTCAAAGGATGAATGCACTTAATAAAAGGATGCTACCCAAATATTTGCCTCAGAGGTCATTAAGAATAATAAAACAATAACAACAACAATAACAACAATCTACTTGATTTTTTCTTTTTTTAGGATCCTAGAAAAACAGAAGTCTATATAAATCCATTTAAATTTTGAAAGCAAACTGATAAACAATAAAGTTACATAATATCTACTTCACCTGATCTGGGCCCAATATGTTGCTTGAGATTCTGGATTTTTTTTACCTGGCTTTTAATTTACTTTCTTAGTTGTTCTCTACAGCATCTCCTCTTTTTCTAGGACTAAAACTATTTGAAGCTTCTTGCAATGCTTATACTGAATTAGGATTTCACATAAAAGGGTCTAATAATTAGTATACTGATGCCTCCACTGCCTGAAAATTCAAAACTTTACAGAAAGACAACGCACACATATGTTATGATTGGGATATATGAAAAGAGTGATGACAACTGGGTGATTTAGGACTGTGATAGCTTCACTGGGCTACTTACACTGGTATCTCCGGCCCTTCTTGATAGCCAGGCTTATGATCCCCATATCATGGACACTGAACACTCTGAGTAGGAGATGAAGCTCATGCATGTCCAAATACTCAAATCAATGACTTCCCATTGTGGAAATGCCTTTCTAATACCTCATTAAAAGATGACCCATTTTCACTCCTCTTCAACTTTTGGAACTTTAAAGTTTGGTGTCAACTTATTTCCCTCAGGACTCTCTGAATTTATACCGGAGTCTTGCCTTTTGAAATCTTAGAGCTGGTCTGAGAAAAGTGGGACACATTTCCCTTGACACATTTCACTTGTATAAGAAAGAGAAACCCATCGGCAACAAGCCGTCAAACAGAATATTGGCAGAAAGCAGTAAGTCCTCTGCAAAGTGAGTCCCACCAGCTCCCTTCCACCTCCACTTCATATAATATCCCAAATGCCAGGATTCCTGATGAATCTTCCTTCTGGGCATGTACTGCTAAGACTTTATTGTTTGACATTTTCTGAGGCATAGTTTCTCATCCTGGTGTTCACAGTCACAAGATACTCTTTTCCTTGGTTAGCAGCATCGTGCTTTGGGTCAGGAAAAGTCTCACTATTCCTCAAGGGTCCTATCACAACACTCTTGTGACTAAATTAGTGGGGAAAGAAGCATGGCAACCATCTTAAAACCTGGTAGATGATTAGTTATCCAGTTCTAATCACTACAAGCACTATTATTCTGTTTCATATCCGACCTAGACTATCCTACATAGGTTTTTTTGTTGTTGTTGTTGTTTTATCTGAGTTCTTAACAATGCTCTTAGATGATGCTCAGTACTCTTAAGATGTCTTCACCATCTTGGTTCTAAGACCTTTGTTGTATAGGGTAAGAGCTGACACTAAGAAATGAGGAGAATCCAACTACTGGAGGATTTGCATTTAACCCCCCACCTCTAACTAGCGGCAGAAGAGAAAGGGTCCAGAAAGTGAAAAACAGAGCAGAGAAAGACAGGAATCAGTCTGGGTTGAATTTAGGAATTTATGAAAAGTTTCATTTTTGATTAAGTAAAATTTTCAGTTTTTACAAGAAGTGAGCAAGTTCACTGACCAAGTAAAATGGATTTCAAACCTAAACAAATGTCATGTAACTTCATCTCAATGACTCAGAATGTTTTGTTTCATGTTATTAGCTACCCTTCTGGATTATTCCCTCTCTGGGTTTTCATTAATGTACATCATAGAGTTCATCACACCTGGAAATAAAGTTTAGCAATATATATAACATATAGAATGTTATGTGACTTTAAGCAAGCCACACAATCTTTTAGGGACTTCGTCTTTATTTGAGACAACTCTAAAGTCTTTCAAAATTCTATTGGAGAGCTATGATATGGTTCACAAAATAAAATTCCTACAAGGACCAGGGAGGTAACACAAATGAATGAAGTAGGCTGAAGACAGACCTGTAGATGTTATGTTGCTAGTTTTGAGACCAACCAACAAGAGCAATTCTTGCCCTGTTATATTGTATCTTAATAATCTTGCCTTGCTATTTCCTCCCTCTGTGTGTGCCAAACAAAACTGAAGGAGGCTGAGTTTAATTTGGGGGACATCAATTTGACTTTTTCTGAGAATCTACAATAATTTAGCAGACACTACAAAAGAACTTGTAGAAGACAGTACACAAACTATTCAACATAAAGGGAAGGGCCCTTTTGAAAATGGAAGTGCTCATCTGAGATTGCCTTGTCTGAAAATGCAAGGGTGAAATTTCAGAGTACACATGTGGATTATGAGCCCTGAATATGTTCTTCACTGGTCCCTCAGTGTTAGGAAAACCACAGAGGTGCAGAAAGAAAGCTGCAGCTGTCCATGGTGCTTACGAATTCCCCATAAAGCTAGAGCCTCTTCACAAGATTCAGAGGTATGGAAATACCTTATACTGAACATATTGTATGTTAAAACAAACAAACACCGGAAAACCCCCTACAAAATACCAGACCACCTCAGTGTGGGGAAGAGGATCTGATGTATTCTTGACTCAACTCAATAGCCAACATTTAAGTGGAAACTCGTGACCTCAAATTCCTTTCCATAGTTCTGAAACAATTTGTTTATGTATGGTGCATGCGTGTGTGTGTGTGTGTGTGTGAGTGTGTGTGTGTGTGTGTATGATTCCTCCGAAAGCTTCTACATATCTCCGTGATGTTAATATTATCTTGACTTGATTTTCTAAGTTTCTAAAGATAATCCTTAATACAAGTGATCATTTATACAAAGTCCCATTAATTCTGACCTGGAGTGTGTAGTTCTGTGATATAGAAATATTAATTTCTGACCCATCTTCTTACAAGCTTCATTTCTTGATAACTATTCCATTTTATAAATTTAAGAAAAGCCACTCTTGTCCCAAATTGATAAGAATTAAAAATTTTTCACAACACACATACAAACACACAGGTTGAAAAACAGCATCTAATCCAGAAATTTTCCACCCCAAAAACCTCACTTTTAAAATGCAACTCACTTGGTTTGTTTTAAAATCAACACATTAATTCTGCCTGTTCATGAAGACCCAGAGCAAGATGATCTCTGTTGGATTTCGGCTACAGTCATCCTTTACCATATATGACCCTATGTTGATACAGGATAGAGGAGTTCATGTGCCAATCCTGATTATTTATTTATTTTGGAGCTAGTGAATTGCCTTGGAGTGACAAAAATAAAAGAAGAAAAACAACAGAAGAAGAAAAAGGAACAAAAATATGTATTCCAGAAAAATAACTGAATATGGAAATGTTCTCCCTTCCTTTGTAATGAAAGTTAAAAAAAAACCTTTAATCATGAAATGATGATAAATCTGATAGAATCAGGGAAGTTAATAAAGAAATTAAATAATAAATGGAAGGGAATCTTAAAAACCATTAAGATAGGAAGCTCTTTAAAATATCATTTAGTTCCCATCATTTCAGACACTTATGTGTCTTCCTCATTCTTATGACTTCCTAATGAAACAATTCCACAGTCCTTATAAATAAATCATTCTAACACATAACAGCCTTCATTTGGGGGAATATTTTCATCCAATCTAACCTTAATCTTTGCCATCTAAAGCTTATTTCCTTTTTTTTTTTAATCTATCTGTATATTCATGGGGAAAACACTGGTCATTATTCTTCTTATAACTGAAAACAGTCACCAAATCAGTGTGGCTTCTTGCTCTTTTCAGATAATAGACCTCATTTCTTCAACTCGTTTTATATACCTTTTCCTCTCCATTTTCTAGTATAAAGTTATTTTCCATGATGCTTTTTCAAATTTCTCACATTCCACTGGTTACAGAATCCCTCCCGAGAGCAGAAACTACCTATTAACTGTTATTATATTTTTAGTACATGTTATTTTCATGGTCTTGCTTAATTTTAAATGGAAGTTATAGAAAACAGTATTTAAGTAGTTTTGAGCATAGTAGGAGGTGGGTGCAAATAGATTTACTGAGGTTAAAAAAACTGGATTGGGACGCCTAGGTGGCTCAGTCAGTTAAGCATCTACTTTCGGCTCAGGTCATGATTCCAGGGTCCTGGAATCAAGTCCCCACATAGGGCTCCTCTCTCAGAGGAGAGCCTACTTCTCCTTCTGCCTGCCAGCCACCCCACCCCCAGCTTGTGCTTACTCTCTCTGTCAAATAAATAAATAAAATCTTAAAAAAAACTGGATTAAGGAATCCTGGAGCAGATGAAATCCAATACCATTGTCAAGAACGTTGCCTCAGAAAGTTTATGAGATTAGAAATTCTATTGAAGCAATAAAAAAATATGAAGTAAATTGGGCTGAGCTGAGAATGTTGGGCTGGATACATATTTTCATATCACTTTAAAATAAAAAATAGTATTATGACTTGTATACAGTAAAATGAATAGAAGTTCTCCTTCCTTCGGCACTATTACATCTTCAACGGGAAAGCTGAGAATAGTTGATTAATATTTATAGTTCTTATGAACAGCAAAAAAATAAGTCAGCATGATAAATCCAAACAGTCTTTAAAGGAATAATGGGATATTTCGTCAGAAAGAACCAGAACAATATCAGAGGCCCATTAGGTACAGGGATCTGAATTCCACTCTCTTGACAGTTACAAAGAAGTAAGATATTCAATTCTGTCTTCAAGTACTAATTTTCAACCTGAGGGGTTGAGGCAAAAAAATGCAAGTGGCAGAATCATACAAAAACGATAAAGAAGACTTCCAAACAACCTTAACATGTATCTATTACTGACTCCAGGTAGGAAGGGCAGAGGGAGGAAGTGTCAAAGAAAGACTTTCTGGAATATTTGAAGGTGCTAGAATGAGGTGAAGCCAGTATGGAAAGATAGGTTTTGAGTGACATTGTTAAAGGCTATTTTCTTGTCCTAATAGAATCTGGAAGGTCACCTCTGAAAGTAATGAAATCCTCTCTGCACTGCAATAAGATTGTTCAATTTTTAATTCAAGGAAAATCCCAAAGCAAACGGCACATAAAATACTGGGGCTTGGGGGTGGTAGGGATAAAATTATCATCAAAATTTAAAGACCTGTCAATCTAAGGAGCGCACAAAGATCCATTTTAAAATAAATTACTATATTGTTTTAAAATGACAGATGCTACATTCATCACGCACATTCCTGCAATCTAATTCACAATAAATCTCCAAGTTGCTTATGGCAATTATTTTAGGTGCTGCTTTATCTAGCAGTCATGTCATTTGTTCTCTCTTTTTATTTCTGTTGCGTAGATGTGAAAGAGTTTTAATTTATTTCATATTTTTGCTAACAACAAAGAAAAAATAAGATGCAGCAAAAAGGAAGGAGCCCACAGAACATCTGGCACTCCACCCCCATTAAAAATGGTATTTAAAACAGGTGTTTCCATTCCAAATGTTCTATCACCTTCCATTTAATTTATAGCCAAAATTTCCTCCCTTAAACTCTAACTAAAGCCATAAACTGAATCTCTCATCTTATTATAGTGACATTAGCGTAGGTTCTCTGAAACAAGCAATTTTTGCCTTATGACTTCGGGACTGATTATAGCCCTAGAAGGGATCCTAAAAAATATTAGGGATACTACCTTGCCTTCCAGTATAACTGAATCAGATAGAGACAGATCATTTACTGTCCTATTCATAGAATTCTCCTTGAAAGATAATTTCAAGAGAATTTCTGTTAATAATTAATAGCAGAAGTCCAGGGCTAGAGTGAAAGTGAGAAAAATCATTGAAGCAAAATTCACAATTGGGAAAGTCTTCCACACATCATACTTTGGGACAGCTACAAACAAAAGGGCTTATTTCAAACACTTTCTGAGAACTTAGAGACTGAGCCCCGTACAACATATCTCTTATAATATGAACATTCTGCCATACTGAATATTTGCAATTCATAAATTTACATTGGTTAAATGCATCAAACTATTGAGAGGTCTTTAATTTATGAAGTAATCTAACTCATGGTATGATATGATTTGTGGTACATGGATAGTAACGCTTCTATCTAAACACATCTTCCTCCATAATCCTAAAATTTAATTTGTTATGCAGTGATGTTAATAGTGACACAATTATTATACCTGGAAGAGAATAATAATTCATTTGAAGAAGAATCTGAGAGCAAGCCATCCCAGAGGACTTCTGTTTTGGATAACTCAGAGCTACAAAGTTTGGTGAACACAGACTTATGATTAATCTCACACACTTGGTTAAGTGCATGGCTGATTACTGTTCAATCAGACTTAATGAGGCATGCTACCAGGAAAAGAATGACATTTCAATACATCAGAATGCAATAACATCTGCTTTTCAAACATGACACAATTTTCAGCAAGTCATTTCCTTTGAGAAAGGTGATGCCTTCAAGTTAAAGCTGCATTGAAGATTCAACAAATATTTGAAAGCCAACTGAGCACAATTTTGATTTGGACAAGATGCATTGGATACAGGATAAAAAGTCTAAAGAACTTGACTTGCATTTTGCTTTTTTTTGGTAGGGGGACTTGGGAGGATGTCCTCCCAAAAGGTAACATTATTGATACAAGGCCCTTTATATCACTTCCTTTTCAGTAAAATAATGCCAAGTGGCTTTTCTGGGTGGCATTTATACATGGAGAACAGCACGTTTATACATAATCCAATTACCCCCAGATGCTCCAATTCCAAAAAAGCCACATTATTAAGTTCAGAAATAATTCAGTCTTAGTTTTAAAAAGAAGATGAAAATTACTTAAATTCTCTCAAGTTTTAATTCATGCACAAATTACAATTTTGGCATATTTAGAAATTTAAAAAGCTTTGAAACCAATAGGGCATATTTCAAATATAAACACCAGTTGGAAAACATACCATTAAAGGTAAACCAATAACCAAACCACAGTTTAATCAAAATCCTATACAAACTTCAAGAGCCAGTCAAATCTCACCTCTTCCTACAGCCTCCTCAACCTTCCCCATCGGAAACTATCTCCCACCCCCTTCACAAGTCTCAAAGCTGTGGTCTGCACCATTCAGAACCTCTGTCTTATACTGTAATTATTTTTTATCCACTATAGTATATACCAGTGGGTGACTCTGCACCCCAAGAGCATTTTTGTGATGTCTAGAGACATATTTGTCCCAACTACAGGTAGGGGGGGCGCTGTTGGCATCTAGTGGACAGAAGTCAGGGAAGCTATTGAACCTCCTTCTGTGCCTAGCAGAGTACCCTACAGCAAAGAAGTATTCAGCCCAAAATGTCAATAATGCCTAGGCTAAGAAGCCCTAGAGTACACCTTGCACATTGTACATCTGATAAGTGGTTAATTTCATACGCATGTCGTTAATTTCATATAACTCAGTCAGTTGTTTCTTTAGTAGCTTAAGGAGCTAATGCCAATCCAGACATGCCTCCTTCAGAATAAGCAAGGAGTTTAGGTAAGAGAATTTGGCTCAACATTTTATTTTTACTCTATGCTGGCTTAGGACGAAATGTGTACAATTTCTGTTGAATGTTTTGATAAAAGCTCTTGGATTTGGAGGCAGTCTACAAAACAGGCTATCTTCCTAGGGCTTCATTTATACATTTCACAGCATTGCATTTTTAAATTTTTTGCAGGATTTTATATTATGCGTGCGTGAATTTTTGTCATTTTAAGGGAAATATACACAAGAAAACGAGACGGTGTATGAATGAAGATTACAGCATTAAAAATACATGTGAAGACCACTGTGATCATGGTATTTCAGCGGTGAGAGTTTGGGAAAGCAGCTTATCTGCACGCCTTCTCCATATTCCAAAAGACACAGAACTGAAAGACACAGAACTGAATGGGTGTGGGTTGACCGTTCAGCATTAGATGGATCGTATCATTGAGAGTTTCTCTCCAATTCCCAGGATACCCCATAGTTGCTCACATTCCCCTCTGGGGTAGAGCTATGCCAGATTTGAGGGAAAAGTCCAATTCTTGCTATGCGCTGGCTCTTTATATGCAGACTTAAATGGTATTAGGAAGACACTTATGCTTCAGGTCTGTATGTGCTTATGCTCAGCAAGGAATATTTACAAACACTGTGATCTCTTGATTCTTGGAGCAAACTCATCTCTAGGGAGGCCATATCCTCGCCGAGGAAAGAAAGCAGAGTCAAGGCCTATGCGCCCTGATTAAGGTTTCTGCTTCCAGCTTTACAGGACTTCAAAAACCAATCTCCCTGGAGTCACCTCTTGGCAAGACCTTCCATTATGCAGACAAGCCTTTCACATTAAACATGGTGTAGGGTTAACACTTCCTTTCAACTGGCAGTTTCCTTGCTGCCGTAACAATATTCTAATTGCCTGCACAAAAATAAAACTTCAAGAGTATCTTATATCCAACCCAAAGGGTAAAACGAGAGGACAAAACCTCATTCCATAAACAATGGCACAATCTTCCTGTGTCACTAGTGCATTATTCTCACTTCCATTGTGCTTGTTTATTGGTCTTGTTTTGTTTGAATATGAAAGCAAATAAATGGCAGTGTGGGTATTGCTTCCAAGCAGGAATCAGAAGGCAGAGCGCTCCCCCAAGAAACGGGATGGGAGTTGGAAGAGAAAGCTGTGATCCCTGCTCAGAGCCCTCAGTCCTCTTCTCCAAATGGAACAGAGTGCAAAATGTGATTGTGCTCTCTTCATAAGGGTTACCCAACTCCCGTCAGCTAATAAAACCAGTTAGCATTAAATATCCTCTACTTGTCATGCAGATGACTCACTTAAAATCACTGGATAGCATTATTCACGGATGGTTAATTTAGTGAAATTCATTTGCAGTTTACCAGCTCTTCTACAGAATACTATCCATCCTGTAGAATTGATCTGTTTACCCCAAGGCAAAGTCAACCAGATCTATAGTCCCTTTCTTTTTGTTTACACCAAGGATACTTTCCGATTAACTTTAAAGTTAAAATGAACACTCTGGGTCCATTTGCATTTTTTCCTTCCTATCAGAAAGACTGTATTGTATCTACAGTCCAGGGGGGATTGTCATCCAGCAGGATCCCTCCGTGAAGTCAATGCCAGATTTATTATTTGTACCCACTTCATTCAGGCATGGAAATAATTTGGGGTGAAATTTTCTCACCACTAACGTCACCTTCTTTGTAAGGAAAGTAAAAACAGCGATTCTGTATCTGTAGGCTTTGCCATACCTGGGTTCTTCTTATCGAGGAAATCTGCTGAGATTTTAATGCTATACCATCCTAACTTGACTTGGCACAAATATTAGACATTTTCCTGTGGGTAGACTCAAAGAAGAGGGGATCTCCATACAGTGACATTTTTGTTATCTCAAGAAACAAAAAAGAAGGCTTCAGATGCAATCCAGATTATGAAAAGTGGCCTTAAATACCTTGTCTCACATGCTTAGCTCATAATCGTATCTCTCTTGCATTAAGAATTTGACAATGTAATTCCCCGCTTCTTCCCTAATTATTTTTTCTCCATAACACCTGCATCCTCCCCCATACTACATCATTTCCATAGTTATTTGGTATTATCTACCCTCCCCCCTCCCTTCAAGAAGATCAGCTCCAAGAGAGCAGGGATTTGGGCTAATTTCGTTCCCTGCAGGTGCCTAAGCACTTGGAACAGTCGTTAGCATGTGGTGGATACTCATAACTATTTGTTGGCTGAATGAATACCACATCTTTTCATTCTTTGTCTATTTTTAAGGTCTTCAAATAATCTCAGTAGACCCTTTTCTAGAAAATATATTTTTTAAAAATTCACTTATCCTAAGTATTAAAAAAGATGACTCTATCCAAAACACGACCCTATAAGAGTTTGCTCTATCTTTCTCTAAGCAAAGAGCAGATCAGTTTTATATTTATTTGATAACAGGGGCACTACTGAAACCAGAAATCATAAACTAAGATTATTCTCAATTCTTTCTCAGTGGGTAGATGGGTTGCTTCCATTCTCCATGACACACCCCTAGAAGTTCAAAAAAGGGAAAGAAAGGTTAAACCTAAGGGCCTTAACAGCTTTGGGAAGCCAACCTCATGAGGCCTTCTCAAGTGAAACAGCCAAGGTCCCAAACAGTTCAACTGCTGGGCAGGTAAGGAAATGGGGGAGGTGGAGCGGGGTTAGGTGTCCTAGGTTTGGAAGCCGTGCCCTTTCTAAATGCATCGGTCCCAGCTCAGGTCCAAAGAATACAGTCCCATACTCAAATGCTCTTTGAGTATTTAAGGTTTTCTGAAAGGCAGATGGTCTCACTTGAGTTGGTTGGTATGACTGGCATTTTTAATGAATTAGTGACAAAAAAATCTGTGTCACTCTCAGCTGGATAATTTTAAAAATACCCCACTGAAAAGAATGATATCTCATAAATTCAGGCAAATGGGCATTAAGAAGGTGAAGCTGGCTGTCCTTTTAATATACTGAGTATTAGCATTTTCCAGAGCATCAGCTTGGTAGTCCGGTTTCAGCTCGGAAGACTATACCTTTTATTCGTTCTGCTTTGTTGTAATGAAAAAAGTCTTAAGTTGTCACATGTAATGATTAGAGAAGATTCTCAGCTCTGGCAGGGAGAAAGGCTCAGAAAAGGCAGGCATAAAATTCAAAGGCTACATCATGCTTATGTCAAACAAAACAAAACAAAAACAGTGGTAACCCACATTTTACTTAAAAAAAAAAAAGTTAAATTGAACAGAACTTTGATGTAGGAAACTCTGCATATGGGAAGGCTCCTAAATTTTTGTACAGCCGGAGGTCCAAAGAACTCTAGGCTAGCTGTTTTTATTCACTGACAAAGGATGTCTTAGTCCATCTCAGCTGATAACAACAAAATGCTGTAGCCTGGGTGGCTTGTAATATAGAATTTATTTCACACAGTTCTGGAAGCCCAAAGTCTGAGCTCAGAGCACCAGCATGATCAGGTGAGGGTTCCCCACCAGGTCACAAATTTCTCCCTGTGTACCCACCTGGTGGAAAAGGCCTCGGGAACTCTGTGTGGGGTCTCTATTCTAAGAGCACTGATCCCATTGATGAGGGTTCCACCCTCATGGTTTAAATACGCCAAAGGCCCCACTTCCTAACACCATCACCTTGGGCATTAGGATTTCAACCTATGAATTTAGGGGAAACATAAACGTTCAAATCACAGTAGAGGGTATATTCAACAGCAACAATTTATCTTTGTTTGAGTTGAGGTTTGAATGAAAAAGGAAAGTGGGGTACCAAAAGGAGTGAATTTTGTTATGTGTAAATTAAAAACAAGTCAAAATCCTTGCGTACCAAAAACAGAACGGTGAAGCACATGAAACTGCGGAAAGGTCCTATTTGGCCGACTCACCTTTGGAACAACCATCATCCCATCACCTTGCTTTCCACATAGGAGTGAACTGGAAGAATGAGAAGGAGAAAGGAGCTACCATGTCAATGAATGAATGTCAGTGCACCTCACCGGACGGAGTCCACAGGTAAATTCAGTGAGCTGCTGTTTTTGCTAGCACATTCCAGAACATCAGGGCTCTCTCCCTCGGTTCCTTTAAAGCTTTGCTCAAATGTCACCAAAGGAGAGGGAGGCAATGCACTGAGTACTGTGGCATTATTTCATCACGCTTGAGGTGGAATGTGTCTTTAGGAGTGTTAAATATGAAACTTTATCATGAATTTAGTTTGGCAATATCTGTCAACGTCTTGAGTATGTACGCTTTTGACACAGTGATTGCATTTATCCTGCAGAGAAGTTACATGATTTATCTGCCCATGTGTAGAAAAAGAGAAGTGTAGGGCACCTGGGTGGCTCAGCTGGTTAAGCGACTGCCTTCTGCTCAGGTCATGATCCTAGAGTCCCAGGATTGAGTCCCGCATCGGGCTCCCTGCACAGCAGGGTGTCTGCTTCTCCCTCTGACCTTCCTCCTCTCATGCTCTCTCTCTCTTCTCTCTCTCTCTCTCAAATAAATAAAGAAAATATTAAAAAAAAAAGAAAAAGAAAAAAGAAGTGCAAAGATCCTCAATGCTATGTTCTTTTGTGATTGTGTTAACCTAAGTGTCCACCAACAGGGAAATAGTGAAGTGAATGATGGTCCAACCTTACTATGGATTGCTGAGCTACTGGTCCACAGAATGAGGCAAATCTGTGTGCAGCAACATGAAAAAAAGCAAATGCATAATATGATGTCCAAGAGTCATTTTTGTTTAAAAACATATGTATATTTACATAAGTTTTTATATATTTCCATTGCTTGAGTTGCTTAAAATATGCACATATTACTTTTGCATTAAAATGTCTAAACATCTAAAATACTTAACACATATCTTTTCTAAATAAATACGACTGCATTTAAGTTCATATTTAATAGTGTTTTCAACTGTTACTCCTCCTTTCTACACTTAAATCCTGTAGCCTCAAGTTATTTTTTGGCAATAGAACTTTGATAATTAAACATTACCTTTGGTAATAAAACTTTCTGACAATTAAAAAAAAAGCACTCATCTTTCAAGCACTTGACTGTATTTAAAACTGAATACTTTTCATTCCATTTTGCTTCATAATATATTTGTTCAAAGGCTAAGTGACACTGATTTGTCTTGAGGTACATTGTTTAAAATAAGCCAGCACAGAACAAACTAGCTTATGCATAAGATGACTGATAAATCAAGTTTAGCTATTCCTCTCATTTACATATTTTCTTGAGAGGAGCCAGTGAATAAAGTTTAGGAAGTGGTCTAGGGGTGTCTGGGTGGCTCAGTCGGTAAGCATCTGCCTTTGGCTCAGGTCATGATCCCAGGGTCCTGGGACCGAGCCCCGCATCGGGCTCTCTGCTCCGTGGGGAACCTGCTTCTCCTTTTCCCTCTGTTCCTCCCCCTGCTTGTGCTCTCTCTTTCTGTCAAATAAATCAAATCTTTTTTTCTTTTTTTTAAAGGAAGAGGTCTAGCTGGGGGAAAGGGTGTGAATTTTAGAATCAAGTCCTGGTTTGACCCCTGTCTCTGCCATGAAGAAGACTTACTGTAAGATGGGTTTCTTGTGAGGATTGTATACATAATGCTATGGACAGAATGTTCGTGTCCCCTCACCCCCAATTCATTTGTTGAAGACCTAACCTCCAATGGGTCTGGACTTGGAAGACAGGGCCTATGACAAATTAATTAAGGTTAAATAAAGTCATAAGGGTGGGGCCCTCACCTGATAGAATTAGATGCTTTATAAAAAGAGTTATGAGGGAGCTCACTTTCCTTCTCTTTCTGCCATGTGAGGACGAGGCAAGAAGGCTATAGTCTGTAAGCCAGGAAAAAGTCCTCTCCAGACAGTGAATGGGCTAGAATCTTGCTCTTGGGCTTCTAGCCTCCAGAACTTTGAGAAAATAAATTTCTGACAGCCCCCAAGTCTGTGGTCTTTTGTCACAGCAACTTGAACTGACTAATACACAGAGCCTGGGTAAAGCATCAAGTGCAGTACCAAGTACGGAGTTGACCCTGAATAAATGGCGGCTATAGACAGTTTTCACTTCTCATGGTAATATATATATTTGTAAAAACATGCACATTGTTAATAATAGAACTTTTATACACAATAACACATACACAATAATGATAATGATACCACTAAATCATCAAAGAGACGCATCGATTACAGTCACCAGTACATTCAAATGAAACCACTTTCGGTTGTGATATAAGTGGATGCCATGATCCCTAACCACTGTCAACATTCAAGGTGACGAGTTAAAGGATTGAAAATTCATCCCTTAGCTGAAGTCATGATCTCAGTATTTTATACCTCTTGCCGTGAAGAGAACAGAGTATTATAGAGAAGAAAACTGACTGTCACTTTGACGTGGAGTGATGACTCAGAAAGAAGACAGAGATCTGAATGGGATGTGATCCCTTTACAGGGGGGGAGCCTAAGCTAAACCAGAGATTTGGATGCCCTGATGGTACCAGTGCTTATGGAGAGGAAGAGGAGCAGTTCCAACATCCTTAACTTAATAGTTTGGGGAATTAAATGATAATGTAAATTGTTACCAATGCAGACAGTTTCTAAAGATGCACAGGGTCGTAGAATTGGGCTGGATATGAACCCTAGCTTTGCAACGTACTTCCTCTGAGTCAGTTTCTATAACCGCTTGAGAGTTATCTTCTCGGTCTGTGAAATGGGTGTCCCAACATCTACCTTGCAGGGCTGTAAGGACTTGAGGATGTGGTGGAAAAGGGCTGAGATAATGTTGGCAAACTGAGATAATGTTGGCACACTGAGATAATGTTGGCACACACTCTAAAACAATACCCATTGTCATGTTTTTTTGGGGATGTCCATTAGAAAACCTTAAAGAGTTGCTTGCAGGGTTAAGAGAAATCATGAAGACTCAGATGTATCTGAAAAAGGGCAGGTGCAGACACCTGTCTCGTTCCACTCAGCCCAGGACCTGATCCCCACTGGGTACTCAGTAAAAACAAATCAAACAAACATTGCAGGTGGCTTAGCTCCACTGATTGGCATTGAAGAGGCAGAGGTTGGGGGGATAATCTCCACATAGCTCACATGGCTTCTAGGAAAAAACCAACCAACCAACCAACCAACCAACCAAACCAAACCGTGATTGGTGGCTTGGACTGGCAGGGCACTGTAAGACCAGCACTTGTGGAAATACTAGAAATACTAGAAACTTGTAGAAATACTAGAATCACTGGCTGCTTAATGGCATGAGCACAACCACTCATATGAGTCCTTCAGGGCTGGTGGTCTGTAATCTCAGGTCTGTGATCTCAGGAGGAGATACTAATGTCACACCTGAGGCCTTCCTCTTCTTCACAGCCGTGCTGGTTCTTCCTCTGCAGGTCCTCTGCCTGCAAAGGCCAATGGCAATCCACAGGCAGAAGCCAGGGCTGACCATGAAACAGAGGGCCTGGCTGCTGGGGTCGCTTTTGATTGTAGGTCCAGCTGCCTTCCCATCTACCTGTCAGGCTGGAGAAAAGGCTGAGAGCCAAAAAGGTGAAGATAAGATTGTCCCAACTATTTAAAAAAATGCTGATTTTTTTTTTCCCATTAACCATTCTGTGAGTACACCTAGGAATTAATGCATAACCTTTTTTCTTTTTTAAATTTCAGAAATGGGCAAGTATCCCTTATACCACGTCAGGCCCAACTGCTTACAAGGGAAGAAAATAGTGACCATAAAACCACATAAGGATAGAACATGGCAGAAGTCTTCAGATGGGACTGGTGAATAAGAAATAAAAACAAAAAAAGGCTAATATGGTTCCAAGCCAAACCTCAGCATCTGAGCTGCTCTCTGGATGGTATCCGGTCCAAGTTTCCAGGCCTGATAGCCTTAGGTTCTTGAATGTCAGCAATGAGGAAAACAGGGCACTGTATCTGCAGGGAGGTCTGGATTTAGAATTTCCTTGGGTCAGTTCTCAGGACATTTACGTGTGAACACCCTTTTGCCTCATGTCTCAACATAGCTGGCCTAAGTTATTGGGATCAAAGCTCTTGAGTTCCTTCAGCCCAAGAACACCTCACCAGCAGAACCATCTCTGTTTCTTTCTGTTACAATGTTCTGTTCAGCTAGGCCTTGTTTCCCAGGATGATCTATGAAGGGATTTTGTAGAGAATGCTGCTTACCACGCATATCATGGAGTCTAGCGCAGTGCTCAGCACCTAGCTTGGTGCCCAGATTTTGAACAGGTGTTCAGGAAATGTTGAATGAACAGAAAAGATGTAAAGAGGAAATCTGGCCACTATGTTATTTCTGGAGGGATCGTAGTATCCCACCCACGTTTTCCTGATTTAAAATCACTGATTTGTGGTTTGCAGCAGTTCTCCAATGGCCAATGGGCCTTTGCTTTCTTCACTGCTGAGAGTTAGCGGCTGTGGTTTCTGCTGGGTGCCTCTGACCTGTGCTGGTGAGTCAACCTACATTTATTGGACCAAGTCCTGGTGAAGAAGACAGACAGCCTCTGCCTTTCTGAAGCTTACATTCTAATGACAAAGAAAACAAACAAATACTTCATTTCATGTGCTAAGTCTGTGACGAAACAAAAGAAAACAAAGGAATGGAGAAGAAAGGGGTGATGTGAGGTGGTCTGAATTAGGATGACATGGGCAAGGCTCTCTTAGGAACTGACATTTGAGCAAAGATGGACAAAAATGGACAGAGCAATTGAGGTAGGCAAAGACATCGTTAGAAATAAGATACTTGACAACAGTAAGCCCACAAAGTGGGAGGGGATTAAATGGAATTAACATATCCTAAGATTTTTTTTTAAGCTTTTATTTATTTATTTGACAGAGAAAGAGAGAAAGAGCACAAGAAGGGGGAGCAGCAGAGGGAGACGGAGAAGCAGGCTCCCTGCTGAGCAGGGAGCCCGATGCGGGACTCGATCCCAGGACCCTGGGATCATGACCTGAGCCGAAAGCAGAGGCTTAACCATCTGACCCACCCAGGCGCCCATACCCTAGGATTCTTAATACACGTTGTCCAGAAAGTGGTAAAAGTACTTGTTTATATTGGACTTCCGTAAGTTAAACCTCTGTGATGAATTTACAGTTTTAATAAAATACTGAAAGAGAGGAAGTTAACAAAATGTAATAATAATAATCCCAGAAGTAGCAAAATAATAAGAGAAAAAGAGAACTGAGAATGTTGGTAAGACATAAAGAAAATAAATGAGATGGTAGATTTAAGTCCATTTATATCCATAATTACATCAAGTATAAATTGACTAAACACTCTAATTGGGAGACAAAGACTAAATGATTGCAAATAAAATTGCATCACATGCAGCTTCCACGAGACACACTTTGAATATATGAGTATGGAAAGATTGGAAGAGTAAAAAATTCCAGACAAAAATTCCAGACAAAAATTAACCCAAAGAAGGCTCATATGGCTATATTAAAATGAGACAAAACAGGCTTTCGAGCCAGAAGAGTTACTAGAAATCAAGAGGGCCATTTCACAAGAATAAAAGGGTTACCTCAGCATAATAATATAAAAATTTGCAATTTACATGTTTAATAACAAAGTTTCAAAATATATAAAGTAAAATTAATAGAAAAATAGACAAATCCACAATCATGAGAAATCTTAATGTACTTCTCCCTGAAATTGATAGAGCAAACAAAAAAAAATCAGTATCGAAGATTGTGATAAACAGGAATGCTGGCTCTCTTTTCCTCTATACAACACTACATCCAAAGTCCTAGCTAGACTCACCTGAGGTGATTTGCAAGGACAAGGGTAAAGACAAATGAAGGTCACATTCTATCCTCCAACCTTGAGAAGTATACCTTTATGAGGACAAAATAAAAAAATAAAAACTAATATTTTTATGACTTAAAATTAGCCAAGTATCAAAGATGATTAAATTTGATCATTATGGTACATATCTGACGAGATCGGGTGCGTTCAGGGTGGTATGGCCGTAGACCATTATGGTACATATCTGAGTCTTGATTTTTTTTTGTTTTGTTTTGTTTTAAAGATTTTATTTATTTATTTGACAGAGAGAGATCACAAGTAGACAAAGAGGCAGGCGGAGAGGGAGAGAGGGAAGCAGGCTCCCTGCTGAGCAAAGAGCCCGATGCGGGACTCGATCCCAAGACCCTGAGATCATGACCTGAGCCAAAGGCAGCGGCTTAACCCACTGAGCCACCCAGGCACCCTACCTGAGTCTTGTTGATGGACCAGCCATGTTGTCTAAGTCATACAACGAATGCATGACTAATCTGTCAATTATTACCTATTTATTCCATAAGATTATTTGTATACAATTATGTTTTCAAATTTCTCATGTTGTTATAGGTTAAGATTTTCATAGAATAGGTAATATTGAAAGTAATGATTTAAAGGATTAAAAAAGAAAATACAATTTATTCGAAGTATATAAATTTTAATATATTTTTATTAGAAATAAAGAAAATGTAAAAATCAAAAAGTTTTTGTTTTCAAAAATGTCACTTTTCTCCTAAAATCCTCAAAATTATATAGTAAAACTAAAGGCAGGGTACAAAAAATATAGTGAATCTCAAAATTTTAAAATCAAATTTAAAGAAACCCAATATTTTATACTTAATTTTGGAAAATTTCATAAACTTGATTATTGTTATAAATGTAAAAAATTTTCAGTTCTAGCATTCCGTGTTCTTCCATATGCCAACAAAAAGAATCAGTATGAAGCATCACATACATTAGATCTAGAGTTAAATGCAAATTTGAGAGTAATAGCAGTTGTTTTCTTCTGGAAAGTGCTCCTTGTCTGGGATGTACAAAGACTACAAAAATGTTGATTTATGCAAACCTGCCAATCCCTAGGACCACAAATAAGAGCACAAGGAGAACACAGAAGCCAAAACTAGTGGAAAACTATATTTCATTATTCAAGAAGTCTATGCATTCTTGCTAGCTAAGAGGACAGATGTGTCAGGTTAATTAATCTGACTTTGCATTAAGTGCTTCTGCCACTCCATCCTCCCCTTACTGCAAAGCAAAGCAATATCTGTCCTTAATATCAACACAAGAAAACTCATAAATTGTCACTGAATCAGGATACCAACACCTTTTTTTTTTGAAAGACAATGCAAGGGGCGCCTGGGTGGCTCAGTGGGTTGAGCCACTGCCTTCGGCTCAGGTCATGATCTCGGAGTCCTGGGATCGAGTCCCGCATCCGGCTCTCTGCTCAGCAGGGAACCTGCTTCCCTCTCTCTCTCTCTCTCTCTCTCTCTCTGCCTGCCTCTCTGTCTACTTGTGATCTCCCTCTGTCAAATAAATAATAAATAAAATCTTTAAAAAAAAAAAAAGACAATGCAAGACATGTGGAGAACCATTTTTTGGGGGGTTGGATGGTGTTAGGATTAAAGTGGATATTTAGGGTAACATCCTATGTGAAAGAGGAGCCCCTGCCCTTTTAACATTATGTTCAATGTGTATTTGTGATATGCTGGTCTAAAAGTGGTATTTGTCCTAACTAGTGCAATAAACAAACAAACAAACAAAAAGGTATAAAGGTTAGAAAGGAAGAAATAAAGTGTTGGCATTCTTTGCACACAACATGATTATATACACAGAAAAAAATCAAATTATTTTCAAATAAACTATTTGAATAACTGAATTTAGCAGACCAATTAGATTTCCATACACAAGCAGAACACAGAAAATAAAAAATTTTAAAATTATTCATTTACAATAGCATAAACCTATGAAAATCATACATCTAAGAATAAATCCAATGAAATATATGCAAAGCCTTGACATACACACACACAAAACCTACATTCCTTAGAGAAATTTAAAAAGTCTAAATCACTGTAAAGTTAGAAGATGTTTATGGGTAAAAGAATCTATATTGCAAATAAGTCATTTCTATTCAAGTTAAGTTATAGATTGAATGCAGTTCTAATCTAAATGCTACCAGTTTAGAAATTGATAAGCCAATTTAGAATTTAGATGGATATAAAACAAAAGGCAAGAATAGTCAAGAAATTTCTGAAGAACAAACTTCAAGAATGTACACCGTTAGATGTCTCAATCCTTATTACAATCAAAATTACATAGTATCCGTACAAGAATATACAAATAGAGAAACCATAAACAGACTCATACTTATACTGTTGTTTGATTTATGACAGGTAAAACTGCAGTAGTGAGGAAATAATCATCTTTTTAAGAAATGGTGCCAGGTCAATTGTATATCCATATGAGGGGGGAAAAAAGACCTTGTTTCATATCTTACATCATAAACAAATTACAATTGCAGGTGGACTACAGACCTAAATATGAAAGACTGGGGAAAAAAAAAAAGCTTCTAGAATATAACACAAGAGAATATCTCTACCACACTTGAATAGGTAAAAGCTTCCTGAACAAGGTATGATAAGCACTAACTATAAAGAAAAAGTCTGATAAACATCAGACTACAACAAAATTAAGAACTTTTATTATCAAAGACACCATTAAGAGAATGAGACAGTGAGCTATAGTGGGAGAAGACATGTACAATGTGTATGTCCAACAAAGGACTCAGGTACAGAATATAGGAAGAACTCCTACAAATCAGTAAGAAAAAACATAGATGCCCCAGTAAAAGCATGCAAAATACTTGAACAGACTCCTTATAAAATATATCCAAATAGCCAAGCATTCGAAAATGTGCTTATCAGGGAAACACTAAAAATTATAACGAGATACCATGACGCACCTATCACCTATCAGAATGTTTAAAATGAAAAATACAGACAATGCCAAGTGTTGACAAGGATACGGCACAACAGGAACTAGCAGGAGGTAGACTGGTGTAACCACTTGGAAAACTGTTAGACAGGATTTATTGAAGTTAGACATGTGCATATTCTAAGATCCAACGATTCCTTTCTTGACCTATATCCAAAGGAAATGGATACAAGAATATTAGCAGCAATATTTTTATAATAGCCCAAAGCTGAAACAATTCTGTATCAATGGGAGAATGAGTGAATAAATTGTGGTGTCACCCTACAGTGAATTACCTCAGGACAATGAACATAAATGAACTATGGCTACATGCAACAAAGTACATCGCACTCACAGCAATGAACAAAAGTAGCCAAACTCTAAAATGCCCATACTCCATAAATCCCTATATTCAGAATTCAAAACAGATGATAGTAGTCACTCTTCAGGGAAATAGCGGGGAGAGGACTTGGAAAACAACTATTAAGGGACTCTGGGTGGTTTGGAACATTCTTCCTGATCTAGGTGGGGTTTACGTGAGCATGTTCAATTTGTAGAAATTCACAGAGCTGTAATTAAACATATTGAATTGTTTTAGGAAGAAAATCATGTAGTTCAATGGGAAGCTGGAGGAATAGAAAGGGAGTGTGGGGGGGATAAATAAAACATGAGTAACCAAATGCTTACAACTGTTATAGTTGGGTACAGGGGACATTGGGGGTTCATTGTATTATTCTTTGTACTTTAGGTACATTTGAAATTGACCACAATAAAAAAAAATTATTCGCAAAGACCTACAACAGCTTCATGATGGTTTACTGTCCTCTATGACTGGATCATAGTATTATTGGCTTTATTTGAAGGTTAATAAACACTGCTGAGGCTGAATGTCATTTGAGGACAATCATTAAGATGATGCTACATTTCGTAGGCCTTTCCTGGCATTCCGAGGGCTGTCTGACCCTTCATAAGAGCTCATAGGTTTGGCTTCTTCTGCCACCATCCGCTAGCCTTCTTGTCTGAAAACTTTTGTGCCAGTGATGAAGTTACTGCCTCTTAGATCGAAACCCACCCTTCTGTATCCTGGATTTCTGAAACTGGGGTTGCCGCTCTGCAAACTAGGTTTCTGTTTTGCCGGCTGACCCTGTGGTTCTCCGAAAAGGGGAGCTAGAAAAAGGGAGACCAGAAGTGACCAGACCCTGTGGTTCTCCGAAAAGGGGAGCTAGAAAAAGGGAGACCAGACTTGCTCCTTCCTTTGTACTTCCTGTACACTTTTGGTCTGTTTCCTGAGCCTTTGAATTTCACCCCAGGGCTGGCGGTACCTTCCCTTCCCCACAGCTAAGTCCAACATGCTGTTTCTTGTAATCAGGCTCATAGCCCTCTGCTCAAAGACAGGGGCATCCATGAGCAGCCTCCTCCTCCAGGATTCTAACTTTTAAAAAGTCTAGCCTCTTCCCTGTTTCTCTGTTCCAGCTGCTTCTACAATTCTCCCTCCCTGGTACGTTAGGGTTCTCTTACATTTTAAGTAAACTTTGTATGTAGGTAACCACTCTTTCTGTTAAGCTCATCCTGTTCAAGTCACAAGTGAGATTCCTCCCTCCTCACTGGATTCCCACTGACACAACCTTCAAAACTTATGCTCTGGGCTTGACTTAAAGGTATGGATTGTTTCCTCTTACTGAGCACACGTTTGTGTAAAATATAGAATGCCTCTTCTTCCCACTCCAAGTAAACAGACAATAACAATTTCAACTATTTGAATATTCAGCTATCTCCATTCTTTTTTTTTTTTTTAAAGGACTGTTGGAAATTAAACAAGTCTTGGCTCAATAATACCATGATTAGCACAGTGTCAACTGGAATAATTTTGGACAAAGTATATCTGAGCTATCAGGCACACATCTCTCACAGGTTTACATTATGTTTCTTAGAGGCTCCCAAGATGAATGAAATTAATATCGTGATACTATAATTCAGCAGCAGAAAAGCCAAATTCCGTCTCAGAAGCAATTGCCATCAAAGCATGGATGTTATACACATGTGAGAGCTACAAGGTAGGTGCTTATTTCAAAGCAGATGAGAGGAGGATGCCTGGGTGGCTCCATCAGTTAAGCACCTGCCTTCCGCTCACGTCCCACATGGGGCTCCCTGTTCAGCGGGGAGCCTGCTTCCCCCTTTGCCTGCCGCTCCCCCTGCTTGTGCGCTCTCACTCTCGCTGACAAATTCAATAAATAAAATCTTTTTAAAAAAATAATAAAAGCAGGGCGCCTGGGTGGCTCAGTGGGTTAAGTCTCTGCCTTCAGCTCAGGTCATGATCTCAGGGTCCTGGGATCGAGTCCCGCATCGGGCTCTCTGCTTAGCAGGGAGCTTGCTTCTCCCTCTCTGTCTGCCTCTCTGCCTGCTTGTGATCTCTCTCTCTCTCTGTCAAATAAATAAATAAATAAAAATATTTTAAAAATTAAAAAAAAATTAAAAAAAAATAAAAGCAGATGAGAGAAAAGTTGCCTGTTATATGAATGGGTCTTGCCAAAACCAGAGAACAACTTATTGCCAATGTAGTCAAAATATGCTGTGAGAAGACGGATGGGTATTCTCTTAAGGAAATCAAGCCAGTAACACTAACTAAGTCACCTGGACTAGACTCGCTAAAAATAAAAGACAAGAAACTGGCAGCTTGTCTATTTTCTATTAGCCCGTTCTTTGTCGCCCATCTTTTCAGAAGGTGTGAAAGCAGGAGACAAAGCCCTCAATAGTATCGAAGTTAGAGAGCCTTCTTGAATCAATAGATTGATATTCCCCTAAGTTAAGAACTTTTCTGTTTTCCATTTTTGTTAGACCGCAGCATTGTCGTATCCAATCAATATTTGTGTGTAAAACAATCTCCTCTGAACAAATTTCTGAGACATATCCTGAACACAGTCATCTCTGGTGTTCTACTTAATAAGCTTCAATATTTGTATATAACGAGAACCATTCCCAAAGAGCATTTTCATTAGCATGACTGCATTGAATTTTTACATTTGTCTTACGGAACAGAGCTGGTATTATCGTTCTCCTTTCCCCTCTATCCAGTCTAAAATTTTTTTTAAGTATAGGGAGGTTGGAAACTTTCCTTAATTCAAATGTAAGACAAGTGGCTAAAGAAGGGCTAGATCCTGCTCTATGATTTATAGCCTGATCCTCCTTTCCTAAAAGCACTTGACCAGTATTAGAGCATGTCTCTTTTCAGGAATAAGGCAAACTAAGAACTGACCTGTGAAAGGAATCAAAGACCTTAACCTCTCATCCCCTTGGACACACATACTGTCCTCAGGAATGTCCCCTAACAGGACACTGAGTCAGTTGGTGTCTTTGCACCACAAATGTACTCCTAATGGTAAGAAAGCAGCTCTCCCTTCAGAACGGATGACAGCTTCATGACACCATATTGTGGCATTTGGAGGGAAACTACCAGGACCCTTTATCAACAGATGGCAATCTCAGTGGGACATGGGAATTTCTGATTAAAAACAGAGAACTCTTTTGTGTTTCAGTGAGAGACTTAAACAATTTTTAAATGTCTTTGAATTTTTCATAAGTCTGAGAAAAACCTGTTATTTTGAAAAGTAAAGAAATCCAAAGCTTAACATCTCTTACAAAATAGTAGCATGTAAAAATTAAAAAATCAAAATCAGTACTGCCCTAAGAAGGCCGTTAGAGCTGAGTTGGATAATTATGTCTGAGGTTATGTCATGGGGGTCAATCAATTTTTCACTCCTCTTCATGAGAAGCTGATCATACACTGATTTGTAATTTTCCTTATGAACTATACAGAATTTTAATCAGCTGCTTTTTAGGGAAACAGTATTTGAAATACAGGTGACACTGATTTTCTACCTTTTTTAAAACAATGATCATTTACTGTACTATAAGTACAACTTGGAAGAATGAAGTGATATTTCTCAGACTTTGCCATGGTCCCAGAGCAGAGGACAGAGAGTGGGTGTCAGTGGGGGCTGGGCAGAGACCTGGAGCCCAAAGTGGTTGCTGGGAAGTCTAATTTCTTGGAAATCTGTGCTCTATCCAACAAAGAGAGAGAGATTTTGCATTCCACAATCTGTTCCTGTTTGCATAAGACAAAAATGTTCTAAATTACTTACTAGGTAAATTATTTAAGTGCTGCCCACTTCTAAAATATCTAGCAGTAAAATGATGCTCCGATTCTAGGGCTCTGTTTATCTTGAGGCATGCTACTGCCTTTCCAGATTCAAAAAGCATGAAGATTTAGATGCAGTTCTTGGTGTTCTAGAAACTACACAGGGCACACAGGACAGCAGTGAACGGACTGGTACCTTGTTTTGGTGGGGTTGCAGGCAGGACTGGTACCTTGTTTTGGTGGGGTTGCAGGCAAAGAGGATGCTTCTTAACTTTATTAACTCACACTCAAGCTGAGGAGTTCTTGCTTATTTGCTTAGTCAAGTGATTTAAAATGAAAAATGGTTCCCCGTTTGGTTCTGGATCCTCTGTCCTGCATCACTGCCTTCACCACTGAGCTGTACAGTGTTGCTGGAGGAGATGATCCAAAGGCCATTTCATTTCATTTCAGAGGGGCTTGCAGAGCTGCTCTGTGGTGTTTTATTACCTCATGTCCACTCTTGGCAGATTCTGTTGCCAAACCTCTCGTCCCAAGGACAACAAGCCCCCTCCTTCAGATTCAGAAGAGGATCTTGTCTCTGAGACTGAGAAGGTCATGGTCTTCCATGCAAAATAACACTTCCTTGTTAAGAGAGTAGAGCCTAAGAGTTCTTATCACAAGAATTGTTTTTCTTTTTATTATATTTTATTTTATTTACAGGGAATGATGGATGTTAATCTGTTGTAATCAGTTTCACAATATACGTAAATCATACAGGGATGTCTGTCAATTATTTCTCAATAAAACTGGAAAACAAATGTGACTTCCTTTACTTCCATCTTTTCTCTTTTCTTCCTTTCCACACCAGGGTGACAGATGTTCCCATTCCTTCCCCAAACCAACTCTCCCCCTTGTGTCTTTGATACCATCTCCTCCATCCTCTTGCTGGTATTCCTGCTACAGATGGGTTAGACTAGGGTTTCTTTTGTTGTTGTCCTGGAGGTTGTCTCAAGCTTCCAGAAACTTCTTTGAGGCCAGTTCTCCTGCCAGGTGATTCTGTCCTTGGAAAGGTATGGGCTGGTGCCCTCAGTTTCTGCTTGAGCGACACTGCCTCTTAGCAAGGATATAAGCATGTTCTGGAACTTGTGTCCTTCAAAGCACATGTGTGATCAAGTCACCCATTGATATCTGGCTAAACAAGCAAGTTCTGGAGGTCAGATATCTAAAATGGGTGGGCAGAACTGCATTCCTTCCAGAGGCTCAAGGGCAGAACTCATTTCCTTACATTTTCTGGCTTCTAAAGGCTACCCATGTTCGTTGGCTCCTGGTTCTAGGCTCCTCCTACCTCTGCTTCCATCTTTGCAACTCCTCCTAGTGTGCATTTTCTTTGTGTATTTTTTTTTTAATGCATGAGTGCACACATGGGCAATACCATCCTCTTTTCAATTACACGGTATCGTTGGGAGATAAGAAGCTCCCTTGTTTTTAGAGCCCATGGCAACCTTCTAGTAAGCTCATCAGTGACCCATTCAAATATTTTATTTAGTTTCTGTGCATCAAAGTCAGAAGTCACCCCGAAAGTGAAAGTAAAATCTAAATGGAATGAAATCGGCAGTGCTGATTTTTCTAGCCGCCTTGACAGACAGGGGAAATTGGTAATCCTGATAGGAAAATATTCAATATCTCTACACTATTAGAGGAGTGCCCAAGGCAACTCCAACTGCAGACTGTGTGTGTAGGCTCGCTGTGACTAAGTGTAATAGAATTCAATAATAAAGAAAACTCCATTACCATAACAGTGTAGTGTCAATAAAATTGATACTGCTTCTGCCATCAGCCCAAAATTATGAAATATACCCAAGGGCGTGCAATGGGAAGCTTTTAATTTTCGATTGACCCAGAGAATTATTCTTCCCTGATTCCGGTATTATTCTCAAAATACCTGCCTTATTTCTTTAACTCACGTATTCAAAAAATGAAGGCCAAATGCCTATAGAGGATCCGTGGGGAGGCTAAGCTAAGTGCTATTTCTGACAAGGAAGATTTACTTGGTGCACTTGAAGGTACGTATTTTTGGTCACGTTGGCTTATGTTGTTGGTGTACGCGACCACTGCAAGAACACTCCTGAAGGCGATCTCGGTGCCTTTGGGGATTCATATAAAGCTTTCTAACTGCTGCATCTTTGCTGCAGAATGGAATTCCAACAGTGAAATCAGCACTCTTCCCTCACAGCAATACTTATGGGGGAAAAGAGCCAAAACACAAGAACAATCTCATTTGTCGGTTATCTGTGGGCACCTGTGCTCTGTTGACTCTATCCAGACCACTGTGACAGAATCTCTCCCTAAAATTATGAAATATTTTAAACACTCAAAAAGGTACAGAGAAGATAATAATCGCCTGTGAATCCACTGCTGGACTTACTCAGATTTTAACACATTGCCCTATTGACACTTCCCAGAAAGAAGGTAAAACCGGTCAGGTTGGACTCTCTGTCCTCCCTTCCTGTCCCATTTCTCCTCTCCTTTTCCTCACCCTCTGATTTGCTATTTATCCTTCCCATGTACTTTTTATACCTTTCCTTTCTCTCTCTTATATACATATATGCATATGTATATATCTCGAAAACATTTCTATAACTGGTTTCATAATATACATATGCAACTTGCTTTTTTTGCCCCACATTATGTAACTCAATACCCATATCCTTAACTTCTTTGAGCCCCAATTTCCATAGCTGTCAAACTGGAGTAATAACCCTACCTATAAGAAGACCATGTGAGGTCCGGTAAAGTGATGAGCACGGTGTCCAGCCTATACTAGACAACGGACGGAAGGTAGTTATAAAATTTTATTATCATCCGACATACCAAGTGGTCTCTCCTGAGATTAGCCAGAGCATATTCTTCTTGCCTTACCTGGAAATTAACTTTTACTACGAACGTCTTCCATACACTCACATGACCTAAGAACAGATCAGATGGAGAGAGCACTGCTCAGAGTCCCTCATGATGGCACGGACACACATACACGCACACACTCCCTGCACACAGAAGGACTATGCACAGGAACCAGCCGCATCTGCCCCGCACTAAGCCATTTCACTCATACAACTCCATGCATTTCATGGGTGAGGAAACAGGCACACGGAGACTAATAAATTGCAGAGGATCCCAGAGCTAGGAAATGGTGCCACCGCAGATTGCGAAATGCAAGCCTGTGCTCAGGGCTGACACTCAGCTTCCCCCTCCACCTCTCAGCCCACCCAGATTTCTCTGCTTTCTGATTTTCCAAAAGGTGCACATTCATAAAAGAGATATGCAACAGCCAACGGCATCCAAGCCACCTGGGGGGGGGTTCCTTGAATTATTTACTAAAAACAAATAACCGAAGCCATTAGCATTTGACAGTGGCTTACACTCAGTTGAGCTGAGGCAGATAGACACAGGCTGTGCAGGAGAGCAGATCCGAGGTTTCCGTTCCCTGCCTCCCACCCGTACTCATAAACAAGCAGGCAGATTTCCCCCTTGTCCAGGAGACACTGGTTTCTTTATGCTCGACAAAGTAAGAAAACATTACTCTCTTCCCTTGGAAATTGCACGGAGGAATGACCCAGGAATTTTTAAGACTGGTCTTCTACTGATGTGGCAGGGTGCGTGGCAGAAAAGAATTATCGAGGCACCTTTTTGAGCGTGTTTAATGAAATGTGTAGTCACAACTAAACTGTAAGGATTCTGTAGGATGCTTGCGGGATGTGGCTGGTTGGTGTCAAAACTGCTATGGCTGTAGTCTGACCCGCCATGTTTGGGGCAATATTGGTCAGCCCCTCTATCTAGGGAAACGACGCACAATTGTTCCTGTTGTTCTTTTTTTGTTTTGGGCTTTTAACAGCTCAAACATCTTCTTGGCTTCCTAATAGTAGTACCAGCCTGACCCGAAGAGCTAAAGAAGCATCTCTAGGTCTCTAGGTGCAGGAGGACAGAAGAATCCCAGGATATCCTGCAGCCTCAGGGGAGGTGATAAGCAACCCTCCATTTCAAATGGAGAGCATGTAAGAGGAAGTGGGTTTGTATTAAATTAGAAACAAGAGCCTCCTCCTATCTGGAACAGGTTGCTGCACCAGATTGTGCAATCTCTCTCTCTGTGTCTGAGACCTTGTGGTGCAGGATAAAACACATCTGATCGGATCCGCACAACCAGCTTCCAGAACTATTTCCAGATGCCCTGAAGAGTCTCATGAATCAGCAACTGATGTGAGCATTCCAGATACGGATCCAAGTCACCTCTCTTCTTGCCCTGGGCTCAGGTTACTCAGGGGAGAGAGGTTAAAATAATTAACAAGGGGTACCTGGGTGGCTCAGTGGGTGAAAGCCTCTGCCTTGGGCTCAGGTCATGATCTCAGGATCCTGGGATCCATCCCCACATCGGGCTCTCTGCTCAGCGGGAAGCCTGCTTCCTCCTCTCTCTCTCTCTCTGCCTGCCTCTCTGCCTACTTGTGATTTCTGTCTGTCAAATAAATAAATAAATAAAATCTTCAAAAAATAATAACAAAGTAAAATAACAAAAGGGCATGCAATACAGATCCCCAGTGTCCTCAGCAAATTAAAGGTATTCGCTAATTCTGTTTAAAGGAGATAGGGAAATAGAACACGGTTAATTTCTTTTGGCTATCTCCCTGTCTGAATTGTATTAAACCGACCAGGATCTCTTTTTTTGGGCTCTCTTTTTATATTTGCTTGGGTACCTGCTTTTTTTCTTTTTTTAAAAGGTGTGTGTCCAAAGAAAAAGACAAAGACCACCAGAAATCTAAAACAAAACAAACAAGCAACCCACAACGTTAAATTTATCGGGCGTGGGATAAGGGAGAACCAGGGCCATGTCACTCCAGAATCGAGTTCAGCTGATCTCTTTGTGCTAAAGGCAAAAGGAGCCATTTACTTCTTATTAGAAGAGTTCTAGGCAACACAAGGAATGCTCGAGGGGACCTGGGTTTAGGGTAGCTCAGTCTAGCAATAAAAACCCAAGATACTCAGTTAAATTTGTATTGCAGATCAACAAGCAATCAACTTTCAGTGTAAGTTTGTCCTGTGCAACATTTGGGACCTACTTCTATGAAGAAGTGATTCCTTGTTTACCCAAAAGTCAAACTTAATCGGTGGCCCTGTATTTTACTGAGGAATCCTAATGAGGTGAGGCTTTGTGGGGTCAGGGTTATGCAGCAGCACCTGTTTATGTACCACAACTTGGGACTGAGTAACATTTGTATTTAACAGGGTAAAGTCATTGTGGCACTGCAGCCCATTCTGCCACTCGGGCCATAAACCAAATTCTTCCATAGGGAATACCCTTCATGATCAAGCCTAGCGAAATACACCAAACTGGCAAGCCGGGCACACCGCTGCTAGGACTCTCTAGAACGCGGGCCAAGACAAAAGGGATGGCGAGTTACCAGGGCCTCCTGGACAAGGAGGATCTGCTGGTTGTAGACTGTGGTTCAAGGAGAGCAGGTCTTGGAAGGGAATTCTGACTCCTGGCTTGCAAAGCTGATTGAAGGATGAAGTTTTCACAGAGTGTGGAAAGATTTACCGGGACGACTGGAAAAGGCATGGGGGTGTGACAGTCTCTCTTTCTCACATCTCCCTGTTGAAGAACCTCTATGTAAATGTCCTCCACCGGGATATTCCAGAGGGCTCCCACCTCTCAACATGCTCAAACTAAATTCACTCTCTTTTCCAAACCTCCTTGTCCTCCCAGAATTCCTGTCTCAACTGTATACCGCACAACAAGGCTGAAACAGCCCCAGCCTGGCAGCCTCCTTGTCCCCTGCACCATGCCCCCATGCCTCTACTTCCTTATACCTGCCAATCAACTATCACATCTGGGAAGCCCACTCTCAAGTCCCGCCCCCAGCCGCTCCCTTAGTTCAAGAGGGTCAGCTGTCAGGGTCTCTCACCTCAGCCATCAGCAAGTGGGTCTTCACGGAGCCTCCTCACCACCAGCCATTTCCTCTTTTCATTTCCTCTCCTCTTTGCTAGGAGATAACTTTCTAAAAAGCGATTTTGAGGATGCTTCTCCATTTCTTCAAAACCAATGTGCCTCTTCGTGCCTGTAGGGTAAAATCCAGTTGCCTCCAGGCAGGCACACACATCCTTCAGGAATTGGCACTGGTCTTTGTTTCCAGCCTCTCAACCATCACTCTCCCCTAACAACAGATGGTGCCACACTCTGGCCAGTTGTCTGCCATCTGATGCTCTTGCATGTTAAGATGACTTTGCAGAGACTATTCCTTTACCTGGAGTGTCCTCCGCCCGCCCTGCTTGTGTCTGGCAAATCGGTCCTTCTAGACCTTGCTCAAGGGGTGGGCCTGCTTCTGGTAAGCTCCTTCCCTCTCCAGAGAGGCTTCCTAGTCTGTGCCCACATACTGCATTGTGCCTGCCTTCACTCCGGGACTCTTTATGTATTTTAACCCTTTAATCCTGACAACAACCCTATGGGACCAATATTATTATTATCTCTATTTGGTTGAAGAAGAAGCAAAGAGGTCAAGGGCAGGCCGACGTGCCATGTCTTGTCCACTGGTGGCTTCAACTCAGCGGTAAGGCAGAAGCACCTGAGGAATCTTCTAGAAATACTGATGCTCATGCCCACTCAAGACCATTGAATCAGAATCTCTGATGGCCTGGGGCCTGGAGGAGCTTATTTAAACTTTCCAGATGATTCTAATGTGCAGCCAGCTTTGAGGATCACCGATCTACTCTCTTCATCCTAAGAAAATACAACTGATGTTGGGGAGAGAGGAGTCAGATGGTTTTTCGGGGGGGGGGAAGGACCCAGACACTGGAAGCTAAGAGTTCCATGGCTCTACCACTATGCCCCCAAGTCTCCCATCAAGCATTAGACGCCTGTAGATGAGTGAAGGTCAGGCCCATCCGATGTGTTGCTCTGTCTCCTTCTCCAGCATTGCAGATAGGACCACAGGTTTTTCTTTAGTATGTGTGTGACTTGAGATCAGGAGGGGGAAGGCGGGTGGAGACAACTCCTTTCCAACCAGTGAGTGCACTTTACCAGGGTGACTGAATTAGACATTTCTGAGCACATGCACTATGATCCCACCTCATCTGCTCCAAAGACAGGACCGGTCCTGTTCCTCTCTGTGCACCAGCTGCTTTTCTGCAAAATCATTCCTTTGCCAAAATTAGAATGTGCAATGCGGTAACCACTTTCTATGTAGTCGAAAAGCTATCAAAAGGCAGAATTTGACCTTAAAAATGTTCATTTGATGAGTGCCTGACAGGTATTTGGTTATGTGACATCAGTACTAGCTGCTTCCCAGGGAAGAAATAAGAAAGAACAAAATCTAGAGGAACTAGGTGTGGAAAGAATGAGGCCTTGATCCAGGATGGGGATAAGAAGGCAGGCGATTTTTCTTGGCAGACAGAAAAGACCTAAGAGAGGTACATGACTTCCGAAGTATTAGTAGGAATCACACATGGGACAAAGATGGGTTCATAACGTGAAGGAGAGACCCAGAAACCAAGGGGTTATAGCTGCATCCTAATGAGCAAAGACAAGGATTCCTTATGGCTGAAAAAAGAACATCTTGTCTCTTCCAGAGTTAAACGCGATCATCATGGAGAATGAACATGCTTTTTAGTACATTCTCTGCAGTCACTTGGTCCTGAGCATTTGGACCCTGGCTCAACCCCTTATAAGTTCTGTCACTTTGAGCAATCTCCTTAAACTCACAGAACCTCGGGTTCTACCTGGGTTTAATGGTCTTATTAAAGACCTACCTCATAGGGTTTGGGGGAGGAAGAAACAAAGAATTCACACCAACAATAATAGCTAACTTTTACAGAGGGTGTCTGTACTATTTACTTAATCCCCACAACAGTCCTAGGAAGCAGGCACTATTATCATGCCCATTTCACAGATGAGGAAACTGAGGAATGAGAACTTAAGTGACTACCTCAAGGTCCTATAGATAATACGTGGCCAAGCCTGATTTTGAACCAAAATTCTCTCTATATATTAGCAGACAGAATAAGGACAAATGTCAGAGGCAAGAAAAATGGAAATGCCAGGATCCTTAAGGGACAGCTTCCAAAGAGGGACTCCCTTGGTCTCTCAGGTACCAGGAATGGGATTTAGATCTTGACTCCCTCTTTATCACATCCTTTTCTTTGCCTGCTCCAGCTGGCTGAAGGGCCTTGTTTGGAGACACAAAAGGCCCCTTTTGATGGCCTCAGATCACCAGCAGCTCCCCTGACTCAGCAGACAGAGAGGAGAAGAGCACACAGCTGAGTCATTTCTCATCTAACCACATCTCTCAACTGGTCGCCCTCCCCCCCACTCCAAGTTCCAGCATTTTTGAAACCCTGAATTTTATCTGGGTTGGCAATCAATAAAGCTTTTAAGAACAGAGATGCCTCTTATTCTGGAGAGTTCTAAGTGCTGATGAGCAGAGCTAAAAATGTGGAAAAAAAAATTAATGACCCTCAACTATGAACATCCCCAAATAGTTTGTCCATTTCCTGTGTAATTGTGTGTTTATCAGTCAGAATGGCACAAAACCAATCTTTATTTTTAAATTGCCATCTTCCCATAATATCATGTTCACCTCTAACTTCTAAGGAATGAATTAAATCACACTACTGGGAACAGTAATATTGGAATCTCCAAGCTTCAAAGAGCTTTTAGTACTTCTTTGTTTTGGTATGTTCACATTTTTTTCCACCAAGCCCAGTATTTGCCTACTCAGCTATCTACTTAGAATAAGATATTCCTTCAAAACTATTGTTCTACCGCAGGTATGCACTAGTAGAAAACCAAACTGAGGACCGAACAGGGATCCTATGGCATCTGACTGTGGATGAGATGGGGAGAAGGACTCAGTCTCCCCAGACTTCTCTCTGTCCCTGCAGGGGCAGAAGATGCTCCCCATGAGCCTCTTCTGATTCCCACAGTCGGCGTCTTCCAGAATCTCCCCCCTACATCACCCACCAAGCTTCTTTGCGAGAACCAAGCAATCTTTCTAGCAGCAAAGTATGTAAATTATTAAATCATATATTTGAACATGCATGCAACAGAGATACCCTTCAAAAAAAAAAAAAAAACAAATAAGGGAAAAACTAAGGCTCCAAGCTTTTCCACCCTGCTACCAATTTAAACTACACTATGGAGGGAAGAAAGCTCACTATTTCACTGTCATGGAGGTGAGCCACTGCAACGATGCCTCAGAGATTTTGAAAAAGGGGTGACAACCTCTGTCCCAGAGGAAGAGGGAGGAGGGCCTCAGGCCCTACCCTACCCACTGCCTTCACAGGATCCAGTCCACCCCTCCTTCGAGATTCAGGTTCTCCATGAAGTTGTCTCTGGAAATGTTCCTTTCCCAACTAGGCAGAGTTAGGCAATAGAGAGGAATGTGAACACAGAGCTCAGAATGTGACCAATTCTGCGAGAGCGCCTGGCCCACCTTCTCCTTGCTTCATGACCTCGGGCACATATACTTCTGAGTGTGGGACTCCTCAGGGACATAGCTTCTAGTGCTCAACATCTGACCCACCTTCCTTCTGAGGTGCCTTCCTGCACTGTAGAGGTTGGCCAATCTGGCAATGACATTTCCCAGCCTCCCTTGCAGCTGGGGTGGAGGGTGTCATGGAGGTCTAACTGATCGGACTCTCAAACTCGTTTTAGGAAGGAAAAGTGAGATTCCTGCTCTGCTTGTGCTACTTCTGCTCTTTCCCCAGGCAATCACGGAGAGGATTTTTCTTATCAACCTGTGGTATTTAGTGACTAGGATCATAATGCCGAGAGGTCAGGCACTGGGGGCTTATTCCAGAAACACCAGTCCCGGGGGTAGCTTCCTGATTCCTCCCCTTCCTGATGGAGGCAGAAGCAGTACCTATTTGGGGCAGGCCAGGCCTCCTGTTTGGTTGTAAAGTCAAGCCTGGGGACCCAGCCCTGCCAGTGTTTTTGTAAGCACTCTGCTCCCATGTTAAAACCCTTGCTTTCTTTAAAACAATAGGGTAGTTTCCAATTTCTGCAGCTGAGACCAGACTGACACCCTTCTCCAACCTTTAGGGTGAGTGAGAGGACTAAAAGACCAAAGGAAGCACAGCAGTTGAGAGCACATAGCCTTGGGCTCACAGGGCCTGGTCTTTAACCCGGGTCCTGTCTCCTATTCACTGTGTCATTACGGGCAAGTTTCTTAATCTCCAGTTCCTACATGAAGGGGTTATTGTGGATTACATGAGTAATACATGTAGAATGCTGGCCACAGTGCTTGGTCCCTAGAAGAAAGTCAATAAATGTTTGTTTCTTTTTACCCTAAGTTCCCATGGGACCCTCTGTACACTTTTGTTTACAGAGCTTATCGTATTGTAATGATTACCTCTCTGTGAACACAAACCCAAAGGGGCCATCTGTTAACATGGGAGTAAAGAGTATAGAACTATCCTAAATTCCATTCAAGGAGTAACCCTAAAGAAGGAGAACTGAAAACTATTTCTAACTGATTACCTGGAAATATAGTTGTCTCTATCGTACTATGTCCCGTGCTGGGTTAGGAACAGGTGGTCACGTGTTTCAGAAGCACAGCAAAGAGTAGGAAGCATCGCAATGGGACAGAGTTGGCCAGGCCTGTCCAAGGGCTCTCAAGGGTAGAAGGGATCTTGGCTGAGCAAGTGTAAGGTATCTCAGCTGTGGTGAGAGTCTGTCAAGCATTTTCGCAAAGCAACACTTCTTAAATCCATCATGATGCCATAATCTGGCTTCACATTTTGTTATCTATACAGAGCCAATGTGTTGGTCAGATCAGTCAACTTGACAGTTTAATTCCTCATTGCAAATTAATAGATTGTCACCCTGATTATTATAATTTTGTTTTCCATGTACTTGCCTACTGGGGGATAATAAGGTGCTGATTTTCTGATTTGAGCTTTCCATTCGGTTTTAGAGATGTAGCTCTCATTGTATTTTAATGGGCTCTAATTGGATTTGTATTAATAGATAGCAGTCATAATGAGCTTGGGCAATATGGGTCCACCTCTGAGAGACAATCCCTTTGCAATGCGCCATCACAATCAGGTTTATGAGCCCATTGGGCTGACAGCCAGGCTCCTGACCGTGGCAAATTCACCAAGGTAAATGCCACCTGCTTCCAGTGCCCTGTGTAACCAGCCATAATCTTCAAGCTTGAGGATCCAAACTGTAGGCAATGATCTACCTTGTCTGAGCTCCTGGTGCACAACGACCATGCATTAGTCAGATTTTACTTCCAAATGCCCAACTGAGCAACAGACACGTACACAGTTCATACATAATAAATATTTGATGCACAAATCCATAAACAAGTGAATGTGTCCTTCTGCAGAGGAGTTTTTGGTTGTTGTTGTTGTTTTAACTATAGAAACCAAGAGAAAAAGAAAACAATTCTAGAGAGACTCCAAGAAAAGAAGAATCAGGAGCTTAAATATTCTATGGTGAGTCTCTGAAAATACTCAAAGCTTAGCTATTGGTATCCCAACATTTTTGCAGAGCTTTTTTGTTTTTGTTTTTAAAGATTTATTTATTTATTTTAGTGTTTGCATGTGTAGGTGTGGGAGGGGCAGAGAAAGGGGGAAAAAGAGAATCTTAAGCCACTCCACCTTGAGTGCGGAGCCTGATGCAGGGCTTGAGTTCACAACACCAAGATCACAACCTGAGCCAAAACCAAGAGCTGGACACTCTACTGGTTGCACCGCACCTCCCCAGGCACCCCTGGACAGCTTTTTATATAATGTTGTTATCATGGCTACACTACTTCTTTACTGCTGTCAAACAAATTACCACAAATTCCGAAACTTAAAACTCCATCTTTATCGCCTTGCAATTTCTCCAGGTCAAAAGTCTGGGTGCGGCATGACTCAGCTTGGACAATCAGGATATTACGGGACAACTAATTTGCCTTTGGGAGGTGCTAAAGATTACAGAAGCATGCCGGAAGCCAGAAGCATTTCAGATTATTCTGGAACTAGAAACCCAGATTGTATCTGATTCTTATTCAGATGAGGTTCTTGACACAAGTAGGTTCACTTTACTCAGAAAAATACCATGTTGCTGTAGTCCTCCAGGCAAATGCTCAGGTTTAGAGAAGATTTTGTGGGGAGAAGTCTCTGGCACCAGAAATGTATAGAACTAGAGCTTGAAATCCATGCTCCAGGCTTCTGCTACAGACTCTTAACAATGGAAATGCTGACCTCAAAATTCCAGAGTCAATCTCTCCAATTTGCCCACCTACAATTTTCTCAGTTGCACTTTGCAACTGGGAAACAACGGACTGGCCAAATGATGACAGAGTGTCAGTTCCGTAAAGGCAAGGCTCCATCCTCTTTATCTCTGTACGCAACGTGACCAGCAAGGGGCCTGTCCTGCATTTAGCACACCATGCGTCTGATACATTTGAGAGCTTTAGATGAAACTAAACATAGCAGCAAAATACACGGCTGGATCTTAAAAAATGATCCATCCCGAGAAGACATCACTGGTTTATAAATTCGGTTGCAAAGAAGGATAGAAAAAAATGTAAAGCCATTTCTTTTGTTTCTTTTCCTTCTCCTCTTCCTTCTTCTTCTCACTTTAAGGAATACTCACTTAAAATGGGAAAAGGTTATTATATTCTTTGTTGGCAAAGATGTAAAACAGAAATATCCCCTTGATAGTTAAAAAAAAAATGGTTTGGGTAGGTGGCGCCTGGGTGGCTCAGTAGGTCAAGCATCTGACTCTTGATTTCAGCTCAGGTCATGAACTCAGGGTTGTCAGATCGAATCCCACTTCAGGCTCTGTGCTGGTCATGAAGCTTGCTTGATATTCTCTCTTTCCTCCCTCTCTGTCTCTCACCACCTCTAAAGAAAAATGGCTTGAGGAAAAGGCAAAGTTCAAACACCCCAATAAGCCAATGGGATTTCCTAGGCTTTATAAAATCACAAACAACCCGCTGAAGATCTTGACAATGATCTAGACATACCAACATGGAAACCTAAGAGATTCTACCACTGAGTCTGTGCTAGCATCATTTCAATGTCAAACAGGAAGAGCCAGTTTATAGAGTATGAAAAAAAATAGCCTATGACCCACCAACAGACACAAAATCCATACTTTTGCCTGAATTAAGTTGGTAAAGAGAAGACAGACCCAAAAAGGGCCCGTGAGTCCCAGTCCCCCTCATCGTTTGCTGTCCACATGGGTAAGCCTTGAGAGAGGAAAGAAACCACCACCAAAAACCTGTTGGCAGCATCTGCACTTTGCAACTGGGACCATTTCATAGGGAATTCTGACCTTACCTTGTTTGGGCCCAATAGGTCTTTCATTTAAAAAAACAAAAACAAAAACAAGACAGCCTAAGAGTTATTATTGGGAAAATACATTCTCCTTGTTCAAAAGGAACAAGAGAGCATGGTTTCCTTCCGTCAGCCCTTGGAACCAGAAAGTCCCATAGGAGTGATGTACATCTTAAAGGTCATTCTGTGGGGTTGGCTTGTGCCCATGCCCAAGGGGAGGGGAGACCCTTGTGAGGTTTGGTTTATTTATTTATTTTTTTTTAGGTTTGGTTTATTTTTTTATTTTTATTTTTTTTAGATTTTATTTATTTATTTGACAGCGATCACAAGTAGGTAGACAGGCAGGCAGAGAGAGAGAAGAGAGAGAGAGAGGAGGAAGCAGGCTCCGCGCAGAGCAGAGAGCCCGATGCGGGACTCGATCCCAGGACCCTGAGATCATGACCTGAGCTGAAGGCAGAGGTTTAACCCACTGAGCCACCCAGGCGCCCGGTCTGGTTTATTTTTAATGAGGAAGATGATCCCCTTAAAGAATATGACAATCCAAAACCTCAAGAAAGTTGTTTTACTCCCTACTAATCACTGGTGTCTTACCAGTCTCATTCCTGTTCACAAGATAAGTTGGACCTAAAATAGCTCCTCTGCTTCTACAAAGGTAAGATCATCTATTCTCCTTGACTCTGTAGCTTACCCCATACTGCAACGTACCTTTCCTCTGAGGCTTCTGGGACTGACTGCAAAACATGCTTTCACAGCTCTTTTGTGGCGAGACTGCAACGCAATCAGTAGGCAGCCTATTGATCTTTGCGAAGACACTCCTCTTGCCAAGCAAAGGGAAATGAACAATTAGCTTACTTGGAGATCCTACTGTTTACAAAGAAGATCAAACGGAAGACAATAGGCACCTAGGCTGGGAATACAAAGTGTAGCCCTTCTATTTAGCTTCCAGGCCTGCCATATGGTAGCACGTCGGGCCTCACTTAAGTACCAGAGGGCCTTGTTCTGAAATTCTGAAATTCCACAACCATATCTGGTTGATCAGTGTAGGTGTCCAACTCACCAACAGATGGTACCCGGAATTTTACCCATGAAACGCTATGATCTCCATAACCATTTCATAATGAGATTGGACCTGATGAGATCAGGGAGCAGATTTTCATTCTGCACAGAGATTCTGCCAGCTTTTCAACAGCAAAGTGACTTTATGGATTAAAAGCCTCTAAAATTATCCCATAAAAACAGAGCTATAAGCAATGTTCTTCAGCCAGTTCTGAAGAATAAAGTGTTTGCGGGGGGGCAGTGTTGTAGCCATATGGACACTCTCACTTGAATAATGAACAATTGAGCGTGTAGAAATGGATCACTTAAAATCACTGGTAACTACCCTTTTCAGTAAAAAAATACTCTGGTTGCCCTTGGTTTGGCATCGATCGTTCATTCAGTAATTGTTTACTGAGCATTTGTTAATTGCGAGGCACTCTTCTAAGGACTCACGTGGGAACAAAATAAATTCTCTGCCCTGATGAAGCTTGTATTTCCCTGACTTCTACATTTCTACTGTAAACCATGTCCTGGGCCTATCTGGGGCTCCCAAGGGGTCAGAAAACCGCCCAGAAGGCCCACTGAACTCCTCAGAAGCTCCCTGCTATATCCTGTTGTCCATCATCATCATCATCATCATCATCATCACCAAGTCTTTTAAGATAAGATGGGTTAATGTTTATCATTCTTCTTGGCTTCCCAAGGAGCACAGATTTCTGTAATTCAGTGTGAGCCACAAAACTTGATTTTATTGAACATTGCTGTGATCGACAGATTTTATTACGCATCGAAGCATTTTTCAATCTGATTTCAGAAATCCGTTGCTCCCTATTTTGCTGAGAAAAGAGACACAAAGAGAGACCTTGCACGAGTCTCGGAACATGTCGGCCCATTCGCTGCAGCCTTGCAGTTCCTTGGCGGACACCTTACTTAGTGTTGCTCATCCCAAGCAACCTGTCTGGCCCAGGTCCTCCCCGCCTTCCCCACTCAAGGAGGCGCGGCTCCTGCAGCTCTCCCCTCTTAGCTTCACTGAGTCTTCCCGCTTGCCTGTATCATGCCCATGACTACACCCATGTGCTTCTGCCCACTTGAAAAACGTCTCCTGGCCCTACACCTTCTCCCAGCTTGTCCTCCGTGTGTCTGTTCGCCTGGGCACAAATCTCTAATCCCCACGCTCCCATTTCCGGGACCCACTCCACCAAAACGGGTCTCGGCGAGTTACCACGGACCTCTTCACCGAGAGGCCGATCTCATTCTCTGTCCCCGTCCTGCTTAATCACTTAATCACTCTGTTGTCCTGAGATGCCTTCTGCCCTGGCCTTCTGCATTCTGCAGGTGTTCTCCCTTCCTCCACAGCTGCCTCTTCTCCAGGTCCTCTGCTCCCTCCTCCACCTTTCCCACCCATCTCCATGCTGGAAACCTCAGGACGCAGGCCTTTGGCCTCTTCACTTCTTCATCTACCCTTGCTCGCTGGGGATTTTATTCAGTCCCCTGGCTTTCTGTACTACCTGGAGTCTCAGGATTTCTGAACTTGTATCACTCATTTGAATTCCAGACGCGCCTATAACTGCCTACTGGACACCCCCATTCTAATGTGAAACTTAACTATTTAGGTCTCAAAACTGCAACTGAACACGGAACCCCTATCTTCCACCTGAAACCTGCTCCTGGAGTCTTCCACTTCTCAGTTAATGGCAATTCTATTCTTCCTATTACTCGGGCCCCAAACCTTGGCATCATGCTCCCTCCCTTCCTTCCCTCCTTCCCTCCTTTTCTTTCCTTTCTTCCTTTCATTCTTTCTTTTTTCCTTCCTTCCTTCCTTCCTCTCTTTCTTTCTTTCCTTCCTTCCTTCTTTCCTTCCTTTCCTTTCTTCCTTCCTCTCTCTCTCTTCCCCTTCCTTCCTTCCTTCCTTTCTGTCATGCCCTGTCTCTGACCCACCAGCAAATTCTGCTGGCTCTACCTTCAAGATAAATCCAGAATTTGGTCACTTCTCAGTGCCTCTGTTGTCAACAGCCTGGCAAGGCCACCACTGTCCCCCATCTGGACCATGGCACCATTCACACGAACACGTAGGTCACTGAGCTCCCACTCTGTAGTACCACAGCCAGACACACAAGCTATACTGAACAGAATTCAGACTCTCTCAGTGTTTCTGTGGGTACTATCAACAGTAATTATTATATGACTTTTATGCCCACCAGTACCATAAAAAGTTGCAGTATTCTGTTTTGAACCGACACTTACCACAGACAGATGTATTTTTGTTTGGTCTTATGGTTCTTCAGATTCTTGTAGCCACTGGCTCTCTTACTGATGTGATGTGTGTCTGCAGATCTGTATGACTTTGTAGGTGTGCACTGCCTGAGGTGTATGGCTGAAGGGTGAGCAGAGCCTGTGTTCCACGCCAAGACATGAGTCCTGGTGGGCACTGTATTCGCCCACCTCCAGGACACAGCACGTTTCTCTCTGCATAAAGATGCCTTCTGCTCATCACATCCCGTACTTACAGAGCTGTCTATAGCTAGGGGAGGAGTGGGGCTGTGCCCTTCCTAATTGGTCTGGTCAGAGCAGGGAGTCTTTTAAAATCTTTTTTTTTTTTTTAAAGATTTTATTTATTTATTTGACAGAGAGAGAGTGAGATAGGGAACACAAGCAGGGGGAATGGGAGAGGGAGAAGCAGGCTTCCCTCTGAGCAGGGAGGCTGATTTGGGGCTCGATCCCAGGACCCTGGGATCATGACCTTAACCGAAGGCAGCTGCTTAACGACTGAGCCACCCAGGCGCCCAGCCTTTTAAAATCTGCTTAAGGATAGTGAATAGGCCAGCGGCAGGCCTGCTGTCTGTGTGCATGGATACAGAGCTCTACCCATCTCCTGCCCCAGAGAGACTATGTTGGTCACTTCTAATTTCTTTCTGGGCTGGGAAGCCAGGCAACCTAAACTATTTGAGTTTTGCCTATGGGAAAACATATCGACAGAATCTTATAAAGAGGCTTATGGGGCTGTTGTATGATTAAGAGCCTGAAATTTGGAACTTTGGACTTCTGGTATCTATTAGGCTCTCCAAAGTCCTCTTGGCCCTGGATCTTGGTTCTGTTCTGATCCTCTGGACACAGGACTTCCAGAAAAACAGAAGCTTATGAGATTACAATCATATACAAATACAGACTGCCAGAGAGTGGTTTATGATTCTCCTAAGATGACTACACGAATAATTTTTTGGGATATTCACCTTAGAGTGGTCCTTTCCATAAAGATAATGTATGTGAACCTTACACGAAAATGTGCTTGAAATCCTTCTGGTCCTATGTCCTAGTAGGCTCATGTAGTGCCTGCCACTCTCTCTCTGTGTCTGCAGTCCTGCTCGCCTGTGGGCTCAGACGGTGACCCATTCCTATGACCTTGTCAATTACTGCGCTATCCCATGAGACAATGGGAAAGCCGTCTGCCCCCGTTTCTTGATGTAAAGAACTGGGGACAGATAGACACATATGTAACTCATGAAATGTTGGAGCATTTAATGGGATAGTTAGAAAACAAAAATATTTTAAAATATTTGCACAGAAACCAAAACTGTTTCTTCATGGACTCGAAGAATCAAACTGAAGGTTTTAGAAGGGAGGGGGGTGGGGAGATGGATTACCCGGTGGTGGGTATTAATGAGGGCACGGACTGCATGGAGCACTGGGTGTTACATGCAAACAATGAATCATGGAGCACTACAACAAAAACTAATGATGTACTGTATGGTGACTAACATAACATTAAAAAAAAAAAAAAAAAAAAAAGAACTGCCATTCAGTGAATCAGTAAAATTCTTGAACAAGTATTTTTGTCCCTGGACTTGTGAGGTTAAGGGTAAGAAGTGCAAAGAGCAGCTCACAGCACATCACAAAATATTGCATATTATTTTTGTAAAGATGGCTAGGAAAAAAAAAATCTTTAAACCTCTATAGTCCAACTCTAGGACTTTAAGAATCTTAATACGAGGCCCCATGCTGATAAGATTCTCAAAAAGAGCTATTCAACGACAGAAGGGTCTTCCAGTGATCCACATTTGCAAGAAACTGAACTGAAATGGTGTATGGTACTCTAGGCTCTGTTTGACTACAAATAAATAATAGAAATCCTGAGCTGGGGCTGCTGAGAGCACAGCTCGGCTGTGGCCCGAGCAGATATACCGATGAGGCGCTGAATGTCACGGACATCACAGGGCATCTGGGGGGCTTGTCTCCCAGAGCCCCAGTGAAGTGAGAGAGAGTTGGATTAATTTTCAGCACAGTTTATGATTATCCACCAGTGAAGCATGTGGTGCTACTTCCCAGGGCATTCCAATTCTTCCTCCTAAAGCACAACAGTATCTTGTCCCGTTCTATTTATTTTCCGTGAGTGTGTATGACTTGTAGAGTGCGAACATGCCAAAACATATGCTTCCCGAGCCTGTCTTCCCATCTCACCTTCGCTTAGCTTTCAAGGTCAGAGCTATCTGTAGCTATGCACTTAATTGTACTTAAAATAAAAGGCAGCCGAGAACAGCAGATTTGTAATGGTCTTTCAAAATAAGCATCAGGAGAGCAGCCTGGCCCCTCTGAACTTACATAGATAAACCAGCCTCTTATTTACGGCCACACAACTCCCTCCGCCGTGCCACCATTCACTGTGCAGCTGAAGAAAGCTAGGAGCAAGAGAGAAGATGGTTCCTAAGCCCCTCGGAAACTGCTGGAGCTTTGAAACCATTGTGTATTTTTGTACCACGACTGCATGGTATAAGCGTGCTTGCTTGGAGGTCTCTTTACTTTCAGAGCAAGCTCATTAATCAGGTTCATCCAATTACTGCTTATGGTAGACAATGATGGAGTAGATCATGACCATATTGTTATTATTTACTGTATGCTGCACCATATACTTACAAAATTTTGTTTAAGATAGAGGCAAATGTTCCTAGAGCCTAGAGTAGGAAGGTTTATACTGGGGGGAAAGGGGGAAATGGACAGGACTGGCCCACAACCAAGATACAGAAAGCTAAGCGCCAAGGTCCAGATGGGAGAATGGGCAAGGCTCTCATCTGGAAGTGAAGGCCAGGGGCCCAGCTTCTTTCCTGACAAGGGCTTCTGGGTAAGATGTAGGGAAGGGGATCTGATGACAAGAAACTCTCTCAGATAATACAGGGAAGAATCAGGAGTAGGTAAGGAGGGGTAATGCCGCCAGCAGACCACAAATACCCAGGGACCAAAGTTCAAGTAAATTCACACGTTCCCACAATCTCCATAATCAGGAAGCTGTGGACCCCACAAAAACCTGAATCCTTTTCCAGTCCTTCACTTCAAGGGGATCGATCTTTTCTCAAGACCAGCTCAAGGAAAGAGGCAGCTTTAGGGTTGGACCCAAGGGACCCAAATCACTCTAGATAGAAGTATGCCTAGAACAACTTGGAGACTCTAGGGTCCCCAGTCTAGGAGCTGCCTCATCTATGGAGCACATTCCTTAACAACCCACACAATAGGAGAAAATATTTGCAAATCATATATATGGTAAGGGACTTGTATCTAGAATATACGAAGAACTCTTAAATTCAACAATAAGGCAAATAACCTGATTTTAAAAGGGGCAAAATATTTGAATAGACATTTCTCCAGAGAAGATATACAAATGGCCGATAAGCTCATGAAAAGATGTTCAACATCATCATCCTTCAAGGAAATCCAGATCAAAATCACGATAAGGTACCATTTCACATCCACTGGGATGGGTACAATCAAAAAGACATAGTAACCAATCCTGGCAGAGAGAAACCGGAACATACATTGCTGGTAGGCATGCAAAATGCTGTGGCCATTTGGGAAAACAGTTTAGCAGTTCCTGAAAATGTTAAACATAGAGTGAACATATGACCCATCGATTTCACTCCTAAGTTTAGACCAAAGAGAACTGAAAACATACATCCACACAAAACTTGTACACAAATGTTCAAAGCAACATGATTCATGATGGCCCCCAACATGGAAAGAATCTCAGTGTTCATAAACTGAGGAATGGATAAGCAAAATGTGGTCCAGCTGTGTAGGGGAATATTTGGCCATAAAAAGGCTACAACATGGATAAACCTCCAAAACATTATGCTAAGTGAAAGAACTCAGACACAAAAGGCTATGTATCATGTGATTCCATTTCTATGAAATGTCCAGAACAGACAAATCTACAGCAACAGAAAGTAGACTGGTGGCTTCTAGGGCCTGTGGGAGAGAGGAAAGGAAGAACCACTACTAATAGGCATAGAGTTTCCTTTTTGGGGTGATGAAAATGTTCTAAAATTAGATAGTGGTGCTGGTTTTACAATTCTGTGAATATACTAAGAACCACTGAATTGTACACTTAGGGTAAATCCTGTGGGAGATTATAATTCTACATAATAAATAAATATTTTTCTTTATAATAACAGAATATAGAATATAATATTCTGTAATAAATTATATCTCAAAAAAATTCTTAAAGCTATAGCTGGAGTGATTGGACTTTTAGAATTGGGTGCCCTTACCCATCCTGATACCCATACTTGCAACCTGAAGGGACTGGGGAATTTCTTTTTTTTTTTTTTTTAATTTTATTTTTTATAAACATATAATATATTTTTATCCCCAGGGGTACAGGTCTGTGAATCGTCAGGTTTACACACTTCACATCACTCACCATAGCACATACCCTCCCCAATGGGACTGGGGAATTTCTAATGATGTATTTCTTAAGTTGGAAAATTGTTGTTTGCCACTTGATTTTAGTACATAAGCCACTCATGTTATGATTTTTTTCCGGACCCAGACTTTTCATCACAAACACTCATCACCACCATTACCAACCTCTCAAAGGGCATTAGGTGCCCTTTGCACTTTTACCTAGGAGCCTGGGAACAAACACTGCAAATGGGATTGGTTAGTCCCTGAGTCAAGGGCGGTGACTGAATCCAAGGCAGAAAATACAGATGCTAACAAACCAACATAAGGAAGAGCCATGACCGGATGGAGACATGACAAGCTAAGATTACATATTGATGGTGCACATAAGAAAAGAGTAAATGCATTTACAGGGCAGTGACAGGAGGGCACAGGAGAATTTCACAGCTGAGTGAGGTTCAGTGTCATAGATAGGGAAACTGCTTCTCTCTTAATCCTCTGCAACAACAGAGGGAAAGCAGGTTCAAGTCCGGACACTGAGGATTGAGCTATTAGTTGGGGATTAGTTGGAGCAACTGCCCCTTCATATGGCTGCGTGGGAGGCATGGCAGCAAGGTCCTGAAATGACATAAGGAAAACACCCTGGGGAGCTGCGGGTTGGGGGTAGAGACACTGGACTTAGGGACAGGGGCTAGTAGCACATGGAAGGGACTGACAGGAAAAGAGGTCAGGAGTAGGGCATCTTTGGGTAGGCAGGTGGGACACCACTCTGCTGAGCACTTTTCCTGCGCAGCTGCATCAAAACTCACAGCCTCTCTATGAAGAAAATTCTATTATTTTTCCGAATTTATAGATAAGCCAAGGTAAGTCCAGAGAGGCTGAGTAACTTGCCCAGGATTGTACAGCTAGGATGGCCACACTCTCTCCCAGGCTTAAATAATAATTCCATCATGTTAAACATTCACTGTCGTACTTAGTCTCAGAAAACAAAGTCCCAGGTTTCTGAAACACACCCATGCTCAGGGTCTACCACAGACCTAAAATAATAGAAGTGGTTTAACATGTATTTAATTGCTATCCGGAGGCCTGGAAAAACGAAACCAAGCCAGTCGACTTGAGAGGTTAGAGCAACAGATGAGCAGATTTAAGTGGGAGGAAGAGGGCTGCTGAAGGTGAAACCTGTGTTTCTACCAGTTGCCTGCTTGCTCAGTTCAACATCCATCAAACAGTAAGAGAGAAAGGGACTTACAGTGCACCGGAAACTTGGCCCTTTCCAGGAAGGTCCTGCGGATGGGTAAGGCAGCCCTCATTACCCCTCCGAAGGAACTAAGCTGCTCCGATAGAGTTCCTTAATTGGAAAAGCCCGTGGAAGGAGGCAAGTTCAGGGCTTCATTACCTGATCACCTCCTCTATTGGCCAGTCCATAATTACAGGCATATACTTGTTTCTTTCCCATTAGTCAAAAAGCACAGGGACACCTGGGTGGCTCAGTTGGTTAAGTATCTGTCTTGGGCTCAGGTTGTGCTCCCGGGGGACCCTACATTAGGCTTGCTTCTCCCTCTCCCCCTGCCCACACCTCATCGACTCCTTTGCCCTCTCTCTCAAATGGATAAATAAAATCTTTTTCCAAAAGTAATGGAGAAGCACAGAGTTATCAGAGCTGGTGGGGACCTAGGAGATATACTGGCCTTTTTATTGTCAAAGAGGAGAGATGTTTGTGGCCAAAGTGCCTGGACCGGGGTTAGACCACCACTCTGTGGGATAGAAAGGACATTACTCTCCAGGCTTGGTTCCTGCCAGTGCAGATTCTGAGTGTATCCTTTAAAGCTGTAAGCGTGAAGCGTGACTTTACTACAGCCTCGTGCCCGGACCCTTTCCAAACCCACCAGTTTTTACCAGCATGAGAACCACGTCTGCATCATTTGGCTTACAAATCCAGCCTTTGAAAAAAAAAAAAAAAAAAGGAAACCAACCTAATTGAAATGCAGCTTTGGTATTCTCGCCAAGGTTCTGCTTTCCTCTGATTTCATCTACCAGTTTCATGCACATTTCTTTGCCACCCGATGACAAGCTCCCTGGGAAACAAGGATGAGTCGAGGCTCAGGGAGCATATCATGCTTTGATCTGCCCCTTCCTTCGCCTGCAATCAGTCTATGTCAGAGCCAGAGAGCAAGACATAGCTAGGCGGATGGTGGCATTTTAGGACGCTGTAGAAATCTGTGGGTGGAAGTGACCTAACTGAACGTGGACACAGTGTGTGCTGGGGGAGGAAGCCGAGATGACACGTGGATCTGACTAAATGCCTGAAATGGTCCCAATCATGAACATCAGCATGCCTTTGTGTACACATAAGGGTCCCCATAGATCCACGGTCTGAGACTCTAAACAGTCAATTATAAAGAGAAGTTTTTGAGGGTATGAAGCAAAGCCACCACCAGCCCAAAGCGCACTTTGGCTGAATGAAGAAAAGGCACCCTTCCTCTGGGCAGCCACGGTTCCAAACCAAAGCACACAGCTTATCCAGCAGATTGATGTCTGACTTTCTGTCCCTATTCATCCCCTTGGTCAGAAAGATGACCTTGTGCAGTGAACTAGTACAGAATTTCAGGGCAACCCTGCGAAGAGGAAGAGGAGAAAAAGGAAATTTCTTAACATGACATTATTTTTTAAAACTCAGGTGACAACTGATGGGTGGGTCAAGAAGTTAGAGGGTTGCAATTGGTTTTTTGAGAACATGGGAAGTTTAAGCAATAAAAAGTGTATCACACTTAGATTATTTTTGTGTGTGTATGTAAGCATGATCCTATGTCTGTGTGCATGCACACACACTGTGCAACATGATGGGTGAGAATGGAAATGGATTTCTACTGGAGGTCATGGTAAAAAATATCTGAAAGTCACTAACTGAACAGAGCCTAATACGAAATGTGAATCGAATTTGGGGGTTTGCGCTTGTCTTTATCACCAGCTATCCAGTGAGAAGCACCAGGAGAAGAGCCGGCATTTAGGAGTCAGACCCAAGTTCAAATGCAGGTTAATACCACTCAATTGGGACCTCAGGCAATCCCTTATGTTTCCTGACTCTCAGGCTCCTGATATGCAGGTGGAGATGATCTTTATTTGAAGGTTGCTGGAGTAAGGACCTGGTAAGAAGCACACGACCAGAAGAGACCTCTCTCTTCTCTCAACTGTGGAGAGACAAGCGTCCCAGGGATGCACACGGAGCTGCCAAGGTCAGCCACAAATGCTGAGTAGGTCTAGAATCCTGTTGTAAATTTTAAATGACTTTCTCCCAAGCGATTTGTTCTCTTGTCTGGAACCAATACCTCCCACCATATGCCCAAGGCAAGATTATTGCTTGGCAAAGCCAATAAGTCATTTGCGTGAAAATAGCACAGGTAAGCGAATTTAGAAACAGAGTTTGGTGGCATGGGTATGGTTAGGGTCTGGCCTTCTGCTTTAGGTAAATGTATTAGGTTATTAGTACTCCACATAGGATACACTAGAGCTTCCAAGGACAGAAACACAAGCTGGAAGCAACGTTTTAGGTCATCCGGGTCAAGTTTCCCATTTCCCAGATGAGAAAACAGGGGTCTTAGGTGGAACAGACTCCCCCGAAGGTCATATGGCCAGTCCCTGGGAACCTCGTCTCCCAATTCCTGAGTCATAAGGCCTCCTTCAAAATAATTCATCCTTTAAAACAAAAAACACAAAAACCTCCTGGCTTTATATGAGTGTGGAAATAATGGAGAGGGATGAAAGCGAATGTTTGTGATTCTCAACATATACTTGTAAGAGATCTTCGAATCATCACAAAAACATTAAAAATGACACAAAGGATATACAGCAAACTGGCAACCTATTAAAAATTAATTCTCAATAAACATATTTTTCCATATGCCACCTCTCAAAGAAATGCGAATTAAAACAAAATGTTATTTTCACTGTGAAAACATAAATACATTAAAAATGATAATAGTCAACACTACCAAGTATGTTGCAATGTAGCAGAACCTTTAAAATGCTCATAAACTTTGATCCAGAATTCCTGTTTTTCTGTAATCAGAATGTGTGTGTATGTAAGGCTCTTTGTTGTACCATTTTTTATAGTAGTGATATATTTGCAATATTTTATAATCTGAAAAGGAATTTTTTTTTACAATAATACTAAACAAGGAATTACATTTAATGATATGAGGAAATAGTCATAAATAGTCAAGTTAAACAAAAAAAAAAATTAAATGGGGGGACTTGGGTGGTTCAGTTAGTTAAGCATCTGCCTCCAGCTCAGTTCACAGTTCCTGGGATTGAGCCCTGACTTGGGCTCCCCCGTCAGTGGGGAGTCTGCTTCTCCCTCTGCCCTTCCCCATGCTCTTGCATGTTCTCTCTCTCTCTCTCTCTAATAAATGAAATCTTAAAAAAATGAAATGTTAAAAACTCAAATTTAAAGTTATTCAAGTCTAATATGTTCCAATTTATCTAAATACTTAGATACATATGTGAATATACGTGTGTGTATGTGCATGTGGGAAAAGTCTGGAAGAATACATGCAAACATGCAGAATTATTTTTGGATGGTACCGTGGAGAGATTATGGGTTATTTTAAATCTCTTTAATATATTTTGATGTGTTTTTAAAATCCTGTAAAATGAATATATTACTTTCGTATCTGGTAAACATATTATTTAAAAGGCAAATTTAAAGTGGTCCCAAATAACTTGGTTAGAATTGCCTGTTAGATTTGACTCCAAATTCACCATTGGTAGGATTTTTGTTGATGAGAAGCTTTATTGTGGTGGTTAGGCTGCATGAAACAGTCTGAGAGTACTCAGTTAAAATTTCATATCAGTATCTCTTGTTATATGCATTATCTTCTGAAAAAACCCACAGTCTGAAACATATATTTTTGGCAATATAATAGACCAAATATTTGGAAAAACAATTCTCAGTAGATCATACCCCAAAATGTTGGATATAATGTTTTTTAAATTATCTATGTTAGTGAGGAGTCAGGGGTTTCTTAGAATCAACACCACCAAGTAAGCACAAATCCTTTAAAAATTTCTATCACTGGCTCACTCACATGGGTTTGGAGTCTGAGTTCACACTACATGGGTAGAAAAAGTCAAACATCTAGGTTAGAATGATGCCAGGCTGGTTGTGTTATCAGTCACCTGCCGAAGAACAAATACATTCCTATTCAGAAGAACACACTTAAAACCCAGGCCTCAATGACTTCCCATGGGTAAAGTTCCAAGGGATAGGAATTCAGTTTTTTGTTTTTTAAATCACTACATATGTAAGAAAGCAACACTACATGATCGAGAATCAGCAAAACAGCAAACACTAGATCTGCAAGAACATTGTCACTAAGAATATTGATTACGAAATATAAGTGAATTTAACATTTCTAAAGAAATAAAAGAAGTCAATACATGATTAAGGAATAAGAAACAATGAAAGTCAACCTGACAGATAAGAAAGAGCCACAAGAAAACTTCTAGAAATGAAAAATATAATAATGTTAGAAACTTAATGGATGAGCTCTAGAGCAGATTAGACAAAATTGAAGAGAAAATTAGAAACTAGGAGGTCGACATAAAGAAAGGAGCAGAATGAGGGACAGAGACAGAAAAAAAGGAGCAGTTACAAGATGTGGTAGACGGGTTGAGATGGGATATCTGTTTAATCGGAATTCTACAAGACCATAGGAAGAATGAGATAGAGCGGAAACTGGTAGAATGCACTAATCTCCAAAATCAGGAAGTCTAGTGAATCACAAGTTGGGGATAAATAAATGAGAAAACAATACCTGACATGGCATAATGAAAACAGTAACCACCAGAAACAAGGAGAAAAACCTTAAATATAGTCAAAGAGAAAAGACAGATTTCTTGCAAAGGACCAACATTTACACTTACAGCGTTTTTGTTTTTGTTTTTGTTTTTTTCAACCTCAAAAATGGAAGCCAGAGACAGTGGAATATAATTTTCCAAGTCAAATGAGAAAGTAATTTTCTACCCACACTGTCTTTCAGGATTAAAAGCAAAATTCATCTGTAAGCAAATACGAACAGGAGCACCTACTAGGAATAGATTCTTGCTAAAGGAACTTACGAAAAATCTAAGTCAGTAGAAGAAAAGAGTGAGGAGGGGGAAAGCTGGTAAAAATGGGTAAGTCTAAAATCACCAATGGCATGACGACAACGTCTAGTTTGTAGGGTTAAAAAAGTGAAGTTATACATCAATAAAGCTGTTATCAAACATGAAGACAGAACTTAAATCATGGACTTTGGGTCATATACAACAGGGGAGAAGTGATAGGGTTAAAATGTCCTAAGGTCCTTGGGTTATTTGGCAGGAGTGTAATTAACCTATACTATGTTAATTATACATATTAAAATTTATAGGCCAACACTAAAAGAATAGAAATAGAGTGTATAAATCCCATACTATTAAAGGGAAAAAGAAATTTAAGGAAAATAATTCAATGCCCCTCCTCTCCCCCCCCAAAAAAAAGGGGGAAGAAAAAATTAGAAAGAAACAGAAGGATCAGAATGAATAGAAAGTAAAAAGTAGCATAATAGAATCCAAATGTAACAGTAATGACAATCAATGTAAATAAATGAAACTTTCCAGTTAAAAGATAATGATTGTCAAACTGAATTAAGCAAAATGTAGCTATATTCTCCCTACTAGGGAGTTATTTAAAACAAAAGAAGTTTGAAAATCAAAGAATGAGAAAATGAAACCATCTACACTGAAGATGTACTTGCCTCCCCAACAACCAAAGAAGTGTTCAACATAGGAATCCCATTCCTTATTAAAGTTAAAACACAAATGTTCTGGTTCTGCCAGAAAGAGAGAGAGGCAGAGAGAAAAGTAAAGAAAAAGGAAGAGAGGAATGGGGGGGGGTGGACAAAGCAGGAAGGGAGGAAGGAAGGGAAATGGTGGTAAATCCTTGCTCTCAAGATTGCCAGGATTCACAAAGTTTAGGTCTTCTCTTACTGGAGAAATCAGAGAAGCAAGGATGAAAAGCCAAATGTAATCTGACTTCTGTGTATTAAAATCTGCTGGGCTTTCTGGGTCTGTTGAAATGCCTGTTCACTCTCCGAATCACATGCAGTAACCAAAGCGTTTGCTTTTAATGTAAGTAGAAGGAAAGAAAGCAAGGAAAAGAGTGCCATGCTGTATTCCTAGATAAATATACTACATTCACAGACATCTAGTCAGTTAAGATTTTTTTTAAAGATTTTATTTATTTATTTGAGAGAGAGACAGTGGGAGAGAGCATGAGAGAGGAGAAGGTCAGAGGGAGAAGCAGACTCCCCACAGAGCTGGAAGCCTGATGTGGGACTCCATCCCAGGACTCCGGGATCATGACCTGAGCCCAAGGCAGTTGCTTAAGTAACTGAGCGACCCAGACACCCTCAGGTAAGAATTTTAATGCCTAAATTTTCTTTCTTGTGACAAGGACAGAGAGTTTCCAAATCTGCTAAGTAATACTATCCATTTGTTTATTATAAAGATGATCTTACCTTACCTTCCTTGAAGTTTGTACAGGAATTTTACTAATTCATTTACTAAGAAAGGAAACAAAGGTTGAATATCTAGAATCTTCCGTGCCATAAGCAACCTTGGACCTACACACTTGGATTGATAAGATTATTTGTGGTGTAGCACCTTATAAGAATGACTTCACTTTGTGAGGAATATTTATAGTATTGTTCTGGTTTTGTTTTTCTCATGAACATTAATAACAATCTGAACCACAAAAACTCTATTTACAAACAACTTTTCAGGAATATACAAACTGAATAAAGCAAAGGACACCTAAACTACTAACTAGCCTACCCTTCCACGATCCAGCTTTAAGCGCCTTTATTTAGACCGTCCTCTTCATCAGAACTGGGCTGACTTGCTGTCAGATTATAATGCCAAATCTCAGAAGAAGTTAAATACCATGGACAGCTGCTTTCTAGGCCAATGACGGCCTAGCACAGTAACAGATCAAGGGACCAGAAGCACCGTAAAATGCTCTGAATGTCCTGAGATTCTGTGGCTTCACATCCTGCAGGATTCAGTTATTCCTGACCAATTTGGAGAGGTTTTTTTAGAATATAAATAAGAATACACTTAAAAATCTCTGCTCAGCATCGGTATTTCTCAACCCCAGTTCACGGCTTACTTATTTCAAGCAAAAGTCTACACAATAAAATTTCAGGACAATAAATGCATTTGGAGGTTTCCTTAGAGTTTATGATAATACCTGGCCTGCATGTATTCACTCTATGTGAACAAGGGCTTATAAATATCATACTGTGACAAACAGTCTCTGCCCCAAAGGGAGACAATGACCTGCTTAACTCAGTGATTCACTGGCATGAATTCCAGTTTTTTAAAAAATGTGAAATTCTTGAATTTAAAATAATGTATTTTAATGGTGCCTGGGAGGCTCAGTCGGTTGAGCATCAGACTCTTGTTTTCAGCTTAGGTCATGGTCTCAGTGTTGTGGGATGGAGCCCCACAGCAGGCTCCATGCTCAGCGGGGAGTCTGCTTGAGATTCTCTTTCCCTCCCCTCTGTCCCTCCCCCCACTCACATTCACATTCTCTCTCTCTCAACTAAATAAATAAATCTTAAAAAATAATTTATTTTGACTCACTTTTCATTTAAGAACAGATTATAAAAGGAAAAGAGCTAACATTTATTGAACAACCATGTTTGCCAAGGACTATGTTAGGTGCTTAGCATTCATTTCTTCATTTAATAATTTTCCTAGCTCCATGAAGTAGGCACTATTCTTTTCTTTCTTTCTTTCTTTCTTTCTTTTTTTTTTTTTTTTGGCATTATTACTTTCATGTCCAAATTAGGGAACCGAGGCTCAAAGAGTTTATATAACTTCTGAGATCACCCGGCTGATTAGAGACTGAGGTCAAAACCCTTTTTTACCGTGAGTCAGTGTCCCAGATCTATTTACCCTGTCATGACACCATACAACTTTTCAAAAAGGATATTCTTATCACTAAAAGAAATAATAGTAATAACAAATAAAAACCACACATAGGGTGTAAAAATTAAATGAGATGAGAAACTATTACTGTAACTATGAAGAAATATGCCAGCTCACATTTTTCCATGTTTCCTAGTTGCCCCATGACATATATCCTCAATAATGGAACCAAATTAGAATTTTCAACTTGCCTCTGAAGCAAATAGTTTCCAAAACAGTTCACTGCCAAGAGCGCAGCAGAGCTGATGATTTTTTAGCAAGAACCACGGATGATATGTGTAAGAACATCTAAAATATGTTTCCCCTAGTTTCCCAAACTCCCATGCTCCATAGTTGTACACAGACAACCACAAAAAAACATGCTATTTTGCTTCCTAAATTCTTCTACAGTTCATTCCTCTCCATGAAGACTTCACTGAGGGCTGCATTAGGGTCTCTTAGCTGCATGGTTTGATGATATCAGAAGCACTGGCTTCTGTAGGATGGTGGGGTATGTCTTCAGAAATCAACTCTACAGATTAGAGAACTAGATGGCCACACTCAAAGACTCATCCCTCTTTGGGACAGCTTACGTTCAGTGTTTGGGCAGCAAAACCTCCATGAGATTCTGAAATCAAGCATATGATAAAGACTAACAGCTGAAACAAAAAAATTTTTTTTCCAATGACACTTCAAAATGAAATTGGCAAGGTGAAATTTCCTAAAGGAAATCCCCTATCATTATGCACTGTTCCCCCTAAGAAATGTATTCTAGCATTTTTGAGGAACACCAAACAAGACATAGCTGTGTGTAAAAAAATTCTATTCTCATGATAATTTATAGTTCAATGTAGTTATTGAATGCCAAAAGAAATAATAATGATTAAAAGGAATAAATTAAAGCTACTTAGTGCTAATAAGGTAAATACTACAGTCAACATAGTTTGGGGGGAAAATAAAAAACAGGAGAAATAGACATGAATCCAATCTACTCCCTTTTTAAACTAGGTAAACCCAGAATTTCCAAATTTAAAAACTGTACAATATTAAGCATAGCACTGAATTATGGATTTGCATAACAACTGCTAAGGATTGTCAGCCTAAGCCGCTAACTTTCAACTACAAAAATGACATGAGAGTCACCTACTGTATAGGTAAAGATCCTGCCAGAGCTCCTTTAAGGAATGGTTTATAATTGATTAAATATTCCCTGTAAACTGTATTTAAAAAGTTATTCCCAAACGTGCAGAACCAGCTCCTCCTCAAATCATAATATAAAATCCCCCTGCATTCTAAATATACCTTTGGATTGCTCTGTAAATTCCTTTATCACAAATGTCAGCATAACCTGCAGCAGAATCTGTGATTAAGTTAGTGAAGTTCCACTGTTGTGAAACAAAACAAAAATATACTGAGCCCTCGAAAAGACTTTTTACCCTTGATGTGTATTTATAAGATGACAAATTGTTTCCTTTGCTCTAAACAAATATGCCCTTCCCTTGGCAATTATTAAGTACTCTAATTGAAATAAACACATAGATTATTAATGTGAACTGCTCAAACTAGCAATCAGGCTTGAGGGATCATCCTTTTGGCTACAAAATTAGAGCAGGAAGAGGGGTCCAATGATGCCCGCAAGGATATATATTCGGTTCTAACATCTGAAAGCTTACTTGCCATGTCTACTGCTAAATAACTTTTTGTGTTTTTTTTTTTTTACTACAGTTTCTAACAAACAACCATATGCTGAGTGAAATGTCAGAAAAAATATAGTAGAAAACATTTTTCTTTTACACATAATAAATAGTATTATTGGCATTTTGGTTTTTGGGGGGTTTTTTTTGTTTGTTTTTGTTTTTTGCTTCTATGCCATGGTTGCTACAAAAATGATGGGTGGTCATTCAATCTGTACATAAAGGAATTATGCTAAGTTAATATCTTTTTTTTTTTGATAAAATATCTCACCCTCCACTCAACATCTGTTTTTTGCATACATGAGATTTCCCCCAGATGCTCATATGAAAAATCCGCATATGTATTTTGGTTTTCTGTTTAAAATCACATTCAGAGACAACATTCCAATGTTAGGATATAAATCAGAACTTCATTATATACTTAACCCAAGATTTTTTGGTGTTGTTTATCCATTATTTTAAAAAATTGGTTTACCTTTTTGCAGAGCAATTCATTCTCAGCCCTATACCAATGCGCTCACCATCTAAGTGGAAGGATGGCCACTCTTATCATGAAACTCCCTCAAATTCTACTGTAAAATTATTTTGGGTCATATTTATCACGGCATGCAAAGTGGGCCATCAAGCCATGGAGGCAGACAGCAGGGCTTGGCAATGACACTTTCTCATGGATCTCCATCAGCTCCTGGTCAAGTGGTCTGAAGATCATTTTGTGGATTAAGAAAAATGGCTGTGACCATTTCCAATGACCAGTCCTTTTGGGCCCTGATGCTCACTTAAAGGTACAGCTCTGATGACACAAGCAAACTTTCTTCCTTAAACGTCTTTAAAAAGAAGGTTCTTGATCATTGTCACATACCTACTTAAAAAAAAAAAATACCTGCAACTTGCTGAGTTACACACACACACACACACACACACACACACACACACACACACTCCTGTGAAAATTAAATTGCTCATGAAATCATTATGCCTACTTCCAGATGCAAATAACTGTTGAGTCCACTCTGGGATACTTACATAACCAGTATTCATCAATGCTTAACTCGGAAGCCAGGAGCTTGGGAATTCAGGAGACATCCACCAGAATATCCCCAAATTATGTTTACAACTGCCCCGTCAGTCTGGCTATCACAGAACTGCAGAAAGCAATCTGCTACCCACGTTAGCCCCAAACCCCATCCCATTAAGAAAGTGGTAGATCTCAAATAAATAATCATTCAGAACATTAAATAAACAATTACCACCACCAACCTTCGCTTGGGCCTCTGGAGCTGTCACCTTGACGACTTTATTGCGGTTTATCATTTGCTTCACCCATCTTTCTACTTGGACGTTGAATTTCATGAAAACCACATAACCAAAGTAAGCTGTCAAGAGAAGCAAGCTTTCCCACCACATGATAACATTATCCAGGAAAAATATGATCAGCATGATCAAGTCAACGATGTAGAAGGACACATCCCGAAAGAGCGGCCACCATGTCAGGTTTAAGATTTCTCTAGAAAACAGAGCACACATGCCAATGACAAAGAGGATATTGAACACCGCTGAGCCCACGATTGTGCCTATGCCAACATTGCTGTGAGCAATAAATACCCCTATGAGAGATGTGAAAAGTTCAGGGGCAGAGCCCCCCGCAGCCATAAAAGTGGCTCCGGCCACATCATCAGATATGCCCAATTTCTCAGTGATGACAGTCAAAGAGGGAACAAAGAACTCATCACAGACAATGGCTAAGGCTATGAACATGTAGATCATTCCAATGACATGCAGAATGATGGCGCCTCTTCTTCGCTCCTCGAGGGAAAAGATGTCTCTTGGGTAGTCTCCTTGGGCATGATCTGTAGCATTCTCAGATGTGTCTTCCTGAGAAAGAGGGGGCTGTGGAGTATAATCCAGGATCTCGTCATTTAAATCTAAGAGAGTTCTCTGACGGTAACCGTGTATGGCGCTAGAGCCACTTGCCCCCACGGCCTCTTCTGTGCTCTGGGTCTCCATCTCAGAAAAGGCACTGATTGAAAACGAGACAGTGCTAATGGCGACTAGGCCCATGAGAAGGCCCAAGATTCGAATTAACTTCAGTTTTTTCCTGACATTATAATGTCTCCTGTAGCCAGAGAGTGACTTCTCCAAACACCATTTCTCTAGGAAAGGGATGGCAGTGCTTTGGTGCAGATCCATCCTGGGTCTTCTGGTGGATGTGGTGGTCTTCCGATGGTAGACTCAACCAGATGGCTCTCTCATAGTTCTCTTCACTTTACAGTCAACAGTGCTTGTGGGACCCTTCCACAATCAGGGGTTCTTATGCTTCACAGGAAATATTTTCGACATTTATGCTTAAAGAAAAATTAAAACAAGGATAAGTAAATGACAAAATCTAAGTCTTTTCTACAAAAAGAACTTCCGGGTATGATAAAGTCCCATCCTGGATTTGACCTTGGGTAAGTTAGTTCACTTCACTGTGCCTCCATTTCCCCATCCCAGAAATAAGAACAATTACAGCATCTGCCACCAAGGACTGCTTTGAAGAGGAAACATTTAGAATAGGATGTGGCACCTAGTAAGCACTTATAGCAATCATGTATTTATATGCTCAAACATATTGGTAAGCCCCATGTCCATTAGACTATGTAGAAGTGTGTGTTAAATATAAAAAAAGAAAACCTTGTAGATGAAAATCTATCAGTTTATCCCACCTTTAATCATGTAACAAATAACCGCCCAGTGATAAAAGATACCACTTCTTTTAGAACTACCTAAGTACTTGACAACCAATAATTACTCATTGTGTTTTCTTTCAACCCAATTATATAATTCCAGTTAAAGGCACAATTTTCTGATTTAATCTGTCATTTGAAAGCACTGAGTGCCGGAGGAGTCAGCCCTCTTTTTCTATACACATAAAGATCTCAGCGTCTTATTTTTCATGAAAAGCTTCTCCTATGTCTGATGCAGGAAAATAGTCCTTTAAAAATTTAAGTTTACAAAAGAATGTTCTGGTGACATGTACCGTCTTCCCTAAACATCCAGATATTGTTTTCAGCTAAAGCTTGTTTTTAAAAACAACATTTAGTCATATGTAAATTAGACAGCATAGTAAATCAAACAACTCCTAACAAGTAGGTTATTTCTGGAGACTCAATGTGTATTTCGTAGACAATAAGCAAGCTGCAGCAACACCTCTGTCCACAACATCTGACAAAAAGAGCCCCGACACCGACTCTTCTAGTAGGCTAGAATTTCAAGCAGTTTTCATTCTCTATCCCACAGAGATGGGTAAAACTAGATATCTAGACACGACAGCGGATATTCTGAAGGCTCCTATTTAAATTTTTCTTTAAAAACACGGTTGTTGTTGTTTTTTACATTAACGATTTCATTTTAGAGGCTCGCCGAGATCATCTCAGGTGTAAAATAAGCTAATTAAACACACGCCAGTTAAACACCGAGATTAGCTGGAGCTCAGGTTTGCAGAGCAGAGCAAGAACACAAGTCAAACCAGGCTAAGATGCTGCTACCCATCAGAGATTCTTGGCTGGCTGCAGATGTCGACGCTTAGCACCAAAGATTAAGCGACTCAGCGCTCCGGGGATTGTCACAATGCCTGGCCAGGGCTACAAGCAGGGACAGACTCAACTCCCAGGGCGCAGGGTCAGCTCCAGCAAGCCTGCTCCCCCTGCAAACCCGCCGCTTCGCTCCAGGGGAGCTGCCCCTGCTGGAGAAGTGCACCCCCAGCCTCGCCCCAACTTTGCTTTGTGTGGTCCCAAACTTTCCCTGGTGGGTTAATAGGAAAATAAAACTAAAGGACAGACGCCCCACTAGCAAGCATAGACGCAGCTTGGGAAGGCGCTTGGCCCGCATCTTCCCGAACCGTTTATGGGTGGTTTGGGGAAGGGGAGCTTTCCTCCCACGCGTCTACTCCGACGGCAGGCCCTGCCCCTCCGCGCCCCCCACCTCGGAGCCGGAAGCCAGGGCGGTCGGGGTAGAAGAAGCTGGGGGCTCGAAACCGCGTCCCTGAGCGGAGAGAGTTAGCTAACTCCTTGCCGGGGCCTGGGGTACCCACGTCCACCGCGGAGCCACCTGTGAGGCTGTGATGCAGCGGCGGGATGCGCGCCACCGGATCCGGGGACAACGACCGCTGCGGCCACCAAGCCTGGAGGCTGGCGGGGACTCGGCCGCCCGCACTTACCGGGATCCGCCAGGAGGACGCGCACGCGGCGGGGCCCGAGCGCGGCCCTCCACTCGGGTCCGCCGCTTTCTCTGGCTCTCCACCTCCTTGTTCCGAGGCCCGGTCTCCGGCTCCGGCTATCGCCCGCCGCCGCTCTGGCCGGCCGGGGCTGGGCTCGGGAGGAGACTGAGCCGCCGCCAGCCCCGCGCGCCGCCTCTGGTGCTGCCCGGCCCCCGCCGGCCCCTCCCTCTCGTCTCTGCGCGGGGAGCGTGGCCGCAGCGTGCTTAGCTCCCGCGCCCTCTGCTCCACGCCTCCTGGGCGCAGAAGCTACGCCGGCAGCCGTCTCTTAGGCGATTTCTCCGCAGTGGGGACGGGGGTCAGGATTTGCAGGCGAGCAAGGACAGAGAGGAGAAATCGTACAGGTCGGTGACGCGCCTGATTGCCAAAGCCTGAAAGTGCGGCCAACTTTGGGGTTTAGCTATGTTGGGCCCCTCCTCTCCCAATTATCTGCAAAAAGTGACAGCAGTCATATATTTCTTTAGGAGGCTGTGTAATGGTGGAAGAGGCGTTCTGTGAAAAGGCATAAAGGCCTGCAGGGCTGTGTGTTCAGGCCCAGGGGTCTTGAAATCTCAGGTTTGGAAGGTAGGGACATGGAAAGATCTTGAGTCTTGCAGGCTGACCTTTCATTTAATGGGTGAGGAAATTGAGCCCTAAGACATGGTGTCATTTTGAGTCATAGGGCTCAAATGTTGGCTTCTGGACTCCCAGCCCAGTGCTCTTTCTTGCCCTGTTTGGAAAGCAAGATTTCCTGGACCACAAGAAATTGAGTCAGTCTTTTGGGGGACTAGAGATAAGAATCTGGCCTAAAAAGTGGAAGAAGATGAGACACACAGGTTACCTTCAGAAGCCATTTTTAGCCAGCCCTGTGACCAAGACCAAAACTGTCAAGAGGTACCCACCAGGAAAATCTTTGGGGCTTTCAGCTCCCTGTTTTCCACTCTCTTCACCCTCCACCCTCCTGTTTTCTATCTTAGAGAGGGGTTACATGTCTTCCTGGGGCTGGGGAAATGTCCTCATTCATATCCAGAAAGCTCACTACCTCTGATTTTGAGGAAAACTCTATACTCAGATTTCTTTTTTTTTTTTTTAATTTTTATTTTATTTATTTATTTGACAGAGAGAGATCACAAGTAGGCAGAGAGGCAGGCAGAGAGAGAGGGAAGCAGGCTCCCTGTTGAGCAGAGAGCCCGATGCGGGGCTCGATCCCAGGACCCTGGGATCATGACCTGAGCTGAAGGCAGAGGATGAACCCACCGAGCCACCCAGGTGCCCCTATACTCAGATTTCTAATACTTTTTCTTTCTAAGTCAAGAGAAGCCTTGGAAAGGGACAAATCCCCTTTTCTCCCATCAAAACCAGACATTTAAGACTACTGTCTTATTAAGGATTTAGGTGCTATTTTGGAAGTCACAGGATGAACATTTTTAATCTTTACTTTTTATTTTGGGAACTTCAGACATATTTAAATGTAAGAGAATAGTGTAAGGAAACTCCAGGGGCGCAGTTATCAACCCATGGCCAATCTTGTTTCATCTATACCTCTTTTTCCTGTGCCATCATTTTATTCTTTATTTATTTGTATTTATTTGTTTTTTTAAAAGATTTCATTTACTTATTTGACAGAGAGAGAGATCACAAGTAGGCAGAGAGGCAGGCAGAGAGAGAGGGGGAAGCAGGCTCCCTGCTCAGCAGAGAGCCCGATGCCAGACTCCATCCCAATGAGACCATGACCTGGGCTGAAGGCAGAGGCTTACCCCACTGAGCTACCCAGGCGCCCCATTCCTGTGCCATCATTTTAAAGCAAATCCCAGACATTTTATCGATAAATATTTACAGAAAGCAAGGTAGCTACCAACCACTACCAGGGTTGTGTCAAAAGGACCTAAGAATCAGTTAAAATAGGTTCCCACCAGGCAAGGATGGGTCATTTTGAACACCCAACATTCATAATAACTGTAATTATTTCAGACACATCAAATATGATTATATCTGTAAGTTCCTAATAATTCTAAAGCAACTCAGTTGATTGGTCACTGTTGAGGATTAAAAGGGAATGAATGTATTGTTTTGAAGCTCTTAAAAAAAAAAAAAAAAAAGAACAGCCATGCATTTATTTTGCCTTTTCTAAATACAAAACGGATTTCAGGGTAACCAATTAGGCTATACTTTTACTCTGCCTTTGTCTTTATTTTCCTGGCCCAACGATCCTAATATTCTCTGATACACTGGATGTCTCTGGCTACATGGGGTGGGGTGGGGGAGGGGCTGGATCTTCTATACAAGGTTCTGCTTAAGAGAAGAAAATTGTAATATATATTTTTAGGAATATTCCTATAACTATAAAGAACCAACTTTTTATTTTTTAGATACCTGCATAAGTACAAACATTAGCTGGCATCGTATTTACCCTTTAATTAACTGTGATTTCTTTGAACATAGAGTTTATAGGAGTCATTGGTAATTACCAGTTAAGAATATTGAGCTCTTTTTTGTAATTCGGGAGGGGAGCCTTTCAAAAATCAGCAATGAATTTTTAAAAGCGCGGGATCATCCTTCAGCTAATAAGGTCTCTTTAATATAAAATTGCCAAAGGGAGAAAAGATCCTGGTTCCAGTTCAAGATGGAGACCTAAGAGGATCCTGAACTCCCCTCCTCCGCAAAAGCATAAAATCCACAGCTAGCTGAGGAACAACTTCCTCTGGAAAAACAAAACAAAACAAAACAAAAACAACAACAACAACAACAACAACAACAACAAAAACCAAACGGAAACAAAACAAAACCCGAAACATCGTCTGAGAGACTCCTACTTGTCAGGTAGGAGAGGCTGGGACACAGTCTGGCCGGGAACCCCACCCGGGGTGGGAGGACCCACCTTGAGGAAGGAACTCAAAACTCAGACCTTCTCCCTGCGGGGCTCAGGGAGTTTGAACCCCCTATCAAGGCACCCCTCCTTTAAAGACCTGTACCTGAGCAAAAAGCACCCCCGCAACATTTAGCTTCGAAAACCAGTGGGGGTCGCACCCACGAGCCCCACAAGGCTGTGAGGACCTGAGAAGCAGCTCTTCATGGGCTCGCTCCGACTCCGCCGCCCCAGGGCCCAGGACAGAAACCCTGGTTGAGGGGCGCTGGGATTTCGTGTCGGGGAGCCCCCACTTGTGTATCCTGGAGCTTCGCCCTGAGGGTCAGGCCTCCTGTCGGACACATCTGTGGGAGGACTACGGGGATGCTGTCCTGGGTGGGAGCCTGGCAGGCGCCCTCTTTCGCTCTCCTGTCATGGGTCCAGTGCCCGTGGGTGATGGCGGCTCCAGCGCCATCTTCTTTGTGTTCCAGTGTCTGTTTTTAACTCTAGACTTTTCCTGCTTTCTTTTCTGTTTCCTGGCTGAGGGCCGTGTCTGCACGCTCCCTCTGCCTGGGTCTAGCCGGTGGGCTCCATGTTTATGGAGCCTGCTCGGCTCTGCTCCACAGTCCCGGTATCTTCTGGAGGGGAGATGGACACACCGCTGGCGCCCTAGTTTTTTCTGTGGTGCCCTGTTCTTTGCTGCTGCCGCCAGGGGAGGCCCCCTTGATTGCCTGGTGTGGTGGCTGGGGGTGGGGGTGGGCTTGTATTCCTGGGTCCCACAGGCCTGGAACAATCATACAGCTAGTTCTTGGCAGGCTGTGTGTCCCCACCCGTCGCCGTTTCCCCCTCCCCCCCAACTGCAGGGCACTGCACAGACAGCAGCCTGAAACACAGCGTCAGTCTTTCTGTGGAAGCGGCCCATTTGCTTGTTCTGGAGCTTTGGCCAGAATTTAGCATACATGTAAGGGTCTAGACCTGAGCATACAATTTCTGCGCACTCTCTCTGCTTTGCTACAGCTCCCAGGTTATCTCCTATAGAGGCTCATACACTTGTCCCGAGTCCGGATTTTTGTGAGGGCTGCCAAAGGGCCCATCTAGGTCATTTAGCCCTGGTGGGGCTTACCCTTGTGGTCCTATAGGACTGTATATATTTGCATACTTTAAAAGCTGGTACCCAAGGGTCTGGCTTCTAATCAGCCTGTGTCTAGGGGCTGAGATCCTCCACTCCGGGACACTGACAGGTCTTAGCACTCCCTGAACTACAGTTACAAATAAAATAGGCTGCTTGGACAATCACAAAGGTTTGAGAGACAAGGAAGAGCTAGGACAGGGTTGAAAAATAAAGTTCATCTCTTATATGAAGCCGCTCGTTCAAGACTGGAAGAGGTGGCTGTTTCATGTAATGCCTAGAGACCAAGACAGAAGGCCAGGGAGAATGAAGAAGCAGAGGAATGGGTTCCAAACAAAAGAACAAGATAAAAACCTCAGAGAAAAACCTTAATGAAAACTGCCAAAGGGCTATGAATTAACAATTTACTAAACACTCATATCATTTAGATAGAATCATAGAAACAAGATGGCATGGCGTATGATAGGATTGGTGAGTTCCCCTTGCTTCCACCCAAAATGGCATCCGCAGTTGGCACTATGCCTACAATTTCACCTTTAAAAAATTTATTGTTTCTGGCTTTTTATATCTTTTCCATAATAAATTGAGGAGTTTAAAAAAGTAAATGGCTCTAAAGTTATAATAAGCAACTTTATGTTGTTTTTTACTTGATATTCAGTCTAAGGGATAAAAGCTCTAGTAAATTTTCACCAGGGTAAAGTGGAAGAGAGATAGCTGAGCCAGGAAGTTGTGGGCAACCAAGAGACGACATGAAATACTCACTGTTTACTTTGTCAGTTTAACCACCTCTTTTTTTCATTCTTTCCCCAACACACAACCTTCTTCCTTTCTTTTATTACAATCCCACGCTTTCTGTTACTAATATCTGCAGGTAGTCAGGGCATAGAGGAAGGATTCCATGTGCACAAAAGCAGTAATTCTCATTCTTGACTCTCATTCAATATCAGCATCAATGGAGGGATATTTCTAAAAGACTCCTGACAATGATCCTCTTCTTCCTTCTTCCTTGGAGCTTCTTGAGGACAAGAATCAGTATCCTACATTTCCCAGCATCTAACACAGTGCTTGGCATTTGTTCAACACCTATCTGCGGCATGAATTAATGAGCTGATGGCAAACGCATTTACTCAAAAGAGAATGAATCCATCAGGCAGGTTCTGCCACAGTAACAAAGAGCTCAAAACTCACAGTGGCTAGAACTAAGGTTTTTGCTTCTTATTTATGCTACCTGTTCTTTGTGCATTTTGCCATGTCATGCTCACTCCTGACTCCAAGCTGGTCACTATGTGGAACATTGCCAGTTGCCACTAGAGAAAAAAGATGCATGGCAGATCTTGTACTTGATTTTAAAGCTTGAGCTGGGAAGTGACTCATTACTGTTGTTCAGATATCACTGGCCAAAGCAAAGCACCTGGCAATACTTTCAATGGAGCAAGAAGGTATAGTTGCACCATGTGCTTGGGAAAGAAGGGAAAATTTTGGTGGCTGGCACTAATGACTACCCCAGTGGAAAAGAGGAACAAACAAAGGGAAGTAACATATGTTGCATAGCTGCCCTGAACAAGCTTTTTCATTTATCTCTTCAATCTCGTGACTTTTATCACTGTTATTCCCATTTTACAGATGAAGAAGCTGAGGCTCAGCGAGGCTAAGTAGCTTGCCCAATGTTAAATAACTCTCATTTTCCCGATATTGGTTCCAATGTCTAAATTCTTTCTACTAGTCCTCATTTTACATGACATATTTTTAGTCCCTGCCTATCTAAGAGTTAGTTGCATTTTTTCCTGTTGTGATCATATCCCTAGGTGACACCTATGGGGTTTTTCTACCACCAGCTGGTCTATAATCTAGGATAACTTTCTACTTCCTAAGAAGATCTGTTTTGCTTATTTAAAAATCACAGGTGTAAATACCAAAATAAAATCCTGATGTTCTCTGAAAAATGTTCTCCTTTGGCTCCCAACCCTGGGCTGACTTTGTTTTCCTTTGCATTTGGCTCATTTTTTGGCCTGTGGCTCTCCCCTTCCAGTTCAATAAGAACCATAAAAGCAGAAAAAAATATCTGTGGGGTTGAAGGACGTAAGTACACACTTCTTTGCGTTTGACAGTGGTTTTTGCAATAGCACTTAAAGCAACACACCCGAATTATTGCTCTTTCTTCTTTTTCATCTATTTAGGAAATGAAAAATGATGAATGCCTGTGATTTTTACATTAGGGACAGGAATTTTTCCGGGCTTAAATGCTCAGGAAGCACAAAAATTGAGTTTCTCTTTGCAACACCAGCTCAGCTCAGGCCTCCTGGGTACCAAGGTAGGCACAGGGCTGAGGCCAGGCTTAGAGGAGGGCAGGAGCATGGTCTGTTGATTCTAACAAGGGACCTAGAGTCTAAAACCCTGGCTGTCTTCCTGATTCTAGTAGGAACTTCCTGAGTGACCTCCAAGGTACCCCTTTATCTCTTAAAGCCACATTAGCAAGGAAAGAAGGATAAATAATACTGGTGAAAGGAGACCTGTTGGCAAGAGGTAGAGTCAGGACAGTCCACACGGTGAGCAAACAGGGAGCACTTCTTTCTAACAGCTCAAAAAAATTGTATGCCTGCACTTAAACTATGTTCCCCCTTTACCTACCTCTGGCTCCGAATTTCAATATAACACAGAGTTTAAGATATTGGGAAAGAAGATATATGTGCCTTGGTCATCAACTGTATGTAGAGCAAGCCAGCAGGAATGTGTCACTCTCTCTTTGGTTTTGAACACTGAAATAAGATCCTTGTTTGCTTCAACACATGAACGTAAAATGAATCGCTAATCATTTTCCCAGTTCAGGAGGTGCAAGCCATTCAGTTCAGCAACATCCATCCTCCTCCACATAACCTATATGTGTGTGGTGGTGGGCTTGGGGGTCCTGACACCTTGGGAGCAGGCCTCCCCTGGCCCAACCATGGGACTCAGTTAATAAGTCTGTCTGGGGCTCCTCCTCCCCAAATTGGCCTTTATCAGAATAAGAGTGATCGTTTCTCTTCTGGCTGCCCCTCCATGTTGTCTGTTTCTCAATTTGTTCAGAATCAAGATGGACAACAGGTGACATCAAATACTTTACAAGGCTTATTTTAAAAACTGCTGCTTTTTCTCCCTGCAACTCCTGCTTCCTTGTCCCCGGATGTATCGTTTTTGAAGGTTTTAGCTGTTTGTTTGTTTTTTCCTGGTACTTATCATTACCTTTCAAAGTTGTAGGCTTGTTTTTTTTATCTCTTGGTTTTTCCGATGTGGATGTTAACTATTAAATTCTTATTATGAAAGAAAAGGATTTCTTCCTCTTACAGTGTCCCCACACTCACTCCCTGAAACCCTCATTGCAACACAATCCGCTCCCCCATCCTTTCAATATGGTTATGTTGCCATTTTGAATAAGTTAATATTCACATTGTTAATCAACAGTACATCCCTTGAATTATGCAAATATAATCATCAGTTGAACTGTCTAGTATACGGGTTCACCCCAAACTCTCTGATGGCACTGTTCATTTTTTCCCTCATTGTTTTCACACCTTTCAGCGATCTGCCAGGTGTGTGGTTTCCCCTTGGGAGATGTCACTCCTAGAGCCCCGTCATCTCCCACTACCTTCTTTGCCAGATCCTCTAATTAAGGCATTTTTTTCTTCTTCTCCATTTTCTATCCCTTAGGAGATTTTCAGCTTTATCATTTAACACTTCCAGTATTTAAAAGTTTACTTATTATATTTTTAGTTTTTAAAAGCCCTATCTTGTTCTTTGACTATTGCTTTAGTATGTACTAGTTCTCTGCTTTTAGTTCTTAGGTCTAGTGGCTTCTCTTACATTGCTTAGATAATGTAAGCCTCCTAAGGCCAGGGATTTTTCCTGCCTTGTTCATTACTTTATGTTCAACACCTAGAATGGTGAGTGCCCAGTAGGTGTTCAATAAAATCTTTGAACAACAGAGTATTTCTTATAGTTATTGCACATTTTCTTGAGGATTCAGTTTCCTGCGTGTTCCATGTCACTGTTTATTCTGGCCTAGTTTTCCTATCACAGGCCTCTCGAAAATGTCTGGTGGACTTTGGTGTCTGTTAATAGTTCAGAGTGAGGGGGACGCCTGCCTGGCTCCATTGGCAGAGCATACGATGCTTGACCTCAAGGTTATCCATTCGAGCCCTATGTTGGGTGTGAAGTTTACTTACAAATAAAATCTTTTAAAAAAGATAATTAAGAGGGAGGCACTAAAATATTAATTCAAAGCCCCCACTTGGATGGGACCTGTCAAGAAGAGGGCTTTACTATAGGGTAATCAAGTGGGGACTTGACCATCACATTGCAAGAAACACAAGTGTCAGTATCTTTAGGTAACTCTACTTTGGCTGATCAGTTTCCCCATGGGGGAGTTCTCCAAGCTCCTGTTGGGGGTATGTATTCTTAGCTGCCAGCATTATGGGAGCTGAACAAGAAATGAGGTTGGTGGAGTTTTATCATTCAGTTTATAGACTTTAAGATAGCTCACACTTGACCATAGCTTTGCCCTATGTCCCAGATAACTCTTTCTTGAGCTTCTTCTGAGGGTCAACCTTCAGGCTTCTGCCAGTGTGAGAAGGGCCATCTCCTAGCTACACAGGATGGGGAAGGATCTTTGGAGAAGTGATTGCTTCTTTAAGACTTTCAGTGAAGCTCTCCATCTTTGGGGCCTATCCTGTGTCCTTGCTCAATTAGCTTTCTATTGTTGCTATTAAAAAAATAAACAAACTTCAGTGCCTTAAAACAATGCATTTATTGTCTTATAGTTCAGTAGGTCAGAAGTCCAGTATAGTCTCACTGGACTAAATATTAAGGTATCAGCACGGCTGTTTTTCTCAATGTTCAAGGGAAAATCCATTTCCTGCTCATTCAGGTATTGGGAGGATTTTGTTCTGAGCACTTGCAGGACTGAAGTCTTGATTTCCTTGCTGGCTGTCAGCTGGAGACAGTGTTTAGTCTTTTTTTGTGGTTCATAATGAAGGCTAATAGATCACAGATGCTTCGTGTTTAGCCATTTGGTGTTCATCTCTATTCAGTCCACTTTGGTAAGCACTGCAAATCTGCTTGATATTCCCTCACTCCATCCTTCATCACACTCTGGTTTATTTATGTGGTGTATTGGTTTCCTTAGGCTGCCAAAGCAAGTTGCTACAAACTTTGTAGCTTAAAACTACGGGAATGGATACTTTACAGTTCTGGATGCTAGAAGTCTGAAATCAAGAGGATAGCAGCAAAAAAAAAAAATCATATTTCGAAATTTCAGGTAGATATGAATTTGCTGGTGGGGTGGGGGTATTCAACCCAAAATGTGTGTAGTTAGAGTCCAAGTCTGAGAAAACATTAAGGCTGGCCCACAATCTGACCACTCCAGCCTTGCCAATCTAGGACTCGAAACTGTGGCACTAAGGTATATCAGCCCCTTGCTTAGCCTACTTTAATTTTTGTTTCAAGCCAGAGATCCAATTTCTCATGCCTGTCACTGACTTTGAGGGAATATCATTGAGCTCTATTAGTGGAACATTATCTGTTTTTTTTTTTAATTCTTACTTAATTTTCCCAAATATCGCTATATTTTATAGAAATTCTTTAGTATTGGTAATTTGGAATAGAGCCATGTCCTGGGTTCATTGTAGATGGGATACCCTTCAGTATATAGTTTAGTTTTGTTGATTTGGAGGTATTCAGTGAGACAAATAAAGATATACATTTATACTACTACCTTTACCGAAAGACTACTTTTTTTCCTGAGGGGCTATATAATATCTTGTAGGTGGATCACAGCTTATTTAACAATTCTCCAATTACCATATTGTTGTTTCCCAATTATAAATAGCACTGCAGTGGACATTGTTATATATTTAACTCAGTGTGTAAAGACTCTATATTGAAGTATGTTTCTTGCTATTGGAAACTCTGGGAAGTCACTTGTGTCTTTCTCTCATGAGTGGGTTGACAAGGATGAATTTTCTCTGTTAATGCTCTTCCCTGGATGTCTCTATTTCCCTCAATAACCAGTGGTAATTTTACCTTGTAATTTACTCCACAGGGAGGACCAATGAACTTCCAGTCTTGTCTTGGCCAAGTCCTTAGCAAAAGTATTAGGGAAGGGTCATTATTTTCCATCAAATACTTCCTGTCCTGTTAGTTTTCCATACTAGGCACACATCAGACTATAATGGAGAACATCCTTTATTAAGAGTAATTTTCTTGGTGTGCCTAGGTGGCTCAGCAGGTTAAACCTCTGCCTTCAGCTCAGATCATGATCTCAGGGTCCTGGGATCGAGCCCCACATCGGGCTCTCTGTTCGGCGGGGAGCCTGCTTCCCCCTCTCTCTGCCTGCCTCTCTGCCTACTTGTGATCTCTGTCTGTCAAATAAATAAATAAAATCTTTTATTTTAAAGATTTTATTTATTTATTTGACAGAGAGAGAGATCACAAATAGAGAGGCAGGCAGAGAGAGTAATTTTCTTGATCCTTACATGGAGCGGCCCATGCAGACTTAGGACTGATATTTAATGGCCAGACTGGTTATTAAAATACTGAAGTATTTCTATACCACTTGGTAAATGTTATATAGCAATAGTAAAGTTCATTCATAATATAAACTCACTAGTTCTATTGAAATATTGTATGATATTCCGCAACTCTTGATAAATGGTCACCTGTCATAAAAACATCTGAGAAATAGTGATAGCTCTAGCCAGTTGGCCAAAGTCCAGTAAACAGAGGAGATAGATGGTGTGTTCTTTATAAAACTGTCTGTGATTTGGGAGAATGACCAGTTTATATTCATCCTAGAATTATAGTTGCTACTGAATCTAAATAATGTTTTTTATTTGTCTTTTATAGTTAGTATGTTGTAACTGTTGTGTAAGTGTATATTTTAATGTTTTGGAATGTAAGGATTTAAAACAAAATGTTGCATAGAAATACCTAGAACAAAGGGATGACAACATTTGGATATGTTTCTCAATATTTCCATTAAATATAATTAACAGGAATAATTTGAATCTGTGGGAGTATAAAGAAGAAATGACATCAAAATTACACTATTAAAAGGAAAAAATGTTAAACATTTTATTAGATTAGGAATCCTGTTAGATCTTATGACTTAAGCATAAGAAATTTATGATCATCATTAAGGAAAACATTTTAAAATATTAAGAGTGAGTGGAATAATAAAAATTCAAAAGTTCAATAAAAAGTCAATAAAAATTTCAAAAATTTAAGTCAAATTCTTGAGAAAGTAAATGAAGTCACTTCCAAATCCTTAAAAAGAATGGGCTTTTTAGGCATGAATATTTAATAAAACTGTGGAAAAAAGAATAATATCAATATAGATACATAATTATAATCTATATTTATTGTCCTGGCTTGTTAAAAGCATATGTTTACTGGACCGCCTGGGTGGCTTCACTGATTAAGTATCGAACTCTTGATTTTGGCTCAGGTCATGATCTCAGAGTCTTGAGATTGATCCTGGCATCACTGGGCTTTGTGCTCAGCAGGGAGTCTCCCTCTCTCCCTCTCCCTCTGTTCCTCCCACCTCCCTTCCCCTTGCTCTTGTGCATGTGCATGCTCTCTCCCTCTCTCTCAACTAAATAAATAAATAAATAAATCCTTTTAAAAAAGTATATGTTTACTGACAAGAGAACACTACTTTTTTTTTTTAACTCTAACTTTTTTAAATTTAAATTTTAGGTAGTTTCCTGGGTAGGATTCAGTGATCTGTCACTTACATACAGCTCCCAGTACTCACCACAACAAGTGTTCTCCTTTACACCCATCATCCGTCTAGTCCATCCCCCACTCACCTCCCTCCATCAACCCTCAGTTTGTTCTCTATCGCTATGAGTCTCTTATGGCTTACTTCCCTTTCTCCTTTTCTCCCTTCCCATATGCTCATTTGTTTCCATTCTTAAATTACATCTATGAGTGAGATCGTATGGTATTCGTCTTTCTCTGACTGACCTATTTCACTTAGCGTAATACTCTCTAGCTCCATCCATGTCATTGCAAATGGCAAGATTTCATTCTTTTTCATGGCTGAGCAATATTCCATTGTATACATACACCACATCTTCTTTATCCATTCTTCAGTCAATGGATATTTGGGCTCTCTCCATTGTTTGGCTATTTTTGAAAATGCTACTTTAAACATTGGGGTGCATGTATCCCTTCAAATCTGTATATTTGTATCCTTCGGAAAAGAACACTACATTTTGGAAAACATAAATCAGCGGTGAAATTTCAGTCATTATTGATGATGTTTCAGTTGTTTTATGTAAACATAGAATAATTTCCTTTAAAGGAGAAATTCAGCCCCTTGAAGAAACTTGGAAATTTTTTTTCTTTCCAACATAGACATAATAACCTAACATAAATATGTTATGAAGAGCTGACATAAGTAAGATCTGAAATGCTTTAAAAAGTTTTTGTTGGTGGTGCCAGAGAGAAATGATTTCAGTGAAATATGTGGACATTAAAACTCTGCTAACATTATACAGGTGTGCTAGTGTAACATTATGGAGAAAGTTTGGAGTTTTAACCATGATTTAAATTTTTTCTGGATATTTTTATTTGATATTAACCACCTTATTCAATAATTTCTGGATGATGCAATTAAAGATATAAAATTATATATTCTTTTTTTAAAGATTTTATTTATTTATTTGACAGACAGAGATCACAAGTAGGCAGAGAGGCAGGTGGGGGCAGGGAGATGTAGGCTCCCTGCTGAGCAGAGAGCCTGATGTGGGGCTCGATCCCAGGACCCTGAGATCATGACCTGAGCCAAAGGCAGAGGCTTTAACCCACTGAGCCACCCAGGTGCCCCTAAAATATATATATTGTTGATAATTTTACATACTATTATTCATCAAAAAACATCAGAGAGAATTAGCCACTATTTAGGAAGATAAGGGAAATGAAATAATGAAAATTAGAAAAATATTTGCACCTCAGTTGGCAGCTTGTAATGCTGGAGCTAAAAAATAGTTTGGAAATTGTGCCATTATTAAGAATTGTGAAAGGAGCTGGTTAAATATTTGAGAAATGAAAAAATTTCATTTCAAAATGAATGAAGAATTAGGGTTTTTAAAACACCTTTACTGAGGTGTAATGCCCATACCATTAAATTTATATTTTAAAAATGTATATTTGTTTTTAGTGAAGAAAAATATTATTTAGTGAAGAAGAAATGATACTGACAAAGAATGGTGGTCTAGAACATCTGATGTTGTGGAAAATAAGGAAATGTGGGTTCTACAACGTTGGTTTTTTTCAATATTGTTTTGGCTATTCTGGGTCCTTTGCATTTCCATATGAATTATAGGACCAGCTCATCAATTCCTGCAAGGAGGTCACCTAGGATTTTGATAGGGATTGTGTTGAATTTGCAGACTAATTTGGGGGAGTGTTGCTATCTTAACAATATAAAGTCCTTCGATCCCTGAACATGGGAATTCTCTACATTTATTTAGGTCTTCAATAATTTCTTTCAACATTATTTTGTAGCTTTTCAGAGTACATGTTTTCTATCTCTTTAGTTAAATTTAATACTAAGTATTTAATTTTTTTCAAAACTATTATGAATGGAATTGTTTTCTTAATTTTATTTTGAGATTGTCCATTGTTACTGTATAGAAATACAATTAATTTTTTATATTATCTTATATCCAGCAACCTTGCTGAACTGGTGTATTAGTTCTAACAGTCTTCTAGTGGGTCCTTAGAATAGCTTATATACAAGATCATATCATATGCAAATAGAGAGTTTCACTTCCTCCTTTCCAAACAAGATGCCTTTTATTTCATTTTCTTTCCTAATTTTCTTGGTTAGAAACTCCAGTACTATGTTGAATAGCAGTGGCAAGAGCTGTCTTTTCCTGACCTCAGGGGGAAGTGTTCAGTCTCTCACCATTGACTCTATGCTGGCTGTGGGTTTTTCACAGATGGGCTTTCTCAGGTTGAGAAAGTTCTTTTCTATTTTAGTTTACTGAGTGTTTTTTGTCATGAAGAGGTATTGGACTTTGTCAAACACTTTTCCTGTATCTCTGATGATGATCATGTGCTTTTTGTTCTTTACTCTATTGATATAGTATATTACATTAATTATTGTCAGGTGTTTGGAGATTTAGTTTTAATAAATAATATTATAACAGAGATGTCTGTACTTTCTTGAACTTTATAAGAAAGAAATGTTTCAGTTACTAAAATTGACATATTCATTTGACAAACTATCACAGTGATTGAACGTGTACTAACATATTATTCTTGACACCTGTCAACACAACGTGATAAAGGGGCATAACGCTGTCAATAATGGAATAGCCTTGCATGGAAGCCCACCAATGTTTCATGGAAAATATTGACAAGTCTTGACTTTGTCATTCATCATTATTGACTTACACTCTTCGGCTGTACATTTTGTAAGGATGCTTGTGTTTTACTTTCAGATTGTAGCAAAGTTACTGAATAAAACAATGCCATTGACTGACATCCCCTATGCTATTCTTTTAGAGACTGCTGTCCAAGTGTACATGAACCCATTCATCAATTCTCTAATGTTTGGCCATATTCCTCTGATAGGAAATCTACCCAATGATGTAATGCTGAAGAGCACAGACCATCATCTTATTCAAAAATACATCTTAGTAAGCTTATTCAAAATGAAGATATATATCATTAATTTCATTGTACTGTGTACTCTGTGAGGATAGTTACTTTGCTATGTGTTATCCCTGAACCCTTGAACAGTGCCTGACACACAGAAGGATCTTGATAATCATGTTACATGAGTGATTTCAATCTCTTATACTAACCTAATAAGCAATCAAAAAAGGAAAAGCAATTAGGTTACCATGATTAGTTCTTGGTGAACAATTGCCTTCAAATGCATCCAAATTATGAGCTTGACCATTTTTTTTCCACTGTTGGGTCCAGGTATTGCATAACCTGAAGCTCAAACACTTTCATGGGCCTCAGAAAAAGAATATAAACTTAGCCATAGGACCTTTTTTTTTTAGTCATAGGATGTTAGAAGAGGCCTAGGCAAGTGTGGGTCCCTGAAGCTGAAGATGTATTAGCTTTCCAGGAAACTGTCTTATCTCAAATGTCACAGTGGATTGCTGCTTGTATAATGAATGAGTGAATGAATGCAATTTTTTCCTCCTAAAAGCTAAATCAAGACTTTTTCTTTGCCTCATTTTACTCTATCTTTGATTATTAAACTAGACGAAATTAGAAAGGGCATGCTCTTTATCAATATTAGGGTAACTTAGGCTAAAGAGTATTATTTGATTTTATTCTAAAAATTATCTGGAAAAATGATAGCAAAATATAAAATTCTGAGATTTAAAGTCTTAAGGAATTTAGTGGAACCAGAATGGTGTGAAGACTGGGCATGTCTTGGAAAGAACACAGAGGTCAGGAGTAGGGGGCTTGACTTGAGCCATTAACTAGACAGATGCCCTGAGTAGGTCCCTCTTTTCTTTGCAGCTTCAGTTTTCTCACCTGCAGAATAAAGGCTCTGGATGAGATAAACTGAGGTTTCTTCTGCTCTGAATTTTGATGCCTGTCTCTAAATAGAACAGATTTGAAAATCCATTCCTGTAAACATAAAATCAGATGTCAAAACAGATCCTAAAACAGAAATACAGGGGAAAATGCTAATTTTACATGATGTCTTCTATCTCGTTTGAGATTTTTCCTTTATAAATTAAAAAAAAAAAAAGGCAGCAAATGGACTTAAATTCTCTCTAGCATTTGGATTCTGTCCTCTTTTGGAAACAATCTTGCTGGTCTGACCCTTGAATTTTATAACCCAAATGGGACCATTTATAATCTCAGGAATTTAAGTCAGTTAAGTGGCATATCTTTATGGTGACAAGGGACAAAAGGAACATTAAAGGTTCGAAATCTATGTAAGAACTTGGCTCCTGCCATGTCACTGAACCCAACGACATCATCTTGCCTTTCTTGTTAGTCTAGGAAACTGTTTCCTAATTTTGTTATTCAATAGGATATTTTATTTTGCTTTTCTCACATCCTTTAGGGTGAACGAACATGTTAAAAGAAAAGAGCGCAACACTGGATTCTATTAGAAAGAATAGAGAGGAGAGACACCTGGTACACTTAGGAGGGAGCGTATAATGAACGGCTCAAGCAGACTTAGCTTCAGCCAGCTCTAAATATAACAGGGTTACTCTAACTACAGAGGTGGCATATTTGAATAAAACAGGATATGAAAAGTATTTTAAATGCTAATTTTAACTGGAGGAAATCTACCATTTCAAACTGGAGACAGGGCCCCCAGCTCCTCTCCGTCCTATGGCTACTGAAAGGCCTCTGCTTTATTTTTTATTTTATTTTATTTTTTTATTATGTTCAGTTAGCCACTGTTTGGTACATCATTAGTTTTTGATGTAGTGTTCAATGATTCAGTAGTTGCATATAACACCCAGTGCTCTATACAATACATGCCCTCCTTAATGCCCAGCACAGGGCTGCTCCATCCCCCCACCTCCCTCCTCTCTGAAACCCTCAGATTCTTTCCCCGAGGTCTCTGAGGCCTCTGATTTAAACAAAAGTGATTCCCCTGTGATACTGTACAGTATCCGAGTTCCCTTGCATAAGGGCCACTTGATACCTGTTTCTAACATTGTGATGCTGATTCCTCATTTGTTCAGAGTTGGGGCCCCAGGACCCTTTTTTTGTGACAAACAGCATGACCCCCTGAAAAATCATGAAGGCGTAGTCATCCATTCTGAATGGTTAGGACTTCCAGTCAATTCCGAGAACATTTATAGAGCAAATTCTAAATGGAAGGAACTATGGGGGAAATGCAGGTAGATAAATTTGGGTTCTACACCCTAAGGACTCCCTATAGATGGAGAATTATACTGAGTAATCTTTTTGGGTTCTTTCTAGATCTTGTTTCAGAATCCTAAAAGAAATAGTTACTATTTTTTTTTTTAAACAGTTAAATATAGATGGTGCTGGAAGGTGCCTGAAATAAAACCACCATGATCGTGTCAGCATTACTGGATTAGACAGATGTTTGTGAAACTACTGCAGTATTCTCTCTCATCTCTGGTAAGTCTGAAGGACACACATTGCACTCAGTTTTAAAAGTCATGTGAGTAATGAAATTGAAACCCCCCTGAAGAAATGGATGACATTTACGTAAAGAGTATTTGACCCTAGAACTCCTTATCTTTAGAATAATAGCTAACAGGTTTAAGAACAAGAGTTTTCTGATAAAATGCAGGAAGTGAACATTTCAGGATTATTTAAGAAGATTTTTCTATTGTTAGAAAACGAAATTCAACGGAGTAAATTTTATAGATTTTACTGGATTTATTCAACAATCCATGAATCAGGTAGCATCCCATCTAGCAAATAGAAAGGACCTACAGGTCGGCGAGGCACAGTCCCAGGAGACCAGGTACCAACCACAGGGAGCGTGGCTATCCAGGGTGGAGGGACCTCAGTGCGTGAGAGTGAACATCTGGTGGAGCAGATGAAGCTCATTATTTGTAGGCATTTTATCTAATCTATTAATATAGTATCTGTCTACAAAGACTAGATTTTTTAAAAAATTGTGTAAATAGGAAAGAAAAGCTAGGAACTGTATTGAGAACATGAACTGATCAACTTTAGTGGTCGTAGGTGGCAATGCGTTTCAATAGTTCATTGGCGTTACTCGCATTCATAATAAAGTAGAAAGAGGGAGATCTTGTGTATCCCAAGATGGTAGAATATCCTAATATTTGAAAGAGGGGTATTAATTCAGTTAACACATCCAATAATGTAGCTGGTTCTAAGAAAAACCATGATAAAATTCATAGCTCTATTTTATATAACCAGTAACTTGTTAGAAAACAAAATGGACATTGAGATTGTATCACAATAATTTTTTAAGCCATATAATAGGTTATAACTTTAAGGATAACCTTAGCAAGGAATGTGTGAAGTCCACAGGAAGAAATGGATAAAACTTACAGAATATTTGGCTAAATAGGTATATAAAATATCCCATTTGCTTTTCTTTTAAACTCAAAAGTAAAACATGCTTATTGGGAACATTTCTAACAACCAGCATTTTAGAATATAAAATCCTTCTCCTTATTTTTCCCCAAACAATTTCACTCCCCAGAGAGGCCAGAGCTAGCAGTTTGCTGCATATCTTTCCAAATATTTGGAGCATTTAGTTCATCTACATTACAAACTTAAATTTGCAATGGATTCATTTACATATGCTATGATTACTAATATATTTGGTTTTAATGTATGTCAGACTTCTTTTTTTTAAATTTAATTTTATTTTTTATAAACATATAATATATTTTTATCCCCAGGGGTATAGGTCTGTGAATCGCCAGGTTTACACACTTCACAGCACTCACCATAGCACATACCCTCCCCAATGTCCATAACCCCACCCCCCTCTCCCAAMCCCCCTCCCCCCAKCAACCCTCAGTTTGTTTTGTGAGATTAAGAGTCACTTATGGTTTGTCTCCCTCCCAATCCCATCTTGTTTCATTTACTCTTCTCCTACCCCCTTAACCCCCCATGTTGCATCTCCTCTCCCTCATATCAGGGAGATCACATGATAGTTGGCTTTCTCCGACTGACTTATTTCGCTAAGCATGATACCCTCTAGTTCCATCCACATCGTCGCATATGGCAAGATTTCATTTCTTTTGATGGCTGCATAGTATTCCATTGTGTATATATACCACATCTTCTTTATCCATTCATCTGTTGATGGACATCTAGGTTCTTTCCATAGTTTGGCTATTGTAGACATTGCTGCTATAAACATTCGGGTGCACGTGCCCCTTCGGATCATTACGTTTGTATCTTTAGGGTAAATACCCAGCAGTGCAATTGCTGGGTCATAGGGTAGTTCTATTTTCAACATTTTGAGGAACCGCCATGCTGTTTTCCAGAGTGGTTGCACCAGCTTGCATTCCCACCAACAGTGTAGTTGGGTTCCCCTTTCTCCGCAACCTCGCCAGCATCTGTAATTTCCTGACTTGTTAATTTTAGCCATTCTGACTGGTGTGAGGTGATATCTCATTGTGGTTTTGATTTGTATTTCCCTGATGCCGAGTGATATGGAACACCTTTTCATGTGTCTGTTGACCATCTGGATGTCTTCTTTGCAGAAATGTCTGTTCATGTCTTCTGCCCATTTCTTGACTGGATTATTTGTTCTTTGGGTGTTGAGTTTGCTAAGTTCTTTATAGATTTTGGACACTAGCCCTTTATCTAATATGTCGTTTGCAAATATCTTCTCCCATTCTGTCAGTTGTCTTTTGGTTTTGTTAACTGTTTCCTTTGCTGTGCAAAAGCTTTTGATCTTGATAAAATCCTAATAGTTCATTTTTGCCCTTGCTTCCCTTGCCTTTGGCGATGTTCCTAGGAAGATGTTGCTGCGGCTGAGGTCGAAGAGGTTGCTGCCTGTGTTCTCCTCAAGGATTTTGATGGATTCCTTTCTCACATTGAGGTCCTTCATCCATTTTGAGTCTATTTTCGTGTGTGGTGTAAGAAAATGGTCCAATTTCATTTTTCTGCATGTGGCTGTCCAATTTTCCCAACACCATTTATTGAAGAGGCTGTCTTTTTTCCATTGGACATTCTTTTTTTTTTTTAAAGATTTTTTATTTATTTATTTGACAGAGAGAGATCACAAGTAGACAGAGAGGCAGGCAGAGAGAAGGAGAGAAGCAGGCTCCCTGCCAAGCAGAGAGCCCAATGCGGGACTCGATCCCAGGACCCTGAGACCACGACCTGAGCCGAAGGCAGCGGCTTAACCCACTGAGCCACCCAGGCGCCCTCCATTGGACATTCTTTCCTGCTTTGTCGAAGATGAGTTGACCATAGAGTTGAGGGTCTCTTTCTGGGCTCTCTATTCTGTTCCATTGATCTATGTGTCTGTTTTTGTGCCAGTACCATGCTGTCTTGATGATGACAGCTTTGTAATAGAGCTTGAAGTCCGGAATTGTGATGCCACCAACTTTGGCTTTCTTTTTCAATATTCCTTAGGCTATTCGAGGTCTTTTCTGGTTCCATATAAATTTTAGGATTATTTGTTCATTTCTTTGAAAAAAATGGATGGTACTTTGATAGGAATTGCATTAAATGTGTAGATTGCTTTAGGTAGCATAGACAGTTTCACAATATTTATTCTTCCAATCCAGGAGCATGGAACATTTCTCCATTTCTTTGTGTCTTCCTCAATTTCTTTCATGAGTACTTTATAGTTTTCTGTGTATAGATTCTTAGTCTCTTTGGTTAGATTTATTCCTAGGTATTTTATAGTTTTGGGTGCAATTGTAAATGGGATTGACTCCTTAATTTCTCTTTCTTCTGTCTTGTTGTTGGTGTAGAGAAATGCAACTGATTTCTGTGCATTGATTTTATATCCTGACACTTTACTGAATTCCTGTACAAGTTCAAGCAGTTTTGGAGTGGAGTCTTTTGGGTTTTCCACATATAATATCATATCATCTGTGAAGAGTGATAGTTTGACTTCTTCTTTGCCAATATGGATGCCTTTAATTTCCTTTTGTTGTCTGATTGCTGAGGCTAGGACTTCTAGTACTATGTTGAATAGCTTTGGTGATAATGGACATCTCTGCCGTGTTCCTGACCTTAGCAGAAAAGCTTTCAGTTTTTCTCCATTGAGAATGATATTTGCGGTGGGTTTTTCATAGATGGCTTTGATAACATTGAGGTATGTGCCCTCTATCCCTACACTTTGAAGAGTTTTGATCAGGAAGGGATGCTGCACTTTGTCAAATGCTTTTTCAGCATCTATTGAGAGTATCATATGGTTCTTGTTCTTTCTTTTATTAATGTGTTGTATCACATTGATTGATTTGCGGATGTTGAACCAACCTTGCAGCCCTGGAATAAAACTCACTTGGTCGTGGTGAATAATCCTTTTAATGTACTGTTGAATCCTATTGGCTAGTATTTTGGTGAGAATTTTTGCATCTGTGTTCATCAAGGATATTGGTCTGTAGTTCTCTTTTTTGATGGGATCCTTGTCTGGTTTTGGGATCAAGGTGATGCTGGCCTTATAAAATGAGTTTGGAAGTTTTCCTTCCATTTCTATTTTTTGGAACAGTTTCAGGAGAATAGGAATTAGTTCTTCTTTAAATGTTTGGTAGAATTCCCCTGGGAAGCCATCTGGCCCTGGGCTTTTGTTTGTTTGGAGATTTTTGATGACTGTTTCAATCTCCTTACTGGTTATGGGTCTGTTCAGGCTTTCTGTTTCTTCCTGGTTCAGTTGTGGTAGTTTATATGTCTCTAGGAATGCATCCATTTCTTCCAGATTGTCAAATTTGTTGGCGTAGAGTTGCTCATAGTATGTTCTTATAATTGTCTGTATTTCTTTGGTGTTCGTTGTGATCTCTCCTCTTTCATTCATGATTTTATTTATTTGGGCCCTTTCTCTTTTCTTTTTGATAAGTCTGGCCAGGGGTTTATCAATCTTATTAATTCTTTCAAAGAACCAGCTCCTAGTTTCGTTGATTTGTTCTATTGTCTTTTTGGTTTCTATTTCATTGATTTCTGCTCTGATCTTTATGATTTCTCTTCTCCTGCTGGGTTTAGGGTTTCTTTCTTGTTCTTTCTCCAGCTCCTTTAGGTGTAGGGTTAGGTTGTGTACCTGAGACCTTTCTTGTTTCTTGAGAAAGGCTTGTACCGCTATGTATTTTCCTCTCAGGACTGCCTTTGTTGTGTCCTACAGATTTTGAACTGTTGTGTTTTCATTATCATTTGTTTCCATGAATTTTTTCAATTCTTCTTTAATTTCCTGGTTGACCCATTCATTCTTTAGAAGGATGCTGTTTAGTCTCCATGTATTTGGGTTCTTTCCAAATTTCCTCTTGTGATTGAGTTCTAGCTTCAGAACATTGTGGTCTGAAAATATGCAGGGAATGATCCCAATCTTTTGATACTGGTTGAGACCTGATTTAGGACCCAGGATGTGATCTATTCTGGAGAATGTTCCATGTGCACTAGAGAAGAATGTGTATTCTGTTGTTTTGGGATGAAATGTTCTGAATATATCTGTGATGTCCATCTGGTCCAGTGTGTCATTTAAGGCCTTGATTTCCTTGTTGATCTTTTGCTTGGATGATCTGTCCATTTCCGTGAGGGGAGTGTTAAAGTCCCCTACTATTATTGTATTATTGTCGATGTGTTTCTTTGATTTTGTTATTAATTGGTTTATATAGTTGGCTGCTCCCACGTTAGGGGCATAGATATTTAAAATTGTTAGATCTTGTTGTTGGACAGATCCTTTGAGTATGATATAGTGTCCTTCCTCATCTCTTATTATAGTCTTTGGCTTAAAATCTAATTGATCTGATATAAGGATTGCCACTCCTGCTTTCTTCTGATGTCCATTAGCATGGTAAATTATTTTCCACCCCCTCACTTTAAATCTGGAGGTGTCCTCGGGTTTAAAATGAGTTTCTTGTAGGCAACATATAGATGGGTTTTGTTTTTTTATCCATTCTGATACCCTGTGTCTTTTGATTGGGGCATTTAGCCCATTAACATTCAGGGTAACTATTGAGAGATATGAATTTAGTGCCATTGTATTGCCTGTAAGATGACTGTTATTGTATATTGTCTCTGTTCCTTTCTGATCTACTACTTTTAGGGTCTCTCTTTGCTTAGAGGACCCCTTTCAATATTTCCTGTAGAGCTGGTTTAGTGTTTGCAAATTCTTTCAGTTTTTGTTTGTCCTGGAAGCTTTTAATCTCTCCTTCTATTTTCAATGATAGCCTAGCTGGATATAGTATTCTTGGCTGCATGTTTTTCTCATTTAGTGCTCTGAATATATCATGCCAGCTCTTTCTGGCCTGCCAGGTCTCTGTGGATAAGTCTGCTGCCAATCTAATATTTTTACCATTGTATGTTACAGACTTCTTTTCCCGGGCTGCTTTCAGGATTTTCTCTTTGTCACTAAGACTTGTAAATGTTACTATTAGGCGACGGGGTGTGGACCTATTCTTAATGATTTTGAGGGGGGTTCCCTGAACCTCCTGGATTTTGATGCTTGTTCCCTTTGCCATATTGGGGAAATTCTCTTCAATAATTCTCTCCAATATACCTTCTGCTTCTCTCTCTCTTTCTTCTTCTTCTGGAATCCCAATTATTCTAATGTTGTTTCGTCTTATGGTGTCACTTATCTCTCGAATTCTCCCCTCGTGGTCCAGTAGCTGTTTGTCCCTCTTTTGCTCAGCTTTTTTATTCTCTGTCATTTGGTCTTCTATATCGCTAATTCTTTCTTCTGCCTCATTTATCCTAGCAGTGAGAGCCTCCATTTTTGATTGCACCTCATTAATAGCTTTTTTTATTTCAACTTGGTTAGATTTTAGTTCTTTTATTTCTCCAGAAAGGGCTTTTATATCTCCTGAGAGGGTTTCTCTAATATCTTCCATGCCTTTTTTGAGCCCGGCTAGAACCTTGAGAATCGTCATTCTGAACTCTAGATCTGACATATTACCAATGTCTTTATTGATTAGGTCCCTAGCCTTTGGTACTGCCTCTTGTTCTTTTTTTTTGTGGTGAATTTTTCCGCCTTGTCATTTTGTCCAGATAAGAGTAGATGAAGGAGCAAGTAAAATACTAAAAGGGTGGCAACAACCCCAGGAAAATATGCTTTAGCCAAATCAGAAGAGATCCCAAATCGTGAGGGGGGAGAAAGGGGATAAAAAGAGGTTCAGAAAGAAAAGAAAAAAAAAAGAAACAAAAAAAAGAAAACGAATAAAGAAAAAATATAAAAATCAAAAAATATATATATATTAGATAAACTAGTTAAAAAATGTTAAAAAAGAAAAGGGTAAAAGTTAAAAAAATTTGGCAGAAGAAGAGAAAAAAAATTGAAAAAGAAAAAAAAATAAATTAACTGTAAGGCTAAAGAATCATGGGGAGAAAGCCATGAGTTCCGTGCTTTGCTTTCTCCTCCTCTGGAATTCCGCTGCTCTCCTTGGTATTGAAACTGCACTCCTTGGTAGGTGAACTTGGTCCTGGCTGGGTTTCTTGTTGATCTTCTGGGGGAGGGGCCTGTTGTAGTGATTCTCAAGTGTCTTTGCCCCGGGCAGAGTTGCACCGCCCTTACCAGGGGCTGGGCTGAGTAATCCGCTCAGGTTTGCTTTCGGGAGCTTTTGTTCCCTGAGCGCTTTCCGTAGAGTTCCGGAGGGCGGGAATGAAGATGGCGGCCTCCCGGTCTCCGGCCCGGAGGAGCCCAGAGCCAGGGGCCCCACTCCTCAGTGTGCCCTCAGAGAACAGCGCCCAATTACTCCCGTCACCCTGGCCTCCGGCCGTGCTCCGAGCTGACCGAGCCTGCGACCGGTTCAAGGTAACCCCGAGCTTAGAGCTCACTCCTCGGCTCTGTCTCTGTAGCCGGCTTCCCAGTTCTAATACCTGTAGCTCTGCAACACTCAGACACCCCCGATCCTTCTGTGACCCTGCGGGACCTGAGGCTGCGCTGACCCCGCCTGGGCTTCACCCGGTTAAGCCTCTGGAGCGATGTCCCTCAGCGGAACAGACTTTTAAAAGTCCTGATTTTGTGCTCCGCTGCTCCGCCGCTTGCCGGGAGCCGGCCCCTCCCCCTGTGGTCTATCTTCCCGTCGCTTTGGATTCACTTCTCCGCCAGTCCTACCTTTCAGAAAGTGGTTGATTTTCTGTTTCTAGAATTGCTGTTCTTCTTCTCTTCGATCTCCTGTTGGATTTGTAGGTGTTTGCAATCTTTAGATAAGCTATCTAGCTGATCTCCCGCTACCTGAAGTAGTCTCAGCCTGCTACTTCTCCGCCATCTTGACTCCTCCCCAGACTTCTATTTTGTCTATTTATTTTGTTCTCTATTTTTCTGGACTTCTTTTGGATTAATCAATTTTATCATTCCATTTTACCCATTGATTTTCTATCTTTTCACTATTTCTTTAGAGGTTATGAGATTTCATCATGCAGTCCTGATCTATTATAGTCTAATATGGATTATCTTCTACCACTTTCCTAATATTAAAACCTTTAGATCATCTTAACTCAGTTATCCTTCTGTTAATCTTATTTTAAAACACTGAAAGACATTGTTATTGTTTTGTATTCTCAATAGTTTACTTTTATTTATCCTTTCCATTGTTCTTCTTTACTTTTTGCATTTTTATGTTTCACTCTGGGATAATTTTTCTTTTTCTTTCTTTTTTCTTTTTTCTTTCTTTTTTTTTTTTTTTTTTGTCTGAATAACTTCCATTAGTACACATTTACTGGTAAAAATTATGTTTTGTTTCTTTGAAAACTTCCCTATCTTACCTTCATTTTTGAAGGATAATTTTACTAAATATAAAACTTTAGTTTTAAACTTATTTTCTTGTCTTTATTAAAATATAACACACAATGTTACATTAGTGTCAGGTGTACAAGTCTGTGTGTTATGCTGTGTTCACAAGCGTAACTCCCATCCGTCACCATACAGTGCCCTTATAATACCATTGCTATATTCCCTGTGTCGTGCCCTTCCTTAAAGTTATTTCCTTTCATCACTTTCAAGATGTCATCTTGTTATCTTCTGACTTACAGAAGTTCTGATTTTGTTTTTGAAGGTAATATGCTTTTTTTCCCTTAGCTAATTTTTTTAAAAACTCCATTGCCCCATGATCTCTCCATGTTTTTTCCTCTTTCATATTTTTTCTTGTTTCCTTCTGGAAATGCAATTATGTTTACATTTGGTTTTTTGTTATATGTGTCTTACTCTCTTGTAAATTTTTAATGCTTTTTTTTTTCTTAGTGCTTCCCTCTAGATATGTCCTAGCAAACTCTCTTCCACCTCACTAATCCTCTTTATTGCTGTCTCTAACTGGCTAGTAAACCCGAGTTTCAAGTATTGGGCTTTTCAGTCCTAGAATTTCCATTAGATTTTTTTTTATAGATTATAATCCCATGATGAAATTCTCCATAGTTTTCAACTGTTTTGTCTAATGTATTAGTCATGCTGTTTTAAAATCTTTGGTGACTCCAGTATAAGGACCACCTCTAGTCCTACATCTGTCATCTCATTTTCCTCTTCAAGTCATGTTCTGTCTCTTGGCATGTGTGATAACTTTGATTGCATGCCAAACACTGTTTATTACCATTCAGCCCCTAGATGATTTTGTCTTCTTCTAGAAAGTATTCACCATTTTCTTTTCTAGGCAGAAAGAACTGGGTCTTATAATCTCACTTCATGTAGGCCCTGAGCTCTGTAGTTTTTAGTAAGTCCCTACATACCTATATTCTCTTCTGTTCTTAAGCTATAAATAGCTCTTCAGGGCCTGATCTGTTCTCTGGGCCTTTCTTTCCAGAAGGTCCTGAACTCTAATCCTTGACCTTTAGCTAAAACTCTGTTCTGTTTCCTAGAAGCATTCTTCCTACTTAGCTTCTTAGCCTCTTGCACTGTGGAGTTTCAGAATTTGGTAATTTGTTAAAGGAATAAACCAGCCGCCTGGCAGGCTTGCTTCTTTGTCCCCACTTCCCACCCAACACACATTCTGTCTTATAATGTCTCTAATATTGACTCTCTGGCCCCCATGAAACCACCAAAATTTTTACTGGTTTCTCTATCAATCCTCAGCAGCCCTCTGTGTGTGCAAAGCCAAGCTTTGGAGCCCAGCTCCAACTGGACATATATCCTCAGAGAAAAAAGCAGCTGCAGATGCTCGGTTCACTTCTCCACTGTTGCTCCCACTCCAAAATCTTGGTCCCTCTAATTCTGGTTGCTTTAGCCATCCTTTAATGGCTTTAAGCTTGTTTGTTGTTTGCTTATTTTATGCTAATTGTCCTCAGTGGGAATGTTGCTGTGTTATAAGCCATTCCATCATACCCATCAACATTTTGTTCAGACTTAGTCATATGGTCACATCCTACATATAAAAGGTAATTTAAAATGTTCTGAGTGATAATATGCCTAACTAAAAATCATGATGCTGTTCTTAGGAAAGAAAGGAAGAATGGGTTTCAGAGTGAACAACTAGTGCTGTGTTCCAAAGTAGATAGTGGAAGCCAGTTACAGTTCTGGGGTGGGTGATGGGGAGTGGTCTTCCCACATGGGGGGCTGTAGGTTTCCAGAACACACCCATGGCAGAATTTGACCATTTTTATGGCCCTCTTACTGTCACCATTCAGACATTAGGCATCTCTGTAAATTTAAAACCATCTCTATTGGTGGAATTAAAAAAAAAAAAAAAAAAAGAAAAAGAAAAAAAAGAATCCTCTGTTTAGAAAGATTTTGCAAATGATATCTAAGTTTCCAAAAAGGAGAGAAGCATAAGCATAACCGTGATGAACACTGGAAAAATCATGTCGGAAAACTGTTTCCTCATTATGTCAGATATGTGGTTGGACCATGTGGTCCTGAAATTTAGTGAAAAGAAAACTCAGAGAATTCTAAAAGGTCATCCTTCAGACTGATTGGTCTGCAATTTAAAGGTTAACGAAAAATGTTCATTCTTTTTCAAGGTAGAGCAGAATATAGATTTTGGCTAATGGGAGAGAACTTCCCTATTAAGATAATCACTGCAAACATTGGGCTCTAACACACAGACGACATCTAAATTTTGAGGGTAAGAGCTCTCTTGGCACCCATTTCAATTTTATGTGAATAATCAGCTGGTTAAGAGCAAAAAGCAGTAACTAGAGGGGTCCTTGGATTCTCCTGCGAATTCTGAAAAAGGCACTTAATATTTCTAACTCTGATTTTTTTTCTTTTTCCAATCTGTTATAGAAAATAAAATATGGCCTCTGAGGATATACTGGTTATACCAATGAAATAATTGGAAGGTTGCTTACTCAGTTCATTGGATGGGCCTTGGGCCAATTTCTCTAAACACTGTTCTCACCTAATTACTAGCTCACTTAAAATTCAGCACTTTATTAATTTTTTCTTGGCATCATTTGGACTGTTTGATTCTCTGCCCTTCTAAATATTTCTAGACACTAATTCATTTAGTTCTTAATCTTCTAAAATCAGATATGTGCCTGGAACCTATCCCCAGAAAAAGGCATCTCTGCACAAAACCCATAGACTTTTGTCTGTGTGTTTCAGATTTATGGACTCCTTGGAGCCCATGCAAAGACTAATTTTTATCTTCTAAATTAAAGGAAGTATAACATATTTAGATTTTTTTCTAATATGTATCAGATTTTAAACATTCTCTGAACAGTTAGGTTCTTTTGTATCACACTTTTGAACATTCTACTTTTCAACATCTCAAGTTCATATCATCCTGGATTATAAAACATAAAGAACTATACACAAAAATGGTAGCTGGTATAATGGGCAACAGAGCACAGGCAGTACCAAAGACTTCCATGTTGGGACAGATGTTATTATCCATCTGTTTTTTTGCTCTGTTTTTTTAACCTTAATTTTTTATTTTTTGATGTCCCCGAAGACCTCTCCCTCCACACCCTTCCCCCCTGATCGACTTACATGGTATTTGACAACCAGTTGCTGATATCAGCAGGGACATTCTGGTCTGTTTTAGTCCCTCACATATGTGCTTTCCTACTAGGAGCACCTTATACATGCTTTTCTCTTTGCCTTTCTTTCCCTTTTTGCATAGCTAAATTCTCCTTATTCCCAGCTGGCTGGTGAGTGGCTTTCCTCCACGTGGTTATTCAAGAACCCAGGCTTTTTCCATCTTATAGCTCTACTGTCCTCTAGGACCTCAGAGTCCTCTGCTTCCATGAGGGAGAATAGAGGATAGAGAAATCACCCACTTAAAATCACCTTTACCCAGGGACACCCAGGTGACTAAGTCAGTTAAGCGGTCTGCCTTCGGCTCAGGTCATGATCCCATGGTCCTGGGATTGAGCTCCACATCGGGCTTCCTGCTCAATGGGGAGTCAGCCTCTCCCTGTCCCTCTGACCCTTCCCCTGCTTGTACTCTCTCTCTCAAATAAATAAAATCTTTAAAAAAAAATCACCTTGACCTAGAAGTGACATACATCACTTGCAAATGTACTCTGATGATAAAACCGGCTCCCATGGCCCCACCTAAGGTGCCAAGGGGGTTTTGGGACGTATAACTTCTTTGCAGGAACACCTCAATACTAGAAGAGGGAGCATGAGGTTTTGGTGGCATCTGCCTATCTCTACCGCACTACTGTGTTCCGCTGGCCTCAAGCATCATGCAAACCACTAGTAGGCACTCAATAAGTATTTGTAGAATGAATGTAATTGTTTGAGGTAGTTTGCGATGAGTAGTAACATAGCAATCGCACACCTGGTGTCCAGGGTTTGGAGAAGCAGCAGCTCCATCATGGTATTGATGCCCAGTTTACATAGTCTCAAAGTACTAATCCAGGAGAGCCTGTGTTTTTCAGGCTTACTATGTTGGAGGAAACCCAGATGGGTAGCATCCCTCTTAGATCTTTGGTTCAGTCTATTGGTTTATATCATTCCACAAATGCATCAGAAGAAATAGAAGAAACAATTGTAGTGAATCATGCTGAGAACCCAATCACAATTGGTTTTATCTTGGCCATTTCAAACTGCACTGTAAGTTAATTGCCCAAAAGAGCCAAAAGAACAGATAAATAACCAATCAAAAGTGTTTTGGGGCACCTGGGTGGCTCATTGGGTTAAAGTCTCTGCTTTCGGCTCAGGTCATGGTCCTGGGGTCCTGGGATGGAGCCTCACATCGGGCTCTCTGCTCTTAGGGGAGCCTGCTTCCTCGTCTCTCTGCCTGCCTCTCTGCCTGGTTGTGATCTCTGTCAAATAAATAAATAAAATCTTTAAAAAAAAAAGTGTGTTGAACTGATCATTAAGTTAAGATCTTTGAGCAAATTGACCTGTTCTCATTGGGTGAATTTATATATTTATATATATATATCTATATATATACACATACACACACACATATATATATATACACATGCACACACACACACATGCACACACACATATACATATATATACACACACATATTTTTATAATGGCCATATGAAGTATTACACATATGGAATTTGGCATATCTAGAATACATCAGGAAACTGTAACATTGTTTGCTTGTTTAAAATAACCCTTTTGGGGCACCTGGATGGCTCAGTTGGTTAAGCGTCCAACTCTTGATTTTGGCTCAGGTCATAATCTCAGGGTCATGATCTCAAAGTTGTGAGATGGAGCCCTGCATTGGGCTCTGCACTCAGTGGGGAGTCTAACTGAGATTCTCTCTCTCTCTGCCTCCCCAAAATAAATAAATATCTTAAAAAATAACCCTTGGGGTGCCTGGATGGCTCAGTCATCAGGCGTCTTCCTTTGGCTCGGGTCATGATCCCTAGGGTCCTGGGATTGAGCCCCAAAGTGGGCTCCTTGCTCAGGGGGAGGCCTGCTTCTCCCTCTCCCACTCCCGTGGCTTGTGTTCTGTCTCTTGCTGTGTCTTTCTCTGTCAAATAAATGAATAAAATCTTTAAAAAAATGTATTTAAAAAAAAAACCCCTTTTGCCATTTCACATTGTAATTAAGACTTGGTCATCAAATATGAGAGATTGATTTTATAACAAAGGAAATCATGTTTCCAAGTCTCTAAATGTTAACCTTATATTTAAAAGTATGTACCTTTCATAGGGAGTTTATAAGATTAACAGGGACATTCAAATGACCATGAAGAAAGAGCAAATACTTATCATTTACAAAAAAATACTTTTTATAAAAGATATTATTAGCCTTATTACCATATTTTCTTGATTCTAAAATGCACATTTTCATGTATTTTGACATTTCTGAAATGGGAATATGGCTTACATTCAACATGCATGTTTAAATAGTGTCTCTTTGTTTTCCTTCCTTCTGTTTTCCTCCTCTTCCCTCCCCCATATTCAACAAACAAGCCAAAAGCTCATATTAAATTGTTGTCTTTCTATCAAGGGAATAGGGTGATATTTTCTAGTTCCTCATTCCTGCCCTCTGGAGATACCCCTTCTGCTTATTAGCTGTGTGAAGAGAAGTCATCTCCTTAAAATTTCCTATTGTGGGTTAAACATCCTTCCTTAGAGGATTCTATGAACTCTGGAATCACCCATCTATAAGACGTTTCTAGACTATTTCTGTCAGCCGACGCCCTTTTCTCTGCAAACCTAGTCTCATCTGAACAATTTTCACATGTGCGTGTCCTTTTGCTGTCCAGCTGTCCTAACCATCCTTCATGATAGCTGCAAGAGATTAATTTTTAACAACCCCAGCCTGCTTTTTTCTGATGCCTAGTATTATTATTTTTTTATGTGCAAATAGTCTTATGATTCAATAACAGCCAGAAATACATGCATTTTGTTTGGTAGATGGCTTTATTTAATCCCCATAAGGCAGAATATGAATATTTAAGAAAAATAGGAAATGAAGTTGTTTTCTGAGAACTGTGAGTATAAATTCACGAATGAGAGGGGCTCATATCTAGATTCACTAGGCAAATCATGTCTTATCCATGCATTTAATCCCTGCGCCGTCCGCCTCCCCCCCTCAAGTTTTAAAAACTGGTAAGATCTGGTGGAAACGTATAAGATTAGACAGATGGCAAGGAATTTTAGAAGTGATCAGGTGTCATAAAAGGACACATTGCCTGAGGCGGGGGGGTATGTGCAAGGGAGAAGATTTTGGTAGGTGACCCAGCACCAGCTGTTTTGCTGAAGGTAGGAGGGGGCTTACGGGAGGGGAGGGTCTGCTGCTCAAGACCAGAAATGCCCTGACTCTATGCCAACATTCTATTTGCAGTCTACATAGGGTCATTTTAACGGAGTCAACAATTTTTCTTCTGGATCACTGATGGACCTTCAGCAGCCCTTTCCTACCAGCTAGACCGCACACTGTCTGCTGTCTTCTCCCCATGCTCTTTTTCTTACCCTTCCTTTTCATCTCTAACTCTTTCTCACTTTTTTGGGTCTCTACACAAGAAGGACTGAAATCCAACTTTACCAGTAAAGCTGTCTTTATTGAGACCATACTGTCTTGATGTACCTGAAACTCACAGGATGTGAGGGTTTGTGTAGTTCTTGGTTCCCTAGGCACCCTTTAGCTCTCTCTCTCTCTCTCTCTCTCTCTTTCCCCCTTCCCCTTCCCCTCAGTGGCCCATGCAGTCACTTGCATGGCTCACCTTCCCCTTCCCCTCAGTGGCCCATAGCAGGCTCTTCCATGGCCCACACAAAGGGATGCCGAGAGCACAGTCTGGAGCACAGAAGTGTTTGACACCTGCCTCCACCACTCAGAGATCGTAAGACTATGCCGAGTGCTTGTGAGGATTCCAGATTCACTGGGACGAGGCTCTAGCAGAGGGCCTGATCTTTGCAAGCACCCTGTATATTTCTTCAGTTCACTTTCTTAACCCCCACCCTGAGCCCCACTCTTGAGTCTGCCATCTGTACAATTCCTAGAAAGTCTTTTCATTTCTGAGAACTAGATTTTATCATCTGGCTTATAAACTGGTAGGTAATTTAGTTTCATCTACATTATTGGCCCTTCTGATTTCTTGCCTTCAGGATTCTTTACTATTCTCTATCTTAATTACCTTCGTCTTGAACAGCTTCATCCCCTACAGGACCTTGAACTTCAGCTCTTTTTTCGACTATCTCCATATAGACTTGAACTGCCTCTCTGCAACACTGGATGTATAGAATTATCATTTATAATGGTGTCATTTGTTTTTAATGAGGACTGGGTAGGGACAAAAAGGGCCATATGTGCAATATAGAATATCATTTCATGGAAAAAAAAATCACTTCAAACTTGACATTGAGGTTCCATATGGCGTGTTGCTTAATATTTCTTATTTTGACATTTACCTGATAAATGAATCTCAGAACATGAGACCAGGAAAATGCTTGTCTCTTCTGCAATTTTGTCAATGTCTTTTAAGCAGAGGATGGAACCTGAGAAATCTTCATTTTGCCTTGGCTGTTAGAAAGCTCAGGGCCAGCCGGTCGGCCTTCCTTCCTTCCTTCTTCCCTTCTCTCTCCTTCCTTCCTCCCTTCCTCCTTCTTTCTTTCTTTCCCTTTCTTTCTTTCTTTCTTTCTTTCTTTCTTTCTTTCTTTCTTTCTTTCTTTCTTTCTTTCCCTCTCTCTCTTTCTTTCCTTCCTTCTTCCTTCCCTTCCCTTCCCTTCCCTTCCCTTTCCTTTCCTTTCTTCTCACTTATAAAATTATAGCTTTTTTCCCTTTAACTCTTCTAATATAATTATTCCTTTCCTTTTTCTTTTTACTACTCAAAATTTGGAGTTTTATTGTATCTGGATTTTCCAGTGTCAGGTGTTTTGTTTTGTTTTCTAATTTGGTATGTTAATACAACCTAGGATGATATTGGCCTCATTGGCTTCCTTGACCACCCAGGAGGAGGAGTAAATGGGTGATGAGTTATCTGGTCTGTGATGGAGATAGAAGAGTCTTTCTAGTAGTTTTCCAACAGAGTGCCAAGGCAGAACTGCTGTGGAGGCCTTGAGACCGCTGTGAGCACAGGCTATGGACGTGCTCTATCTTAAATATTGGGTTTTATGGCTCAAAGAAATCTGCTAGACACTGTGTTTGCTTCAAGTACCCCAGAAAAAGTAAGTCATTTGGGGGAATCCCTCGGGAAACCAAGATCTTTAAAATTAATTAACATATTTTTACAGTAACACTTTCTATGTGTTTACTTGTCATGAGGTATTGTGCTAGATTTTGATATGCATTAGTTCACTAGATTCTCACCACAACACTGTGAGATAAGAATTAGTAGTAGCTGCATTTTACAAACCAGGATGCCAACTCTAAGAAATGGTTAACTAATTTATACTAAATCATACAGTAAGAGCAGGGCCTGGAATCATCCAGTTGAAACTTCACCCCACAACTACTTTAGGATCTCTCAGGTGGAATGAAATAGACGGACTCTCTGAAGAGCCTTCCATTCTGGGAGCCAGTAAGGCCCTGTAAGGTTCACAGGAGCAGTTCTGCAATGTGGTGAATCATCGAGACCCAATGACTTCAGACTCTTACCCTTCCCTAACTGGACATTACAGGGACTCTGAGGACCTTGGCATTGACCCATGAGCCAAAGAACCAAGTAAAGGACACTGAATGGCTGGCATATGCCTGATTATATGAATTCCAGTCATCAGCTCTATCAAGCACATTTATGTATTCTAGTCTGGCTGCCCAGAGGGAAGAACGTTCAAGTTCTCCTTGCCCTATCTCAAGTAGTCTGAGTAAAAATCAAGTCCATTGTTGCTTTTTTCTTTTTTTTTTTTAATTTTTATTTAAATTAAATTTAGTCAGTATATAATGTATTATTAGTTTCAGGGGTAGAATTTAGTGATTCATCAGTTGCATATAACACCCAGTGCTCATTACATCAAATGCCCTCCATAATGCCCATCACCCAGTAACCCAGCCCCCCACTACTCTCCTCCGGCAACCTTCAGTTTGTTTCCTGTAGTTAAGAGTCTCTCAAGTCCATTGTTTTCTATGCCTCTTTTAAAACGCATCCACCACTCTTACTGTTTCTTCCATCTGAAATATCTCCTCTCCATTAATTCATAAAGTAGAACCACTTATGAGCTAGTTTGAAACTTGGGGGAAAAAAAAACATGCATTTTTAAATCCTGTCCCCAAATAAATTTGAAATCAAATCAGCCTGAACAATAGTAGGCTGCAAATGTCATTGGATTCTTCATTACATTTGATTCACAGACCTTTTATTTCTCCAACTGAATTTTAAAAATGGTTTTTAATTTGGCAGACATAATATCATCTTAAAATGTACCCAGTTGTTCATAATACAAAGAAAAGAAAGTTGTTTATAATACAAAAACTTCCAGTAGTGAGAAAAAAATTTCAAACCATCATTATGTCAAATATTTATCATCTTTCTGAAAGGAAATTATTGATTTCCAAGTAAAGAAGCCATTTAGGACCAAGATATGCCATTCAAATGGTAATTGTTTTTTTCTTGGTAAGGTTAGGATAAAAGAATCTATGTATTGTCCTTGTTTAATTAATAGATTATCATCAAATTGGGATTACAGATTGTTTTTGTGACTTTATTTTGAATCAGACATGACTGAGTTTTTCACGGAGGTAAAATTTACGTAGGATGAAATGCACTTATTTTAAGTTCGTGATTCAATGAGTTTTGACAAGTATATATTCCTGGTAACCTCCACCCCAACTGAGATACAGAACATTCTATCATCCCAGAAAATACCCTTGTATTCCTTTTGCCTCTTCCTAGACAAATACTACTCTGATTTTTTACCAATTATAGAACTCGATATAAAAATGCTCATCCAGGAAGTACATTTTGTAACTGGGTTATTTTGCTCAATGTTTTTGAGAATTATCCTTGTTGCTGGGGTCTCAGTAGTTAATTCATTTTTGTTGATGAATATATTCCATTGTAAGAATACACATCAGTTCCCTTGTTGATGGACAGATGAATGGTTTACAGTGCTTGGTTCTTGTGAATAAAGCAACAAACATTCCTGTACAAGTCTTTTCATGGACGTATGTTTTAATTTTGGGGGAACCATATTCTTTTTCATTACCCTTGACTTACATGTATACAAACATTTAAGTTCTGCTTAAGACCATTCATTAAACATATGTTTAGCAAGTACCCACTCCGAGACAGACAGTATGCTAAGTGCTGAGGATACAACAGTGAACAGAACAGACAAAATCTCTATTCTTGCAGAGGTCACTTCCTAGTAGAGACATTAAATATAAGGAAGATAAATAAGTAAAAAAAATGTACATTACAGTATATGTCGATAAGTGTTATGGAGTAAAATAAGGCAGAGAAGGGGTGTGGGCTGTTGGGTAGCCAGGGAAGCCATCACTGAGCAGGGGCGGCATTTGAGCAAAGACCTGGACAAGGGGAAGGGCAGTTGTCTGGATATCTGGGGGAAGCATTTCAGGTAAAAGAAGAGCAAGGCAAAGTTCTTGAGGTGTTACTGGTTTGTTCAATGTGCATAATATTTTTTAGGTTGAGAGAGACAGGAAGAGAGTGAGCACAAGCAGAGGGAACAGCAGGCAGAGGGAGAAGCAGACTTCCTGTTGATCAGGGAGCCAGATGCCCCACTCAATCCCAGGACCTGGGATCATGACCTGAGCCAAAGGCAGAGGCTTAGCCCACTGAGCCACCCAGGCATCTTGTGAAAAGGGTTTTTATGGTGGATGATAGGTCAGCTATTGTCCCATTGCCTCTCAGCTCTGAATTCACCTTTTTTGCCTGCTCTGTGAAATTAGATTTGGGTCTTATAATTTTTTTTTTTTTCCAGCTCACACTAAAGCTTTGTCGATAAAGGACACTGAACAGGTTTGGAATATTAGTGACAGGGAAGTTTGGGGGAGAGATATGTAGTTGCTCTCCCCAGCCTTCATCAAAGAGGAAAAAAATATGAATTATATAGCCAGGTTTTTACAAAGCTAATATATTCAAGCTAGAAGACTGTCTTCTATGTTGAAGTTATGCCCTTCATACTATCCTTGTGTTAATATGCTCCATCTTTTTTTAAAATTATAGTCATAACAGATGTAGGGTTTTCTGGAATCTTTCTTTGATAAAATATGAAAAATCAGGAGCTCTGTATCTGTACCCCCAGACATGAAGGATTATAGTCCTCCATAAAACCCCAAAGTCTGGAAAAAATAGTGCATGTAGCTGTTAGTGCAATATCTTTTGGAGGATTGTGCTTTAATATGTGTTTATTCATCTGGGACTTCACTAATCACTGAGCCGTTGCCCTTGAGGAGTTCATGGCATCCTAAATTCTTGTTCAGAAATTTCCACTTATATTAAATGTTGGAACAGAAATGCAGACCTGGCTTGGGTTCTGTTCATAATGATTTCAAGATCATTTCGTGGGGGAGAAATGGCTTTTCTCATTATTTGACATTACACAATTGTTACATTGGATTTTGGGGGAGAAGGGGTCCATGCTACACAGGTACAAGTAAACAGAGAAGTGAGAAAACAGAGAATGTTTCAGAAGATAAGAAACAATAGAACTTTCTGCCTCTTTTACAAAACGGCGGTCCCATCTGTTCCTTTAATACTGCCCATTGCTTCTATATCCCTGAGAGAAGTTTCTTGTAGAATTGAATGTTAGGAAAAAGTTTCTGTGCCCCAAAGTACAAACTGCTTTCTTGTATCCGATAATGTGAATCACATAACTTACACTGTTTCTCTTTTAGCCTTGGCTGCCAAGAAGTTCAGGGTGCTGAATGTAACTCTGGGTCACATTAAGCTATCTTTCTCAGTGATTGCTGATACAAATCTCTTCCTCCTCTCTCTGACTCTTACTCTCTTTTCAGACTTTTTTAAAAAGATTTTATTTATTTATTTATTTGACAGAGAGAGAGAGATCACAAGTAGGCAGAGAGGCAGGCTGAAGAGGGTGGGGGGGGGTGGGACCAGGCTCCCTGCTGAGCAGAGAGCCAGATGTAGGGCTCAATCCCAGAACCCTGAGATCATGACCTGAGCTGAAGGCAGAGGCTTAACCCACTGAGCCCCCAGGCACCCCTCTTTTTAGATTTTTAAAAAACTGCCCTTACATATATGTGTTTTTGAGGTCTTGATTACTCGCAGTGAGGTAAAAAATAAATGCATCACCAATGAATAGAATGACCCATAATGGCAGAAAAATTCGAAGTTTACACAGCAGGCAAGCACAACCCATCCCTTATTTTGCTAGTCCCATGTCAACCCTTGCACATCATCCTAATCCCCATTCATTTATTTCGAGTAATGCCTCTTTTCAGTTCATACCAGTAAACAAGCAGCCTAATTTGCTTAGAACAAATAGATGGTGAATTCATGGGGCCTGCACTAATTATTTGGTCATTTTATGTTTGGATGGAGGAAGCTCCCAACCTGGGTTGCCCGCAAAGCTTGATCCCAGCTTTGATTCGGATTTCCAAAGACTTCTGTTTTTCAATGGGAAGCTGCAGTTCAAATTTGTCAACCCTCAGCAATTCCCTTGTGACAGCCCTGCTTGTATGGGGTCAGATTGTGTTATAATCCCTGGCATTGTTATTTAAATTATTCAGAACAAAGGGATTTTTCCGCATTTAGATATAAGTTAACTTGATAACACTGAATTTTTTTGTGTGTCCAGAGGAGGAGGTTTAAATTGTAGATTTGCTGAAAATGTTAGGCTAAAATTCAAGGGAAAAAGTGAGCAGGTTACAATTTTGGCTCTTTTCATATCCTATATTAAATGACTTGTGCAAGTTATTTAGCTCCTCTGTGCTTCTGTTTCTTTGTCTATAAACTGGGTAAAATGGGAGTCACTGGGTGGAGAATAAATGATGTAATGTAGGTAAAGTATTGTATATAAATTATGTATATATACATACTGTGTATGAAGTATTGGGTGTAAATGATACCCAGTATTGTATGTAAAGCACTTACAATGGTCCCAGGGAGAGTTATCTATTATTAATATTTGAGAACTATAGAGATATAGTTATAGATAGTAAGAATGACAAACAGATATTTTAAACATTTTCTAAAGATGTTATATGCAATTTCCCTTAAAGGGCAGTAGGCGAGACCAAAAAAATGTAAAAATCTTCTAACCACGAAACATTCTTCTTTGAATTGTGATGTACTTCGAGTTCTGGCAGTCCACAGACTCAGATCCACTCATTCCTGTGTTCCTTACTTGAACGGAGCACTTCTCCATCAGCAGATGTTCAATAAAAGTTGACCTGGAATAATCTGTGTTCTGCCTAGCAGCCATTCAAAGGCCCTATTTATTTGAGTGCCAAGGATGCCCCAGGCACTGGGGATACAAAGATAAATAAAACATGGGTTTTGCATGCAGGGGAAGCACAAGCTAGTGGGAAAGGCAGATGTGGAAAGAGATAGCTGCTTCCCTAGCCAAGTAGCACGTGGGAAAACATGTAGGGTCCTAAAGGGCACGGAGTGGGTGCTGAAACCCCAGGGGCAGGGTGGGTGTTAGAGGAGGTTTTCTGGGTAGTGCAGTCTTGCATCTGCTCTGTTTGGGGATTAGGTACTAAAGTCAACAAGTAAGGCAAGACAAAACCAAACTAGTATTAGGGCCAGAGTACCATTACAAAAAAAAAATCTCTTAATTGCCCATTAAGTATGTATGGAATAAATTCTGTACAGATCCACAGCTGTATAAGTGTGTGATGTCTCTGGTAATGTCAAGTAAGTAATAGCAAGTGTACAAGCAACATTTTGCAGTATTTTAGTTTAAATAAACGTTCTCTTGCTGAGGTTATAACATTACATTCAGTTAACTTAAATGTGCATCTGATGAGCTTCTGCTCACATTGGCTAATGAACATTGCACTGTCATTACATTTATAACTCTAGTTTGCAAATGTTTCATTGGAGAGGTAAAGCAACACTGGAAAGAAAAAGGTTTATGTCTATTGTTTTTAAGAGATTGATTTATTTATTTTAATGTGAGAGAGCATGTGTGCATGAGGGCAGGGGGAAGGGCAGAGGGAGAAGGAGAGGGAGATAGAGAATTCTGAAGCAGACTCCCTGCCAGATGTGGGGCTCCATTTCAGGACCCCGAGATCATGACCTGAGCCAAAATCAAGAGTTGGCCACTTAACCAATGGAGCCACCCAGGCACCCCGATTTATGTCTGTTCTTAAAATGGAATGCATTATAAAGTAGTGTGAATATGAGTGACAATAAAATATACTCACCAATGTATAGCCTATAAGCATAAAAATGTGTCTATTTTTGGGCCATAGACTTTCTGTCAAGCAACCACGCAAACATCTTTATCCCTCTACGTCTGGAATGTTATGACTCTAAGAAGACATAAACATAGCAGGCACCCGTCTAAACTGTGAAGACCAAAACACTGATGTGATATTTCATCAACAATCAAGGATATTTAAAATAAATGTTTCTATAATGGATTTAGACACACAAAATTCCTAAAGGGTTGTTGTGAGGGAAAAGAAGAGCTGATACATGTGAACAAATTTAAAAAGCACTTGGCTCAACTTCCCAGCAGGTTATTTTCTCAGAAAAGAGACCCAAAGTCTAAATCTTAATAAAACCTGCTCCTCTCATAGGATCAATGTTACAATATACAGTTATGTTTCTGAATAAGGGTCTGGTTCTCAATTCCTTATAAGAATACTCCACCGAGATTATATAAATAAATGCCTGTACATTATGAAGACTTTTAAATAATTAAAAACCGATTAGGTAGGCATCAGAGTAATGGTTTAAAATTATATTTAATATGATGCAATAGTATGAGATATTACTCAATGATCTCATCTTCTATTTCTCCATAATTTAGTTTATATTGCAACAAATGACAAATCCAAAGAATTCTTGTACTGAGAACATTTTTAAACACAAAGAAAAATTGAGGAAGTAGATCATCTGAATTGTTCTAGATTCATTCATCGCCTAGGTTCAACAGTTTTTAAATGTAAAAAAGCATTATGTACCAGCAACTACACCTCCTTGTAAGTATGCAAACATTTTATTTACACCTTTATTCAGGTATAATTTATATATAAAATTCACCTGTGTTAAGAGTGTAAGTCAATAATTTTTAGCTATTTATAAGTTGTGCAGCCATGACCAAAATCCAGTTTTATTTCTATTTTTTTTTAAGACTTTATTTATTTGACAGAGAGAGCATGCATAAACCAGTGGTGCGGCAGGCAGAGGCAGAGGGAGAAGCAGTCTCCCCGCTGAGCAGGGAGCCTTACATGGAGCTTGATCCCAGGACCCTGGGATCATGACCTGAGCTGAAGGCAGACACCTAACCAACTGAGCCACCCAGGTGCCCCCAAAATCCAATTTTAAACGTATCTATCATTCTCCCCAAAATCCCTTGAGCCGTTTTCAGTGTGTTCAAGCTTCTTTGCATTTCCATATAAATTTTAAGATCAGCTTGTCAGTTTCTAAAAAAAAATCATCATCATCATCATCATTATCATCATGTTGAGATTTTGTTGAATCTGGAAATCAATTTGGGAAGATTGTCATCTTAACAAGTGTTTCCTCATTGCTGTTGTAACAATTGACCTCAAGCTTCAGGTATTAAAACAACACAAACTTATCCTCTTATGGTTCTGGAGGCAAGAAGTCCAATATCAGTCTTACTGGGTAATGTCAAGGTGGTGGCAGTTGTGGTTCTCTGGGCAGCAGGCCCAGCTGTAGAATGTGGTGGCTGGGCCAGATGGTCACAAAGGACACTGCAGAAGCTCAGTATGTGGCAACAGGAAGGCAAACAAAAACCCTGGGGCACATAGGAACGGGGACTGTCTTGGCTGCAAAGATACCTGGGTTCTCAACCCACCCACTGCTGTCCAGGGAGAAGACCCCCTGATGAGTAATACAGAGGACTGGAATGAGTCAGGATGTTATAGTATTAAGCATAATCATTAAAAACAAAGTTGTCTGATGGGCGCTTGGGTGGCTCAGTCAGTTAGGCGTATGCCTTCGGCTCAGGTCAGGATCCCAGAGTCTCAGGATTGAGTCTTACATTGGGTTCCCTGCTCAGCGGGGAGTCTGCTTCTCCCTCTGCCCTTCACCCTGTTTGTGCTCTCTCTCACTTGCTCTCTCTCAAATAAATAAATAAAATCTTAACAAACAAACAAACAAACAAAAAACAAAGTGTTTGAAATCAGAAAGCTTCAGGAGATAGTATGCTTGTAGCGGCAAGGCTTGGATGGTAGAATCAAATGGCTGTGCCTTTATTCAAGAATATGTATTGATAAAATAACACACATGTAACTCTCAACACCAAGTAAACTATCTCAACCTTATTTTTTATTATATTCCCACGTGTACCAGGAGCCTCCTCTAACACCTGGAGGTTATGCAGGGTAAACCGGCATTTCCCACAGAAAAGTCAAGTGTTCTTGAATTTCATTTTCCTTTCTTTGAACTTGACCACAATTTCACATTTCAGTTTTTAAAAGCTTCTAAGTGTTAATTTAGTCGACAAACTAAAGAGACCACAGAAAGCTGACTTTTCCCCTAATCCTCCTGAGTTCTTAGACTTTCTGTTTTAGTCTCTGTGATAGGAAAGGGAGATTTACTCTATATTTTTTAAGTGGAAAATCATAACATTTTTTCTCAGTTGAAATGATTTGTCTTCTATGATGTGGAATTTGGGGCTTTATGTACCCCTTGATCTTGGCAGTCAAGCTAACCCAAATTACATTCAGAAGAGAATCTTTACCTGGTAGGAGGAGGAAAGGAAAAGGGACAAATTCTTAGAGGCAACTCAGTTCTATTATGAGGATTTTAATTCTTCCCTAGTAATGCTGAGGGGTAAAGGATAAAATGTTGCACTCAAGCTGCAAGATAGTCTGACTAGACTTCGTGCACTTGCCCAGATACCCCAGATCACTGCCTCCAATGTCCATCAACGTCCTAGTTCACAGACAATATTTATTGCCTGCTTTGAGGGTAACTAGCACAACTGTTTCTCTAGATCAGAAATTCTAAAACTTTTTGGAGTCATGAACCACTTTGAACATTTGCCAAAACCCATAGACTCCAACTCCAGACAAAAATGCTATAAACTTGTGTGTACACTGTTTTTCAGTTAATATAATTTATTGCACTAGAAATTGATTTCCTTCACCTAGAATAGAAAAATGTTTCCCAGAAAGATTATATCTCCCATTCTCATTTTTTATATAAATATAATTGAATCCTTGCTTTAAAAAAAAAAAAGTTTAAAAATGCAAACAAAATTAAAAGTAGGATTTAATTCTAATGGTTTATTTCAGGATCACGGAGGTTGTCCTTGGTCTGTATGAGAACTTGGAAATGGTGTAATGTTCTTGAATATGTATGAGTTTGACCCAGATGTTTTCTAACAGTTTACATGAATAGCTGAAAATTTTTAGAAATGTAGAAGGTATCAGTAGCTCCCTTTGCTACACAAGGACAGATTTATTTCTGGGTGCTTGAATTCCCTCAGGGTTCTTCCAGTTGAATTCGTATTGTGTCACCTTCTTTGTCCTTACAGCTTTGTCTTTGTCTGTGATGCCTGAAGGTTAGCTTCGAAGACCCAAAGGTGGGGGTTCCCGTGGGACCAGCCAAAAGGGCACCCTCCTTGGCTTCATGCAGAATGGAAATTGAGCATGAGCCAGCGGGAGTTGAAAGCAGAGTTTATTGAAGATACATGCATATGGGAGAGAGAGATACTGACGGAGTGTCTGGGTGACTTGGAAAGGAAAAGAGCAGGAGTCTTATCTTTCTTTGGGGTCTGGCTGTGTTCTTATTGAGGATGGTGGTCTGGTATATGTGTCCTCTCAGGCGTCCAGGAACCAGTTAGAAAAAAACAAGGGCCCAGGTGTTATTCCTTGGAGTCAGGGGTCTTGGCACAGAGATGTCTAGCTCCAATGGTCTGGAATGCACATAGGATAGCTTCCTCTGGGTCCCTGTCACCTGGCCCTTCCTTAAATATTATTTAATTCTAGAGAATCATTAACTCCTTGTCCCTTACAAGGAGGATATAGGCTATTTCCAGGACAAGGCATGTGTAAAGTGGGGTGGGGTTTCATATTCTAGTAAGAATAGAAGCCAGAAGAGCAGCGAAGGGGGGAAAATGCAGCTTTTTTTCTCATGGGTCCCTTCTGTTTCCCTGTCTCATTTGCATTATTGATGCTATCTATCTCATCAACGAAAGGTTGTCTTCTGAATCTGCATTTCAAAATGTTAAGCAAATAATGTGAGCAGAAGTATTTTTCTGCCATGTTTGATTGTGTCTTCAGATTTCTGTCCACACCAAGCTCTCTAAGGCTTTATCCTCTCTCCTCTGTTTACACAAGCACTTCCTCTAGCTTTAAAAGTTAGCTCAGCTTTCTATGTCCAATTTTATCTTCCAGAATAGAAAAGAAAAGAAAAAAAAACTTTGCCAAAATGGTTTTTGTTTTGTTTTGTTTTTTACCAGCATCTGTAATGTTGACTAAAGTTTTGAATGAAAAGATTTGACTCTTGCCTATGGCCACAGGTATTGCCAAGAAAATCACCTCATGAATGAATACCTTCCTGTCAGTTTATACTGAGGAGGCTTTCCTTTTCTGTCTCAGGAAGCCCAGATTTCCCCCTGATGTTTCAGTCGACCCTTCAAAGTCCCTCAAGCAAGTCAGTGATCTTCTGTTTAGTAGAAAACATTTCTGTGTTGCTCTCCTTTCTTAACACAATCATTTGAAAATGAGGTGAAAAAAGGCTGTGGCTCTGATGGAATGGAGGCCTGGCTTTAAGTAGTTGATGACAAAACTTCTGTCAAGTCCGTTGGCAGAGTCTCTGAGCGAAATGCATGCTGATGAGGACAGCGATGAGTCACGATGACATACGGAGCCTCTTTGTTCATCAAAGCCGCAAACCAGATGTGTTACCAAGTCCTGCAAGGACTCCATCTGTGCCCAGAATAGCAAGATTATCCTCATGGGGAAGTTTCTTGGCAAGGAAACGTGTCACCATTTCAGAGACAGGGAGGGCCTTTGAAGTTTCAAAACAGGGCTCAGGAAAGAGGAATTCTTCTTTGAAGTGGAGGTCTGCACCACCCCCCACCCAGCAGCTAAGGGGCAGCAGCCTGGAATGCGGTGAGAAAGCAGGGGTCTCATCCACTGGCATGTTGAAAGAGAAAGGACAGTAGCTACCAAGTCTTCTAGGATGGGCTTAGAAACAGGACAGTTGGGGGTGGATTATGTCATTTGAATAAGATGCCGCTTCAGATTTCTTCCTCTGTGTCAAGGGACTTCCTAGCTTGACTGTTTCCAAGGTACGAGGATTCACCAAGACTTCTCCAGTTGAGTCTGGTAAATGATAAACAACTTTATTCAGTGCCTCAAAACAAGGTTTTATGTTTGCCAAAATTCCAAGATTTAGTTGAGTCCCAACTTTTATCTTAACAAAAACAACAACAACAAAAGAAAACAAAACAACAATCCTCACTGTCTGGCTAGGGGAGAGGTCTCCCTCCAGCATTGTTAGCTTCAGCAAATTTATTTACGAAAGTCAACTCAAAGGACACATTAATGTTACTATACTTCCTTTTCTCGAATATTTCCCAGTTTAGGCCAGAGCCCTCATACATGTAGAAAGATGTCTGTCGCCGTAATTGCCAGAGCATGTTCACTCACGTTTATTTAGAATGAATCAATATCTCAATTTATAGATTGAAATTAAGGTATATTTTTTTAAGATGTGTTTATTTGAGAAAGAGAGAGAAAGCGTGCATGAGCTGGGGGAGGGGCACCGGGAGAGGGAGAGAATCTCAAGCAGACTTCCTGCTTGAGACTTCCTGCTTCCTCTGATGCGGGGGTTTGATCTCACCACCCTGAGGTCAGGACCTCAGCCAAAACCAAGAGTCAGATGCTTAACCAACTGAGCCACCCAGGCGCCCCTGCACAGTTCTCTCTCTCTCTCTCTGCCATAGCCACAAGGAAAGTTTATTGTTATCTTGAAACATAAAGTGAATCATGTTTCTCTCCACGGTGGTTTCAAGATTTAGAACCATATTTGTGGTCCACCAAAAATATTGAGTCAATATTTCTGAAATCTTGATGGCACTAAGTCAGTTTGAGTTGCTATTTTTAAGTTGCCAGCTGTTTTCTGATTCATTTTTGAGAAGGACTCTTTTCTATGTTAAGAAAAATATTTTCATTTCTCTTTTGCAAAGGTAAAGCCAAAATCTTATTTCAGAGAACTTTGGACAATATGAGAACTAAATATCTCTGAATGTGAAATTGAAATTGACCTCCTTTAGGGTATCCTTATCTGTGCAGATTTTTAGGCTGTTGTCTGGAAAAAGGGCCTGACAGTGAGTGGGGGGGAAACATGATTTTCTTCCTAATTATTATCAGGCCCCAGTGAAAGTCGGGGTCTTGCACATTCAATAGAGAAGTCAGAGTCAAAAATTCCTTTGTGGGAAATAAACCTTAAAAAAGGGGTTGGGGGGGTGGTGTTGCGAGGCACCTGGCTGGCACAGTTGATGAGGCATCCAACTCTTGGTTTCGGCTCAGGTCATGATCTCAGGGTGGTGAGACTGAGCCCCCCATGGGTACCCATGCTCAGAGCAGAATCTGCTTGGGATTCTCTCTCCTTCTGTCCCCCCTACTCATGCTCTTGCTCCCTAAAATAAATAAATTTTTAAAATAATATTCCTTTGCGGGAGATAAGCTGGAAGCAGCCACTACACTGAGTCTAGGGAAAAGGATAAGGGAGTATTAGGTTTGGCCTATGGATTCTAGAGGTTGTGACCATTTCTATACAGAAATTCTATTGTGATAGTTCCTTCACTTTTAATAAAGTCTTATATGTTCTAGAAATTAGCCTCTGGTGTGGAATTGCCCAGTGTTTGGAGGGAAGGAGTACAGGGAAAATAGCAGAGGGTGGGATGAAGCTGGTTCTGAGGCCAGAAGTGACCTGCTGAAGGAAGATGGCAGGCTGGGGCGCTTGGGTGGCTGTCAGTTAAGTGTCTATCTTTGGCTTGGGTCATGATCTTGGGGGTCTTGGGATTGAGCCCTACGCTCCCTGCTCCTCAAGGGAGCCTGCTTTTCTTTCTGCCCCTCCTCCTGCTCATGTTCTCTCTCTCTTTCTCTCAAATAGATAAATAAAATCTTTAAAAAAAAAAATTAAAGATAAACTAGGATGGGTGGGCTGAGGAGGTAGTCACTACGTGACCATGATGACCAAGACAGGACTGTGGCATAAAGAGGCTTTCTGCAGGGTTCCAGATATACTCGGTGAATGGAACCTAGAGAATGAGGGACTGCCTCTGGTCCTGTGGAGAGGGTGCCTGGACTCTTGCTTTGCATATGATAGGGAATAACGATACACAAGGGCTGAAGTCACTGGAACTTGTAGCATATGAGAGCTTACAACTTTATGGCATACAATTTATGTCATCAACCTTAGTCCCAACTTCCCATCTTACCCTTATTTTTTTTTCATTACTCTTATAATTTTATGTGTGTACTTAATTTTTCTGTGTTGTGAATCTACATTGTACTGAGTCTTGTGAATAACACCAGGAGGGGCAGATGGCATTGGCTAGAACTCATGGTCAGAGAGGCGACTGAAGTGTTACCACCCTGTGCAGAGGCACCTTGGGATGGGCAGATCCAGAGTGTTCCGGGGAAGAGAGAACAGCATGTATTGCTCTCCATTTTATAAGTGAGCATGCCAGTGCTCTTGGCAAGAGATGCCTTGCTACCAGGCAGTCAAAGTTTAGGCGTCTGCTTTTGCAGCAGCACAGGGAATACACCTGCCTGTCATCTGGAGACCTTGAGACCAGTGGGAAGTTTGAGACCTTGCTGCAAGGGGAAGCTGGAGTTGGATGCAAGTTTCCCACTGGGATAGGAAGGAGGGCCAGGTCCAGCCAGCTCACCATCTGGTAATCCAGGGGGAGCACCTGAATTTTTAAAAAAATTAATCCTCCTTGTCATTCTACAACATCTTTGGAAATTATCTTGAGCCCCTTTTGGAAGAAAGCTGGTTATAAAAAATAACTAAAAAAAAAATAATAAGGGCACTGGGGTGCCTCGGTCAGTTAAGGGTCTGACTCTTCATTTTGGTTTAGGTCATGATCTCAGGGTTGTGAGAGGGAGCCCCGCATCAGGGTCTGTGCTGAGTGTGGAGCCTGCTTAAGATGCTCGCTCTCTCTCTTCCCTCTCTCCCTCTGTCCTCTCCTCTTTCTCTGTCTCTATAGAATAGGATAGAATAGAATAGAATAGAATAGAATAGAATAGAATAGAATAGAATAAAAATATAGTCATACTGACAATATTCCCCCCAACCCCACTCCCCCCCAAACCTGAATCATACTACCAAAAAGAATACTGTCCTTCAAAGTAGTGTTCCTTGGAGACTGCAGGCAACAGTGTCTGCATAATTCAGTACATGCTTGGACTTCTCTTTGGAAGCCACCCTCAAAGCCATTGGTCGAACACAGAACAAAATCATCATTTACTACCAACTGAACATTCTCTCCAAGTCTGCTGATCTTTATTCCTTCTTCTCTTCTTCCCTAACTTCTGCCTGTTGAATGCACTCTCTCCTTCCTCTGTCTCTTCCTCGTTTTCTACACAAGCAGCAGGAACGGCTTGAATGGCCATACTGGGGCTGGTACTGGCTTCGAAGGGGAGGTGCCGGGAAAGGGGGCTGTGGGGTAGGACGAGCTGGGGGTTAAGGAAATGAGCTGGAGCCCGGAGAGGTGGTTGCTTCAGGTGAAGTAATTTGTATGCAGGTTGCAAAGGGATAGTTTACAGCTGAGTGCTGCACTCATGAATCATGGTAAGGTGAAACCACAGTAAGTCAAAAAGCTGTGAGTTTAGGAAAATCTATAGAGAGCTTCATATAAATGCCTGGTCATTATTGCCTTTGTTTTAAAGGAAATAGCAAGTTATTTGGGGCCCAGAAGAGCCTTATTACAAAGACTTCTTGAATGTTAAAATGTTCCTAGTTCTGTATATCTGAAAAGTTATGCTTTTTTTGTTTTGTTTTATTTTGTTTCTTCATCTCACAGTAGTATCAGAAAAACATTCCCCCAAAGCCCAAGTACCATAGTGGAAAGCCAAGAGACAGCCAACAGAGGGCGCATGGATTAGGATGAAAGGTCTCGAGTCCACTGCTTTTCCTTTCTTCTTCTTTCTAATTTCCTTAGGCATAAGAAGTATTTAATATGAATTCAAAGGTCAGCATTTGAAATTTTTATATTCTTCTTTGTTTTCAGGATTTAAGTATTTGTAGAAAAGAATGAGTTGAATTTTTAAAATAATAGTAGTGAATAAATAATATTTCACAATCACCTTGATCCCATTCTTTTTGAATATGAAAATGCTCTCTCCACAGTCCCTCTTACACCTGGCTCTTAACACTGCTTTCCTTGATTATCAAAACAAGATATCATTCTGAAAAAGAAAGGAAAAAAACAAAGAGCGAAACAACGATAACCGCAAAGCCCCATGAGGAGAGTGCCTGGAGTCGAATACTAATTATGACTTGATTTATTTTCTTCTGCTCTTCTCCCATGCACCCATACACCTTTTCCTATTCAAGATTGTAAAGAAGCACTATAAGGGAATTTTTTAAAGGAGCACTTACGGCACATGTGCAATGTGGTGAGATGTATTCTTCTAGTCTGCACATAGGGATCCAAGGCTTCCAAGACGACTGATGTAACAGGCCTCAGAGAACCAGGGCAGTAACCCAGCGGGGGTTAGCTTACAAACTTACATCACGTATCCCTCAAAGCTATTGTCTGGTTGGGTTGGTGAGCTGCTGCTCACAAGCAGCATCCTTATTGGCTAAAGAGGTTTAACCTTCCTTACGTCAACTTATGTATAGTTACCACTGGCTTAGACACCGATCCCTGGACCAGTATGTCATGGCTGGGGTAATGGGGCTGATTTTCCTCAGCACATAGTGTATTCTCAACCCATGTAGAAATTAGGTTATATAGGAGGCCAGGTGAGAAAAGTTGATGGGCGTTAGGGTGGTAGCTATGAAAAAGATTAAAAAAAAAAAAAAGTCAGATTCTTGATCTATTTAGAAGACAGAGACAGCACTGTTTAAATGAATATGGGAAATGAGAAGAAGGGAAGTCAAGGATGGCTTGAGCAATTGCAATGCTGGGGAAGTCATTTCCTGCACAGGGAGGCTGCAGGAGGAGGAGATTTGAAGGGAATAAGGATAGTATTTTGGATATGTTAAGTTGAAAGTTTACATTAAATATCAAACCAAATAGGTCCAATGTACAAATCTTGGGTTTTGGGGCACCTGGGTGACTCAGTCATTAAGCCTCTGCGTTTGGCTCGGGACATGGTCGCGAGTCCTGGGATCCAGCCCCCCCCAACCCGGGGGCTCCCTGCTCTGCAGGAAGCCTGCTTCTCCCTCTCCCACTCCCCTGCTTGTGTTCCCTCACTTGCTGTCTCTCTCTCTCTCTCTCTCTCTCTCTCTCTGTCAAATACATAAATAAATAAATAATCTTTTTAAAAAAACCCAACAACAATAATTCTTGGGTTTTAGGAGAGCGGTAACAGGTGGAGATATAATTCAGGAATCACTGATGGGAGATGTAGTATAGTATAAGATAGAGTTCTTGAGAGGAGGCAAATTGCAGCCAGAGTGCCTGGGTTCACGTCTTAGCTCCACCTTCTATTAGCTGTGACTTTGGGCAAATTATTTCATTTTTCTGTGCCTCAGTTTTCCTTTTAAGATGGCAATAATACTATGAGCCATTGTGCAGGTTGATTAGTATATGTAATATATTTAGAATGGGGCACAGAGTAGGGGTGTCAGTCATTAGTCCTATAATTATCATGTTAAGTTCAGTTGGTATTTACAGCCATGTTTCTCAATGAGATCACCTGAGTCTAGCCAGACAAGATGTTGCAAGACTGAGACCTGAGACACTACAATCTTAATAGACTGAAGGAAGAAGAAAAGGGATCGGGGGAACAGACTGAAGCATGAATGGGATGAGAAGGAAAGGAGAATAATGTTGTCGGAAGTCATGTGAACATTTTCTAGAAGGAAGCTGATGTAAAAGTATCAAGTGCTATGGAGAAGTTTAATAAGATGAAGCCTCAGAACAACCTGCTGAGTTTGGCAACATAGAGACCCTAGGGGATACTACAGGAGTTACGCCGACCTGCAAGGTAGAGAGCGATAAAGAGCTCATATGCAAAGAATAAAGTTATAGAATTGTATCTTTATACTCTAGAATTGCACACATTTTTGGCAAGATGCCCCCACTAGGACCGCTCCTTAGAGACTGAAATTTCTGAGGGAACAGCCAATTCCTAATTCCCATGCTGTGCTCACTTAGGGGCACACACTTACCGAGTGGAAATTGCCAGCACCATTTTGGAAGTTATTTTTCTCACTTTATTTTTCGTTGGGGCCATAGCATTGAGTTTGCATGAGTTCAGTGCTGTGACACCACTATTCTGCAAGCTAAGGCAACACTTGCCATAAATGACTGCCCAGGGTGGTTTCCTCAAATGGAGGTTGGAGAATAGTGGGTCCTTTGAGTTTCACGGATTCTCCCAAGTACATTTGGCACATCCTTTCCTCAGGGTGTGAAATCACGAGACTTTCTCCATGTTTTGAACATTTTCAGAAACATCATTTTTAATAATCTTTCAATAATTCAACCTATGACTCTTCCATAATTCATTTAACTATTCCTCTTTTGCATGTTGATGGTGTTTACATTTTTTAATTGCTGTAAGCACCACCAAAATAACCTGTCCCACATTCATCTTTGCTTTCGCTCTGATTATTTTCTGGGTAGGGGGTGGTAGTCCTCGAAAGTGGGATAAAGCGTGAATATTTTAAAGACTCTCGATAAGCTGTTCAGCGGCTTTCCAGAAATATTATACTGTTATAAGATAATGCCAACAGAGAGAGAGAGAGAGAGAGAGTGCCCATCCCAACACACTCTGGCCACTATTGAACATGCATGTGTAAGTCATTGCTGTTTTTATTAGTGAAAAAAGTATCTCACTGCTGTCTTCATTTTCAGCTTGAACTTTAACATCTTTATTTGCTCAGGAAGCATTGCAGTTTTTCTTCTGAGACCTTTATGTTTTTGTTCCTTTACACCTCTTTAGTTTTTGGTATTTATGATTATATGTTATCTTGATATTAGTGTGACATCTCTTCTTCATGCCTGGTAGCTTTTAAGACTAGAACTACATCTACCCCCTAAACTTTCCTGAGTCCCCTGACAAAGCAAGGGAGAAAAAACTTGGCATAAGAAAGCATACCAAAATCATAGTTCTGAGTTTAGTAGAAGGCTCAGTATCCCCCACTGTCAGTTTTAACCCACTAGAGGTTTGGTCCCTCTATAACAACTTTCTGGGACTTGACAGGGATGGCCTTAGGAGGTGGCAGAAAATGGAGAATCAGCTTCTACCCTTTCCTTCTTGGGCAAAAGTAAAGATATACAAGTTACATATGTTATGATATATAAGAAGACATATAAGAAAATATATAGTGTAGCAGGGTATGTAAGGAGATACATACATTGTAAAGATATACAAAAAGCCAACCCATAGATTGGAACATTGACCTGAGTAATTCAAATAAAAGCAAAGAGCAAAGGGCATTGAATAATGTCTGAAAAATGATGTGCTTGAAAATCCTATTTTGAGCTGTGCTTCCCTGAACGAAAAGGATAGTTCGCGGAGGCAGCTGAAATGTGATTCCTGTTGGGACTCCCCCAGTTCCATTAGATAGGCAGAAAGATTGATGGAAATAGTTGCCCTCTAAGAGAAACTAGTTAGACAGTTGTGACTTAGAACATGAAATGATTAAAATTACCTAATACAAGGATTTCATCAATTGCTTTAAGAAGCCCTGGAACATTTAATAGGAATATCGTGTTTCACTGGGCAGTTGTCTCTACTCCTTTAAGATACTGGGATTTGCCAGTCTAAACATTTCATCTCTCCCAGTACTGACTCACTGAAATGACTCTGGATTTCTGGTATCATAAACACTGGAATTCCACACTGGAATTATATATAGACGCAACAAATGCTTTCCTGAGTTGCGTACAAGTCAAAGTTTTACAAATTATTAAAGTTTTTTTTAACATGGTCATAGATTAGGAAATTTATATTGTAAGCATCCATTAAAATAAAATATGGTATAGTGTTTTATAAAGCAAAGAACTATTTTATTTTAAAGATTTACTTATTTATTTTTAGAGAGAGAGAGAGAGAGCTTGCCTGTGTGTGCATGTGAGTTGGGGGAGGGGCAGAGAGAGAGGGAGAGAGAGAAACCCAAGAAGACTCCCTTCTGAATGTGGGGCTTGATCTCAGGACCCTGAGATCATGATCTGAGCCAAAATCAGGAGTAAGACACTCAACCAACTGAGCCATCCAGGTGCCCCACAAAGAACTATTTTATGAGCAAAGAATCCCCACCTAATTTATTGGCTAATGGTGAACTTGCTCTAGTTCCTTCCTGTGTGGGGGGGCTCTGTTCCCTCATCTGTAAAATGATGTGTATTTACATCACTCTAGATCTATCTCTAAGGATACTCCCACTCAGGTGTTCTTGGTAAGTACTACAGAAAGACAGAAATTGGCCTTGTTAGAGCTCTCCTCTGTAAAGTGGGCCACTTATTCTAGAAGTCTGGGATGGTCAATGTACCTAATTTAGAAATTTATCTATAATGATATTTTTTACTCTGGGCTTTATGGAAAGAACATGTATTCGTTTAGAATAGCTGACTAAAACTGTCAAATTTCTTTTTAAGGAATTCAATGTTTATGAACAATATTCCTTAAGAGGTTTGTGTCCTCTACCACATCCTACAAAATGTCTACTATTATTGCTCCCTGATGATATTGGAGGATGAAGAGCTTCTCGTTCTGTGTACACTAACCTGAGGCTATATATAGGTTCTGTGTTTTTGCTATTCTGAACACTATTCTATAGTTTGAAAAGGAGGCAATGAACAAGGTCTCCTCTCTCCACATTTTTTAATTTGGAAGTTTGTCATTGTGTGATCTATGTTAGCCAGCTCTTTGTTGGAAGTGACTAAAATGCAATTCAAACGCTCGTATGTGCGTGTGTGTGTGCGCGTGCGCGTGCATAAAGTTCACATAAGGAAATTATGGGATGGACAGGGCTGGGGCGGGCCAGTGGGATGATGAAAATTCTTTCAGGACTCTGTCTCTCATTTCTCATTCTTTCTACATGTCCACTTTATCCTGCAGGTGGCAGGGGAGTATATGGTTGCCAGTGTCTCTGGGGACATGTTCTTATAGCTCTTGGCAAGAAAAGACAGAAGAAGGACTGTGATTGGACTGACTTAAAGGACACAGCTGTCCTGACCCACCACTAGGGCCAGCTGTGTGGGGTATGGTGGATTGCTTGGCCAGGATGAGGAGTGGGCACTCCCTCCATAATAAGAACATTTCTTTAGTGGAAGAGGAGCTATGTTATTACTGGAAGGAAGGCAGGGGTCTGGTTAGACACAGATAATGATGTTCACATGATAATCAGCTTCCAAAGGATGATGATGAAGATATTTTTGTGTGCAGAGAAATTGACAACTTATAAAATTGTAGAGTTCTTCACATACTTTCACATATACCATGTCCATTGATTCTCACAAAAATCCCATGAAATTTGGTTGGCTATTCCCAATTTTACAGGTGAGAAAACAAGCTCAGAGTCCAGCTAGCACATGCTGTAGTGGTCATTAAGCACTTAATTAATATTTAAGGTAATTTAAAAGTATCTCCCGAGGCGCCTGGGTGGCTTAGTGGGTTAAGCCTCTGCCTTCGGCTCAGGTCACGATCTCAGGGTCCTAGGATCAAGTCCTGCATCGGGCTCTCTGCTCAGCAGGGATCTTGCTTCCTCCTCTCTCTCTGCCTGCCTCTCTGCCTACCTATGATCTCTCTCTCTGTCAAATAAATAAAAAATTAAAAAATTAAAAAAAAAAAGTATCTCCCAAACTTTAAGTGGGCTTTTTGCATTGTCACCCTGTAGACGGGGTGTGGTTCCATTATGTTTTAATATTTCTGAAAAATGTTTATATAATCGTACCTTTTTTTCAAGTTCATTTCTGGGGTACCTGGGTGGCACAGTCAGTTAAGTGTCTGACTCTTGGTTTTGGCTCAGGACATGATCTCAGAGTCATGGGATCAAGCCCCACGTCAGGCTCCACCCTTGGTGCGGAGTCTGCATGAGATTGTCTTCTCCCTCTCCTCCTCCCGCTGCTCTCTCTCTCTCAAATAAGTAAATCTTTAAAGTTCATTTCTTAGCAGGTGCAAATGACTTAAAAGATCTATTGATAAGCTTCCTTTCACTGCCTTTGCCTAAATTTGCTGTTCTCCTTTCTACAGTCCCCCAGTGTCTTGATCTTTCTTGCTTACTGACAAAACCCAAAGTGACTGAGGAGTGTGCATCAAGCAGCCCAATTTTGTCTTCTATGTCACTCAGTGCCTCCAGCCTTGAGTATGTAATGTGACTGCCTCAGCTTAGAACGATTCCATCTTGGTGGTACTAGTTTTATGTGTAAGCTGCTTATTTTTGATTCTCGTGGTGTTTCATTAAATATACCACTTATTTGTAGGCTCAAGGCATATCCTGGAAGAGTGGAAATGGGAAAGACTTGTATTTAGATAAATATGGTTCTAATGTGGGTTACTGCTTCCTAATGTCTGAGATTTAGAGGAGTCAGGGAAGCCAACTCTCTCTGAGTGATACGGAGTTGGACATTCATTACCAGGAGATAACATGCTACTTCTGGTGGTCCCAGCATCTGTCTTGCTGTCATTCTTACCATATATCTGTGGAAATTCTGGATGACTTCCAAGCCTACATAGTGATTCATTCTACACCTTTTGTTTCTTTCCACATTTTCCTTCACTCTCTCTAAGCCACGGACTCTTAAGGTTGTACTGTAGACATTACTAATACTCACTAAACCATGTTTTGAAATCTCTATTTGAAGCATTCTTCTCTCTATCCATTACCTCTTATCCTTCCTCCTCAGTTACTCTGGTATTCCAGCAGGTCCTCATTCCTCCGAAGTTCTAACCCTGTCCTATTATGTCTTTTCTTTCCCTCACACACTTCATGTTCTCACTTCTCTTCTCACACAGCTTAAGAGTCTAGAGATCACCAATATAACTACTCCCTTATAAGCCTCTTTTTAAAGATTTTATTTATTTATTTGACAGACAGAGATCTCAAGTAGGCAGAGAGGCAGGCAGAGAGAGAGGAGGAAGCAGCCTCCCCACTGAGCAGAGAGCCCGATGCGGGGCTTGATCCCAGGACTTTGAGATCATGACCTGAGCTGAAGGCAGAGGCTTTAACCCACTGAGCCACCCAGGTGGCCCTCTTATAAGCCTCTTTAAGGCCTACACCCCTCTCTTCCTCTCTCATCATTGTCTTGAAAAATGCCTACTCAGTTTAAACTTAACTCTCTGCCAGGACCCAAGTCAAACACTGGAGAGATGGGATGGAAGCCATTTTGTAACCTAGACTCAGAAGTTGCATCACTTCTGCTATATTCTATTAAAAAGCAAGTCAGTAAAGTGGTGCTTGGGGGCTCACTCAGTTAAGCATCCAAATCAGTCTCAGCTCAGGTCTTGATGTAGGGGCAAGCCCTGAGTTCAAGCCCTGCATTGGGCTGGGAATGGAACCTGCTTTAAATGAATGAATGAATGCAAGTCAGTAAGTTCAATCTATGGGCAAGGGGAGGGGACTGCACACGGGCATGTACCAGGGGGAAAGACTGACAGGGGGCCATCTTAGAGGCTGCAACATGAAAGTTGCCAGTGACCCATTTCTTACCAGTGCTAACAGGCAATTTTCTGTCCTCTGCTCGCTTAACCTCTCAGTGGCATTTGATACAGATGATTACCTCTTCTATAAGACATTGAGTCTCTAGGTTTCTGAGACAGCATATTGGTGGGGTTTCCCTCATTAATGACTCCTTCTCTACTGACCTCTGTGGATTAGAATGCCTGAAGGCTCTGTCCTTGGCTTCTAATTTTGATATCCACATTCTTAGGTGTCTCATTCTACTCCATGGCTTTGAATCCCATTTAGGTGCTGACAAGTCTCAAATCTATGGTACTCCAGTATCTTTCTGAAAAGCTCTAGCATCATATATCCAGTTGCTTACTCTGCATCTGTTTCCACTTAGATGTCTGATAAGCATCTCAAATTTCATGTATCTAAAGGAGAACTATCGATTTCTCCCAGATCTCCTTCCTTCCCCATCATCTCCTACCCCAGTATCCCCCACTGCTCAAATAAACATCCTGAATTTCAGTTGGTGCTTGACCTTGATGACAGTCGATGCGACTGTCAGGGAATGGGAGATCTGATTCTGTTCGTTTTCGAGATTTCTGGAGCGTGAGCTTTGGAAAAACAAAGAACATGACTGACTAGAAAATAGCTACTATTGATAAGAATACTACTGGATCCCTGGCATTATTCTAGGTGAATTAAATTCATTTACTCTTTTAATGCAGTCCTTCCAACAATAACAAAAATAGATATTATTATCCTCATTTTGCTGATGAGGAAACTGAGTCTTAGGGGGTTTCACGTGGGTTGTATTTAATTAAGATCTCATTGTTGGTGGCACCGAGGATTAAGTTGAACTACAAGTGACAGTAGTGGCTAAAACACATCATATTTATTTTCCTCCTGCAGCTACCTGGGGCTGGTACGGTGGCTTCATATCCATCCGACTCTGTGGCTCATGTTGCTCTCTATCCTCCACACAAGGTTTCCATCTGATGGTCTAAGACGGTTACTCTAGCATCAGCTTTCATGGTCTCCCATCTGCCAACAGAAAGCAAAAACAGACAGGAGAGAGAAATCCCTTCTCCTAAGGACACTTCTTGGAAGTTACACTACTTGTTTTAGTTCATCAGGCTGCTTGAGCAACTTAACTATAAACAGGAAGACTTATAAACAGTAGAAATTTATTTCTTACAGTTCTGGGAACTGGGAAGACTAAGATCAAGGTGCCAGCAAATCTGATGTCTGGTGAGAACCCTCTTCCTGGTTCACACTCAGCTGTGTCCTTATGTAGCAGAAGAGGCAAGGGAGCTCTCTTGGGTCTCTTTCATAAGGGCACTAATCCCATTCAGGAGGTCTTCACCCTTGCTGATCTAATCACCTTCCACATGCCCTACAAACTAATACTACTAATACCTGTTGAGGGTTCGGATTTTAACACGTGAATTGAGAGGACACAAACATCCACTCTATAGCAACCACCAACTAGAACTTAATCTCCAAAGCCTTGCACAGCTGTAAGGGAGACTGGAAACGTAGTCTGCCACTATAGTAATGCCAACCCAAGGCTGTTCTTAAGATCATAACTTTCTGTCATCCCATACTCTGCCTCTGAGTTCCTTAGCGGCTGAGGGTTCCAGAGACAGCTTTACCATACATCCTGTGGCAGGCTGTGTGCCCCTTAAACTCAGCCTCTGTCACATATGCTATAAGTGAGGGCTTGGTTTTTTCCTCAGCTTCTTGCTCCCTCTGAATTTTGAATGCCTTTTTATTTAAGTAAGCTCTATGCTCGATGCGGGGCTTGAACTCACAACCCCAAGATCAAGAGTCATGAGCGCTATGGACTGAGCCAGCCAGGAGGTCCTTGAATACTTTTATATACTCATCTTATATGTTATAGTTACTTGTTTTCAGTTTTCATGAATCAAACATTGGCTAATTAGTAACATTTGTTACATAAATAACTGACTTAGCAAACAACACAATTTTGTTTCTGTATCTCTAGCACATTGTCTGGCCTTTTACAGATATTCAACAGATACATGGACGGATGGATGGAAAATCAACAGCTTTCCTAATTCAACATTTTTTCTTATTTTAGATAAGTACAGTCTGCATTCTCAGCTAATCCCTTTGCCTTCAGGACTAGGAGAAGAGAGAGAAAAGAAAAAAGAAAACAGGAAAAGGAGACAAGATGAGGTATATTTATACAAGTTCTCTCATCCCCTACTTCCTTCACTCACTTTAGTATTGATGCCACAATTATGAATTTTTCTATTCAAATGGACCTTGATAATACCTCCTGGGAAATGTCTTAAGGATGCCACATTCAAGACTGAATGGGCAATGTATTAATCTTTCAGAATTTAGGAATATTTGGGGAAGTTGCAACAAATTTTTTTCAGTGAAAGCATACATACTTTCGCTTTGTGACATCTTCCTCAATGAAAACCTACATAAAATTTTATATTTCAAAGCCCTAAAGGTGAAATACATTTTGAAAAATCCCCTGAGAGGTAGTATCGGTAAATTCATGGTTATTTCCACCCCATAAAGAAGTAAACATCATCACATTCCTCATGAAAAACTCCAGCAAGAGCCATTGGCATGGTTTGAATATAAACATTTAGCAACTAAATGACTTTATCAAGCTACAATCCCTGTGCTCAGCAATTTAAAGGAAATCAGCAGCTTAACCAAGGTTTTTTTTGTTGTTGTTTTTTGTTTTTTGTTTTTTTTGCTGAGCAATTGGGGGCCAAAAATAAACACTATTACATCAAACTGCAGACACACAAAAATCTGAATAAGTTCGCTATCTTCTCAGGGCATTTCTGTACCTAATGAGCACAGTTGAGCCCAAAGGCGTCAAGATGTTTCTCACCATTAGGCAATGGGGTGAAGGATTACCTATTAATTCCTGGGTGGTCATCGTGAGTTCTTTGGGGTAAAATAGGGGAAGATCAAAAGAGGATGCAAATATTTTTTAATCAATGAAAGAGGGAACCGATTCATTCCTCTGACCTTTTTGATTGCAGGGGAGATACATTAACTGCATTAATTAGCATGTTGAAAAATTCCTTCTGGATTGCCAAGTCCCTTCCTATGAGTCGTGGGAAATATGTTTGTAACATGATGTGCAGCAGTCTGTCATACAGAGCTGATTTTTTGGACTTCATCTCGGAGTACGCATGAAATGTGAAACAGCTTAGCGAGTTGTGTCACATTAGTCTTTCTAATTGTTGAAAAAGGTTAACTTTTGTCTAACAACATTAGTGCACAGTGCTTGAGTTTTGAAATGCCAGTTTGCTTAAGATACTCAGTGTTGTTAAAAGGAAATACTTCGGGAAGTAATATAAATCATTATCTCTAGCATAGTTCAGACTTGTCGAACACTAACCAATGATTTCATTCAATCCTTGAAGGGAATACCACTGGTATTATCACCGTTTAACAGACAACAAAAATGGAAGATTGAAGAGACTAAGTAATTTGCCCGTAACCACAAAGAAGGTACAGTCGGGATTTGAACCCAGGTCAGTCTCACTCCCAGAGTCAATATCCTTTACCACACTTTAGGACTCCCTCAGCTCTTGTCCTTCTAACTGGGTGGCATTGTGAGGGCTACTTAGCTTTTCTCTGCCTCAATTTCCTTATCTACTAAAGGGAACAAGAATAATTGTGTGTTATTGGGATCGTGAGGATTGAATTATATACTGGATGTAAAACATTCAGTAAAATGCCTTATTACACATACCATGCTATTATTATTCTTTTAAATTATCACATTCAAGGGTTGGGAAGAATCTAATTATCACCTGCTTTTCTCATTTGGTGAAGAGGAGGAGTAACTGAGTAAATGTTATTTATTGCCAACAGAGCTCACATTCATGGTCCTAGAATGCTAGAACTTGGAAGAAGCCACAGTAAGCCTTCTTTGTAGTAACTGATGAGGAAACTGAGGCCCAAAGAGCCAAGTCATCCTTGGGGTAGTGGACTGGGAGAACCACGCCCTTGGTGGAACCATTTTCAAAGCTACTGATGAGCCTCTCCACGTGGGTACAGTGAACTCTTAGCATCCCTTCTGCTTGTATTTTATTGTTTGAATGTGCTATCGACAGTTAGCTATCAATCAAATATATGCTATGTCTAGCATTTTTTTCCCAACTTATAAATGGGAAAAATGAATTTTTTACTTTCTGAATACCTAAAATTCCATAGCCTGTGAAAACGTATACTTTTCTCTGAAGTATATTAAAAGATGTGTAGTACAGTGCTTGCTTCGGCAGCACGTAGACGAAAATTGGAATGATACAGAGAAGATTAGCATGGTCCCTGTGCAAGGATGACACACAAATTTGTGAAGCATTCTGCATTTAAAAAACAAATCAATAAAAAATAAAAGAAGCATAATACAGAATACTTTAGAAATCAATTTGAGAGAGCAAATCCAGAGAAATCACAATTTTGTTTTGATATATATTATTTAAAGCTATGGGTTTTATAAAGGTATTCATTTTTACCTTGCAATTCCTATAAATAACTATGAAAAACATGAATTCTTGGGGTGCCTGGGTGGCTCAGTCAGTTAAGTGTCCAACTCTTGGCTTTGGCTCAGGTCATGATCTCGGGGTCATGAAATCGAACCCCATGTCAGGCTCCACGCTTGGCGAGGAGTCTGCTTGACATTCCCTTTTCCCTCTCCCTCTGCCCTTCCCCCAACTTGTGGGTATGTACTCTCGCTCTCTAAAAAAAAAAAAAAAAAGTGTATCTTAAAATAAATCAAGAATTCTTGGTTAAAATAGGCAACAAACACACATCCTCATTACATTTGATTTCTAAACATGGTCACAAAATGCACAAAATGAAAAAGGCCTAAGATTTGAATCTATTATGTTCTCAGCACTCTAAGACTTTCTCATTTAATTGTCACCAAGCCTGTGATTTGCCCATGATATTTCAAAATATCATGCCCATTTTGAAATGAGACAATGGAGGCTCAGAGATGTTTAGTGATTAATTTACTGAACATTATAGACCTAAAAAATCTCAGCGCTGAGATTATAACCCAACTCTTCAGGATTCCTGAAACTCAAGGTTTTTCCATTATTCTAGTTTGCTTTGAGCAAAATGCATTTGAGGTTTATCTTTCCCATGCATGTTATTTCTTGTCCTACTTTTCGTTGTACCGATCGTGTCAGTTGCGGTCCAGGCAGGGGAAGAGGGACAGTGTATTTTGGAAATCATGACTTTAGTTGAGGGATTAGAGTTTGCAAGACTGTGGAGAGTTGCATCAGGAAGGCTGGGGGTGGTGGTATGTGGTTGGGGGGGGTGGTCAGAGAAAATCCCTAAGCACTTTCTCGGAAGCACTGTGATACACGGTAAGTCAGAGCCTGTGGGAGAATCTAAAGCACTTTGTGCATCTGGCTGCTGGTGTGGGATCGCAGAGAAGAACCTCATGGAAGGGTTTCCCAGGCCCACGTCCACAGCCAGGTATATGGTATTCATCTTACCTACAACTTGGGGTGTGTATTATGGGTGAAGGCATGAACTCAAGGGCTGACAGACAGGAACCCTCATGATCTCTGGTGGGTTGACCGTGTCCCCCTCATCCCAAGCCTTACCCTCTTTCTCTTCAGCACATCAGATGGTATTTGTGCAGTAGCTTGTGTGGGATGAAGGACGGGACAGTGCTGAGCACAGTACCTGGCACAAAAATAGATGGTCAGTGATCACTCTGCTTCGGGGCTGTAACAACGGAATATCCCTCAGCTCAATGAAGCAGAGGATGAATTGATTGCAGGGCACTAGGTAGCTCCGAGAATTTCCGGGAGAGCTAGATCTGCTGGAGGGCAGGTGGACAGAAGCGACCTCAAGCTACCCATGAGCTTGTATCAGAGGCAGCTCTGTGGCCGCCTTGTCTAGGCACAGAGAGCAAAACAGGCAAAGGTGACGTTGGGCCCTGGATTCCAGAGTTGCCTCCCCCGTTGTTCCCAGAAACAGAGGCCTCTGATATGGGCTGCTGTGGGAAATGGGTTTATGCACCTGTATTCTCACCCTGCTCTCTTCTAAATCAAATCTCGCCTGGGCATGTCTGGTGGACTGAGCCTGGATCAGGCACCCTGCCCCTCCCGCAAGGAGGCTGGGAGAACAAAGGAGAGAAAGGGGTAATTTGTCTAAGACTGACACTCTCTGCAGGTACCATGAGCTTCTTCCCTGGGAACCTGCTGGAAACTGGCTGCAGCCCAGTGGCTTAAGGCGGTCAGTTCTGGCCAAACATGAGGCTCAGACCCTAGCACTGGGATCAGACCCGAGTAAGAGCTGGTCCTTCTGCAGACTTGAATGCTGCTTGGTTGCTGGGGTTCAAGCAATAGTTTACCATATCATACAATTACAAATGCCAGCTTTGGTCCCCAGCTTCCAAATTTTACCCGAGGAAGGCCTGATGTTCCCCAAAGCCACGAAAGGTGAAGGGAGGGCTGGGGCCAGTTTTCTACCATGCCATGTTACTACAGTGCCCTGACCCCTAATTTCCCAAGGAGAGGGGCCCAGTGCTTCTCTAATCATGTAGCTCATAAGCCCCATGGCCCAAGATTAAGGTCACTCTCTGGGATTCTGCTGTCTGGCCTTGTGAGATCTCTGCGTAAATGGCTTAGAACCGCTAAAAAATAAACTGAGGCATATTAAACACATTTAAGAGTTTATTTGAGCAGAAATCGATTTGAATTGGGCAGTACCAAATGGGAAGTGGTTAGGAGCACTCCGCCCACAGGAGCCAGGGGAAGACTTAATAGAGAAAAGTGTAGAAGTTATGTGATTGGCTCTAGTGGAAAGCCTGCTTGGCTGTTTGTGATTGGCTGTCTTTCATATTTTGATTTCATGACCTTGAGGCCTTTGTAAAGATGAAGGTTGAGATTTTGGTTTGCTTATATGGGCCCAGCCGTTAGAGGCACCCCGGTCACTTGGCCTTCTTGTTTAATGAGTTTAACAGCAAGCAGTGGGTGGTGGGGACCAGTGTACCTGCTACTGCTTCTGTTTTTGTGAGGTCTATTCGCTTATTCATTCAGTGAGTCCTTGTGTGTGTGTTGCACAGTGCCAATGTCCGGTTTGCACATTTGGGAGGGCGGGACTCTTCATGTGGAAAATCACCCAAATGCGGGAAAGGTGTTCAAAGATGTTGCGGGCTACAAAGGTTGACAGGTATCTATTACCCTAATAAATGCCAATTCCTAATTCATTCCCCTTCCCTCTTCCTTATTGGCATATTCCTGTGGACTCCGTTACCTTAAGAGAGTAGATTTTGACATCAGGCATGCCTGGGCAGGCTTGGGTCCCAGTTCTGCTACTGCTAAAACCAACGTGGCCTTGGGCGGTTAGCCTGATCTCTGGAGTCTTGGTTCTCTGCATCAGGAAGGCTTCTCTCGAAGGGTGGTTGTTAAGATTCAATGAGAGTGTGCAAAATCTTACCAGTGTATCAGCACACAATAAACATAGGAGGAATGTCAGGGATTCTTAAAAGAAGACTTCAAGGAAAGTTGTTTCTGCTCTTGCCTCTTTCGGCTCGACCTGATGCTAGTTCATTCTGTTCTTTTGCTTAACTCTCACCCCAAAACTAAGGCAATTCTGGGAAATCTACTCTTCACCAAAGGGAGGGCAGGGAGGAGAGAGAGAGGACCGGAAAAATGTGGAAGTTCATGCCTGTTTATTGTAGGTAGACAATAAGCTTACTTGGTTTGAAAGTCCAAAAGTGCAAGTTAGTGTGGCAGCGGGCCAAAGTGGGCCTGAGGGTCCCAGTCCACCATTAAACTCCAGCATTGCTTTTTACTACCCGTGGGGCTGGGGCACAGGAACTTGAGACCCACTCATTTATTCCTTCAGCCAGTTACTCAGTCAGCAAATGCTTATAGATCATCTGTGTGCCAGACTGGACTGGTGTGAACAATGCAGAAACTTCTGTAAGGGAGCCCGACATGGGTGCAAATACTCTTGATTCACCGTGAATGATGTGACAATAGGGGTGCTTATGAGCTAGGGCAATGGCACATAACAGAGAACTTTGGTCCTTCCGGGTGCAGGGAAGGACTCAGAGAAGGCCATGCAGAGTCGGCAACATTACAGCTGGGTTTTAAAAACTGAGTAGGAATTTTCAAGGCAGACAGTGGGGAAGGGACATTCCAGACAAGGAGAAAAGATTTTCCCCTTACAACAGATTAATTCTGACCTTACAGAAATCAGAGGGCCTAGGTAATCAATAGTCAGATATTTTTTAATTGCTAAAGCCTTTAACAATGGAAAGTTCCTTATCATCACCAGGAGTGGCAGCGGCAATGACCAGAGCACCACCGGAGCTGTTAGGTGTCAGTTCACAGGATCTGGTCTGGGAAGAACAGGTGTAGAATGAAGGTTCACTCTGGAAGAGGATATTGATGGGGTCATGTGCCCTGGTCCCTGGACCTGTAACATGCCTGTTGTAAATATCATGATCCCATTCAACTTTTGAGCTGGGTCTCTAGAAAGGGCTAAAATTCTAAAATAGGACAAGAGTGTAAGGGAAGGTAACTGCTCCATTACAATTAAGTCAAAAGGGAAGGAGGAATGGAAAAGGGCTATGTGAATTAGCATTTATGAGATGTAGGAGTATAGTTATAGATGTAATGTGTCCGATATAGTAAACCAATACAGTTTTATTTCCTCCCTAAGTCATGTTCTCATATAGCCTTTTGCCTCCATGGCTAAACCTTAAGACTCATTACTTTAAGAGAAGGGAGAACAAATCCTTCCTAGGAAAAAGAGCCACTGAGTCTCAAAGTCTATACCAAGCCTTGAAAATAAGACTTTTTCTCAATAAAAAAGTTTCTGCCATAAAGATAGAGAACAGAACAGTGGTCGTTCAAGGGGAGGGCATTGGGAGGGTAGCCAAAATGGGTGAAGGGGTCAAGAGGTACCAACTTCCAATTATAAAATAAATAATTCACGGGAGTGTAATATACAGCATGGTGACTCTAGTTAATAGTATCACATAGTAGGGGCACTTGGGTGGCTCAGTGGGTTAAGCCTCTGTCTTCAGCTCAGGTCATGATCTCGGGGTCCTGGGATTGAGCCCCGAGTTGGGCTCTCTGCTCAGTGGGGAGCCTGCTTTCCCCTCCCCTTCTGCCTGCCTCTCTGCCTACTTGTGATCTCTCTCTCTCTGTGTGTCAAATAAATAAATAAAATCTAAAAAAAAAAAAAAATAGTATCACACAGTGTATACTTGAAACTTGCCAAAAGAATGAAAGGTAAAAGATTTCAGAAGAAAAAAGTTTCTTTTCTGTAATCTTCTATGGTGATGGTTGGTAACTAGACTTACTGTGGTGATAATTTCTCAGTGTATACAAATACTGAGTCATGTTATAGAGCTGTAACTAATATAAGTTATAGGTCAATTATACATCAATTTAAAAAATGGAATGGAATGCATAGAATTTCAGATACCTAATAATCTGTATTTGTAGAGAAGTATAATTTAGTTTACTTATGATATGCTTATCTGCACAGAAAAAAAAATAGAGGTATTTACTGAACAAATTGAAATATTTGTTCTTGCAAAATAAATAGTAAATACAAATAGGGGAGTTTCTAAATTTCTTCAACTCCCATTCGACAGATCAAGGGTCAGGCCTCCTGAGACTCGACTCTGCTTAGGGAGTTTCTTTGTCCGTTTGGGCTGTTATCACAGAACACTATATAGACTGAATGGCTTCAGCAAAAAAATTCATTTCTCATAGTACTCAAGGTGGGAAGTCTGAGATCAGGATGCCTTCATGGTTGGCTTCTAGGTGAGGGCCCTCCTTCCGGTTCACAGCCCCTTCCTTCTTGCTCTATCCTCACATGTGGGAGAGAGAGGGGGCTCTGGTGCCTTCACCTCTGTATAAGGCACTAGTGGCATTGGACCTCATTGGAACCTAATTACCTACCAAAAGTCCCAGCGAGTACCAGCCCTTTGGAGATTAGGGGTTCAACACATGACTCTAGGGCTTCACCATCACAGGGAGGCGTTATTCAGGGTGAGAGGGAGAGGAAACAATGTCCAGTTCTCTTGCTCAGGTGGGCTGCAGTGGGAGGGAGGCAGAGATAGAGCCAGGTGGAGGCGTATTATGATTCTCTTTTCCCTTTTTGAAGCTGCACTCTGATATGAGACCTCAGAAATATCCAGCTAGATATGAGAAAACTATGGGAGTTAGAGGTGGCCAGTGATGTGGGTCAGAATATGCTACCCCAAACTATGGTGCCTTGGCATGTCGAACATTTTAAGCTGAAGCAATTTGAGAAATGGCAGAAGCAGGAGGGAGTCTCAGACCTCCTGCATCTCTGCCCAAGCAGGTCACTAAACCCTCATGTGAGAGGTGCCCTTCCTATGCCAGAAGGAAAGGAATAAGCTTGTCTCTGCTGATGAGGGGTGATGAAAAGAATCTGGGTGAACAGACCTTGCTAAGCGCCACCGCCACCCCCCAGCTTACTACACTTACCTCATACCCTTTAGTCCTATTACACCTTCCCAGGGCTTTTCTTCTCTTCAGCAAACCTCCCATAAACATGTGCAGGTTTCACCGTTCCTTTGGGTCTTTGTTTCCTTATGAAGGCTCCAGAGTTACATAAAATTTATATTAAATAAATTTCTTTGGCTAATCTGTCTTTTGTCAACCAAGTTACACAGCCCCAGAGGAAGAACCCAGCAGAGTAGAAGGAAAAGGAATTTTTCCTCCCCCGCAGTGGCTTCCAACATGGTGCTAGAGGAAAGCGGTGAGCCTGAGGAACTCTCAGCTATGACCTCTTTCAATGTGATGCAGGAGGTGGCACGGAGTGGTGGAAGGTGATAGAGGAATGTGAAGTTGTACTCTGTGAGGTACTCCGATACCTTATGTGGCGTTCAGGGAACCCAGACATTCCCTTGGGTCTTAGTGAGTAAGTGAGTGTGCTCTGAGAGAGCCCCAGAGCTGTGCAGAGTCAAAGAAGCCCCGAGGCCACAACTTTGTTTCTGAAGGAGGATGACTGAGACTATGGGCAACATGTCATCTCAATGTCTACTGGGTCATACCTCAATGGTCACTGGCCTGGAGGTGAAGCAGACCAGACATGTGATGTCAGACACCTGCAAGGATCTAGGACCTCAGTCCTTGAAGTGTATTCAAAGACCCAGCATACTATCACCTGGGATCTAGTCGGAGGGGCAGAGTCTTGGGTTGTCACCCCAGACCCTGTGAAGGAGAATCTGTACCATAACAAGGGACACAGATTATTCATGTCACATTTAAGTTCCAGAAGCCTTCTCTAGAAGACATCATGTGAGTCCAAGGGCTCTGCCTCTCCTTTACAACCCACCATGAGATGTATCGCACAGTCACCCTCTACAGCCATGTGCTGAAGAGCAAAAGAATAGGGAGAAAATGTGAAAGACTCAGCATTATCCAAAATAGACTCCGTTATCTGAAGACGCTCTCTGAGTTCTTTAATTGGATCAGGTTTCCTGGATTGGACCAAAACTGGCCTCCTAAGATTAAATCAGCAGTAGATGAAATAACGAAACTACACTTTCTTTGCCTTTCTTTGATCAGCACCTTTTGAGGGTCATTTTTTTTTTTTTTAAAAGTCATGACTCTTTCTCACCCAGACCAGACAAATAAGGCACACATTGTGTGGTTTCTTATTTGCTGTTTCATATTGCTCACTTCCTTTTATAGTCTTTGGTGCATTTAAACTTCTTGACTCCCCTCTGCATGAGTGAACCCATGGGTCTGTGACATGAAATATTTTTGTAAATTTGCATAGCAGAAGAGCCGGCTCAAAGCCAGTTTTGTTTTGTTTTGTTTTTCTTGCCCTGGGATTCGGTCAAGCCTGGACGTATCTGGACAGCTGGTAGAGAAGACCAGCAGGACTCTGTTTACTTGAGGAACTAAAAATCCTCATAGTAGGGAATTCTTCATAAGAGAAAAGAGTAGAAATAAAGGGCAAAAGGGGTACTGAGTTTCATAGTATATACAGCAAGTCTTGAATTAGGCTTTTTTGATTAAACAGTTTCTGAACTTTTAAATTATTTTATTCAATAAAGTGCCAGACCTCCAATAAAGTTTTGCATTAAGACTTGTTTGAAAAGCTAGGTCCGTGTATATCCTACTTATCCCCCTCCAAGCACACACACTCCTGTTTTGCAACACATTCGGTGACAACTTTACTCATTATTTTATATCATCCTATGTCTTTTATTTTTAGCCATATACATGAATTATTTGATGTTTAAAAGAAAGGGCCACACATGCACACACACAAAGTACCAGGCTTGTGGGTCTCAATTATACTTAGAGGGGCACAACCCAGGATCTGACAGGCAGGGAATGAAAAGCCCAGCCCTTCTGGCTCAGCTAGTTCAAGGAGAGTAACGCAGGATCAGAGGTGAGGATTATCACTCAGACTGCCTCCTGCCACTGCAAAGATGTGAGAGCCCACCAGGCATACCCTTCTTTAACTTCCCAGTATTTTTTCTACAACATTTACATTTATTAACCATCCTCAGAAACATTTCTCTTATCTCAAGGCATGTGACGTTGCACCTTTTGTGAAATTACCGGCATTGTTGACCCCGTCCCTTCCCACCCTCTTTAGGGGCTTAGTTCTTGCTGGGAAGGAATAACTTTTCCTTTACCCCTCTTAGGTTTGGTGTAGGGAGATATGCAAAATAAACTAATGAAAGACAAATTAACAGGAGTAAGGCACAATATTTTGTTAATATTTATTTGCACAAGAGTTCGTGGAAAAGAAGTGAAATTCAAGAAAGCTGTTGGACTCTGTTGGAAGGTCTCTGACCTCACACATCTTCCATTTGAATCTTTTTTATAGTAAATTCCTGGTTACTTACACATGTCTGAGTTAGTTTGTTTCTTGCAACCCAGTGATCCATGGGCCGTATATAACCCACTTCTCAATATGTCCCAAATTAAACTTGTGATTGTCACTATGCCAGCTCCTCAACAAAGCCCAATCTTGATCAGCAGTATGGGGGTACACCCTTGTTTTTAAAAGCAAAACCTTATATTTGCATTTATTCCTCTTTGGCTTAATACACATCTAATTGATGGCCAGATACTTTGGATTCTACTTCAAAATGTCCTTTCCTTCAGATGTTCCTTTTTATCTTTCCTTTTATCCTTCCTTTTAGATCCCTGACACCTCTCACCTGCAATGTTTCAACCACCTTTTGTCAGGTCCTCCTCTTGTCAGTCTGTCCCTACATATATTGGCTCAGCCTCCATGATGTCACAACACTCCTCCTAAGACCCATTTATCATCTGGACACCCACCCCTAAACATATCCATTGTCTCCTTCCACGAACAAAGTAGAAACTCCTTAAACAAGAGACCCTACATGACCTGCTCCCAAATTCTTCTCCACTGTTCCTTCCCACAACTTCGACTCCAGGGATCTCCAGCCACATTAAACACCTAGCATTCTGACTTTGTGTTTTCCCAATACACATTTCTTTTTGTCATAAATAATGATGAATTAAACTTATTTTTTAAAAAGTCATTTTGTACAACCCTATTTTTTTTTAAGGATAAATGCCTAGAGATGGAATTACTGTGCCAAAGTCTATTTTAAGATTTTTTATTTTAATGGTTAAATTCTTTTAGTAAAGAGATTGTAACAGTTTGCAATCCCATTGATATATGAATATGCCATACCTCACAGGTTGAATACTAATTTAATAGAATGATAGTATTTTTGTTCATTTAGCCCTTTTTTTCTTTTTCTTTTCTTATGTGAGTATAGTTGGCACACAATGTTACATTAATTTCAGGTGTACGACTTAGTGATTTGGTAAGTTTATACATCATGCTACGTTCAGTACAAGTACAGCCACCATCTGAACCATTATGTCCCTATTACAGTATGATGCTTTTTATTCCCATGATGTACTCATTCCATAACTGGAGGCCTGTATCTCCCTACTTCACCTTTTCAAAATGAAATACTGACATTGAAATTGTTGTATGTTTTATTGGCATTCTCCAGATGTTTATATTCTATATGCATTGTTCTATGAAGATGTTAGTGTGTTTCCTAATGAATCGTCTGAATTCTGAATTCATCATGGACGGATGCAAATACCCTGCCTGTCTTACTTGTAGCAAATTTTCTTCTCGGTGTTTTGGGTCTGCATTTCGTTGTGATCATTCTATTCTTTGACTTCCAGAAGCTTCACACTTTCTTTTCAGTTCTACCTTCCAAGTTTCCCTCTTTGTATTTTCTTCAACAGCTTTTAGGTTTGGAATATCTTTACTCACAAAAGGACCACAAAGATCCTTGTCTCTCTGCTAGCTGGTAGAACCCATGTTCATTGGTGATTCTTCCTTGTTATGGTCTTTTTGGGGGTATTTCTTGTGTATTTTTGTCTCCAAGTGAATTTTATCATCACACCGTCAAATATTTTAAAAATCCCATTGAGATGTGGATTGCATTTAGACCTATAAATTAATTTGACAGATTTATAATATTCATTTTTTCCCATCCAGGAACATCATATCTTTCTCTATTTTAATATCCCATAGCCACGTTTTGCAATTCTTTTCATATAGATCATGCACATAAACTTATTCCTATGATTCTGTATCCCTACAGTTGTTAAAATAGTGAACAGGACCATTTTGTTGTTTTTCTATTTAAAGTAGACTCTCACTGATATGCAATAAATATTTCAATTTATATTTTTGTCTCAAATCTATACCTTGATCATTTTTCAATAGATGTTTTGTAGTTTTAAGATTACATGATATTATTTATATATGGTTATTATGTTGTCTCTTCACTTTCAATAACTAGAATCTCTTTTCTTTTTCAAATATTAATATAGTGTTCAGAACTTTAAAGACACTATTATATATTAGTGGGATGGAGGGGATCGTTACTTAATTTCTACTAATGGGAATGCCTCCAGTGCTTGCTTTGCTGTTAAGAAAATGGCTAGCTATTGGTTTAAATTAAATATTCTTCCTCACATTAAGGAAGCATCCTTCTATTCCTGGTTTGCTAAAGGATCTTTTTTTTTTTTTAAATAAGGAATCAGAATGGAAATTTATTGCTCTCTTGTCATTATCCTTTGAAATTATCATACATTTATTCCAACAGTGAATATCACACATACATATTGCTCTCCTAATATTAGGTCATATTCACATTTGTGGGAAATACTTTATTTGGTTGTGGTCTATCATTTCTTTAATTAACTGCTGAATTATATTCACTAATGTTTAGGATTTTTCATATCTATCTTAATAAGTGAAATTAACCTGGAGTCTTTATTGTTATTGATGTATTTGTGTCATGTTGATAGCATGTTTATCTGGCTTTGTAAAACAAAGGGAAGCATTCTGTCATTTTCTATGATGTCATTTCTCTGGAATAGTTTGTGTGTTTTAGATTCATTCAAGGCAGTTTCCTGTCTCTTGCTTTTCCATGTCACACGATTCCCTCTCCATTCCCACACCCCTGTTTTCACTTGCTTCTCACTCTTGTATTTTGAACCATGGGAAGTTCAAGAGGGAGATGTAGGTTGATTCTACCTGCATGCTACTGAGACAGCAATGATGTGTCCCCCCCAGAGTCCAGCTGGGGATGCCTTAAAGGAGTCTCAGCAGGAGGCATCCAAAGGTCATTCACCAAGAACACCATCCAAATCAGGAAGCAATGAGACTATGCCACAGGTGGTTTCAGAGAAGCCCAAAGACTGGGGGCAGCCACTGTGCCAGCCAGAGGAGGCATGGTCTGCTTCCGAGGAAACGGCTCGTAGCAGATATCCAAAGGGGGAACTCCAAGGGAAACACCAGCGTTGTGGGATGAAAGGGCCAAGCACTGTGCAAGCACACACATGAGGTCTTGCTGTCACCAACAGAATGTCCCAGGCAAGTAAGATCAGTGAAGTCCCAACATTCCCTTCTCCCTTCTTCAAAACCTGAATCTTAAGCAGAATGCAAAGTCACCTGCACCTCTCTTTGCCTGAAATAGACCAGTGTTGGAGGAACGGGACAATTTAAATTAAATGAAGGTTGGACTTTTGATATTGTACTGAATGGGGTTTTAATTATTTAACAGTTGCTGGAGAACTTTTATCACCAGAAAGTGCCTAGAAAGCTATGGAACCTATCCAAACTTGTGTCAAGGAAAATGATTTCACAGAGCAGAGTGTGAAAGGGTAGTTATGTGAAAGATTAGTGCTGGCTTCTGCTTGTTCCCACTGAGTTCAGCTCAGTTGGCACACAGACCTAAAGAGGGCGTCAAGAGTGATTCCTAGCTTTTTCTTATATGATTACTTCTAGAATGTTCTACTGTATTGTGCTTTGGAAGTTGATGGCAACTGCTTAATCTACATCTTGGACATTGTAATTTGCTTCTTATTGATAGAGTCTCTAATTGAAAATACAGTGGAAGGATAGGGAAGAGCTTGAAGGGAACAATGAAATAGGCTCATATGAGATTTTAGCAGAAGAAATCTAGATGCCAATGCATTTGGGACAAAATAAAAATACAGTCAAACATCACAACTCACAGTTTTGTGGGAAAATAACCCCCACCCTGAGTCCAAAGCATTTCTAAATACATTTGAAGAACCATAATGGAATATGGTATTTTTAAACTTAGATCTGGGTATTTTTAATGTTCTATTTATTTGCGTTCTTATCATTTAGGTCAGAGACTAAAAATAATAGGAGGTCCTTGTTATAGTCATGTAGTGTTTGATGTATTTCCTTTCTTTGAAGTTATATTAAGGCCAAGTTTATATTAAGAAACAACTTACCAAATTCATTAGGTAGAACAGCTTGGAACTAAATTATCTCTTCTTATTACCAAGAATGTTTAAGATCATTTGGTAGGATTTTGACATTTCCAGATTTATCCTTTCTTTTTGTTTTTTTTTTTTTTTTTGTGGGGGGGGGTTGGGTAAATTCATCATGATAGGAAAAAATAGAGTTAGTTTTAGGACAATTCTCACATCTGCCAATGATGAATTTAGCACTCATGATTTTTCAAAGCCCACGTTCCCTAGATATAGACTCTGAGGTACAAGCAGTTTATTTAGGGGAAGATGCCAGGAAGTGATGAAGTGAGATGGGGAAGGAAAGGAAGCCAGAAATTACCACTGTGGGCTGTCTTGCTGAGAGCCTCTGAGAAACTGAAGAAAGTGTGCTTCAAGCTGGAGCTCACCCGCCATCTCTTCTTGGTGGTTGGTAGAGAGCTACTGGCTGCCAGTGGGCGTTAAGTACACAGCAGCTGCCACAGGCCTACGTGTGATGGATCTCTATGACCACAGTCCTCAGGCAGTAAGGGACTGCCGGCCACCTCCCACAGGCCTATAGGTGATAGGTCTCTACCCAAAGCTCTCAGGCAGTAAGGGACTGTCACCTCTAGAAGACCTGTGATTTCTGAGGAGATCTGGACAGGACAGCTACAGAGTCCGCAACACTCCGGAGCCGGATCTGAGAGGCAGAAGATGGTAGTGGTAAGATTGCAGAGTCTGGAACCAAACTGGGTTCAATCAGCTATGCCTCTCCTCACCTATGACCTTGAGGAAATTATTTAACCTTTTTGTACCTCTGTTTCCACATCTGTAAAAAAAAGACATAGTAATACTACCTAACCTATTGTTCTTGTGAGGATTAAGTGGGTCAGTATAGGTAACGAGCTAAAGATAGCATTGACACATTGTAGGTTGACTATCTAGCTCTATTTGTCATTTGGGGGTTCCAAAGTAAATTGCCAACCTGCTCCCAACAGTGCACCCAAGCTAAACTAATACCATTTTCATGTGTTCTCTTCACTGTCACTTAATGATATGAGACACATTCTGATAGTTTTAATATATTTGTGAAGAACTCAGAGCTTTTAAAAATAGAATTATCCCATGACCCAGCAGTTGCACTACTAGGCATTTATCCAAAGGATACAAAAATAGTGATCTGAAGGGACACCTGCACCCCAATGTTTATAGCACCAATGTCCACAATAGCCAAACTATGGAAAGAGCTGAGTTGTCCATTGACAGATGAATGGATAAATATATATATAATATATGTTTTATATATATATATATATATACACACACACACATACACACACAATGGAATGTTACTCAGCCATCAAATAGAATGGAATCTTGCCATTTGCAATGATATGGATGGAGCTAGAGGACATTATGCTAAGCAAAATAAGTCAGCCAGAGAAAGACAAATAAATACCACATTTCACTCTTTGTGGAATTTAAGAAACGAAACAGATGAACATAGGGGAAGGGAAGGAGAAATAAAATAAGATAAAAACAAGGAAGTAAACTATAACAGACTCTTAACTACAGGGAACAAATGGAGGGTTGCTGAGGGGAGGTGCGGGGATGGGGTAGCTGGGGGATGGGCATTACGGAGGGCACTTGATGTAATGAGCACTAAGTGTTACATGCAACTGATGAATCACTAAATTCTACCCCTGAAACTAATAATGTTATGTTAACTAAAAGAAAAAAAAGAACTCAGAACTTAGCATGCTATGGATGATATTGAGTAACCTCATCTCAATTGGGGTTTAAATTTTATTTTCCATTCAGGGTGCCTGGGTGGCTCAGGCTGTTAAGCATCTGACTTTGGCTTAGGTTTGATCTCAGAGTCTTGGGACTGAGCCCCACATTGGGCTCCCTGCTCAGCGGTGAGTCTCTTCTCCCTCTCCCTCTGTGCTCTCTCTCTCACTCTCTCTCAAATAAATAAATCATCTTAAAAGCTTATTTCCCACTCATACACATATACAAATATTCATCATTCAGGGGAACATTTAAACCCTTCGCCTAAGCATATTTTGATAAAGTTCAGTTGATTTGCCTTTTCTCCTAGAGATCACACAATACTTAAGACCACATCTCTGGAGAGGACCCTGTAGTCCGAGGCCACTTCCTGCCCCCACCTTGTCCTTATCTTCCATTCATGGTACTTTTCAGACCAGAGGCCCCACGTCCTGCTGGTAATTCACATTATGGAAAGCACATCTGTTATTTACGGAATTTGAATTTAATATGATAGGAGCAAAGCACTTTTCAAAATAGCCAAGAGGGAAGACAGGGGTTAAGAAGCCTCTATGGATATAAGACGCAAATTAAAAGCAGAGATATTAGAAATGATCCTCTTATCCCAAGAATGCCAAGAGTGGGGTTTTATGCTCTTTAAATACATCTGCTTCCATTCACACACATTAGCATGTATGTCCACCCCAAGCAGCTAGAGAAAAGTGAGAGATTCTCTTAGCAGCTAGAGAAAAGAACCGAGTGATCCAGGCCCTTTCTGTTATTTCATGAGCAACCATCTAGACTCAAAGAATAGGCTAGGAATTCTGAAGTGGAAAATTTGGTGTTTCACTCAGGAATTTTAAAAGCCATCTCCCTATGGGGCACCTGGGTAGCTCAGTGGGTTAAGGCCTCTGACTTCGGCTCAGGTCATGATCTCAGGGTCCTGGGATCAAGCCCCGCATCGGGCTCTCTGCTCCACAGGCAAGGAGCCTGCTTCTCCATCTCTCTCTGCCTGCCTCTCTGCCTACTGATCTCTCTCTATCAAATAAATAAATAAAATCTTTAAAAAAAAAAAAAAAGCCATCTCCCTAAATATCAAATAGCTTCAGGGGGTTGTATCTTTTTCCTGCTAGTGTGTCCCTAAGTATCTGAGTCCCCATTATTTTCAAGAGAACCAAGAGATCTCTTAACAAATTGCACTGGCTTCCTCTGATGTGAAAGGAAGGAAGGAAGAAAGGAAGGGAGGGGAAAGAAAGAAAGAGAGAAAGAAAGAGCGAGCAGCCATTTACTGCTCTTCCCTGATTTGGAGAAGTTCAATAAAATCTTTTTATGCACCCTATTTATTTTCTTAGACATTTAGATTTTTCATGCAGGCCTGGGATGCTCAATAATTCAAGTTTAGCTCAAAATAGCCAGGTTTTACTTTTCATGGATTACCCTTGGGGACTAAAGGTTTAAAAGGATGACAGCCATGAAGCATCCCAGGCCTGCCTCCAGCCACGCACACCGGACACAATCTCTACGAAAAAAGTAAGCCCTGTCCGCTCCATAGGAGGCACCGACAGTTCCTGTAAATCATCACTTTGCACAGCTAACTTTAGAGCAATGGGGCCATCTAGATTCCAAATAGGGAAGTACTGAATGGAAAAATCCCCCCTGGGATTCATTTCTAGAGGATCCTTGAGCTCTGGGTATTGCGAGGATGAAAGGGAAGCATGCATGTGTCAGAGACAGCTCAGCTGTGTGATGTCCTAGGTAAAGCACATTGAACATGAAACATTAAGTATGTATAAGAATTTAAATTAAATATTGTAAACCTTAAAAATTACGTGTTTATGCATGTGCTTGTATATAAAGGAATATATTCCTGTTTTATATTAGACTACTTTATTCTTTTAGAATTTCTTACAATGCATCATATGGTAGATGACACACATAACATGGTGTGGTGGTCCTTTGGTTTTCTAAGTGCCTCATTGAATCGGTGATACTTCTTGCCTAGGAGACCTCTCAGATTGGAGGATATGTGGTACCCTAGCCGTGATGAGACACACGGCATCCCTTTCAGAACGAATCCAACCTGACTCTCTATCCACCCCATCCACCCAGCCACACACATCAAGAGGCGAGTCCTTGTCATTCTCCCCACTCTTGAAAGTCACACAGCATCAACCCTGCTGTCCTGTAGGTTGAAGCAGTCACAGCACCCCCACCCCACCCACCACATTCACAGAAGAATGACAAGGTCACATTGTAAAGGAACACATGGGAGGGGGAATATTGTGGGCACGTTTGGAGACTGTGACCTGCCAAATGTCCCCTCCCCCCCCAAACAAATTAATAGTGGGTCGGGGTCATTTCTAAAGGGAAAGGAAGTGGGAACATAAACAAAGGAAGGGTCACGAACAAAAAGAAGTGATGTTTTGCCCATTTGGGTGCGCCACAGTCATTCCTGTTTCTTTAAGAGAAAGGGAGACATGCTGGGTAGGCTCAGGTGATGGGGGTTTTTGCCAAGGAGTGAGGAAAGGAGAAATCACAGAGGGTAGCTAGTATGTCCTTCTTAGCCAACTGAACCAAGCCAGGAAGGGTCGTGTAGGACCATTGGATTATGATGTCATCACTTGATCCCTTCTCCAGAGCTCTGCCATTGAGCTGTTTTCTGGGGGGACTCCACAACCCACTTCTCTCACCCTTACTGGTTGTCCTGCTGTCCACTCCTCCATCTCTATGGCTTTCACCTGCATGTTGTCTTGGCCGAGTCTCCATCACTGCTCTAGTGAGCTGTGTCCATCAGTGGTGGGAAGCCCAGGGTTTCCAGACAGCTTTCCCAGCACAAGCTGCTGGCTCAGCCTCCCCGTGGGTAACGTTGATATGATCAGTGATCCTGGGGCACTTGGTAGGAGGTTGGAAGAGGGAGTGACTCCCTGTCTATCTCAAGAGTCACACCACAGCGGTTTCTATGAGCTCCTAACTATGGGGCTGAAATTTTAGAAGGTGGATTTGCACAAGTCCATAGTAAATGTGACTGTGAACCAATCATCTATCTATCACAGGCATCCTTGCTTCAGAAAGGAGTTCTTTTCCCAACTGACTCCCAGGCAAGTGCTAACAGGGATCTCATGTCATTTGGCTCAAGAGAAATACCTCTCACTGCCTGCAAAAATTAATATTCTAAGACTGAGACCAGGGTAAATAAATGGGGAGAAAAGCAGGTGGAAGTTCTGGGAGTAAAACACACCAAAAAAGTGAAATAACTTTTTAACCAAAGAGACTGCTAAACTCCTTAGCATCTTCCTCCTCTCCCGTCTCCATGAGAGTCTATTATCTCCTCCGTAATTGCTGTCCTTGAACTCATTTGGCTCTTAAAGCAAAGAATCAGGCCTTTGAATGCGGTACAGACGGAATCAAACCACGCGTCTGAATGTACCACACTCAGTTTTCTTGGAGGTCAGGCTTCAAGTGGAGTCAATTACTACAGGCTCTTTGGCCCCAGAGCAAGCCAATGCATCAAACCGGAAATTTCCGTGGCATCCTTAAACTTTCCATTCTCTGGTGCCAAAGCACAGCTTGCCTCACATACAGGAGCATACGTCATCACCCCCAGAATGACCAGCGACCTCAACGGACCCACACAGATGCGCTCTGGAACAAACATTGGACTTCCTGCGGGCAAATCTAGGTGGCACTTTTATCTGTGGGTCAAAAATATACACATTTGGGGTGCCTGGGTGCCTCAGTGGGTTAAGCCTCTGCCTTCAGCTCAGGTCATGATCTCAGGGTCCTGGGATCGAGCCCCATATCTAGCTCTCTGCTCAGCCAGGAGCCTGCTTCCCACCCCCCTCCCTGCCTCTCTGCCTACTTGTGATCTCTCTCTCTCTCTGTCAAATAAATAAATATATTTAAAAAAATATATACACATTAAAGTGATCAGGAAAGAACACAGAGGAGCCTAGAGAAAGCAGACTGCTACTTAGATCTACAATTTTTGTTAGTCTTGTATATACAGGCACAGAAAAAAGGAATTTTAAGAGGCTGTATTTACTTGATCTTTTTGTTACAATCTCTTCGACTCTAACATAAATGAGAATTTTCGGCATGGGCAGATAGCCAAGACTGTGTCAAGCATAACCATTCAGTGTATGCATATATATTTCTAAAAGTGTAACTTTACATACCAATGTATTTTGTTCCTAATATCTTAGTTCTTGCTGCTGAAAAGCTCTCTATATTACTCCATCTGTAAACACTAGTACCAAGATTTGATATTTTGTTATTTGGAAATGTGAGAAATCCTGCAGAGGAAAAAAGATAAATAAGTGGCCAGAATCTTTGTTATGCATTTTTCAAAAGAAAGCGAATTATTAGCTGAGGGTAAAACTTGGGGTTCCCCCACGAGGGAGTGCATCCCGGCCAATGAGTCCGTGGAACCTCATCCCTGCTTTCTCCTCTTCAAAACTTGAAGAATGTTTGGCTTCTGGAGAGTGTCAGAAGCAGAAGTAACACATAGTCTTGACAGCTCGAGAACCAGCTTTTCCTGAGGGAGATTTTAATCACGTACTACACATGCGAATCCTTTTAAGGAAATTGCGAGGTGCTGGGGAATTTCCAATCCCCACCTCCGTGAACCTGCAGGTCGAGCGAGACGCACATCTGTTTTTCAGTTGCACAGTATTTCGAATCAAAACAAACACGTCCTTCCACGGAGAAGGGTCTGGCGTCCTGGTCAAGGTTTCGGCTCGAGTCATCCTTTGTGATGTGGGGGACGTCTTCTCTTGGGCCCCATCTCCTGGCACGTCCCCACGCCCAGATCACCCGCGGCACCGAGTGCTGCAGTGACGAGGCACGGCCACTAGATGGCGGGAGGGGACTGAGTTGGAGCCCGGCGGTGGCTCCTCTCCCCCCGCAGGGGGAGGAACACTTTTGTTTCTGTGCTTTTTCTTCCTGCCCCTTTGTTTGACTTCACCATTTTCCGTCCTTCTTTCTCTCCGCCGTAGTTCTGTGGCTTGCTTTTCAGCACCTCTGTTCAAGGAAAGCCGGCCTGACTCGGTGTCGGGCGGCGCGGGCTTGGGAGCACCCAGGGCTCCCGCAATGACCCTGGCTCTCCCGCGCCTGCCGCCGCGCAGCCCGTGGCAAGCACCCGCTCCCAGGTCCTCCGCGTCGTTCTTTTCAAATGTCACCCAGACCCTGGCCAGGTGTTCATGTCTCAGAATAGGCATACGGCTCTGCATAACTTGGAGATAGTGCTATTCATGCAGGTATTACTTAAAAAAAAAAATGCTTCAGACCATATAAATCAGAATATTATAATCTTATGATGGGGGTTAAAAAAAAAAAAAGATTCTGTTGAGGGGATGCGGACCTGTCCTGTCTCCATATTGTATTGGAATTGACCTTCACTATATGGACCCAGAAAGGGGCGTGGGAAGGGAATTGAGAAAGCAGACTGCTGTGCTAAGATTTTTTAAAAGACATTCTAAAGAGCACATGAGTTTTTGTTTGTTTTGAGCTTTTTTTTAATAAATGACCTAATAATCTGAGAAGCCAAACCAAATGCTGACTCACCCGTCTGCCGACCTGGAGAGGGGCTGCCAGGCCTTGGGCCCCCACAGTGGAGAGCAGTGCGGTGGCAGTGGGGATGGAGTCTCCCAGGTCTCTTTCACCCCCATTAAAAGTCTGTGTCTTCCTTGAAGCATTGGGGTAATTCCCATTAATGTCAATGGGATTTATGAGAATAAGAGCTGGGGAGACTTTGTGGCCAAAGGCCTAGTGGGGTCCTCCCTCCCCCAGTGGGACCTGCAAGGGCCTCAGAGTGGCATCAAGTTAGAAAGAACCGTAGTAGGTGGGCTTCAAAAGCACTTCCACTCTCCTGGCCTGGCGAAGGATCCCGCCCCGTGGCCACCCAGTCCCTATAACTAGTGTAGTGAGGAGAAGCTCCCTGGGTCTCCTCGGGCCGAAGTCATGAAAGTCGCTTTCCTGTTCTGCTAAGTTTTTAGCCACGTCTAGTTTCTTCCTGTATACAAGCGAGATGATAACGGTACCCTCCTCGTAGGGTTACTTTGTGGGTCGTGTGCAGGAATGAAAGTCAAGGGCTTAGTGCAGTGTCTGGCCCACATGTATCTTCAGCGAGGATGATTCGTATTCATTTGGGAATGTATTGGCCGTGATGGAGACATTTCATCATAAAAACGCAAGAAGGTGTGAAAAGAAAATCCCTACCCTTTCCAACATGATCCCTCCCCCCACAATGCACACACGTACTTGGGGTGAATTAGGCAAGGTAGGCCAAATTCCTCATCTCGCCTCTTCTTTTCCTCTGTGGCAGAGGCGTGATTTATGGCTCTGGGGGGAGAGATGACCAAACTCAGTTGTTTCAGCTGACCTTCCCTGTGAGTTTTGAGGTTGAAGTGAAATCCAATGGGGTGTGAACTGAAACTCAAGAATATTTTCTGAAAGCCCAATGCACTGAACTCAGTGAAGGATCAAGCCAAACTAAAACCAAACCTTCCTCCCTCTTGCTCAGGGCTCCTGGAGCTCACAAAACACATGCCACTTTGGAGCCCCTTCAGGAAGGGTCTGCGGCACCTGGCTGGGAGCAATGGGCCATTGTCTTCCTGGCAGCAGCAAATCCCCTGCTCACCCCTGGAGCTGGCCCTGTGCCAGTGCCCTTAGCAGTTTGGCAGGCTTTTGTCCTGGGGCCTCAAGGAGCTCCTTACGTTGGGAAAGTGATGCTTTGCCAGAATACTGACGGAGGCCCACTCCAGCTTTCTTCCCCACAGCTGGGAAGCAGGTTCTAGCTCTTTCCCAACCACTGATATATTCTCGCTGCTGCACACTGAAAGTTGGGGTCAGGGCATGGAGAGGCAGAAGCTTCTCTCTGAAACGGGAGTCATTTGTGTCTCTCTGAAAATGCCAGCATGGTTTCTAGGAGATTCTGGAATGATGTTCTTAGCACAGAGCTAGAGTCTAAAAAGATGGAGGGGAAAGTTACTGGTCAGGGTTAGGGGTTAGAAGCATGAATTTTGGAGCTAGACAGACCCGAACTCCAGTCTCAGCTCACATTGTTCAGAGCCGAGTGACCTTGAGGAAGTCACTGAATCCCACCGAGGCTCTCTTTGTTCCATTTCTCTGTCCACGCTCCATCTTACCCTGCCTGGCCCAACGCGTTTTGTACTTTGTGTTCACCTGTCAGGAAACCGCAGCAAAGAGAGGGGTTTATTGTCAATCTAATCATCACAATTAATTGAGCAGATCGATCAAGACTTTATAGTAATTTTATTTAATCCTCAGAACGCTTCTATAAGGTAGGGGTGATTCACATTTGACCAGTGAGGAAATGGAGATTTAGGGAGGTTGCCTTAGATTCAGAACGAACTTTCTAAATTAAAAGTCTGGTTATGTTGGTCCTTGGTTTAGAATCCTACCACGGATTTATCTTAAGGGTAAAATAAAATTCTTTTTTTTTTTGAAGATTTTATTTATTTATTTGTCAGAGAGAGAGCGTACAAGCAGGCAGAGTGGCAGGGAGAGGCAGGGAGAGGCAGAGAGAGAAGCAGGCTCCCCGCTGAGCAAGGAGCCCGATGTGGGACTTGATCCTAGGACCCTGGGATCATGACCTGAGCCGAAGGCAGTGGCTTAACCCGCTGAGCCACCCAGGCGCCCCGTAAAATCAAATTCTTAACGCAGACAACTCTTCACATTGTAATCTTTGTGATATGCTAGTTGGCCAGCGTCATCTTTCTAATTTCTGGATTTACAGGCCACCCTGTGAGTTCTCACACCTCCCAGGCTCTGCACACTCTTTTCCCTACCCCTCCTTAGCCTGACAAATCCTGACTATCCTTTACAATGCTACTCAGGTTCCTACCTACTCCCAACTAACAACTTGGTGACAGGTATTCCTTGGCTCATAGCCGGTGATCAATAAATGTTGAGTGATTAATTAAAAATGTAAAAAGGTATAGAAAGGATAGGAAGGCAGATCTGTGCCCTAAAGAACTTTCTAAGAGCTATCTGTGAGTGGCAACTCCAAGTCTTAAAGAGAGGAAGTATTCTAATCTATCAAGTAAGTGATCTACACAATCATCATTAGCAGTGGCAACATGCATATCCCTTGAGTGCTTGTTATGGGCCAGTCTCCTGTAAGCACTTTACTTGTATTATCTTGTTAATTTCCGTAACAATCAAGTGATCAAGTGTCATGAGTGCCTCCTCTTTCCAGAAGAGGAAGCAGAGTCACCGAGAGGTTAAGAAACTTGCACAAAGACATTGAGCTCCTAGTGGGAAAGGTACCCTTACAGTCTAACTTCATAGCTCATACTCCTCACCACCACTATAGTGGACTCTGGGGAGTTCATAGGCATTGGTAGGGAGGGTCATGGGCAACTAATCCCGGAAGAGGGCTGTCTGTGTTCAGGAGCACCTGATCATTAAAAGTTCTGAAAATCATTGGATGACAACTTGCTCATTTTATAACTCAGCATTTCCCCAGATGATTGATCCCAGCCACTTTTAGGGGGAGAACCCCTGTTTACATGGGTCAGGTCACTAGAGTAACAAGGAACGCAGTTGAGAAAACCCTGTTCTCTAAGATGATGCCTTTGGTATCCCCAGCCTCTTTTCAGATCTTCCTACCACATTGACTCCATTTTGGTTTTCCCAAAACAATGCTTTCATCTCCCTACTTCCCTTCTCAAAAACTATCAGTAGGTTCCCCCACCCCCAAGATCAATTCCAAATTCTTGAGTCCTATGCCAAAGAGAACTGCTTTTGCTGCCCTCATCCTGGATTTGCTTCAATGCGGGATTTCTGCAGCAGAGACCAGGAGGATGACCACCATCTCTGAATTAGCCGTTCACATTCCTTATTTTGGAAATTTTGATAGATTCCGCAAAGTCGGTTTTTAAAGAGGCTAGAAACAATGATATTTGAAAATGTATATCATGTACTTTGTCCCAGAGTCTTCCCAGAGACTATCTGGCTCAGTAGTTCTCAATCTCTCAGGTCAGGAACTCCTTTGTGAATGTAGGGGAAGGATTTGGTTCTCATGGTGGGAGTACACATAGAGACATGTTAAGTAAATGTAATTTTAGGAGGGTTCGCAGATAACCTGTGGTTCATGAGGGGTCATCAGGTTGAGAAACTCTGAAAAAGTCCAGCCTTGGGAAACAGTCCCAAGACATCACATAATTGTATGCACTCAGATAGCCAGTAAGTGGTCAAGCTAGACTTTGTTCCCAGGTTTTCTGACTCTTTAAGGCTATGTCTATTTTTAAGGTTTCTAATGAGGGAAACTTGATTAAATTTTACTGCACATCACAATAGGTCTGCATGGAAGGCTTATCTCGTGTTTCAATACAGGACTGGCTTTGGCAAAATCCATTAATTTCATACAACATGAGCCCGCACCAACAGTGACTGATACTTTAAAAAAAAAGACATTAAATAATGATGACCACAGAATATGAAATAAAAGAGCAGGAAGCCAAAGCTCATTAAACAAAAAATGAAAACATAATAGTTGAGATAGAATGACAACATTCATAGCTAAAAGCTATTAAAATGACAAGGGAAACAAGAACATACCCCTAGATAAGTAAGAGGACAAAATGGGCAAGATCAAGATGATCTCCAGGTTTTAGTCTTGAACCATTGGTCATTCGGATTGAGGCCAATAAAGTATCCAAGTCAAAGTTCAGCAGCAGAGAAATTATAATGGAGAATTGAGAAGGGTGAAAAACACATGGAACTTCCGTGTTCAAGAGTCAAATTTAAAAATGGATTTTTTTCAGTAATAAGTATGGGCAATAGCTGAATACTAAATAATATAAAGATATGATATAATAATATATTTAACACATAAAACACACAAGGAAAAAGTAACAATTCTTTTTCATCATGCAAATATCTATTTAGCATGTTAAGGATGTTAATTTCATCCCTGTGTCCCTCTTGTTCTAATTAAAACTTATGAACATCATACTGACGTAGATAATCCATTCACATACACATATTCCTTTTCAGACCAAATAAGAGTGGATGTAGACAATAAGAAAAATCTCAATTGATTGACAAGCCTACCAGAACTTTTAGATTTAAGTCAGAGACAAAGTAGTACATGTTACTTTCAATTAGAGTGGTTCATAAATTTGGTTTGCCCAGCCCTGCCTGTCCTGGATTCAACATGGTTCAGCATGGGAAGGACAGTTGGTCATTCTACTTCAAATAACCACCCCACTCCTAGAATAATGATGTCTCTATGATCTGTCTATATAATTTCTCTATGATAACGACGAATTCATTGGATAAAGAAATAGAAACTGAAGCTGGCTATTTCACATTACAGACCAAGCTGGTTAGTTTTTACGTTAGAGATTGAGCTTTTTTCCTTATGTAGAAGAAGTTTTGTTAATTTAGTAAAAAAAATCATCCATTATGTAGCAGCCATAATGGCTAACAGCTGAAATTTCTCATATGTTTACATACCATAATATTCATGGCTCTATTAAACATAAGAATAGAAGAACAAACAAATATGAGGAATAAATTCATGTGGAGACCAGAGTGGCATGGAGAAACTCTGAAAAACATTATTGAGCTATAGGACAAAAGGAAACCATTTAAATAGTCACAGCTCTCAGGAAAACACTTTTGTTCTGTAATGGTCAGTATTCTTTTGTCTTGGGTGAGAGGGTGTGGTGTAGAGATGAAAGTTTGGGAAAGAATGTTGGAATTCCTAGTTATATATATTTTAAGTGCCACTAATTTTCTGCTGAATAACTTTGGACAAATTATGTGATCCAAGTTTATCTCCCATAAATCTTTTGCAACACTGTAGTGAACTTTAGCTTGTAGCAATATTATGACCCTAAATTAATAATAATAATCTTGCCTCCCTTGATGCTTTCTGGAAAAAAAAATTTTTTTAAAGATTTTATTTATTTATTTGACAGACAGAGATCACAAGTAGGCAGAGAGGCAGGCAAAGAGAGAGAAAGGAGGAAGCAGGCTCCCTGCTGAGCAGAGAGCCCGATGTGGGGCTCAATCCCAGGACCCTGGGATCATGACCTGAGCCGAAGGCAGAGGCTTTAACCCACTGAGCCACCCAGGCGCCCCACTTTCTGGAAAATTTAATACATGTCAGGATGATTTCCGTGTCATTGTCTGGGTGACTAAGATCAGTAGAAGCTATCTGAGTTCATCCAGCTTGTATGCGGAGGGAGAAGGGCTAAAACTCAGAACTTCTGACTTCTAGTCTGGTGTACCCTTTTGTTTTCAACTCTTTCCATCATGGTCCAGATTTTTTGTGGCCTTTGAGAATCTGATAACAGCTGTATACGCACTCCTTAAAAACAACAACCACCACCACCACCCACGTTCATGGGTCCCCCCTGCCCCCCCGACACTCACAGGCCTGAGACAAGCACACAGATGGAAATGGAGGCTCACATGCCACATGACACAAGACATTTCCCCCAGCCCTGCTCTGCCCATCACAACATTGATGCCATTATCCTCTTGAGCACTTCCAAGGAACCTAATGGAAAGCTAGGTTTGAATTTAGAGTTCTTGGGTTTCTTGTTGGAGTTTCTCACCAGGAAGTGGCAGCTGGGGAGGAAGCTAGTCCTTACCCCTCAGCTGCTAGTCCTTAGCTCTTCTCTTTCCATCCCTGGGGGAGTTGGCGGGGGCTTCCTTGGGCACCTGTGGCATAAAATCCCACCCTGCAGATTCTACCTGGGTCTGCACTTTTGTCTACAACCCTCCTTTGACCAGAGTGGCATGAATTGCCCTCAGAAGGATGAATTTGGGGAAGAGACTTGGGCTCCTTAGGCTAGGAATTCCAGGGTTTTAGGAGCAGAACCTCGTGCCATGAAAGGAGGGGGTCAGCTTATGGTGAGCACGTTCCTTTGGCCTCTGGGATACCGAATTCTGTTGAGGAGGACGCAGCCTGGGAAGGGCATTCTACGGTATTCTTTTTGCCTGATCCAAAGACAACACTACACGCACACTTACTCAAAACAACACTAAGGCATGTGATTCACCACCCCCTGGAGCTCTTCCACAGATCCCAGATTAGGAACGTCTGATACCATTACTTAATAACAGTAAATTTCATTTGTCTTGTTCTTAATGGAGTATAAAATGCTTTCACACTCAAAAACTCAGAACCTCACTCATTTGATTCCTAATTTCTTTCATTGATTTAATTCACTCATCCATTTGTCAAACAACGTGCCAGGGGCAGGACTGTCAATGGGGAATTGCAGCAGTGGGTAAAAACAGATTCGTTCAAGGGATTCAACACAGAGTTGCCGTAAGACCCAAGCAAGTCCCCTCCTAGGCATCCTCAGAAGAAATGAAACCCTATGTCCCCTTAAACACTTGTACATGAAACTTCATGTACATTATTCATAATGCCAAGAAGTAGAAACAGCCCAAATGGGCATCACCTGACGAAGGGATGTACAAAATGTGGTCTATCCACACAGCGGAATATTGTTCCCCAATAGAGAGGAATGAAGGGCTGGCACACGTTACATGTGAATGGACTTGAAATAGGATCTCAGTGAAAGCAGCCAGATCCTGAAAGCCACAGGTAGTAGGATTCCATGTGTATGAAATGCCCAGAGTGGGTAAATCCACAGGGAGTGAAAGTGGATCAGTGGTTGGGGGGAGGAGGGTATAGGGGTGACTGCTCATGGGTAGAGGGTATAGGGTAGGAGGGTATAGGGGTGACTGCTCATGATGAAAATGTTCTGAAATTAAAGTGGTGCTGGTCACTTGACCTCCTGAATACAATAAAACCCACTGAATGGCATAGGTTAAAAGGCCAAATTTTATGGTATGTGAGTATATCTTTTTAGTTTTTAGTTGTTTTTTTTTTAAGATTTTGAGAAGCAAGCTCCCCGCTAAGCCAGGAACCTGACGTGGGGCTTGATCCCAGGACGCTGGGATCAAGACCTGAGCTGAAGGCAGACGCGCTTAACCGACTGAGTCACCCAGGCACCACTGATTGTATGTTTTTTAAAAGGGAGAAAGAAAAACTACAAGGATGAAAAGTACAGCATAGGAAATATAGCCATTAATATTAGAACAACTTTGTATAGTGACTTGGTGACTACACTTACCATAGTGAGCACTGTGTAATGTACAACATTGTCGAATCGCTATGTTGTACACCTGAAACTAGTGATTCGACAATGTTGTACATTGTATGTCAACTACAACTTAAAAAAAAAAAAAAGTGGGAGAACAAAAACAAAACAGATCTTGTTCTTGCTTTCATGGAGCCTACAGTCGGGTTCCATGGAGGCCTCTGCCCCTATGAGGGCAGGTTCCAAGATGGATGGCCAGGTGCTAAAGCTGACCTATCATTTCCTCTGTCCCACCATACTGCCCCCTCCCCGCACCTGGCGGGTCAGTGAAAGACTTGGCCGAAAAAGGAGCAGATGCCTTCATTTCCCAGTGTTGGCTTCCCCAGTGATGTCCTCAGGCCTGTTTCCCTCACAGGCTCCCCCCCAACATGCGGGCCCCTCTCCCGTCCCCGTCCTCCCCGTCCCCCCCCCGCCCCATCTCATCCCTCGCTGCGTGTGTGCTTGGCAGAGGCCAGAAAAACAGCCAGCACATCCTGCCTAATTTAAGTGGTAATTTCCTTTGGGGGTTTCACTCAAGTACAGCCCTGGGAAAATCGTGGCAAAGAGCTTTCCAAGAGGAAATGTTACTCTGGACTTCCCGGAGAGTTTTAAAGACAGGGAACTTTCTCTTTTGCTTGATGAGAGCCTCTTAAGAGTGGCTAATTACAGAGACCAAAAGGGAGGTTGCCAGAGGGGCGTGGGGTGGGGACAGGCCAAATAGGTGAAGGGGATTAAGAGGCACAAACTTCCAGTTCTAAAATAAGTAAGTCACGGGGATGAAAAGTACAGCACGGGGAATAGAGTCAATAATATTGTAATAACTTGGTGTTGTGCCGGATGGAGACGACACTTAAGAGCATTTTGGAAACGTACAGAATTGTTGAATCGCCACGTTGTACACCTGAAACTAATGGAATATTGTATGTCAGCTGTACTTCCATCAAAAACCAAAGTGGGGGTGGAGGGGCTCTACTGGGGGTGTGGTGTGTGGAGGACACTGAGGGGCATTTCTGTTTTCTGCCCCTCTAAGGAGGTACGGAGGAGGAGGTGGTGGAAGAGATTTTAAATGTCGAGCTTTGGGCAGAGGAGGGAGGCCTGGCAGGGACCTCAGAGATTTGAGACTTGGTCATTCTTGGAATTTTGTTTTCCTAACAGTAAAGGTTGTTGGTTCCTCTGTTAGCCATTCGTGTGGGATACAGTAGGAACAGAGTAGGATGAAAAACCCTTCCCACTATGGGGCTGAAGATCACCTTCCTGTCCCTGGAATTGCTGGTAAATTAAATCCCCCAGCCTCCACCCTGACCTACTGTATTAAAATCAAGGAGGCCGAGATGGGGGTTCTTGCACAAGAATGAGTATTTTTAACAACCTTCCTGGATGACTATTATGCAAACTGAAGTTTAAGAGCCTCTGGGGGCACCGGGTCCTTGCTGCTGAAGATTTCAATTCTGGGTGGGCTGAGGGTTTCTCGAGAGGGTCCAAAGGAACTAAAAGCAAAAAATGAAAAAGCAGCACTTAAGAGCAGCAGGCTGAGAGGGACTGGGTAGAAAATGCAAAGTAATGGCCCATTCCATTAAGGGAAATTAGGAAACAGAGCAAAGCTGCCACGGAACCCTCCTGCCCAATCACACTGCACTCATTCCCTTGCCCCCGGGCACGAGTTTTTAGCAATGTGGTGGCCTATAAAATGATGTATTCTAAATTTTCCTATTCTACTGGAGAATTAAGAGCAAGCAAAAGTAATCAGTTATGGCAGATTTGAGTCAGAGGCTTTATTTAGGTATTTTTAATTAACTTAGTACACAGCTTTGTTAAAGCAGCACTTTTCAACCTTTTGTAACTTCTGATCTTTCCCTCAAATTTCCAAGCAGGGTATTCTGGTGCTTCTTTCTTTCTTTCTTTCTTTCTTTTTTTTTTTTTTAATGTTTCTCCTACATAATGTTATAACATTAATCATAATTTTTCAAACCCACACCTGTCCCCATCTAAGAATTCTTGCCATCTTGTCACTGTCTTTGATCCCCTGCCCCTCTACGAGATCCCTGATAGAACACCTGGGCAGCTTTTCTGACGAGGTCCCTGCTCCTGGACTCCCCTCCCACCTCACCTTGCTGCTTCCATGCTTCCTCTCAGCGCTGCTCACCACACCTGCTCTTCATTCTTGTCTGATTAGCAGCCCTGGTCCTTGCAGTTAAGACCTGGCTTATTGTCTGTACGGGGCAGGGCTGATGCTGAATGACACGCGCGAGGCTAAGTCCAGTGTGTTGTCCTTGTCGCCTTGCCAGAGCTGTCCCAACTGCTCTCCTGCAAGTCCCCTTGGTGCCTCATGTGTGTCCCAGCGTGAGGATCCCAAGGGAGGCATGTTACCAAGGTGAATCATGGTGAGGTCATGGAGATAGATCTGTACACCCCACGGACCGGCTGAAGTCAACACCACCCATTATTCTGAGCCTTGGAAGATGTGAAAATTAAGTAATAATTAATAAAAGCAATCCACACTTCAGATGGAGTCGGGAGACCAGAGAGGGCAGCTCTCTTGCCCTGGCAGTCATGGGTCAGTTGCAGACTCTAAGGGGGAAGAGAATCTTGCAAGTCTCCTGCTGCTTTAGCTCGGTGAGGAACCCAGAGGGAGGAAGAATGATCTCTCTCCCCCCAGCAACAGCCCAGCCAATGAGAGATAGTCACAACTCAGCCAATGAAAAGCCACTACTCTTCGAACTCCCATCATCTACCGCTGGACTTTTTGTACATAAGAGCCCCCAACTAACCCCCCTTTGCCTTTATAGGAGGGTGTGTTTTTTTTTCTTCTTTGATCTGGGGGGGTTTGGCTATGTTTTTGTCTTAGCTTGCTTGCTCTGAGTTGAAATCTTCTGCTGTCCCTAAACAAACCTATTTTTGCTGGTAAAATAGTTGCCAGTTTGTTTTTAAGGTTAACAAAGCAAATTCGAGGTGGGCAGCGTTAAAAAGCATAAATCGAACTGAGTGAGTTTGAAGATATTATTGGTTCTAGTACGCCATTCGTGAGTTGGGCCCCGTCCCATCTAGCAAGTAAAAGGGCTGCTCTGAAGGGCTATAGGAAGGGCATGGTTCTTAAAGACATAACGAGGAAGTCATAAACAGAAGAAAGGATTACTTTAGGCGAAGACACCTTCTTTTGGGGAGGAAGGATTTTATGGGGGGGAGGGTTTAACTTCACCTTTCTTTGGGGGATGGAGAGGCCCTTGGAGAGGTGATATTGGGGCTGATCAGAAAAGTCCTGACTGACTGGGAAAGACTACATTTCTGGGGAAGGCTGCAAGTGTAATCAGATTAGGTATTAAGCTCGGGTTTGGTGACTTGGCCTAGCCTGAGTGACTCCATGTGGGCCCTTTTCTTTGTAAGAGTCAGCAGGAGATTAGGAGGAGAAAAAACTTTTTTTACTGGAAAGAAATATTAAGCAAGTACCTTAAACATTTTTGGAAAGACAAACTTTGAAATTCAAGCTTTCTTTTTTAAAAAATTTTATTTATTTGACAGAGAGAGTGAGAGAGGGAACACAAGCAGGGGGAGTGGGAGAGGGGAAATATAGGCTTTCCACCAAGCAGGGAGCCTGATATGGGGCTCGATCCCAGCACCCTGGGGATCATGACCTGAGTCACCCAGGTGCTTTCAAGTAACCACAAAAGGTTTTGAAGGGGTTTCACCTGGCTCTCAGGTAGACACCTGCAGCTCATTGTTCAAACTTCAGTTTAAGCTGTAATGTTCTGTGTAACTGAGGCTGTCCCCGAGATACAACTGAGACCTTACCATGATGTCTGGGACCCACCTCGCCTGTGTTACCATCCCTCGTATTTTCTAGGGCTCCTTAACTATTTAGCTTTGGATTCATCATGAAGGCTTTGTGGCCTTATTGATCTGGGATATGTGTTATTAGTTGTCTTCACTTGTGAAAATCTGGCAGCTCGCAGTAATTCGCACAATTCAAAATCTGGGGGTGGGGGCCTCTGAGGAGAAGATTTCTATCTTTAAAGTTGCAAAGGTAAGAACTGTAGAACCGAAAATAATATAAACATAAAACACTTGGAAGTAGAGGAGGTTTCTAGTAAATGAGCTAAGTCCTCCCTTTTCATATTAAGGTGTCCAGAGATATTATCTCAAGTTGATAAATGGAGAAAAAGAGGTTAAGCCTCTTATCTAGATTTATGGCGGTAACTGCTAAAGGAACTAAAAACAAACAGTTAAAAGAGGTTGAATCCGGGGAGCGGGATGGGGGTGGAGGTAGAGAGCAGAGGGGCACGAGGCTGTTGCTTTTCACCTTAAGTTCCTCTGTCCTTGTTGATTTGTTCCCATGCACATGTAGTTGGATTTTTTTTTTTTTTTTTTTAAAGCAAGAAACAAAAAGGGGAGAGAAAGGAAAACATGGTGGGAACATAAAACTGAGTCAAGAATTAGGTTTAAAAACACACACCACATTGATTCGCACATTTGCTGCAGCTGGGCCACACATTTGGCTCCTGGCTCTGCTTGAGCAGCCGGGGAAGGAACCCCTGGTCAGCTGATTTGTATCATCCGCACATGAAAACAGACGGGTTCTTTGGGAGACTTTTGCCTGCTTTTTGTTATTAAAACATCAAAATGAAATTTCTTCCTGGAGTCTTCCTCAAGAAGACCCGGAGATGCAGATAACATCTTCAACACATGTCGTGTCCCCCCCTCCCCCCGGCCATGAGTCTCAACCCAGTTGATGTCACACCCAAGTGCAGGTCAAATAAATAATTCCACGGGAACCCAGCTCCCTGCTTGGTCTAGGGATAGACTTGGGACTATTTGGAATATTCGATGTAGTTTTATAACAATAGAATATTGTTAGATTTTAAAAATTAAAAATTGAATTTCTCTGAAATGAGCTCCTGAAAATTAGCAGATGACAGTGAGCTTGAAAGTATACTTTCTAATGAGAACCTGGATTACAGCTAATCAGTGCTGGCTGTTGAAATTGATCCGTGTACCCTAACAGTCAATCAAGTTAGAGAATTTTGGAGAGAATATTTATATCTTTGTGAACATAAAACACTATTACAAACACAACCACATATATGTGTCTATATATATATATACACACAATCTATACACACACATACATATACACACACATACATTTCTCTGGACATGGAAGCTATGTTCTTTATTTTTTTTTTAAATTTTATTTTATTTATGTATTTGATAGAGAGAGATCAGTAGGCAGAGAGGCAGGCAGAGAGAGATGGAGAAGCAGGCTCCTTGCTTGTGGAGCAGAGAGCCCGATGTGGGGCTCGATCCCAAGACCCTGAGATCATGACCTGAGCCGAAGGCAGAGGTTTTAACCCACTGAGCCACCCAGGTGCCCCTGGAAGCTATGTTCTAACGGTGTCTTCACAATGCATGTGGTGGGACAGCCTTACAGATGAAGTGGTTATATTTCTAGTACTTTAGTGGTTGAAGAACATCGTACAGAAACTCTAATATTTACACCAACAATTGTGATTTGGTTATTACAGAAACAATAGGTTTATGAAAAGTGCAAATATATGAAGAGGAGAACATAAAGCATCTGTTAATAGCATTACCCCTATTAGTCATTTGGTGAGTTTTCCCTGTATGTATAGATTATAAATGAAATAAGATTGTAAGATACATTCTTAGAGACTATTTCCTTTAATACACAGTTTGTTTTTCCATGCCATTAGCATTCTTACAAAAAATATTTTTTAAAAGTCTGCGTAACTCATCATTTTGGTGCATATCTGGGTTATTCAGCCGATTCTCTACTGTTGGACAACTATTTTTGAAAACATGCTATAAAAATTCAATTTTTAGGGTAGAATTGTTAGGCTTTTAACATGCTTTTTTTTTTTTTGAAAAGAAAAATCTGGAGAGATTCTAAACAGGATAAATATTTTAAGGTTGATTTGACTTATATGCATATTGGTTTTAAGGCTACCGTTAATGTTCCCAGTACTTTGACACTTTTGAGTTTTAGGAGAAATTTCATGATCCTGAATAGAAGTATGGCTTATTAAAATGTCTTATAGAATTAACTACAGATCCTGAAATAGTTTTATTTTGCTTCATAGTATTAAGTATTGGTTAGGTAGGACACTAAAAACGTCCCTTCACCAAGTTTCTGGATCTCTTTCCCTTATTTTGAGACTTAGATGAGCAGAAAATAGGGCTTCTCCTGGTTTATTAACCCTCTAGTGCTGTGGTTGGTTCTCAAATTGCTCCATGGATCCTTGGTGTCCTGTAAGCTGGGCTGAGTTTTTTTACCACTAAAATTCAATAATCATGCCTTCTCCAAATATCCAGGGGGAAAAAATTACCAGGTACAGTTTTTGAAATTCAATGTTTTTCCTCACAAATTTTACTTCAAACTTTAGCATTTGCTGCAGCTTGTCTCCCTGAGACGACTTATAAAACTTAGGAACAAGCAGTGATCAAATGTTGATGGGAAATGGGAAGACCCATTAGGTGTCTGCCATGTCAAGTCCTATTTTTTTCATGGATGTGACTGTTTATGGTCGATCATATAAATAGATAGTGTATGCCTTCTGCTAGTAATCCTGTGTCTGGGTTCTAGTTTATGTAATAGAATGGAGTATAGTAACCTATCCTGGTAATCTACTAGGAGTATGACACCACATTGGGGTTCTGTCATTTAAACCTATCCGAGAACTGGGGCGCCTGGGCGGCTCAATCCGTTAAGCATCTGACTCTTGAATTCCGCTCAGGTCATGGTCTCAGGGTCCGTGGGACTGAGCCCCATAGGGCTCCACACTCAGCAGCGAGTCTGCATGGGATTATCTGTCTCTCCTTCTCCTTCTGCCCACCCCCATGCCGCTTGCACTCTCTCTCTCTCCCTCCCTCCCTCCTTCCTTCAAATAAATCAATCTTTAAAAAATATAAACTTATTGGAGAACTAATTCTGTAGGTAGAACCCAAATAGTCAGCTCTTAGTGATAGCCATGCTAAAAATCACTTCTGCCCATGTCCTCCTCCAGAAAGTCCTGGCATACTCAGATAAAATGCTCTAACTTGTCTGGAGGGTTCTGTGTTAGCACAAAGCTCTAACAGGTTTTTCAAACCCCACACTATGCAGAAAGCGCTTGACTTGACGGTGCAATCCTCTCTGCAGGTTCTCACCTGCAGGACACCCCTGGGTAGAGTGGCGCTCCCTCCCCACTGTACCCATGGGAACAGTTCAAGGTTAAGAGACTCCTCCAAGGCTAGGAAGCTGTCAATGCCGCTTTTGCACGGTTTTTGGGTATTTCTCAACGTTGCTCCCAGCTCCTGTCTGAAGGGAGAGTGAGACATCTGGTACGGTGTTTTTAGGGCAGCTGAGGGTTCTTGAGTATGGGGTTTGGGAAATAATACCCGAAGGGGGGAAGGAAAGAGGTTTTTGCTGACTGCTTTGTATACCCCTTGCCCCTATATGGAATTTTTTGTCTTTATTTTGTGGAAATTGTTTTACTAGTTGCGGCGGGAGTACTTTAAAGGACAAGGTCCTACACTGCTTCATACCTTAGTGGTGGACTCCATGTCTAATACCTGTTCACTCTGTGACCTTGGAGAATTAGCATCTTCTCACTGGGCCTCAGTTTCCTTATTTGCAGATTTAGCAGCTTGAACAAGACAATGCTTCTGGCTCTCCCAGCTCCAGTCCTCAATGCCACTGTGACCCAAAGGGCAGGCAGGATCTGTGAACCCTGCTGCATCTTTTACGAGCGTCCCTGTGGGCTTACTGCGTCAGGGCATCGATACTCCGTTCTGAGGGCTTGCTGACCTAGGGCTATTCATTCACTCACCCTCAAGGTGAGAATGTAGAAAATGGTGATTTTATTTGGGACAGGCTTTCTGTCCTACAATGCATGCTCCCAAGGGTACCCTCTCAATGCACTGTTCAAAGCCCTGCCTAGCACACACCCGAATCCCAGTGTGGCTTTTTGTAAATCCAAATGCCACGGACAAAAAAAACCCGAGAAAGCCTCTCTCATTTTTTATTGTGTTCCTGGCCATTCCAAGAGTCATTTCCTTTCCTTTCAGGGAGATAAAGAGACATATATTATGTGGGCAGAAGATGCTGTGTTCTGGTCAATAACGTGGGCCACAGAGGTCAATGGCTTTAAGCCAAGCCTGGCTGAAAGCTGCCATAAATTTTCAAAGGTGGGGGAGGAAGATTTAGAGACTGATGTACACCGGCTGAGAAGAGGAAAGACACTGGGCATAAACGGCCCTCTAAAAAAGAAGAGTATCAGTCCCATAAAATCCTACAGCAGTCTATACAGGGTCCCTGGAATGGGGAGAATTTTGCCCACCTAGGTTTTACTATGCAGCAGAGACAAATAAAAAAGATCTGAGAATAAATCTCTGCGGCCAACCTGTCCTGGGAGACTGAAACTTGAAGCCTCCTTCCCTGCTCTTCTGACTCATCAGCATCTTTAGTGTTGATGAGCTGACTCCAGGCTTGATGGCACAGCCCCGTAAAGCCTCTATTTTGTCTGGTTTTAACTTGTTTCGCTGTTCTTTCTCAAGGTCTACTTTATGGATCACTGTAGTACAGAAGGATCCTATGTTCAGGCTATCCAGACTCCCCCCCCCCCCACAAAACCATAACACCTGCTTTAGAATGCCACCGGATTTATTCACCAGATTTTGCAGAGGAGTGTGTGTGTGTGTGTGTGTGTGTGTGTGTGTGTGTGTGTGTGTGTGTGTTTGAAAGGTGGAGCTGTGTTGTGAAAAGGAAGGACAGCTTTACCTATTCTAAACCCATCTGGGCTAAAATGCACATCGTATGGCATTTGTAATTCCATACTTACTACAAGTACGTGATAACTACTTCTGTTTTAATAAAAATTAAGGATATTGTATATAACAAGAGAATGGATGAATATACCTGCCATGAAGGTCTGTTTCTGTCCCATAAAATACATGATAAACATGACAAGGCACTAATGAAGAGTCATTACAGGGAAGTTCAATCCCACGAGGGATACTTTGTGGCCGTGTGTATTTGTATGCCCACACCTGCATATGTTTACAAGAAGAATCTCTCACAAAAGATAAAATCTGAAAATGTAGGGATTTAAAACAAAAAATAATGTAGCAGCTTAAAAAAGAAGACTTTACCTTGTCTTATTTATCTATAATTCTTTACCTCCATTGGCATTTTGCAAGACTTCATAGAACATTGACTAAGCCTTACACCTCTTCTAGCTCATTCTGTCAACCCTCTGAGAAACTAAAATTCAGTAAGAGTAAATATCTTCTTAATTTTCAGCAGCAGAGCTAGGGAAGAAATAACGGTGAACGCTGATATTGTCTTATATGGGACTGAGTCGATGCCTAGCACATCACGAACAGCAGCTCCCACCCTCCCAACGAATCTCCACCATACAGAGGCTGTCAACATTTGCCATTTTATGGAGGGAGGCCACAAAGGTGCAGAGAGGTGAAATAATTTGCCCAAGGTCACGTAGAAAGTCAGTGGCTGATTTGGGCTTCGGAGCAGGGTCCTATCCAAGCCACATTTCCTGTAGGACGAATTTGAAAGGAAACTGCATCTCCAGTCGCTATTCAGGCCGTGGCACATTTCTATCCATTGTGAAAGAATATGAGAATTTCTTAGGGGAAAGGAAAGGACAGCTTAACATGGTTAAACAGCATATTGGGTTTTTAATTTACCCCGGCTAACACAATCACCTTGTCAGCCGAGTATTTAGAAGTAAGAAGATATTTATAACCAGATTGCCTAAGTGTCCTGAGGCCACCATTTAGGTCCATATGGCACTGTGCCCAGGAAGATGTCATCTGTGTCACAAAATCCCTACTTAATCCTGAGAAGAATTTAGACCTAAGAGAAGGTGAAGCTTATTGTGCTGTCATAACTGGGACAGTGATTGTCCTAGATGTCAACGGCGTAGTCACCAGGTACTGGCAAAACCAACAGAAGTGTGAACCTGGGAAGCATTCTCGGTCTCTTCCCACTGGTCACATCTAAAGAAGGGCCCCAAATGAGCTTTCTAGAGACCTCTAGAAATCAACCCGAGACACTGAATTAGGAGTAGAAGTAGGTGTTTGTTTTGTTTTTTGTTTTTTGTTTCCCAGAGGCTTAATAAATGATCTGTCATCTTCATGAGGGTCTTGGAATATTAAAATATTTTTTAAAAGCCTAAATGGGGTTGCAACAATTTATTTTATTTTTTTAAAGGATTTTATTTATTTATTTGACAGAGATCACAAGTAGACAGAGAGGCAGGCAGAGGGAGAGGGGGAAGCAGGCTCTCTGCTCAGCAGAGAGCCCGATGTGGGGTTGGATCCCAGGACCTTGAGACCATGACCTGAGCCGAAGGCAGAGGCTTAACCCACCGAGCCACCCAGGTGCCCCGACAACTGTGTATTTTAAATGATGACCTTAACCTTCTCAGTGCCCTTAACACATACCTCTAGCTATAATGCACAAGTGTGCTACTCACCAAATGATTACAGGCTATATAAAAATATTACTTTATGGGGTTCTATTGGAGGTGTACTCCATTAATGGGCGGCTCATTTGAAGTTGTATAATGAATGTCTTCTGTTACTGTATTGAAAGGAACAATTAAACCTGGGCTTTCATCTGCTCACCCTAATTACTTTCTATCCTGGAAGAATTTTATTCTGGAGTCTACTATTCCAGCTATCTTTCTTAACTTGTTCCCAGGAGGGAAGTTGGAAGAGGAAGAACTATTTATTTTCATTATATCTCTTATGTCCCTTTTCATTAATTCTTTTTTTCCCTTACAACTCAAGCCATTTCTTTATTGTTTTAGAGTCTAAATGGTGCTTTTGAACCAACGAACTGCCCCAAACCCACTACTAGTTGCTAGCAAGAATCTTTCCGAAAGAAACCTTGAGAGTGCATTCGTGCCTCTTCTCTGAAATCGTTAAGTAGAACATTTTGCAGACAATTCTCTGATGAGATATCTATATAGCCATATATAGATAAAAATATATCTATCTGTATCTGTATCTACATCTGCATCTGTATATTTTTTGGGCTGACCCGAGACCCAGAATGCTATTTCCAACACTACACAATTTTGTCATTAACTCGAATAAGAAAAGTACTGCTCCCTTTTATTTAAACTTTAAAGAGTTACTTGGCCTGTTTTATTCACTGATATCTGAAAGCTACTACAACTTTGACCCTCCATTCATCAAAATATGTTGATATTCTCCTTGGTGTAAGGCACTGAGCTAGAAATTGGGAATACAAAAATGACTTCAGAACCCCAACAACCCTGCTGTCAAGGAGCTTAGTTCTCACACCACATTTTCCTATGTGTTTAAACATCAGACAATTCAAAGGAATGGTGAAGAAAACGAGAAGGAAGGAATGTGAGCTATCAGAAAAAGTCCAACTTAGAAATAATGCTTAGTACACAACCGAGAGGACGTTTAGCCCGTTATATGATCCTCTTATTTAACCGGAACATATTTCAGGATAGAAATGCAGTTTTCCACCAGTCTTCTGCCTTTGTGACATGCTGTGCGAGACCGTGCCTTCCTGAAGTTTCAGTGTCCCTTTGTTTTCTCCATGTTTGGACCATGAGGCGTGACGTTCACTCTGGTACAATGCACAGGTACCTGGGTGACAAGAGACTGAAGAAGCTAGAAGCCCTATCTCATTTATATTTGTCCTCTATGTGTGTGTGTGTGTGTGTGACTATAATATAGATTACAGATATATATGCACGTGTGTGTGTGTGTGTGGTGATGGTGGTGGTGGTGGTTCTAGGGGAAAATAACCATTCTGAGCATTCTGAGGTGCTGGACTCAGTCATTTAGTCAGATTTCCATTTGGAGAAAAAGATTGTTCAATTTCTGTTTGATCCACCCCAGCCTGTCCCCTCAGTATTCTCTCTGTGGATGGGGCTTTCCTCCACGCATGTCCCTTTTGTACCTACGGAGTGGTCTTGATAAGTCAAATTGTATACATCTAACTCAGCTGTTTCTCTTTGAATTAAAGAATAAGGACACCAAATCAGAAGATTAGCATGTTCAGCACAGCATTGAGCCGTCACGGACAAGCATAAAAGATACTAAATTGCAGACTCGGCTGTGGCAATTTTATTTGTGATTTCTCTGAATCGGGAACTGAGATGCCTCTGCTTTATAGGAAAACAGTAGCAGCACCAGGCTCTTCCAGTACAAAAACAGGGGGAAAGATGGGGGTGGGAGGGGGGTTGGGAAGGGGGGAGGGGAGAGGAAGGGAGACCATCAGAGAGCAGGAGAAAGCGAAGCCAGTCTGTGGAAATGGACTCCCTTCGCATGAGACCGGTTACTGGGTCCCTACAGCTGTTCACCAGATGAAACTCCCCCAACATTTTAGATCAAGGTCTCCTCTTTTCTTTTCCATGTTCATTGCTTTATACGGTTAAAACCAGAACTTGTGGGCAGGTCAGCAGAAGGCGGAGGGAAACAAGAGGAATGGATTAGCTCACTCTTAAGAAGAAAGAGAACAAGAAGTGATGAAGTTCAAACTGGAAAAGGAGCCATTTTCACCTTGTCGTAGAGGGTGGACCACAGCAAACACCTTGGTTTGTGGAGCCCTTAGTAGATGCCGGGCGTTCACTAAGCTCCTTACCCTGATCATTACATGGAACCCCCACAACACTTCTTTGTGTGAGGTGTTATTATTATTCTTTATTTTGGACCTGAAGAGACGGAGGTTCACAAAGATCTCACCGTGTGAGGCAGCCAATAGTTCTGCAAAGCCCACGGCCCGACTTCCTAATGCTCAGCCAGCAGTGGATCATTGAAACGGGGATTTCTTCCCATTGCTGTGTGAATAGACTGGTTTGGTTCTTACGTCCCTCAGGGACTTGGGCACTAAGGGAAGTCCGTCTCTGCCAGCGGAGACTGCCAAGTTCCCATTCAAAACCAGCTGCAACTTTGGCACGGCCAGGCATTTTTTTTTTAATTTATTTATTTAACAGACAGAGATCACAAGTAGGCAGAGAGGCAGGCAGAGAGAGGGGGGGAAGCAGGCTCCCTGCCCAGCAGAGACCCTGACGCGGGGCTCGATTCCAGGACCCTGGGATCATGACCCAAGCCAAAGGCAGAGGCTCAACCCACTGAGCCCAGGCGCTCCCTGGCCGGGCATTTTAGGGACTGTCCATGGTCTGGGCATCCTCCTCAGATGCAGTGGAGAAGATTACCCCTCTGGGGTCTTAATCACATTCAACTGTGAAATATGAGGACTTTGGAATTTCACGTTTATTGTGGTCAGAGGTGAAAGTTGGCTAAAATGGTCTTCTCAATACCCACAGTCCCACTCTTAACCCTCACTTGGTAGTTTGTAATTGACCCCAACCAAACTGTCACCAAGTCCCTCCTGCCTCCCCCCAACTTGAGTACTGCTAGTAAGTAAAACTACTTGACGGTTTAAGTGGAGTCCTAATTAATGAGGCTGAGTCATGCCTGACACAGGCTCATTTTTAACCTGGTAAACTCATTAAACCTCTGCTCTTCATTTAGCCATGGGTGACGAGAGTATCATAATTTCAACTAAGTGTGGCTCAGTGATTTAATGGCCCTCGAACTTCCCACATTCCCATCGTGTCCCATTTGAGGAGCTCAATCGGTATCGTTAGAAGTTTATTTAGTGCAATGAGAAATCTCTCTAATCTATCCTGAATTCAACTGATGACTTTAAAGACAAATGAAAGCAAACCGCTGGCTCCACAAATTCAAACAACCCATTTTGCTCTACCCGTAAATCAGCTAAGGGGTCTGAAACGCAGACAGTTTCCAGACAGACCCGGTCATCCCCTGAGTTAATGAGACAACTTGGGCTGAGGACCAGTCCCCACCTCCACCAGCAGATGCCAGCACTTCCTCTTCTGGGATCAGAAAGGGCTCAGGGGTTTGGTCTCCGCTCCACACATCCTGTGATTTTAAAAATAAAGGCAGATCGAAATCCACCAAAAACAAACAAAACATGCACACTCTCACACGCAAAATCAAAGGTGGTTTTCTATCTGTTTTCATTCGCCCTGTTTCTGCCCAGTTAATCACATCAAAGAGGATTCTAGAAAGCACTGTGTTGTCATTGTTGTGACGGTTAGGTTTGTGTGAGTGTGGAGTTATCTACAACACTGCTTCCCTCCCCCGCACATGAGCGAATTCGCAAAGCTCAGACAGGCCAAGGTGAGTGGGTTTCTAATTTTAACGAATTCTCCGAAAGCCCCTGTCGGTAGCTCATGCCCAGTACGTGTTTTATAACAGTGACAGCTTTGCAAATACTGTAACATATGTAACTTGGACTGGGTCAATACATGGTGGGGAAATCAGATTGTGAGGTGGTCAAGCTGTTCATTTTGGCTGTCTTTACAATCAGTCAACCAGACCAACTGAGCCTGCAGTGATTCTTGCTGATTATTGAGAAAGCGAAAACAAATGGATTGGCCATGCTGTCCGCCAGGGCCCATTCGAAAGCTACAGCCTCTGTCGATAAACAGCCAGGTGCCGTCTTTTGAAAATCGGTTAGTGGAAATGACTCCTAGGTCCACCTAAAAGTGAGGCCGCATTTTGACTGCCCCGAAAAAGTGGATGCGTTCAGTTGATTTCAATAAATTGCATTCTGTAGTACTGTAGATGGACCTATTTCAGGAGCCCCAAGTTGATTGGATGTTGGCGCTACCACAGCCTCATCACAGCCACGATGATTCCTGCTGAACCCCAACTTGCTTCTTGTTCTTCTTTGGGGTATCTCTCCCTTTTGCGCTTAATTCAAAAGCTTGTAAACAAAGCGATCGTCTCAAATAGATTTCCCAGTTGTGAAGAGGACGTTCTTTCGAGCAGATCCAGGTTTCCGAGTGCTATCCAAGTTCCTTATAACCTGCACAAGTGACTGGACAGATTCAAGCTAGCATGGGTCCTCACTGCCTTCTTTACTGCCAGACAACTCCTCGGTGACTGCTGGCAGGACAAGTGCATCATGTGAGTTGCCTAATCCAAGTGTCTCCGAGTTGCCAGGTTGAGGCTGAGAGGTTCCAATAAAAAATGAAGGCAGCCTCCCAGTCTTTGCCTGAACTTGATTCAGCTCACATCTACTTGGAATAAATTACCTTCACGATGTTTTCTTCATGACTTCTCCAGTTATAATCGAGAGAAGAAACCCAGAAGCTACTTATTAACATTTCCAGGTAGAGAAGAAGAGGGCAAATTCATCCAAATCAACGCAAGGACAGTATTTCCTCCTTCTGAGTTTTCTTCAGGTTCAGGTAGAGATTGGGAATAGATGGGCCTCTAAAGAAATAGGGATAAAGAAAGGGGGAATGCATATGTTTAAAACCTTTTATGCATTCATCCTAATGTAGGGTCTGCAAACATTATGACTTGCCCCTTTCCACTTAAGTAGAAGTTTGGAGGAATCAAGGGAGATGACTTCGTGGTGAAATGGGTTTTTCTGGATACAAAGGAACTTGCGGGCAGGTCAGTAGAGGTGGAGAGAAATGAAGAGGGTGGATTAGATCACTCTAAGAAGAAACCAAACAGGAGGTGATGATTCAAAGGCTTTTAAATACACCGTGGCCACGACGGTTAGTTGTCTCAATAACCCACATCCATTCTAAAAGTTGTGTTTTATCTGCCTGCCATTCTGTCTGCCTGTGCTTGCTCTTTCTCCCTCTCTTTCTGACAAATAAATAAAAAATCTTTAAAAAAAAAAAAAAAAAAGTTGTGTTTTAGTGAGAGGACCTCCTGAGTTTTAGCTGAGTGGCTGTCCAGCTGGAGACGACATCGACCAGCCTGCCTCGCAGCTTTGGTGTTGACGCTGTGACTAACTCTAGCTTCTGGTCATGCCTTTAAGGAAGCTGATTGCTTTCCACTTGCTTTCTCTTTACAAACACCGCAGTGTGGTTGTGGTGGTTCATTTTTGACCTATGTAGATGCGGGCAATCCCTAAGGGTCCAGAAGGCACCTGGATCCTTAGACCACCTCGTGGAAAGGAACCACCCCGCACCTCTGGACTGCCCCCCAGTGTAAACTAGCTGTTTACAGGTGAGGTGGTTTCGCACTGTGCCTGCGATTCTGAGTGTGTTCAGATCAGCCGCAGCAGCAGGGAGTGTATTAGAAATGAAGACTCTGATTCCACCTCAGGCCTGTTGAGTTATAATCTGCATTAAAAAGGAAAAAAAAATCAACAATCTGTAGACACATTAGAAGTTGAGAAGCATGGGTGTAGGAGTTAAAAGCATAGATTTGGGAGCCAGAGCCCGAGTTTAAATCCAATTCGTGACTTATTTGGCTGTGTCGCCTTGGGCAAATCTTTAAAACTCTCTGTGACTCAGTTTTTTCATCTGTACATGGGGGATATTAATAATACCTCCCTGACAGGGTTGTTGTGAGGACTGTATCAGTTTATATAGGCAAACAGGTTGATGCAGTGCTACGTAAGGCTTATGATCATTATCATCATCACCATCATTATTATTATAAAAAAACTTTTGCTAAAGTCCTTTGGTCTCTGGTAATATTCAGCCCTCATGAAGCTCCTATTTTAACGGAAGAGAGAGGAATGACATGGAGATGGGGATTATCAAGTTTGGGTTTCATTATCAGGTTGTGGTTCAGACTGTGTTGGAAAATTTAAGCACCATGAAAAGAGGAAGTGAAAAATAGATCAGAACCTCTGAGGGCCTATGAGGTTGTGGTTATTACAAAATCTGTTTAGGACCAACAAGATTTTGCATAAGGGACTTTGTGACCACAGGAAACCTATATTCCAAAGCAAAGTCAGAAGACTACTAAGTGGGATGGTTGGCTCCAGTTGAGTTTCCCGATTAGGAGCACTCATTGCTGAAGAACAGGTAAAGGGCTCCTCCCTGAGGCCTTTGATGAGTATCACCAGGAGTATCACTTCCTCATCGAGAGCCTTGACTGTCCTAGGAATTCATTCATGTAACTCTTTAGGAAGTGTCCAAATCTTCCACTCACTTCTTTAAAATTGTGTTGTTTTTAAGTTGTCACTGTTACTTTTTAATTTTTTTTTCTTTTTAAATCTGTATAACTTACCTTTTAATTTTTTAAAGTGTCTTTTGACAGAGAAGAATTTCTAACTTACCAATTTACCATTTTTTTTTCCTCTTACGGTTTGAGGTTTTTATGTCCTATTTAGGAATCTTCATGTCACAAAGATTTTTTTTATCTCATTTTTTTCTAGAATTTTAATAGTTTTAGTTCTTTAGTTCTATGACATAGTTTGAGTTAATTTTTACATAGACAGTTTAAGTTAATTTTTGTGTATTGTGTGGGGTGTAAAGGTCAAGGTTCATTTTTTTTTTTTCATGCCGATATTTAGTACCCAGAATAGTTTTTTAAAAAAATTATTCTTAGGGTGCCTGGGTGACTCAGTTGATTAAGCAGCTGACTTGATTTTGGCTCAGGTCATGATCTCCAGGTCATGAACTTGAACACCACCTCAGGCTCTGTAGTGGATGTGGAGCCTGCTTGAAATTCTCTGGCCTTCTCCCTCTGTCCCTCCCCTGGCTCATGTGTGCTCACGTGCTCTTACTCTCTCTTTTACAAGCAAATAAATCTTATTTTTAAAGACTATCCTTTTTCCATTGGATTGACTTGACACATTTGTCAACAATTAATTGATTCTAAATAAAGGGTTTATTTCCAGATTATTGATTTAAATGTTTATTCTTACACCAATATCACAGTATCTTGATTACTATAGTTTTGTGATAAATCTGGGAATTAGGTAGTATAACTCCTCCAATTTTCTTTAACAAAATTGTCTTAGCTTCACTAAGTCCTTTCTATTTGATATAAATTTTAGTAATGTTGGGAGAATAGGTCTAAACATGGGCAGTCCTGGGAAAATTGGCATGTCTTTTCCCCCAAGTAAGATCAGAAATCATTGCTTTTCGCAACTTCAGCAGGACTACGCATGTGTTAGGCAACAAAGCAGCATTTTCTACCAGACTTCTTCACTCTCTTATCTTGGGATTCTGTAGATTCCACTTTTTTTTAAAAAAGATTGATTGATTTGAGAGAGTGTATATGTGAGCAGAAGAGGGGGAACAGGGGCAGAGGGAGAGGGAGAGAGAGAATCTCAAGCAGATTCAGTGGTGTGTTCGGAGCCCAATGTGGGGCTCATTCTTATGACACTGAGATCGTGACCTGGCCAAAATCAAGTCAAATACTTAACCTGAGCCACCCAGGTGCCTGTAGAGAGTCCATATTATGTCACCCTGTGGTTGTAAGAATTTTGAAATGATTCCTTGGGCTTCAATGGAACCAACTCTTACTGTGAACAGAAGCACAGGGTCAAGAAGGCCAAAACTGTTGAAACTGATGAGTGAACATCTCTATGACTCGCCAATGCTTTTTAGGAGCATTGGCAGCAGTAAGGGAATCAAAAAGACTGGGTTTTGGAACAACACAAATATTATTTACTTAATAAGCAACGATCAAAGTTCTTGTTCAGTTTAAAAGCTATGAAAGTAGGTCACGAAGTCCCACCCCCGTATCACTGCTAAGATTATTTAGTCTGACTTTAAAGCAGTACAGGGGCATCTGGCTGGCTCAGTTGGGAGAGCCTAGCTTTTTGCTCAAAACCCTGAATGCTCCTCTGGGTCAGCTCTGTAATTAGAGACCTGATGACCTGGGTAGCTCAGGCCGTCATCACTGGGACCTTGTTCACACTTTTGGTACCACACAGTCATAGCAGGGAAGGACATACTGGCCTCTTCTTAGTCCAGCTTGTTCAAGGTCCTGTTCCTTGGGCTCTGGATTCCCTGGCTTTCAAGGACGCTGCCTGTGACAATGGAAAAGAAGTCATGGTATAGGGTTCTTGAGGACATCAATCATGCCTGACTGGGGGAAGAACATCTTGCCTAGAAGCCCACTGGGCTCAAGAGCCAGTCCTATAAGTTCTCTCAAAGCCATTGGGAGACTTGAATCCCAGTGCTTTAACTAGACAGACTTCTGGAGCTGAGTCCATGTCCCCACAGTGAAATGATGTGGCCACCATGCTGACAGATATTAACGAGGGACATTGTCCAGCTGCTGCAAATCAGCAAAGCTTCCCTGAAAAGTCTGCCCAGAGGTAGCTGTTTCTCCACCATTTTGGAGACGCCTGAGGCCTGAGTTCTCCCACTAAGGACTTCTGAGACCCACATCTGTTGCAAGTGGTGCAGTTGTACCCCATGATGGTGAGCTGGGTGCTGAATGTGTCTGAGTCTCAGGCACTGATCAGTAAGGGCTGGTGCTCCGGGTGTCAGACTCCAGTATTAAACCTGCCCTTCAGGAGCTAAAGTGACACTGGGCAAGACACGATCTCTCTAAGCTTCAATTTCCTTGTCTGAAAAATGAGGATAAAATACTTGTTATGTCTACTTCATGGAGAGGTCTCTTGGAACATCAAATAATCCTTATTCTCATTGGTTTTACAAGGCCCTGGAGGCATCAGATAAGTGTGTGAAATAAAAGGAAATGTAGGTGAAAATACTTTGTCAAGGTTAAAGGGGCACACGAGTGTAGACATTACTGCTTGTGACTTTCTAATAGAAATATAGGCTAAAATATCATCATTTTCATGTTCAGTGAAAATCAACCAACAGTTTCTAGGCTCTGCTTTTATATGTGAGCCTTTGGGAAGGAGTGGTAAGCCCTACACATTCACCTTAAGCCTGGAAAGGCAATTTTTGTGTGGTGAACTCCCTACCTTCAAAGCAAAGGTGTGTGGCAAAGAATTAGAAGCCAGAAGCCAGAATCCTTTCCCTGTGGCTCTTTTCCCCTAAGACTCACACTTCGATTCTTGCTAATCTGCCTCTCATTGGAAATGTGTACGGGAAGAAATGTGGGTCCCATAGCTCAGGGCTGGAGATAATTGGCAGAACATAAGAGGAGAGTCAGTGATCAGGGGAGGGTATAGAAGAGAAAAAGAGGGACCTGGGAATTGGAGAGAAGAAAAGACAATGTACGAGGAAAATCAATCCTCCTGATTATGGCATGTAGAGAGAAGGGACTAAGCTATAAAAATGGAAAGTGGGGACCTCAGATTCAATCAATCAGATGCCATGTGGACATAGCTTTAAAAAATGAGGCTATTATCGCTCAAGTTCATTTGACAGAGCTTACATGTAAGAGTTCAGTGATGATCATTCTTGTCCACAATCATAAAATAAGGTGCCAAAGTGATTTATCACTCTGCTCTTCTAATACACCCCAACTTTAAGAAGAATCTATAAATTTGGATTTCACCTTTAAAAACTCTCATGTTATGGTCAATGAGTCCAGTCTCTGGCACACAGTAGGCATTCCGTAAGTATTTGCTAAATAAATGAACTGAAAGGATGCAGACCTACTTATGTTAATTTGTTGTCATGGGGTTGGAGGCATCAAGCCTGGAAAAGAATACATTTCCCTCCTTACCCTTTTATTTCCTTAAACGTGAGACTCAGAGTTAACGATTCCTCCAGTTCATGTAGGTAACTTAATAGCTGGTGCTCATTTAATGATTGTTGTGTCAGGCGCTATGCTGAGAAGTACCTGTTATCTCAGTCAATCAACATACGTGAGCATGTAATTACCCAGCTTTAAAGATGGGGAAAGTAAAATTCAGAGAGTCTGCCTTCAGAAAGGTCAAGTCACTCGACAAAGGTCACACAGCTGGTACGTTGAGATCAAGTTAACTGATTGCATATAGTTGTCTTTAATAATTTTATTTGAGTAGAAAGGGCACCAGGAAGTGGATCAAGAATTGTAATTACCCTTTTCTAGGTGCTTAGGGCCAGAGGAAACTGTGTACAAAGGGTAAGCTGTCATTAAAACCTGAACACTTACCTATTGGCAGTGACCTTAAGAATAGATGGAGGAGAGGCTCCTGGGTGGCTCAGTGGGTTAAGCATCTGACTTCTCCTAGGCTCGTGATCTCAGGGTCCTGGGATTGAGCCCTGTGTCAGGACCTCTGCTCAACAGGGAGCCTGCTTCTCCCTCTGCCTCTCTCCCTGCTTGTGCTCTTGCTCTCTCTCTCGAAAAAAAAAGTAAAATCTTTAAAAAAAAAAGGGGGGAGGTGGTGTGTGTGACTAGGGCAGAGGCTTTCCAATACCTTTGATGCAGCCAAAGTCATACATGCACACACACTCATAACCATACACACAGTCATACATAGGCACACACACACACACACACACACACACACACGTAAGTACATAACTGAAATAAAACTTTCATTCAGCAATGCTTACTGTTACTATGTGTGAGGCATACTAATATTTTCATTCCTTTTTCCTTCTCCTTTCTCCTTCCAGTATTGTTTTGCGTATAGCTGGCAAACAATGTTGCATGAGTTTCATGTGTACAATAGTGGTTCAACCACTCTCTTCACTATGCTGGGCTCACCCTTGGTCACCATGCAACACCATCACAGCACCATTGACTCTGTTCCCCAGGCTGTAACTTTTATCCCTGTGACAAAGTCCTCCCATAATTGGAAGCCTGTGTCTCCCACTCTCCTTCATCTATTTTTTCCCATCTCCCCCTCCCCCAGTTGCCTCCCCTCTGGCAACGTCAGTTTGTTCTCTGTGTCTATGCGTCTGATCTTCTTCTTCCTTGTGTATTCATTTGTTTTGTTTTTTTTTTTTAGATTCCCCATAATGAGCGAAATCCTGTGGTATTTATCTCTGACTGACTTATTTCACTTAGCATTACACCGTCTAGGCCTTATGTATGTTGTTGCAAGTGACAAGATTTCATTCTTTTTATGGCTGCATAATATTCCTTTGTGTGTGTGTGTGTGTGTGTGTGTGTGTGTGTGTGTGTGTACCACATCTTCTTTATCTATTCATCTGCCAGTGGACACTCGAGTTGCTTCCATATCTTAGCTATTGTAGATAATGCTGCAATAAACAGGGGTGCATAGATCTTTTCAGATTAGTGTTTTTGTTTTCTTTGGGTAAATACCCCATAGTGGAATTACCAGATCATAAGAGTACTTCTATTTTTTTAAGATTTTATGTATTTTTTGAGAGAGAGAGAGAAAACACAAGTAGGGGGAGTGGAAGATGGAGAGGGAGAAGCAGGCTCCCTGCTGAACAGGGAGCCTGACATGGGGCTCGATCCCAGGACCCTGGGATCATGACCTGAGCCCCAGGCAGACGCTTAACCAACTGAGCCACCTAGGCACCCTGATACATCTATTTTTAAATTTTTAAGGAAACTCCATTCTGTTTTACTTTCTTACACTATATACAAAAATAAACTCAAAATAGATTAAAGACCTAAATGTGAGACCTGAAGTCATGAAACTCCTAGAAGAGAACACAGGAAGCAATTTTTTTGACATCAGCTATAGCAACATTTTTCCAGTTATGTCTCCTAAGGCAAGAGAAACAAAAACAAGAATAAACTGTTGGGACTACATCACAATAAAAAGCTTCTGTACAGCAAAGGAAACTATAGACGAAACAAAAAGCCTACTGAATGGGAGAAGATATTTGCAAAGATATATTCAATAAGGGGTTAATATCCAAAATACATAATTTATACAACTTAATGTGAAAAAAAACCACACATAATCTGTCCATAGAAATGGACAGAGGACCTGAATAGACATTTTTCCAAAAAAGACATACAGATGGCCAACAGACACATGAAAAGACACTCAACATCATGAACCATCAGAGAAAATGATGAGATCTCATCGTACACATGTCACAATGGCTAGAATCAAAGACGAAATATCACAAGTGTTGGTGAGGCTGTGAAGAAAGAGGAGCCCTTGTACATTCTTGGTGGGAATGTAAATTAGTGCAAGCCTGGTAAAGAGTATGGAGGTTCCTCAAAACATTAAAAATATCTACATCCATATATTCAGTGCTGGCTGGGACACAATGACTTCACTACACACTAATAGGTTCTGATCTGCAGTTTGAAAACCACTGAGCTAGAAGGTGGTAAAGGTGATAGAAGGCGCACAGACTTGATTCACACAGCAGTGGGGCTTGAATCCCAGGCTGCTGTTACATTAACTGTGTGGGCTAAAGCAAGTGACCTCTTCTTTGAACTTGAGTTTCTCATCCACAAAATGGGGACAATAATACCTACCTCAAAGGGTTATTGAGAATGGCAAGTGGTGAACATAGGCACCTACCCTCATACCTAGTATCTCACAGAAGTATGATGATAGCAGTGTGATGAGGCATTCAAGAGTGAAGAGTGCCAGGGCGTCTGAGTGGCTCAGTTGGTCAAGTGTCCGATTCTTGATCTCAGCTCAGGTCTGGATCTCAGGGTCATGAGTTCAAGCTCCGCTTTGGGCTCTAGGATGGACGTAGAGCGTACCTTAAAAAAATAAAAAATAAAAATGGAGTTCTGGCCCTGGCACTAGCCAGCTGTTTGAGCTTAGTTAGGCAATGTCTCTAAACTTCTAAATCATGTCATCCCTCTAAGCGGCACCTATTCACCTGTAAAAAATTGGAGAAATAGTAACACTTACCTCATACGATTTGTTCAAGAATTAGGTATAATAATACATGTAAAGCCCTTACCACAATCCCTGGTGCTTAGGGAGTGCTCAATAAATTATTGGCTGTATTAGCTGGTCAACAAATAGATCTATTATTGTCCTCAATTCCTCTAGACTAGGTTACAAGATTATTTTGATGAGACAAACTCAGCAGTGTGTGTGTGTGTGTGTGTGTGTGTGTGTGTGTGTGTGTGTGACAAAACTGCTGTTTACTTGCTCATCAGTGTTCTCTAGAGGCCAAATCAAACTTGGCTGCAGCAAAGGAAATCATTTTTGTAAAGAAAGGTTAGATCCAAATTGGATTCCTTCTCCTTGTTCTCCTTTGAAAGTATTTCCACAAAATCCAATCTTTGGCTTGACATTAAAGGCCTATTTTCAGTTTGAGTAGACTTTTACCAAAAAAATAAATAAAGGGGGGGGAAAACATGACTCTACACACCAAGTAGTGGGGAGTGAGTTTAACTTTTTTGAATTCAGCTAAAGAATGTTATCGCATGGTCTCCTGCCTAAAGCCTTCCTTTTTCCTCACTTGTGTGAGGCGGCCTTTAAGATGGCCTCTAATGATGAAAATCTCATGGTATTCATGCTCTGTGTAAACACTCCTCTTGCTGAGTATAGGCTGTACTGACTCACTGCTAAGAGGATAAGGTAGAAATCACAATGTATGACTCAGAATAGGTCATAAAGGCAGTACAGCATTGCCTTTCTCTTCTGGATCCCTTGCTCTAGGAGAAGCCAGTTGCCATGTTGTGGTAGCCCCATGGAGAGGCCCATCTGATGAGGAAGAAAAGCCCTCCTGTCAATAGTCACAGAGGTGAGACTGGAAGCCCCTTCAAATGACCAGAGCATGGCCAGTAGTTTGACTATGACTTTACCAGAGGCCCTGAGCCCCAAAGACCCAGCAAAGCTGTTCCTGGCTTCAAGACTCTCAGAAACTGTGAGACGGTTAACTGTTGTTTCAGGCTGCTAAGTTTTGGGGAATGGGGTAGGTAGGAATAGATCATGAATACACCGCCCTTGAATCTGGCTTCCCACAGCATCTCAGTGTCTGGTCAGTTAGTTCATTATTCATTCATTCATTCTCTCATTCATTCCGTGAAGGTTTCTGAACTACTCGCTATGTGTCAGACAGTGTCACTACCTTCAGATCCTTACTTTCAGGAGGCTACAGTCTCGTGGAAATACTGTGGGCAGACTAACAGTGAAAATGCTGGATGCATGTGAAATGCCACCATGTGGTTTTGCTGGAGGGCTTTCGGGACTCAGAGGAGGGAATGAGAACTTCCAGCTTGGCCAGAAGAAAGGGGGATATAGGTAGGAGATGGCACTTGACCTAAGCCTTGATACCAAGGTGTGAGGGCTTTGTCATGTGTTAACTTGGCTAGGCTGACCTACCTTCCCCAGAATTCCCATGCTTCTGTGTTTCTGTTTAGGGTGAGGCACAAGGGAGATTCTCCCTGATGGCAGAAGGGAAGCAGCAGCCGTTTTGTAGTGCACACACGTCATTGCTGATCTGCTAACTTAGCTTGTTGGTGTGGAGCTACAGCCAAGCCTGTGATCGCTCTACTTTGCCCTGCATTCTCCTTTAGCTTTTCTGACTTCTGGGGCAGCCATGTACTAAGCTTAGCTCTGTGATAAAGGGCTTTGGCTTCTGAGGAATACTCTCCTCACCAAGGTGAGAGGCAAGAACAGACAAGGTTTTGATTGTTCCTTGTGCCTGGGCCGCCAGCCTTCCCGATGGCCAGCCACATGGATTTAAGCTCCAGTCTCAGACGACAGCCTTCTAGAGAATGCCTCACCAACCCCCACAGTTGTGGAAGCTAGTTCCCTGGTACTAACCTGAGGTACAAGGTGAATCGGTGAAAAGAGATCATTCAAGGCAGAAAGAACTGTGTGAACAAAAGCAAGGAAGGGAAAATGTAGGTCTACTAGAGTTCTTAACCACTGGCACACCCTTGGTACTGACTCATCAGAATAAATGCTGGTCCCAGCACAGACCAGCCAGAAGAAACAGTGGCACCAGCACCAGCCAATCAGAACAGATGCTGGCTGTGGTGCCCAGCAGGGTCTTTAAGGACTCTGACTCTTCCCCTTTAGTGACTGAATTATGGAGACTAAGGAGATGTCTGAGTGGATTTTGAGGTGCTTAAAAGCATTTGGGCCATCAAATATGTGACTATTTCCCAATTGGAAGAAAAATGTTTTCTATTTTAATAACTTGTGCTCTTTCCCCACGGGGGCCCAGTGTACAATGGCTGCAAACAGTAGCTTCCTTGACAGTGTATGCAGTCTGCTGATTGAATGGGTTGTCCCAAGGAACCTTGGAGATAGCCTTTCCAGACATTGATGTTGGACCCCATACTCCAGGCTAGTCTCCAAACAGGTATGTGGGGTGCCTTTGGAAAGCCTTAGGGTGCAGTGGCCAGGGTCCATGTTGGCCAAGTCATCATGTCCATCTGTACCCACCTGCAGAACAAGGAGCATGTGATTGAGGCTCTCTGCAGGGCCAAGTTCAAGTTCCCTGATTGCCAAAAGGTCCACATTTCCAAGAAGTGGGGCTTTCCTAAATTTAACGTGGATGAATTTAGAGACAAGGTGGCTGGAAGATGGCTTATCCCCAATGGCTGGGGGTCAAATGTATCCCGAGTCATGACCGTCTGGACAAATGGCAGGCTTTGCATTCATGGGAACATCAGCACTACTCCCTTCTTATTCATACCCACCGATAAATCCTACTTCCTGTCAAAAATTTTTTTAACAACTTGTACTGTCATATTGATGCATTCCAGCTGACTTCCAGCTTTCAAGGAAATAATGCCAGGGGAAGGTGATGAAGAGCAAATTGTTGAGTGTGACTGGAACATTGGCTGACTTTGTGGTCATAGTTTTAAACCCAGTTACTCAAGTCAGTGAAATTGATTTAACCTGTTGTGTCTGGTGTGACTATAGTCAAAATAGCTATTAAAATGGTTCCATGGAGGAATGCAACTTAATCCAATCATAGGAGACCAGGACCCTATCCCTTTACTGAATGAAGGATCAGAAAACAGGAATTTTAGCCTCTGCTCTGCTGCTGACACACTGTGATCTGGCAAGTAACTTACCACAACTCCTCCTGAACCAGAAAGTGGTGACTTGACTTGGGCTTTTCTCTCTGCAGTTTTCTGGAGACCTGGAATGCTTGCTTGTCCATTCCTTAAAACTATACCCACTAGTCCCTTCAATTCTGGAGTCAAGACAAAAAGCTTGCTTTGTATTTTCCTGCCTCACCACATCATTTTTCTTCTGGCAATTCCTTGGTATGAGTTGACCCATTATTGCCTTTTTCTCTCTAGATAGCCTCACCAGTGTAAGTTTATATCCCTCCTTTTGAGAGACTTGATCGCTCAGCAAATTATTTACCAGGTACTCCTTTCATACTTCAAAAGGTCCCCTGGCACTCAGAAATCTGTATACAGCAGGTGCCCATTAAATACTTAAATGTTCCTGTGTCATTTTGGTAACTTCTCTGGTTCCAAAGGAAAGTCAAGCAAGACATTCTAAACTAAAATATTTCGGGGTTTTGAGTTGCATATAGCTTTGTATTGTCCCTGCCTCCCTTCCACTAGCATGAGTAATTAAGAATAGAGTTGGACCCCTGTGTGTGCATGCTGATAATAGTATTTGTGTGCATACAGTAACGGTGTATAAATTAACGTCTTTTGCTTCAGATGAAAAGGCAGCCTTGTTCAATGATTAAGAATGAATGCAAAGATCATTTCAGCATCTTCAGAGCCATTAATTGGGTTGGGCATAATTTGTCACATTGGAACACCATCTTCACTAACAAACACATCACTATCAACTCACTGTCCTTCTGGAAAATGAGATACAGGTTAAACATTTTATAGGGATAAGTAAACACAGGAAAATATGGGACTGTGGTTAAAAAGAAATTCCTAAAACAAAGTAGGTCTGCCAACTAATAAAATGGTGGTGTCTCAGTGTGATTCCTGAGAATTTGGAATTTTGAATACAAATTCTCTGCTCTCAAGCAATTGAATTAGTAGAAGAAAATACCAAGAAAAGCTGAACAGAAAGGACCATAAACAAAAATCTTAAGGCTTTTGAACTACCATGAGGCAACTTTTTCTTCTTAAGCCTGGAAAATTTCCCCCCAAAATGTTGAGGTAGGTTTCTGATCATTTTTACTTACCTGGTGTTCGTATTTAGCAAATATATATTTAATTGAATTTGGTTATGCTTGCTGAAGCCATGGGTGAAAAAAATTAACATCTACACTTAGCATGACCTTGTGAAGCACACAAAGCAGAACAGAATAAGAATTCTTCCTCTTCATTCTCTTTCCCTGGAATAAATCCTATGTTGTTCCACTGTTATTAAACCATTTTTCAATAATAGTTCATCTGCCAGCGTTAGCATGAATAAATTTCTCCTCTCAGTATAGGAAGCAATTCACCACTTTCTTTATCTTTCTTAAGCACATCCAATCCTTCAAGTTCACTTGTCCACTTACACATGCAACTAGGTGTATATAGCTCCTAATTCTTAGCAAACTTTGCTTTCCCCAGTACAAAAAATGTCTCCACCTACCCCAGTAGATTTTGTTAGGTTTGGTCTTCTAAGTCCGTTTTTTGCCTCTTGTAGATTTCCTTTCATAAAACGCAATACAGAAGCTTTAATCATTAGCATTCTGAATCAGGCCTCAAACATGGGGATAGCTCCAGTGCTATTTCTGTTTAGCTCATGCCATGCTTGTAGTTCTTTACGTCAAGCTGCCCTATTTGTGCTGAGGATAAGGGAGTCCGTTGGAAAAGGTTTTGAACCCTTGGCAGATTTTATCATAAAATACACCAAAACGCTATAATCTGTATGCAATCTTCATTAAGAATTTCTACCACCTGCTTGCCGAAGCCACAGCACAGCTCCACTCATAATCACCATGCAGGGGCGGCATTAGTTAACGTCAGTAGACAAATGTTGAGATCTTCTTTTTCATGTTCATTAGCACCAGGTGGGAAGAAACTGCTAGATCCAGGCATGGGACTTTGGGGGCTAAGTCAGGCTTATGCATTATTTAATCAGCCAACTTTCTGAGCATCTGCAAAAAACCAAAAAGGCTAGAATAGCAGTGATTTTCTGGGTTTTTTTTTTTTTCCAGATATGTTAGGGGCAGTGTCAATTTTCAACTTCAGTAAGGAGAGGGTGATCTATAGAAGCTGTGTGGCATTGAGCAAATCACTTAACTTCTCTGTGGCTCTTCCTAAGTGCCAGTCGCTATGCTAAGCTCTCCACATTTTCTCACATAAACCTCAAAACAAGTCTAAAAGGAGAGATGCTACCGTAATTTCCATTTTATAGATGAGGACATTGCATTTTGGAGAAGTTAATTTGTTTATGCAATTAAGCTCCACAGTCTCTAAGAAGTGGATGGTTTTCTAATATGTCATATTACCTTTCGTTATGGGTTATAGTCACCTTAAGACGGGTTATGATAAGAACTTTGAGAGCTGAAAGGACCTTTACACTTGATGTAATCCACATGAAGGAGTTAAAGCTCAGAGAAGTCAAAGACTTCACCCAAGGTCACACAGCCCATTGTGACCAGCTGGGACAAGGACTTTTGCAGGGATCCCTGCTCCTACAACGCACTGCTTTTTATCTTCATGTTATTTTACATAATTAATAGATCTCTTCAAGCATGCAAATACTTAAAAGTATGCATTCCTCTCAGGGCATGAGTTTCTTCAGCCCAGAGATCATATACTTAAATGGAAAATTAATTAAAGGGAGAAAAGAAATACTTGGGAGGTGTTTTTTATTTAATTTAAAATTAAACACAATTGCTTTAAGTGAGCAACATCTTAAAAGATGGTATTAAAGTCATACCCCAGAAACCACAAATACGATAATAAGAGGTTTACAGAGCTTGTTTTACTAGACATTCTTCAGTCCCATGTTTCTTTCCTGTGTTTTTAACCAGCAGGGGACTGAAGGAATTAAGTACAGTATTCTTTCAGCTTCTTTAAGACTTTTCCTGCTTTAAACCTGAATTCCTTATGGCAGAAAAGAAAAGGGAATTCCCTGTTCCTGGATCCACCCACCCCACCCTCTCACACCGCATGGTTACACACACACACATATTCCTCTCCGAACTAAATCTCCTTTTTTTATCTCTTCTTTCTCACAGCCTCCACACTTTCCCCAAAATCCCTTCCCCCAAAACCTAAATCTCAACATTTGGCTCAGTGACATTGTCTCAAGATCAAAGTCAAAAGATAATTTCCATGAAAATCAAAGTAACGTCAGTCTCCTCAGTCCTGCTCCCTAGCTCCTTGGAAAGCCTGGGTCTCCAGCCTGTGAAAAACGAAAAATTCCACACTTGCCCTCTCCTCAGGATGAAACTCTCTGCTCCCTCTTCCTCTTTTCAGGTGTCTCTTCACTTCAAGCATATTTCTGCTTTTCTGTAGAAATGGAGATAGAAACTTGCAGCATCAAATTCAAGACCTACTGGCGCCTGAGTGGCTTGGTAGTTAAGTGACTGCCTTCAGCTCAGGTCATGATCCCAGTATCCTGGGATTGAGCCCCCCCACATCAGGCTCCTTGCTCAGCGGGAGGCCTGCGTCTCCCTCTCCCACTCCCCCTGCTTGTGTTCCCTCTCTCGCTGTCTCTTTCTCTCTGTCAAATAAATAAAATCTTAAAAAAAAAAAAACAAACAAATTCAAGACCGACCTACTGTTAGTGTCTCTCTCTTCCTGGGATCAGCAATGTCTGTGAGGCTTGAGGTGAAGCTGGGACAAGAAGGAGGTTGGAACAGAAAGAGAGGGACAGTAGATGTAGTGGGGGGTGGTAGGAAAGTCCTATTTAGTGACTTCCTGTATGTCAGGTATCGCCGTACAGTAAGAAACCTGTTCTTACTTTACGAGTGAATGGCCTCAAGTTCGCAGAAACTTGAAAATTTTCAAGGTCACAGAGTTTGTAAATGGTCTGGTTAAAATACTAACCCAAGGCTGTCTGACCTCAGAGTCCAAATTTTGTGTGAGGATGTGAGTCAGTCATTTTGTGTGAGGACGTCTTCCCAAGACAAGTATGGGGAAGAGCGGTAGGGGCTCTTTGCAATGCCAGGATCCCGCCCTTATACACCTTCATACATCTTTACGATGAATTATCCACCTGACCTTGTTTAGCACAAATGATGGGCCAGACTGTGGACAAGTACTCTGCTCCCTGTCATTGCCCCACCCTCCCTCCGTGCACAATCATATGTATGCCCAGGTAGCTCCTTTATGGCCAGGCACTCGTAATTTTGCTCTTAAATTGGAAGGGCTCATTCTGAAATCATTGCTGCTGTCCAGGAATCCTCCCATAAAGTCACTAATTGGAGAGTTAACTGATAATAAGAGGACTTCATTATTTCCCTTTGACCAAGACCTCATCTAAGAAATTTCACACAAGTGAAAAGAATCTGCCTCCTCAAGAAATAGCAATAGTAATCCTGGGCTTTGTTAGGAAATGCCTTCAGAAAGGAAATACAGTAGGTTTCTTTTTTTGTTTTTGTTTTTGTTTGTTTTTTTTTTTTTTGAGAGGAAAATATCAAATAACTAACACAGGAAATCTCCCTAGAGTCTACCTCCAGTAGGAGAGCTCATTTTATATTTTGCAAGTTTTATGAGAAAAGCATTCAACTCTAATAAGTAGCTATTTGAATATTATTCCTTGTGTGTGAAATTCATTTGTTGAGACTAGCATAATTCCATGGGATGAAGCCTGTCCCAATAGAAGCTATAAGTCATCCTAGGGATTATGACCTGAAATGTTCAGATATCCATTATTAAAAATGAATGTTTTCTTTTGCTACTTTCCTACCTAGTGGGGAAAAGAAAGAAAAGTACCCTACAGATTATGTTAAAACAAACAAACAAACCAAATCCTAGAGTGTATATTCAATAAAATCTTGGCTTGGCACAGGGACCTGAGTTGGTAATAGGAATCAGCAAGTGTTTTTCCTGATCCGATTGGACAGGAGTGTAAGGAAACGGAAGGCAAAACAAGCATCTAATGAGCATGCTACCCTTGCCTAGCGCCCTGTTACATCGTAGCACTGTTTTACCACTACTCTGGACTTAGCTCTGTGACCTGCTTTGGCCCATCTGATTAACAAATGTGTTGCAAGTAGAGACCTGAGAAGTGTTTCAGTTCCCCCTTATTATCACGTTCTGCCCTAACCCTGAGAACATGTCTGCATTAGCCTGCTGGTGGATGAAACCCACGCAAAACACCCGTTACCCCAACAGAGACGATCCTAGATCAGTCAAGCACTAGATGATCCTCCCCACACATTAGCAAGTCCAACCAAGAGCAGCAGAATTATTTAGCAGGTCCACAAGCAGCAAAGCTTCTGAGCACACCTCTCAGAGGCATGAGTGTTATTGTGGCACTAGATAATGGATACAAAACCCACAGTTAGGAAATAGTTTCTGGGTATCAAAATCTATTGTAAGTTGCATTGCATATTATGTGAAAGCCACAGGAAAGGTTTGCATTAAGATAGGCTGTAGCCCTGTATAGGTAAACCACAGCTAGGAAAGAAGGGGAAGGAATCTCCCTGAAAAGGTTAGCTCATTTCCTTACCAATCACTCAAAGAAAAGGAGTATCTCCCCAAGTGGAAATGAAATCTAAGAGTAAGGGTCATAGGTAGGTGCTATGATGGGATCTCTCCTAGGAGAGTGTTTCTCTAGGGTCCATTCAGAATGACTTCTGCTTTGTGGGGACTGTCCAGGAGCTGAGACGTGAAGGGTTCAGGGGTTTCCATGTGACAGCGATGATGATGATGGCATGTAACACTTTATCGAGCAGATTGCTTCTTTTGTCCCAGGTGCTATACTCAGTTCTTGATATGAATTACCTCATTCAGTCTTCATGCCAGCCCAACAGGTAGATATTATCTTTTCCCCATTCTATACATGAGGCAATTGAAGCCCACAGTTATCATTACATAACTTGCCAAAGACAAAACAACAGAGCTGGGCGGTCACCAATCTGACTCAAGGACCTCTATCCCATAGAGCTATGGAACCACACATCAGACAAGTGGGATTGGGACCAGACTTGATACTTTGTAAATTCAGTTGTTGTTAGCCCATGTACTCTGTTTCTGACTTGGAATGGGAAGGAATTTCATTGCACAGTAAGGCCAGTATCATGGCGGCATCAGGAAGGGAATAGGTAGTTAGAGAAAAACCAATGGGAAGGTCAAGTTGGGGACAAGGTCAGGTGCCCTTAGTTAGGGGCTTTATCTCACTCACTTAGGCCAGGATATTCTCAACCTGGTGTTGTTTCCTTAGAAGTCTGGTGTTTAATTTTATGGCAGAGACGAGAATTTCCTTGTGTTTGTACTTGCTAGGCACTTTTCTATCTGCATTGAATTCTAGCAACAACCTTCAGTGATTAAAGATATTTTTATCCCTAATTTTAAAAATCAGTGTGATTTGAAATGGACTCTCTGGACTGATGGCAGGCTGTTAACTCTTTCCAGGCCTCAGTGGGATGAGAAATTGAAAGTAGGTGTTTAGAAACTTTTAACAACTAAAGCAATGTTTTACCTGTTGAATCTAATAATCTAAAACAAATGAGTATATATTTCATATGTTTATGTTTTCTATTTCATTTTCCTGGTAATTCATTTTAAGGTATTTTACAAAAGTATTTTTCCTCAAATGGATTTGATGTTTAAAAAATAGAGTTTGAGAAACACTTCTGGATAAAAAAGTTGAGGATCAGAGAAATAACTTTGTGCCAAGGTTTTAGTCATTAAGAGGCAGAATAAGATTCAAACTCAAGTCTTAATCCAATGCCTATCAAATAATTTTATTTTTATTAAAATTAACATGCAAGTTGATTAAGACTGTGTCTGCCCGCATCTGCCGATTTAAATAATGATGCAAAGTTTGATTTGGGAGGGGGGAGTGGACGGGGAGGAGAGTAGTAGGCACGTAAGTCTTTCTATTGACAGTCAAGCACTTACAGAACATAGAAACAGGACTTAAGAGCTGAACTTTAAAAATCAAAAGGAGGCTACCAGTGTGGACATGTGATACACACAGAGATAGCATGATTCTTCCAGCATCACTTGGAAAGACCAGGACTTTTTCCTTTGCTCCTTCTCCAACTTCCTCAAAGAGAAAGGTAGGAAATACAGAAAATTCTCCTTTGAGAAAAATTGTCTAACAGATCCTACACCCAGTGAAGCAATTGATTTTTGTGGTCATAAATTCAAAAGCATTTCTTCCCATCATCTGTTACAGTAAAACTGTGTCTCGATTGTAGCCAGTAGTAGTAGATCTAGAAGGGCTTTGGAGCCAGACTTAGGTCCTGCTTTGCCATTTTTTTTTTCCCTCCATAACCTTGGCATCAAGCTAACCTTTCTGGACTTTTTTTCTCATTTGTAAAACGTGAATAATTCATACCTCCTAGGATTTTGAGATAATTTAATAAGGTAACTCGTATAAACTGCTCTCATCAAGTATGAAGTAAGAGGATAATTACATCGGATGCCCCCAAACCAAATACATTTAACCAGCTTGTTTGAGATCCTTTCAAATGCAGTGACTGTACAATCTCAAAATAATTAACTAAAAGATTTTTTTTTTTAATTTAGTTATTCGGCAAGTAGGTTTCTTTTCAGCAAGGAGTAAAACAGGGTCATTTGACTCAATTTTAAAAATTGAGTTAACTGAATTGTTGGCATGTTTTGTTTCCATATACAGAGAGTCTAATAATTCAGGATGATAATTCTGACCTAAAGTACACTGAAAACTGGTTTTATTAAATTTGTAAAGTATTCACTTTTATAGATTACTGATAATCTTATCTCAAAGGGATTTTGGGAGAGTCAAATTAGATTATGTTGTATATAGTTTCTGGTACACGATAACCCCTGAATAAGGATCTTTTCCCTGTATCCCACCTTTTTTTTTTTCCTTCTTTTTTTTTTTTTTTTTTTTGTTTTTTACAGTTGCTGCTGTTTTTAGGTCAGTGTTGCTTTATAGCATTTGATTATGTACAATGGTTAACACCTTGGTCAACTTTTTTACTTCAAGACTTAACAGAATGAAATTATTTGTACCAGAAAGGTGGAAATGTGGGCACACGTGATTTAAAGCCGTGGTGAATTTACCTTGAAATGCTATGGTGAAATTTCTCCAAACAAATGATGATAAAACCTCTCTGAGAAACGATCATCAGGGTCTGTACTCCAACTAGTTTCTGAACTGGCTTGGAGCCTTTGGCATTTTCTCAGTAATTGGCCCCTAAATTATGTCAACAAGTGCTTGTGTATGTACCCTTTATAGTTTTGCCTAACCTTTAATCATTCCAGTATTCTTTTCCAGACAAAACTCAAACCTGTGCTTTAGATCATTAATTGATTTTCCTTGTGACATCCTGGGGACCCGAAGTCTGAAGTCTCTTTTGGGAGCTCCCATCAGGCAACCCTGGAAAGGATTTCAGATTGTTACAGAGGACCCGTTAGAAAACCAGCTGCGGAATATTGCGTGATTTTGTTTCCATCTTCTGGCTGTCGTTTTAGGGAAATCTACAGATTTTAGATCCTTCCAGAGCATGCATAATAACAAGCTCACAGGATCATTTAAGCATTAAATGAGATTAGGTATATAAAAGTACTTTTCAAACTATCAACCATGGACAGAGGATGTACAAAGTTCAAAATATTATTATTTCCCAGGGTGCTTTTACTTCTCTGTGGTTCCTTAATGGGCACAAGATGGCTGCTAGGGCCAGATGTCACATTTATTTCTATGACTGTGTCTCAAGCAGTAAGTGGGGTGGGGTGGAAGGATTTTTCAGAATTTTCTTTCTTTGTATCAGGCAGGAAAATCTTCGCAGAAGCCCCTGAATCCAGCAGATTTCCCTTAAGTTTTCATTGGCCCAAACTAGGTCACATATTCATCCCTAAGGGAGGATCATAGAATTACCCATCCCAGGCAAGGAGAAACAGGATTATCATAATTGGTTTAGGCCAAAGGGACACAAATGGTCTGATTTAAAGATCTTTGATATTTAGCATCTAGTCTTAAGAGCCTAGTATAGTTCTTTTGGGCTCCCTTACTTCTTGGCTCCCACCCTGCTTCCAATGAATACCTCTCTTATCTTGACATTCTCTGGACATATTGATGATCCATTCTGATTTTTCCTCTTAAAATATACTTTTCTACGAAGGGAGTATGCAATCTCAAAAAAAAGAAAAAAAAATCCTTCAAGTGTGCCTGAACTCTGCTACATGAATTCTTGCATGTTTGTCTCCTCCTCTGTACCTCTTGGCCATGCAGACTAATACAGAATTGATGAGAAATGCTGAGCTTTGGAATCAGTTGGACCAAAGTTTGAATCCCAGCCCTCTTAAAGCTAAGTTAAGTCATGGAACCCCTTTGGACCTCCGTTTCCTCATGCATACAAGGAATATAAAGATGTCCGCTTTATAGGATTTAGTACCAGAATAGAAAGTACATGGCAACCAAAGGACATGATCCATTGTTTTGGTATTTCCATCATCAAGTCCCACATCAGTTGCTCTGATTGCTGTATCTCAAAGCCTGGTCAAATTCTTCACTCAAATTTTTCAGCTCACTAGGGTTGGAGACCAGGTTTTTGATGACTTATCCTGGCTTTAACGCCATACTCTTTTAACGGCATGCTCATTGCTTCCAATATTCTATTCTTTGCTGATTACAGTACAGTTCTGGATAAAAGGGTCACATGACAATAATAAATGCTTGTGAAAATAAAAAAGATGTAATGAACATATAAGTATGTGGAGTAAGGTCCATCAATTGCAGTCATAACAAAGACTGGACAGGTGGCTAATTGCAGTGGGTAACCTAGGCTTTGGCAACTTGAATAACAACAAGGACAATAAAACTTCAAAAGATGACATTATGCAATATGGTAAAGAGAGCCACTGAAACAGATCAGGAGAAGACAATGGATCAAAAGAGAAAGGAACTTGGGCTTGACCCAAGCTATTCCAGTAAATGAACTATTGAGAAAGACCTGGAAGCATGAAAGATATTCCTTTCTTTTCTTTCTTTCTTTCTTTTTTTTTTTTTTAAAGATTTCATTTATTTACTTAGAGAGAGAGAGAGTTGAGGAGAGGCAGAGGGAAAGAGAGAGCATCTCAAACAGACTCACCGCTGAGTGTGGAGCCCATCCTCGTTTAATCTCACGACCCCAAGATCATGACCTGAGCCAAAATCAAGAGTCAGAGGCTTCATTGACTGAGCTACCCAGGCACCTCCCCTTTATTTCTTTTAAATGATAATGAAACACTTATAGTTAGCTGTATTTGTTTAATTTAGATACATAGTCGATTTGTGTTATAATCTTTTTCATGGTGTTTTGTCACACCAAGTATTTATTTTTATTTCATTTTTGGATATATATAGAGCCTCAAAAGAAGCCAGGTAACATCTAATACAGTTCAGTCTGGCTCTTGCCACCAATTATACCTAGTGGTGTTCATCGGCACTCTTACCCTCACAGGGCTAAGGTGAGGTAAAATGTCTCACAGATAATTACCTGCTGTTCTCTCTTCTTGAGACCTCACATTTAGTACTTGACCGAGGAACAGAGGCACAAGAAAGGTTGGTCATTGTCATCAGGTCCTTTCTGCTGACCTTCCAGACGGTCTACTTGGGTTCTACACACTGTTCCACGTGAGTTGTTGAGTTTTCTGCACACCTGTCCCTGGCTAATCTAGCTTTCTGGTTTCTTGACTCTGCTTTGCTCTGACCTTACAATTTTGAAGAGTAACTTATTTTATTTGGGTCACCAGCCAGGGTCTTCTATCTCCCACCTTACATTCCTGGGGAAGATCTGCATGGTGTTAAGAGGCTACAGTTTTTCTGCCTTGAATTACCAGTATGCATCCCTGTTTCCACTCTTCCTCAGACTTTTCAGTCCTGCCCTCCTTGGCTTTTCTGGCCTCTTCCCAACCAATCCAGGGAACCAGTTGTCCATGGATCATGGCACTGGGTCCCTGAAGTCTGCCTTCAGGTCTCATTCCCAGTTTCAAACTCTGAGTTTGACTGACCTGCTTCTCCCTGAGTTCTCCTGCCTCCCCAGATTCTGAGCTGTGTTTTAGTTCAGCTTCATTTTTCCATAGTGAGAAAACTGAAAGGGAAAGAGAAACCAGGATCTCACGAGCACTTTTCTACTTTCTTAGGTCCCATAGTCCTAAAGGCAAGGCGCAACACTGAGCTGGTGAGGACGAAGCTTTGCACCACGTGGTGGTTTAGAACATGCTCCTTTTTCTGTCATTAGTATGCTCATTTCTTCCTAACATTTAAAAAAAAAAAAAAAGATTTTATTTATTAGAGAGAGAGAGAACATGAACAGAGGGAGGGGCAGAGGGACAAGCAGACTCCCTGCTGAGCATGGAGCCTGACTTGGGGCTTGATCCTAAGACCCTGAAATCAATGTGAGCTGAAGTCAGATGCTTAAACAGACCGAGCTGCCCAGGCTCCCTTCCCTGATTTTAAAACAAGTGTAACCCCTAGATCAGAACATCAGTTTTATTTCTATGGAATGTCAAGAGAAGTAGCTTTAATTTCATCGGATCTAAATGATGATAATAACAGCAAACTTTCATCAAGTGCTTAACCATGATAACCAATATATTCATCACTCAGACCCTCTGAGGTATCATTGTCATCCCCACTTTACATATGAGGAAACTCAGAGGCAAAGGAACTTCCCCAAGATCACACAGCAAAGGATTGCCTGACAGGATTCACACTAGGACATTGTACAGTCTGAGATCTTAATCATTATGTCACATGCTTCTAGATCTTTGATACGGTCCTTGATATCAATCAATCAATCAATCAATCATAGAGGATATACAAATTATGAATTTTGGCAGGGATTTTTTAAGTTTGGAGATTTTTTTTTTTTAAATCTGACACGTGAAAATAGGTAATTCATCCTTTAATCGAAAGGATGATGCACTGAGATGCATGATGATGCTCTGAGAGGTACATCGTCCTGTCTGTAGTCTGAAGTGCAAAGTCATTTCTATAGCCTAGTTGATTACAAACGCAAGTGGGCTCTGGTCGCCTTCAGCCTTCAGACTGCTGGAGAAGCTAGAGGGCATGTAGGGAAAGGTAAATGTGTGATACTGTTTTCAACGTCCGCCCTCCCAGCAATGCTTTTTAATAATTATGATGGTTAATAGCAGTCATAACTCCTCATATGGATATAGTATTTTACAGTTTATAAAGCACAGCTCCATGATTTATTTCCATTTTTGTCCTCCTGATATTCATTTGCAAGATGACAGGTCGAACAGCTCATTTAATTAAATGAGCAAACTGAGGAGTCGCAAGATTAAGTGACTTGTCCACAGTACGTCGATAGTGGATGATCCCAGCGAGATAAATTCCTTTGCCACAAATCCTCAATCCAGGTGTTTGTGACTAGACCGGGCAAGTCCCGAATATATGAATTTCAAGGAGCTTTTAATATCTGAAGAATAATCATTGGACTGAAATATTTAATAGCTCACTGATGCATGATGATAAAAGTTTTTCTCTCCACCCCAGAAGTGGCTCACATCACTGTGATTTTAGACTTAGCTTTATGCTGCAAGGGTGGGTTTCTTTCCTGTCACTAGAGGACATAACGTTCTGACTCAACAAATGGGGACCGATAGGAGACGTTATTGTCAACGCAAAACAAAAGAGGGATCTGGGCTGGGTAAGGAATGCCTACAAACAACAAAAAGATACAAGACACTCAATAGGAAAATAGCAAAGCAATTAAAAATGGAAAACTTCAATGACATAATAAAAACAATGTTCCAGCCCAATAGTAATCTGAGAAGTGCATTTTCCCCATCAACTTGGGAAAAAATTAGAGAACTACATAATGCCATGTGTTGGTAAGGATATGGGTAAAGGAATCTTCACACACAATTGTCAGGGAGATGAGTATTTTGGTTCTGCACCTAATTTTGATTCATGGGGGGAGGGGCCCCCCACACCTCCAAACAAATAATGTTCTCACACCAGCTGGGTGTCCTACCATTTAACTCACTGTCTATCACAAAACAGTATCAGATCCCTTGGGGTAAATCATGAGTCCTATGAGACAACCACCCCCCCACCATCACCCAGCCCCAATTCTGGCCAATGGAAGCTCGCCTGTGCTTCTCACCAACTGACTATAAGTCAGAGAGTCCCACAACCCCTTCCTCAGCTTCAGCTAATTTGCTAAGTGGCTCACAAAACTCAGGGAAACATTGTTCTCACTAGATCCCTGGTTTATTTAAAAAAGGATAAAACTCAGAAACAGCCAAATGAAGGCAATACAAAAGGCAGGGTATGGATAAAGAGGGCAGAGCCTCCATGTCCATGTACACTGCTCACCCAGCACCCCAAGTGTTCACCAACCCAGAAGCTCTCCAAACCCAGTTCTTCTGGGTTTTTACAAAGGCTTCAATTCATAGTCATGATTTTTTTTTTTTTAACAAAGGCTTCAATTCATGGTCATGATTTCTTAAATCATTGGCCATTGGTGATAGATTCAGCCTCCCTCTCTTCTCCTCTTCCTAGGGTTGAGGGTTGGGATGGAAAGTTCCAACCCTCTAATCACTAGACTGATTCTCCTGGCAGGCAGCTCCCACCATTAGGTGAGTACCTTTGGTTGCCTCATTAACATAACAAAGGGCACCTCTATCTCCTCATCACGTAGGAAATTCCAAGAGTTTTAGGAGTTAGGTGCCAAGAACAGTGGAAGAAGACCAAATATACATTTGTTATAAATCACGGTGTCACAGCAAACCAGCATAGCCATTCGGGAAAGTAGTTCTTTGTGAAATTAATATGTATGTACTTTATACCCAGTAATCTGCTGTTGGCTATAAATCTTAGAAAAGTCCTCAACCAATCTGTAAAGGAAAATGTATAGGGATATTCCTTGCAGCATGTTACTGAGGTTGGAGGACACTCCCACTTCCATGAGTCCTTCACTAAAGGATTAGATGAGGGAAATGTGTATCAAATGCTAGATTTGTTAGAGTCTTAAGACCTTGCTAAAAGCAATAAATACATATAATTATAGTATTAAATAAGTTTCTTGAATGAAAGTTTCTGAATAAAAATAACTTGAATAAAAAAAGATAGAAATCACAAACACATTCACAATGTCATCTAAACACATTCAAAGGCGGTCCTCCGCTATGTCTCCTCATTGCATTTGGGCTTTACAAAGATGCCTTCAAATACCTGCTTCCTTCTGCCCTGCACAAGTCCCCAAAGCAAGGTGACATCAGGGCTCCAGCTACTTGCCTGAAACATAAGAGAAAGGGAAAGATTCAGTAAATCAAGCCCAAATTTGTATCTCAACTTAGCATTCCAACTCTTCTCTAGGGAAGAAAATCGCACCCATCTTCCTATCTTCTTTTTCTGACCTTGCTGCAGAGAAAAGATGTGCACACAGCTAAAGACATACTAAATACATTCAAGTGGGCACCTTGCAAGAGGTGGGAGAATGTAAGCTGAGATAAGGATAAAGGAGAAAAATAAGTAAATCCAGAGTGGGACCTTGATTTAGCGGATGATGGTCATGGGCCATGAACTAAAGAGAAAGACAACTTCCTTCCTCCTACAGCCTTCCCACAACCCCCAGGAGAGTCTTATAAATAACTTAAATTTCCTGCCAGATTAGATAGATAGGTGCTTAGAGGAAGATTTAATTTAATTGCAGAGAATAAGAGAATGGGCATTTCTGCACTTTTCAATTTGTTAAAGAAGACTCCAACTTGCTTCAAATACATTTCTATTCATAGAAGAGTCATTGACTAAGCTGGTTTTCCAACTTTATAACTGCATGTAATGCCCTGTATAATATTATGTCGCCATCTGTATCGTGATCACTTGATGCCTTCTTTAGCAAAAGGATAGAGGAGCCACTTTTATCAGTTCCTTAAGAAGAGAGCCTTAGAGAGAAATGATAAGTCTCAGCGCACTGTTGTTCAGAAATAACCCCTCGTGGTTATCTTTAGCTTGCTTCAATTGCCAATTTTTTTTTGAGTTGAAGAATGTATTATTCAGAGAGAGAAAAAATGTGACCCTCGGATAATTTCTATACTCTTAAAAAAGCCTTAGGGTATGGGACAGGTGGTGGTAGAGGAGGAAAGGAGAAAGTGTCAGCGTAACCAACCAATATTATGATTGCCAAGACCAATTCAAGGAAAGGAAAGGGCATATTTTCTTCAGAGTATTTAGCAACTTGAGAAATAGCCATTGTTCCCAGCTACCTTAGGACAAAGTGGAGCAGGCAGATACCCACATCTAAGTCATAGGGGTGGGGCAGTGGAGAAAATGAATAATTCTCTGGGTTGCCAGAAGGAAGGCCAGTGAAGAGAAAAGTTATCTTCTTGCTAAGGAGTGGTTGTGGAGGTGGGGAGGAAAGCTAGCAGAAAGAGGAAGAAAGGGACAAGTGAGGAGCTCTATTGAATGAAAGAAGCAAGTTTTTCCTGTACCTTGAGGAAGGCTTTAAGGCCAAACCAGATCATAAAGTATCAATAAGGTTCGGGTATGTTCTGTGTGCTTGTGTGTGCTCCCCTTTCTAAGTGTTAAACTGGATCTTTGCCCACCGGTGTGCGAAGAGCAGAGGTGTGAGATAACGATCCCAGGGTACGGCAAGTAACTGAAACATTTCTCTGGCAGCCCTTCAGCATCTTAGCTTAGACCTGCCGTGACAGCCTGTCCTGGTATACTTGGGATGATTTAGAATAGTGCTCGCAAACTTTTATGTGCACATGAATCATCCAGGGATCCGATTCAAAATTCAGATTCTGGTTCCGTATGTCTGAGATGATGTCTGAGATTTTGCATTTCCACCAATTTCCAGGTGATGCCCATGTTGCTGGTCTTCCAGACCACACTTGGAAGAATAGCAAGGGCCTAGAACACACAGTTGCAGGTATACCTAGCTATTTAAGATGTGTGGTATAAACATGTGACCTTGGACATGCATATAGGTGCAAAGAAAGACATTCACTCATTCATTTAGACAATAAATTTTGAGGACTTTTTTTTTTAAGGGCAGGCACTGTACACATACAGACATACATATGAAGGACATTCAGATAGTACATTTTAGGACTGACCTTTGCGGATGGACCTTAAAATTATAAAATATTTCTTTGGTCTCCTAAGACATGTGTAATTCTTTAGCACCAATCTCTTTTGCCTTACTTTCCTTACTCTTAGTTACCAACTTTAGATTTAGGCAGCTACCCACATGCAGAAAATCCCAGTATGCTAAGGTATCTCTCTTCACTGTCTAAAATTCTTAAAATGGCTGTACTGGCATAAAGGTGAACACATACGTATTAAAATGAAGAGGTCTGGGCTCAAATTTCAACTCTGTCATTACAACACAATTTTAAATTTTAACCTCCTTGGGCTCCAATTTCTGCATTTACAATATAATGATAAAAAGTCTCCCTCCTGTGGATGGCTATTTGCCTAATTCAGAAAAATATCTATTGTCAGTTGATTGTTTGCAAAGGATGTAGAAATGGAGTTGATTCAATTTCTTGATGCAGGGAATTCATAGTCTAGTAAAGAAAACCGATATAGTAGAATGTAAAAGTAGAGGTCAAAGAAATGGCATGGGAAGGAATTGATTGATTTACGTGGGACATGGGTGAAGGCTTCCTAGAGGAGGTAATAGCTAAGCTGGACTTTGAAGGATGGGAGGAGTTACCTGACAGAAAAGGAGAAAATAGACCCATGTTTCTCAAATTAAATCTACATTTATATCATTGGAGTTACGGATCCTGACTTAGTTGCTGGGATAGAGCATGTAATTCTGCATTTTCTAACACGCTTTAAGTATTGCTATTGTTGGTCACACAGTTAGAGAAGTGAAGGAGTTAGGCATTCTGGTTAAGGAAAAGCCAGCACAAAGGTGAACTGAGAAACAGTATAGTGGGTTTGAAGAATAATAAGCAGCTAGGAATGCTTGGACCATCAACTCCAAGGAAAGAAGACATGGGCGCTGATGCTGAAAAGTGGGCAGAGTTGGATCAAGGGAGAATTAAATGAAGAGACAGGAGTGACTCTTCCTGGCACTTAGCAGGGACTTCAGCAAAGTTGCAGGACAAAAGATCAACACACAAATTTAGGTTGCATCTTTGTATTCCAGTGGTGAATAATCTGAAAAGGAAATTAAGTAAACAATTCCATTTACAGTTGCATACAAAAAAATATAATGCCTAGAAAAAAACCTAACCCAGAAAATAAGAGACCTGTACACTGAAAACACAAAACATTGCTGAAAGAAATGAAAGAATTATAAATGGAAAGACATCCCGTAATCGTGAATTGGAAGACAATAATATTGAGACGGAAATACTACCCAAAGTAATCTACAGATTCAGCCCAATCCTTATCAAAATTCTAATGGCCCTTTCTGCAGAAATGGAAAAACTGATCATCCCATCCGTATGGAATTGCAAGGGGTCCTGAAGAGCCAAACAGTACCGGAAATGAGCAAAGTTAGAGACTCACACTTCTGATTTCAAACCTTACTACAAAACTGCAGCAATCACAATAGCACGATACTGGCATAAGGACAGATGTATAGACCAGTGGAATAGAATTCAAAGTCCAGAATAAACCCATACATTTATGGCCAATTTGTTTTTGACAAGGTTGCAAAGACCATTCAATGGGAAAAGAGTATTCTTTTCCCATTCAATGGTCCTAGAATAACTGGATATCCACATTTAAAAAAAAAAAAAAAATGAAGTTGGGCGCATACCTCACCCCATCTGTAAAACTTAAGGGACTTGGGGGAGAGGAACATATGGGACTCTCTTTACTTGCTGTGTAATTTTACAGTAAACCTAAAAGTACTGTAAAAAATAAGTGTAATTAAAAAAACAAAACTCCTGGTGAAACAGCAATCCACATTGCTCGAATAGCTACAATGAAAAAAGACTGACAATATCAAGTGTTGTTGAGGACCTACAACGTCTGAAACATACATTGCCAGTAAGAGTTGAAAATCATATGTCTATTTTGGAACATAGTTTGGTAGTTTTCTTGTAAACTTAAACTTACACTTACCATATGACTCAGCATTCCCACTCCTGGGAATTTCTTCAAGAGAACTAAAAACATATGTCTATAAAAAGACTTGTATGAAATGTGCATAGCAGCTTCATTTATAATAGCCAAAACATTGGAAACAAAAGTTAATCAACTGGTGACTGGACAAATTGTGGTACAAATATACAATAGGCATACTACTCAGAAATAAAAAAGAACGAATTACTGATACACACAGCTTAGGTGAATCTCATAAAGTATTATAAGTGAAGAAGACATACTATATGAATCCATTTCTATGAAATTCTAGAAAAGATGAAACTGTATTGACATAAAGCCAATTAATTTTTGCCAGGGACCAGGGTCAGAGAGGGTATTAACAATGAAAGGAGGCAAGCAGACTTTTGAGGGGTAATGGAAGTGCTCTAAATCATGATTGTGATGTAACTGCATACATTTGTCAAACCTCACCAAGTTGTACATTAAAAATGGAATGTTTTCATATGTAAATTATACTTTAATAAGGGTGATTTTTAAAAGCATTGAAAAAAATGAACTCAAAATGGATCAGTAACTTAAACACGAGAGCTAAAACTATAAAACTCTTAGAAGAAAACAGGGGTAAATGTTCACAATGTTGGATTTGACAATGAATCCTTATTTAAGACAAAATCTAAACAATCAAAAGCATTAATAACAACAAATAGGTAAAATGGAGTCTATCAAAATGTAGAGTTTCTGTGTATCAAAGGACATTATCAAGAGAATGAAAAGATAACATACAGAACAGGAAAAAATATCTGGAAATCACATTTCTGATAAGAGTCTAATATCCGGAATATATAAAGAACTATTAAATTCAATAACAAAAAGACCAACAATCCAATTAAAAATGAACAAAGGGCTTACATAGACATTTCTCCACAAAAGATATAAAAGTGGCCAAAAAAGCGCATGAAAAGTTCAATCTCATTAGCCATTAGGGAATTGCAAATCAATACCACTTCACACCCCACCCTCTAGGATGGCTATAACAAACAAATGGAAAAGGAAAAGTGTTGGCGAGGATATGGAGAAATCAGAATCCTTGTAAAATCAGAATCCTTGTAATTGCTGGTGGGAATATAAAATGGTTCAGCTGCTGTAGGAAACAGCTTGGCAGTTCCTCAACAGTGAAACCTAGAATTACCATTTGACTAAGCAATCTCACTCCTCTGTAGATACTCCCAAAGAACAGTAAAGCAAATTCAGGTGCACCTGTGTTCACAGCAGCACTACTCACAATAGCCAAAAGGTGGAAACAACCCAAATGTCCATCTACAGATGAAAGGATAAATAAATTATGCTATATACATGCAAAGTGATGTTATTATACCACAAGAAAAGGAATGAAGAACTGATACATGTTACAATGTCAAGGATCCTAGAAAATACCATGCTAAGTGAAAGAAGTCTGGGACAAAATATGGGCATGTTGTGTGAATCCTTTTATACAAAGTACCTAGAATAGGTAAATCCATAGAGATAGAAAACAGACTGATTGTTACCAGGGACCAGAGATGGGAGGGAATAGAAGGTAACTGCTAATGGGTACAGATTTCCTTTTGGGGTGATGCAAATATTTTAGGAACTAGGTAGAGGTGTGGTAGTTTCATGATACTGTGATTGTACCAAATTGTTGACTTTAAAATGGTTAATGATGTACCTTAAGTTTATATGTTTTTGTCAGTTATGTCTCAATAAAGCTGGGAAAAAAATTATAAAATACAGACGACCCAGTACAAAATAAATAAAATGGTTAATAGGTGAATTTCAACTGAATTTGAAAACAAAAAGTGATGAAAGACCACGAACTCGAACTCAAGCAGAGTCTGATAATGGCGAGAAGGAAGCAGATGAGAAGAGTGGTATGGGACCATGGACAGTGAGGGGGAGGAGAGAGTCAAGGGTGCTGCTGAGACTTCTCACCTGACGCTGCATTGGGAATGTGGGAGGAAGATCAGGTTTAAGTGAGCTTAGTCGGGTCATGAGGATCAGAGGTGCCTGTGGAAATGTGCAGGTGGGAGGCTCTCACAGTCAGTGGGGCCTTTGGCCTCTGGAATATAATGGAGGGGAAGAGCTATAGGACACCCTAGAGGATATACTTTATGCATGAAATTCTCTTCTGAAGCAAGATATTGATCATGTACATGAAATCATTAACTTCCTACCTTCCTTCTGTTATGACACAGGTCTTTCAGTAGATTTGGTTTTGCCATTTTAATTCATTGGTGAAGACTGAGGATTGTAATATTAAGGATTCATCCAGAGACATGGAGCAAACCCATCCTAGAGCCAGAGTTTGTCCAATGCTGATGCTGTCAATACTCCTGCTTCCATACCACACTTACTAGGCACAATTTCACCACTGACAGCAGCATTGAGCTTAATTCCAGACTCAAGGACCAAGAACTGCATCACTGCTAAGGCTTGCTGGCCTTCTGGGGAAATGTATCTATTTTCTTAAAAGTCTTTCTAATTCCCAAAAATTAGCTGGAGCAGGTTTCCTTAGTATCCTAAGGCTAGAGCAAAGTTACGGGTGTTAGGAAACTCCGTCTTACCCTGAGAATCCTATCTGTACTCTAAATTTCCTCTGGTCACTTTCAGTGCTGTTCATCTTCACTCATTGACCACCTTCACCCAAAGAAAAGGGAAACCATGAATCTCCAAGTAAAGGAAATATTCTTTGCTATGGGGGCACTGAAGCAACACCACTGTCTGTATCTCACCACTCCCCACTCTGAGTTCATGCCCATAAGCTCCAAGTTTGGAATCCATTGGAAATGTCAATTTCATTGAAAACAAAAACACCTTTGTAAAATTATGCTAAAGAGGCATTCAAGAATCACGGAGAACTTGTGAGTGCTATAGAAATAGTTCTTTATTCACATCTGGAAAACATTTGGTAGGGACACAAGGAGGGGCAGATGATGTACAGGTATGTATAGGAATCTGAGTTTTTTGGTGTTTTTTTTCTCCCCCTACTTTTCTTGACTCCTTTCTCCCTACAGCCTCTTTGGCTCTTCTTTGGTCTTCCCAAATGAGCCCCCTTGGAAACCTGCCCTTGCAAAGTTCTCCCTGTCTCCATTTAATTCCCTTTTCCTCCTTTGCAGCTGGTTTTGAGCCACACGGCCCCAGATGGTCAGTCTGGGAACAGACACAAGCTTTTTCAAAGAGACAGTATTGATTCTCTCTAGACCCACAATGACCTCTTTCTTCTGCTTCTTCTTACTCCAGTTCACAAGGCTTTTAATCCTCACTGAAGACAGTGCTTCAATATGGGTCAGAGAATGGGCCACAACTCAAAATCAACTGTTCCAATCCAGGAAGCTTCGACTGGCACGAGCAGCGTTCCATTAAGCAGGGTCTGGTGCCATTGTTTCTGACAAGGCTCTCACCAGCTGGTCTTGCTATGCTTGGCTAAGATTTAGACAAGAGAGGGAGGGTCTGGCTTGAATGCCAAGAGAGACGAGAGCTGGCTTTAAAAGGTGATACCCTCAAGACAAGCTTGAAGGGACAGGCAACAGGCTGTGTCCCCCACAGGGGTGGTTCTGCTTTTGTAGAAGAACCAAGAAGGCAGACAAGAAACAAGTTTATACACACTTAGCTGTCTCTGAAAAAAAAACCGAGACCAGAAGAACACTGAATTTGCTCATTCCCATTCACATACCCACCTTTGACTCCAGATCTAAGGAAAATCTCCTATGATGAAATAAAACATAAAATTCTGGCTGAAACTTTAATTTTCACAGTAGGTTTGTGAAACATAAATATGCTCGCAGCCATTAGATTTTTCTTTTGGGGAGCTAAGTTTCCTAGTCATCTGTTAGAAACACACTTTATCTAGCAGCAGAGAAATACGAAATGTCCCGCTTATGAATTCTGCAGCTTGCTAACACACCAGCATTGAAAAAATGTAAACAATGCTGGGTAAAACAATCTAACAGGATACTTTAATCATACATATTAATGATAAATACTGTGTATTACTCCATGCCTGTTTAATCAGAATTTGTCAGACATGTTAAACTTATAAAGTAGCAATATTATAAATGGTTGGGATCACTAGCCTTAGAAGCAATAGAACTCTGCCGCTCACCAACTGAACACGTAGAATGAGTCTCTTAATTTCCCCAAGACTTCTTTTCCCTCCTTTGTAGAATGGAGGGGGATAACACTATGCACAATGAGAGTGAGTCAAAACTCTTAACATAAACACTCAGCATAATGCCAGTCTGTTGTAAGCACTTGACAATAAAATGCACTTATACCTTTTATTGCTAATTTTTGATGATTTGGGAGTCATCATAAGGAATGTCAATTACTGCCCCTAGCCCAGTCAGTCCTTTTATGTAAGTGTCTGTTAAAGTGAATACTAATACTGTGAGGTCCCTACAGGCCATGGTTTATGCTAAGTGATCTGTCAAGATTCCTTTTTCTTAGCTTTTGCTTGCCCTTGCTGCTTCTAGTCTGATCTCCTTATAAACTAAGAACACCATTCCCTCTCCCACTCACCAAAGAAACTTAGATAATCTTCTGTGCTAAATCAGTGGGTTTAAACTTCTATCCGATCCTAAATAAACAGACTAAGTATCCAAGACTTCCCTGTAAAGAAAAGTACACGGGCTTTGTGATAGTTATTTCTTTTAACCAGGAAAGAGGTCTCTTGGAATGAGGACACATCCCTCAGAGGAGGAGAGAACAGCACCGTGCAGAGAGGGAAAGGTGCAAAATCATGGAGACAGGCCAGGCCGTGTTGGAGAAGGGGTAGATGAGACGGTGCCCTGACCAAATCGTAGGCAACTGTGAGGAAAGGAAAGGCTGTCCAATGATGAGTTTGGAGAGCTAGGGCTCAGCTATCCAAGGTAGTGTGTGATATTAATATAGAGGACTAAAACTAAAAGCGTTTTCAATATGCTGGGTGCTACGTTAAGCATTATATGTGTATTATCTCACTGAATCCTTACCACAGTCCTGTTAAATCTATACTATAATTACAGATGACTATAGATGACAAAACTGAGGCTCGAAAGGACTAAATAAATCGCCCAAGTTCTACCCAGGACTATTTGATTTCAAATTCTATACTTGTAACTACCATGTTTGTCTCTGCCCTAGAATTAGTGTCTGAGAATAATTTTGACTACTCCGTGGGAGCAAAGGGGAGTTAAGGGAGGTTCTAAGTGGAAAAGTAATATGATGAGATTTATTTTTAGGAAAATAACTCTGAACGATGGGTTACAGAAGAAAGAGAGGCTGAAGTTCAGGAGAACAGTCTGGATGTTCAAAATAGATCCGAGCAGGACCTAAGCTAAGGCTTTGGCAGCAGAGATAAAGAGGGGGAGGGGCTCTTGAACCATCCCCAGGTAGAGGCGATAGGACTTGGGGGACTGGCGGGTTGAGGGCAAAGAAGCAGGGTTACCCAGGGTTTTCGACTGATGATTGAATGGCTGATAGGACCAGGCTGGGACAGCACTCTATACTCTGTCCTCTAGGGAACAGAACTATGAAGGCTATCATTCAAAAGGAACCCATTATCAACGTGGTTGGGTTAAATAGGATTGTCTTGCAGGACTTCTCAGTATGTTTAGACACTATTGCTCATTGGAGCTTCTCAAGGGAACAACTCCATACGCATTAGGGGGTGTCTGGGAGCCTTTGGCGATCTGGGTCCATTGCTCAGGAGGGCTGGGCAGGAACTGGAACTCTGAGGATTGATTTCTTCAGATCTTTGACAGCATCTCTGTCCCAGTGACTGCTCACTTGATGAGTGTTGCCAAATACAGATATTTTTAAAAATTCCAAAACCAGTGGCTATATAGCAGAGTGGGAAATGCAGTCTGGGTGAGTACTAAAATATAGTTACCTCTGGGTGGAACCAAATAGCTTTATAGACGAGCCGTGTATAATCCAATTCAAATCGGCAAGCTTCTGGGTGGGGGATAAGATGTTTTTCAACTGAATAAAGAACCCAGAGACAAGATGCGGTTCATTGTTTCATCTGCCTCTCAAAGAATCCGGAGGGCCCAGGGCCTCACTGGAGCGGGCTCAGGGATTCGGAGTAAATTCAGCTCGGTGGACTGGGGACTTCCTTGCATCACAAGAAAAGCCACCCATGCCGCTGTTTGTAGAATCACATCAGCTCTTTGTACCTTGGCAGAAGTATGCTCCCAGCTGCCCAAGTGTGTGGTTTCTCTGGTCCTACAGTAAAAGCACTTGTGACCTTAAGTAACCCACAAGGGTTTGAATGACAGAGCCCAGATTTCTTCCTGGCAACTGCAGTGCAGTCTGTTGACCCATCACTGTGTGTCAGTGTGGGGCAGGGTAACACTCATTCTCAAAGACCTGGTATGACACCTCCTTAGTGGCAGTCCCCAAACCCATATAACCCTCACGTTTTTTTTTTCCTCTTACTCTAAATGAACTCTTAACTTGTGCCAAGCAGTGTTATGAACTCTTTGCAGATATTAACCATCCCCCACAAGGTAGCACCATAACTACCCCTATTTAATAAATGAGGAAAATGAGCTACAAAACTGTAAAAGCCTCTCACAGCAGAGAGACAACGATTCTGCTTCTTATCTTTCCATCCAAAAGGTATCCAGAGACTAATCCTATTACTTCCAGCAGAGTTTCCCAGACTTTGGTCGTTTACATACCACATACCAATGATTGTTGGCATACCTACATTCTGCCTTTAATATTATTTAATGTATTTTAAAACTCAACACACTCTTAAAACCTCAGTTTTCCCCCAAGATCGAGAAAATAGGAACCTACAGGACGCGTGTGTTAATTTGTTTCTAATCCCCTTGAAGATAAATTCCTAGCTTTTACAGTTTTGTTCCCGTCCTTCCTAAAACTTGTTCCCTAACCATTCACAGACATTGACTTTTCCTCTGAACAGCTTGTGTTGGAAACTAGAATGTTATTCATTCCAAACATTGAATATGTACAATCATTCGGCACTGTTACCAGTTATAAAGTATCTGCTACTGTATTCAGGGCAACGTGCCCCATTAATTCCTCATTCCACACCCTCCCTCCATGAAGCCGAACCTGATAACCAGAGGCCACATGGATGTCTTCCCACCCTGCGCCAAGAGTACGCACGAGGTATTTGGGCATTTTATGGTAGACCATCCTACTCTAATTATGTCTTTCCCCCACAAGATTTTAAGCCCCTCTAGAAATATTACTGTTATATCCCCATACCCACCAATAAAAGAGCTTTGAACCTCGTGCTCATAGTGATTGATAAAGCCCAGGTGTTAATGTCCATGGTGAAAGTGATCAGATCTAAACACAGGAAGAGCAGAAGAAAGACACGGTAATTGAGCCCCCACTATATGCCAGGCAGCCTTCCCTTATTATCCTGTTCATTGGTGATTAATCTCCACAGCAGCACTGTGTAGGAGGAAACTGAGGTGAAGAGGGGCCAAGTGGGTTACAGAGGTTCATAATGCTGTCAGGTGGCAGAGCTGGGAGCAACCCGGAGATCTGGCTGATTCCAGGTGAGCGGCTTTTTCTCCTGCCGCTGGCTTCTGCACTCTGCTTCTAGTAGAAAAAGATGGAGGAGGACAACCTCCTCCATCAAGAAAAGACATGGCAATTTCTCATTATCTCAGAACATAAGTCCTCTGCTGACAAGTACTAAATTAATAGGCAATAGCAAACTGTGACCATTGGCAAAAGACTATGGAAAGAAAGCCTCAGCGTGGATGGCCAAGGTAATTAACCATCAACACAATAAATTCCATGGGCAAGAGTCTTGGGCAGGCTCTCATTCTCTGCTCTGAGTCATACAAATTCCCGACTAGAGCATGGCCAATTGGTTTATGTCTGAAGGAGCTGGGCACCTGTGGGCGCAGCAGCTGCAGGGTTTCTCATCTTGGCTCATTCACAGTGGATTAACAAATCATGCCTGGGAGGAAGAGACGACCAGGCCCTTCGAAGTCTCACTTAACACTCTTGGATTGAGAGCGGGGCAGGAGTTGGCATGCTAGAAGGGAATGCCCAAAAGGGGAGCAGAGGGGCTTCTTGGGGGCCTCTGAGGACCTCTGCGTGTGTGAGGAAGGGGCACTGGGTGCCATCTGCTCACCTGTGGACGGTGTGGCTCCACGCACCGAGGTTTGAGAACTTTCCATAGCACACTAAGTCCCTTCCTTTCATCTTCCCTGGAGTCAGCCTATGTTGGTTCACTCCTCAGAGAGAGAGAGAGAGAGAGACGCTTCCTAAAGAGGTCTCTTCAAATATGCAGAAAGGGGTGGGACTGGAGGCGTCTATTTCCCATAGAATGCAGATTGCATTAATTAAAACTAACTAAAATAATAGCTGTTTGTCTTAAAAAGCCAAAGATATTGAATTTCAGTAGGAGCAAATGCCATTATTTTTTAATTTGGGGGATGGTTAAGGGACTTAACTCCTGTGTGAGCTAATATCTCAGAACTCGAGTTTTTTTCCATATAAGGATAACTGTTCCCTTCATGCAGGATTATTATGGGAGTGAGGATTGAAGAGTGGCACATGAATTTTACCACAAATGTCAGCGCTCTTTTTCTTTCGTCTTCCGTGAATATCTTTTGAACTTAAAAACAATAATCTTGGGGGCCCTCTAGATGGCTCAGTTGGTATAGCATGCAATTCTGATCTTGGGGTCGTGAGTTCGAGCCCCATGTTGGGTATAGAGTTTACTTAAAAAAAAAAAAATCTTGGTATGTAAATTACATTTCAGTTAAAATATCATAATCTTAATCAATTCAACATTGAACTTTTCTCTTACGACCTCTACCCTCCGACCTCTACCTTCGAACTATGCTCATCCTTCAGTTTCTCTTTGAACACTCATGCCCCAAGGAAAAGGGAGGGTTGGAATTGTGTATGGGTATAATAGAATGTCCTGTCCTCTGGAAGGAAAAAAAAAATGTAGGAAGAACTGAATTTATTCCTTGGAACATACTTGTCCTGTAAACCAGAGGATCCAGGCCGTGAGGAGGCCATGTGAGAATACCTGGGGATGAAGATCTTTTCCATCTGACACCGGGCAATTTAGGCCAACTGCCTCACGTAAGAAGGAGGGCTTAATGATGACAATAGCTCATGTTTAGTCAGAGGCCACAATCTTTGAAGCATTTAACACATTTGGACTCTTTGCCCTTCTTTACCAAATTATTATCCTGCTACCATCTCCATTTTCTAGATGAGTAATTTGAAGCACAGAGAGTTTAGTCCAAGATCATCCAATTGATAAGTGAAGGAGCCATATGCAAACAGCCATAGCAACCAGCCGTCCATCACCCACTGCTCCCTAATGTTCAAGACATGGGGAACCATATGCTTAGCGAAGGCAATGTGGCTTCTGCCTCTCGTCAACTTGGTCATGAACAGCCTCACGCTCAGGGCTGAGCTAACCTCTCCAAGCCCACTCTCAAGAGGAAGCCAGATGAGGCTCTTTGGGTGAGAGGAGGGAAGGTTGAGAGAGAGCATCCACCTTCAGCTTTTTAAGAAGTGGTGCCTAAAAGATAAGGGTGCCTAAAAGATATTCCAGAAACACACAACGAGAGAGCTGGTGTCAGCAAAGATACTGCAGGAAGTATGGGGCATTGGGAAGAGCATGAATGGGGAACGGACATGAGGCTGGGAAGAAAAGGCAGGCTCCAGACCTCAGAGAGCTTTGTTCACACCAAGGAGCTTGATTTCATCCTTCAGGCCCATGCTCCACTAATTTCTCTGAAGTTTTAGTTAGGAGAGTGATTACTTTTCTCCTTAAGTACTGGGTCAGGAGCCAACAAGTCCAACTGTGAAATTCCTCTGGAATCCCATGTTTCTTCTTTAACAGCCAGGAAAACTATGTGTTGTATGCCACAATATATTCATATTTGTGAATATAAGGCTAAGCTTTTACATTTATCACCAGTTGCGTTACAGAAGATCTGTGCTGTTTATGCTGTGCCTTCCCAGGCTCCAGGAGACCCCTTTCCTCAAAGCAGCCCTTCCCTAGTTCGACAATGGTGGATCCAGACATGAGGAGTCTGACAGTCCAACTAGGTAGTGATATCATTGGGTTTGAATCATAGAAAGTGGTCACAGCATGGAGAATGGAGTGGAGAGGAGGAAGGCAAGACAGAGGGAGACAAATGGTCCAGAAACTGTGCCAATGTTACAGGCAAAAGATGGTGTAAAAAGCCAGAAGGCAAAAAATTTCCTGAGCCCTTTAGCTGGAGTGTTTTTTGAGAATAAGAACCAAAAAAGAAGTATTTTCCTCAAGACTGGAAGAAATATCTAAAATTTGGTGTAGAAGAGGATCTTTGGCATTTCTTCTTCATAATTTGCATCATCTTAATGTTGGTGCTGGATTCTCTATGGTCAGACTAGGCATGAGTTTAGGGTACCAGCAAAGCTGGGACACAGAAAGTGAAATTACAATGCCACCATCTATTCAAGCTTTATGTCATTTTGAAAGATGAGTTTATTTAACAAGTTGATACTATTTTAATTTTTACTTTCATATGGGCGTGGGAGTACTATAATCTTTTGTGATGTTCCTTAAGCTCTTAATCTAGTCCTTAGGGGGAGGAAGCCGAGTTCCCCCATCTGTGAGCCCAGAAGGAGGGCGTGGGGGTCATTGTGCACATTCATTCCAAGGGTAAGATTCACCCAAAGACAGAATGGTTTCCCCAATTGCTGATGCACCATTACTGATGGGGAAAGGCCCAGGGAAGTTGTACTGAGTAGTTAAACATGGTTTCATTGCTGAAAAAACTGGTCTACAATAGCAGCTGTGAGCCTGGCAGACAAACTTCAGGCTTCACACTTCCAAACAGGTTCAGCTCTGTTTAGATCCGAGTTGAGGACATGCTTGGATTCAAGCAAAAAATTTTACCTGCCAATGGAAACACTATTTGAATAAACAGTTAATTTGCTACCATCCCTCACTGCAAAGGTGAAGCTCTCATTTTCCTTCCCAACATAAGCCAGATTTCAATCCTGATTTTATCAATAGAGGATGCATCATTAATTTTCCCCGACTCCTTCCAACAAGCTCTCCTCATTGTGAGCTCTTAGTTCATATCTGGCATTCTCGTTTTCTGGGCCAAAAAAAAAAAAAAAAAAAAAAAGAGCCAATAACATTGGCGATAAGCCACAGCAATAATAAAAAAATTATAGTAATAATAATGTAGCTCTCCTTTATTTAGCACTTAACTCTGCGCCAGAATCTGTGCTGGGTGATTTACACTCAGTGTCTCAATGGATCTCCATTAACAAATCAGCAAGACCTGTGATCACCATCACCTTCATTCTATCCACAAAGAGACTGGGGTTTAGAGATGGCCAAGCTGAGATTCAGACCCAGGCACATGAAATCTTTCTGTCTTGGTCCATGAGCTCTGTGTACAGCTTTCTGCCAACAGGCTTGGGTCTTCCCTTTGGGGGAAAACTCAGCCAGACTTTGTCTACACATACCCCTTTTTAAAGCTCAACCCCCTTCTGCCAGTGGTACTTCCTGGGATGTTTCCAGGATGTACATCTGGGTCACCTCTCCCCTCTGTCAGCCTCATGGCCATTAAATGCCAGGGCCACACTCGTTCTTTTTAGCTACTGCAGTTCTTTTCCTGAGGACACGCTATTTTCATTAGGATTAAAATGGCCCTCAGCAATAAATATTAAAAACCTGCCCAGTGAAAAGAGCAGTTTCCTCAGAAGCTTATGAGGATTAGAATTTTTAAGCAGGCCCCGCTACATATGATCACCCTCTCCTTTAGCAGCCCTTTGTGCGATCCCGCATGGGTGTGCTTTCAGCATCAATCAGACCTGGTGTTTTGCTCAAATCTGTTCCTACTAATTGTCTGCCCATATTGCTGAGTGCTCCGGCTAGAATGGTCAGGGGAAAATAGGACCTTACCCCTTCTCCCACCCCCGGGGGAGCTACTGGGGGGGGATTCAAATTCCATGTGCTTGATCTTTGTTGGTGGCGAGATGAAAACTCTTGCTATGCACAGCAGCTTTGCTCCTTGATGTTGAACGGGCAGCCCCGCGCATGGGGAACCTCGGCCCTTCTGTTTGTTAACAGAGCCACCCACGGAAGCCTCCGACCAGCAGAAGCCAGGAAGCCGCTAGTGGGAACCTCTGATCCAGCAGACAGCTTTGGGAAAGCAAATTCATTTCCGTATGAATTGTGGTTCCACTGCTTCGTGGCAGGAGATGGTGATCCTCCGTTTACTCATGTATAGGATGAAGATGGTAACATCTACCCATTGGAGCTGCCGGGGGATTAATGGAGCCTCCATAAAGTGTTGCACATAAGGCCCATAGCAGGGGGATGCTCTTCTGAAAGTATCCTCCCCTCTCCTCTCTGGCTGCAAGCCTGAAGAGTAGGTGAGGCATTCATTATCCATGTTCCTAAACATCCCCGAAGACTTGTGGTTCCTGCATTAAAAACCACATTGACTGTTTCCAGCTAATTGGGTGTCCTTGGGTCTGAGTTTCTCCATATGAATATATGAGCTTGAGAGTTTTAAAGAGTGTACAGTAATTATGTTCTTGGACAAATGGTACATTTTCTAGAGAAGCACAGAGAATTTATTCAGCACCCGGAGCTGGGTAGGAATTGCTTGATATATGGGTGGCAACTCACAGTAACTAATGATTTACAGTAAATACTTCAGCAAAGAAAAGTCTGGGTAAACTCTATATTTTATCCTTCTGGCAATGAGCTACAAAAGGTTTGCATCTTAAATCAACTGGTGGTTTGCACCAGAAGGATGTGGTCTAAATAGATTTGTATGACGGGGCAATTACTCATCATGGAAAGGATCCCAGCTGCTGTCGTGGCTTCTCCCTACGCAATCAGTGAGCAAGCAGTTATGGAATTACAGAGCTGACCTCCTGTCCACTGCCCCAAAGTCTCCCGAGCCAGAGTCACAGAGGATGTTCATCAGTGAGACCCAGGAGGCACGAAGAGCTGTCAACACCCACAGCTGGGACTATACCATCTGGAAGGGGTCCCTTGTCTCCCTCCTCATTTTGGTCCTTGGTGCTGATTTTGGCAGGTGGCAGAAGGGCTCCACGGGGCTGGCCTCAATTCAGGATCCTCGTGAGACTATAGTTTTGCAGGGACTGGTAGCACAGTTTTATGAATCGCTAACTCTGTGATCCGGGGCGAGAAAACCACATTTCTCTGGCTTGCTGTGTTCCTAGCTCCACCATGAAGATGACAATTTCTACCTAAAAAGACTTTTGTAAACTAAGGTGCATACAAGGTGTTGGCACTCAGTGAGTGTTCTTATCCCGCCTTATGTTCACAATCGCTAATATTTACGAATCACTGCCATATGCCAAGAGCCCATTGTGAATATAGCTCCCAACAGCTTCCTAGTCTCTGTATCTAGAAGCAACAGAGGTCATAACTGACTTGCCTGTATACAGCTAGAACGGAGCTAGTAAATACCAGAGACAGCCTTGGGCCCGGGCAGGTGGGATCCAGACTGCCCTATAGCTCCAGTAGGGAGGAAACCGACCCTAGATGGGAGAGAAGACTTTCTGTGCCGGTTCTCGATACTCAACTTGCATGATCTCCATCCTCAAAGAGTTCATCCAGTCTCATTGGAGGGTGATAAAGAAACAGCAGAAGACAAAAAAGCCCAGGGACAAACCCATGATAACTGTGACAGGAGCTTGAGGAAGATCCTGAGCTGACTCTAGAAAATCGGATCCCTTCTCCTACAGGTTCCGTTTCTGCCACCTTTTCACACTTGAGGTGTTTTTTTGTTTTTTGTTTTTTCCCAGTGTCCATTTTTACAGTTTTAAGGCTCTGATTTTGAACTAAAAGATGAAGGGTGGCTTTGGCTAAAGCAAAAAGAAAAGAAATACACATGCCAGAAAGAGAGAATTAATAATAAAATGTAAGACTCTTTCTCCTTCATACACAGAGATAGGTTTTATGGGAAAACAGAATCACTGTGGACAGGAGAGTTATGTGTAAGGAGGTGTGGGGGAGTGAGGCAGAGAGCATCAGTTGAAATTATTGTTTTGTAAGTTCAGAAGGATTCTCCTGACCCCAGCAGATAGTAAGACAAATATTATCTTGGTATCTGAGAGCAGAGATGACCATCCATTGCTCTGATAGTCAAACTCTCACTTTTATTTATTTTTTAAAATATTTTATTTATTTGCCAGAGAGAGAGGGGGAGAAGCAGGCTCCCCACTGAGCAGGGAGCCTGATGCAGGACTTGATCCCAGGACCTCGGGATCATAACCTGAGCCAAAGGCAGATGCTGAACCGACTGAGCCACCCAGGCATCCCCATACTCTCACTTCTAAAATAAATAACCAAAGGAAAGGTGGTAGTTGCATCCAATAGGTCACAAAGGAACAAGCCAGAGGCCAGTCTCTCAATCCCTGACAAGATGTCCTGTCCTCACAGATCCGTGCAATGAATGGGGGTGAGGATGAGCAGGGAGTGTGCACCCACCTTTCTGAGAAGCTCCATATTCCTACGTGGACAGCGCCTGCCAACCCTCACAGAATCTTCTTCCCCTCTACTAGCTGCACTTGGCGGTCCTGTGTCAGCCTGAGCCCGGCCCTATGTGGGGAGAGAGAAACCGCCCTGCGGAAGGAAACCCAGGGAGGGCATGGCAGGAGGGGGATGGGGCCGGCACAGCCAATTAATTTTTCTGTGCTGCTTACTTCGTTATCCCCCAACCTGCTTTGATGAGAATAAGCGTAACTGTCCCCAGGATGTCAAAGTCTGGTGTTTTCAGTAAATCACACGGAAATCAGAAGTAGGCTCACTGTGTCACTCTGAATAGAGGTACCTCAATCCATGCTCAGGTAGGAATGGTGAGGTTTGGTGGCTAGTCTGCTCCCCTCTGTGTCACCTGCCATCTTTGGGACCTACTTGTCTCATCATGAAAGGAAATGCTAGGTATTTTCCTACTGGGTGGGCCTTTAAGACTCTTGTTACATGGATCTAGTCATGAAATAGTTATGTGTCCTGTTCATGAGGTCTCCAGCTAGCAGTCACCTGGCCAAAGAAATGACAGTTTACAAAGCAACACCTACTTTGATCTAGAACTAAAGTATTTAGTAGAGCAGTTCCTCCTAAAAGGTGTTTCTTGGAAACATCATTGGTCCCATGGTACGTTCCCAGAAAAACGGGCTTCATGGAAAGTATACAATACAGTGTCTTTACATACCAGCGTATTGACGGCGGGACATATCATTTATAGGAGTTCAACCCAGCATTTCCAAAATTTATTTGGTCATTGAATTCTTTTGCTTTCCAACCTCTAGAGGCAGCCCTGAGCCCTGGTTTAGCAGGACATACTTGGGTAAGTGCCGACACAGTCTGGAAGGATTGCTTCTGCTCCCTGCTCTCTAGTGCAGAGACAGGCTTTCTACTTTTCACCACATGACTTCAGCATGAGAGGAGTCATCGTAATACCAATAACGCCCTCATTCTCTGCCTCATTCCAACACTGTGTCTACGGAGGCTGATAAGCCAGCACTCTCCCACCAGTGACTGGGAGGTATCTCTGTGCATTGCTTCCATGTTAGGGAAACAATTAGCATTTTGTTCTACAAAAAGGCTCACTGCAATTTACTAACATTTTTCCCCTAGTAAAAATGTTCAGTTTGATATCCCCTTGAAAAGGTAATAGTATAAGGAATATCCGCAGCTGACCCAGGGGCATGATCAGACCTAAAAGCAGAAGGACCTTTAGGGTATGTACCATTTACCAAGCAAACCCTCCAAGGCAGGTCCTCTTATTACAACCATTTTGCAGATGAGGAAACTGAAGGTAGCTAGCTTCTCCAGGCTCCTACAGGAGCAGTCTGATTGCTTGAGAGCCCATGTGCTTAACCCCAGAAGAACAGGTAGCTGATGGAGATCCCAAGTTGGTGCCTTCAGAGTGACTGTCACCAAGAAGGCCACGGAAGTTCCTGACGCTCCCTCTTCTAGATGCAGAGTGGTTAAGTACTTTTTCCAGATATTTCTGCTGTGCTTCCACCGCATATGTCTGATGGTTTCCACAGAGCTTGGCCACAGGGGCAGACTGCCTTCTATTCAGCAGAATCCTTATTAGCTGTGGCCTCTACATGCAGCCTCTCCCTACCTGGAGGGCTGACTTCCTGGGCCTGCATTCACATGGGGCCCCAGACTGTGCTGTTGCCATCGTGAAACTCTCAAAAGCTTCTGAATAAGGGGCCTGCTGCATTACTTTTGCCGTAGCCCCTACCCCCCAATTATGAAGCTGGTCCTCCCTTCCTCTTTGATGTCATTTTATGTAAGAGGATTTGGGGTAGCAAATCTCTGTGAGAGGACCCTCCCCGAAATGTATGAAGGAGGGTCCCTAGAGATGATAGGTAGCAACTAGCTACACAATTGAACACATAACACACACTCACGTTAGGTAAGTATGCCTGTGACAAGAATCGTGCTCCCAAGTCTCGATTTCGGCAATTAGCCATGTATCCAGAGGTCAGCCCAAATCCACACCTGTTCTCTGCATCCATATGGTTGACAAGCACCCTGCTATCCGAGAAATGCATTGTTCAAGGACAAACTGTTTTGTTTCATGAAGTTTTATCTAGAAATCATGAGCTGCCCAAATATTCATACCTTTTGGTGAAGTCATCCTACATTAAGGAAAGTAGGCTAAGGATATCTTTTTTTTATAATTTAAAAAATTTTTTAATAAACATATAATGTATTATTAGCCCCAGGGGTACAGATCTGTGAGTCACCAGGTTTACACACTTCACAGCACTCACCATAGCACATACCCTCCCCAATGTCCATATTCCCACCACCCTCTCCCTACCTCCCTCCCCCTGGCAACCCTCAGTTTGTTTTGTGAGATTAAGAGTCTCTTATGGTTTGTCTCCCTCCCGATCCCATCTTGTTTCATTTATTCTTTTCCTACCCCCCAAACCCCCACATTGCATCTCCACTTCCTGATATCAGGGAGATCATATGATAGTTGTCTTTCTCCGATTGACTTATTTCACTAAGCATAATACCCTCTAGTTCCATCCACGTCATCGCAAATGGCAAGATTTCATTTCTTTTGATGGCTGCATAGTATTCCATTTTGTGTGTGTGTGTGTGTGTGTGTGTGTGTGTGTGTGTGTGTGTGTGTATACCACATCTTCTTTATCCATTCTTCTGTTGATGGACATATAGGTTCTTTCCATAGTTTGACTGTTGTGGACATTGCTCTATAAACATTCAGGTGCACGTGCCCCTTTGGATCACTACGTTTGTATCTTTAGGGTAAATACCCAGTAGTGCAATTGCTGGGTTGTAAGGTAGCTCTATTTTGAACTTTTTGAGGAACCTCCATGCTGTTTTCCAGAGTGGTTGCACCAACTTGCATTCTCACCAACAGTTTAGGAGGGTTCCCCTTTCTCTGCATAAGGATATCTTTTTTAAAAAGGGGGAAAAAATCTATGAACCCTGATATTCAGTGAAGTGGTAGCAAGATGAAAAAGAGAAAGCAAACTAAATGTTCAGAAACAGAGGGACGGTTAAATGAATTACGGAGTTCAACTTAAAGGAAAGTGCGCCAGGGGTTGGTAAACTTTTTACACAAAGAGCAGAGTAGATATTTTAGGATTTGCAGGCCACAGTGTTTCTGTAACCACTAATCAATTCTGCCACTGTAACAACCTAAACAACGCAAAAATGAATAATCATGGCCAAGTTTCAATAAAACTTTATTTGGAAAAACAAGCAATGGGCCAGACTTGGCTAATGAGAAGTTGTTTGCTAATCCATGGCATCACCATTTGAATGATGATTGTGGAGACTGTATTACATGGGATAGTTAATGAAAATGAGCAGGATAAAAAAACTGTATATCCTCAATGAGTACAACTGCGTATTTGTCTGTGTCTGTATATTTTACAATCTGGAAAGAAAACATACATATATGCAAGTAGTAGTTGGGCTGGAGAACGAGGATTGTAGGGTGATTTTCTTTGCTCTGAGAGAGATTTTCTCAGCCTTGATGTTCTTTCATATATCTAATGCTCAATTATGTATGAAATAGATACAGGTGCCTGTCCCTTATAACCAAGTCTCTACCAAGCGGCCAACGTATACTTAAAAAGCATGGGCTGTTCTTATGCAATCTCCATTTGCATAACAGCTTTTGCTTCCCAAATCTTTAGTCCCCAACATTTGGAGGTTTCCCTTCAATTAGCATTGCATCAAAAAGGAGGACACTTCTGCTGACCAGTGCTCAGCTGGGCCCGTGGCCACTGTGTTGCTTGGCCTTTTCCAGGAAAGCTGGGCACATCACTGAGCATTCCACAATCTGCGGTGGGGAGAGAGAGGAAAGAGAAGTGACATTCTTTGAAAACCATGCTAACTCTATCTTACTGTGGATTCTTCCAGTTAATAACTGAACATAAGCGATCGTGAATTTGCGTTGGGAGACCACCTGCCTAAAAGACTCTCTTGTTTTGTTTTGCTTTATTGAACTATGGGGTGGTCTCCATTAGTGGATTTCACCGTATACAGATTTAGTCAAAGCCATTATTATATTTAAATTTGTTGAGCTGGAGTTTTATAAGAGATTTATCCCCAAAGGAAATCGACTCGCCTTTGTGTATGTGTTCATTTCAAAATACAGTATCTTGTCTCATTAAATCCCAAAGAATGAGGGATTACAACAAAACAAAGCAGGCACTGCCTTTATTAAGCAGGCTAAACAATGTGCAGTAAAGACGATGAGTTTTCTTTTCTTCCTTTGGGATTACATAATTGAACATAAGTTGATATAAAGAGAAGATTTCTGAATGAGACAGACTTGAAAACAATCTCATTTAAAAGAAAAACACATTTTTTTTTCTTTTCTGGAAGGATCTGATATTAAATAAGAGATTTTCTCTCTAGTGCTCCTGTCTCTTAGTTATCATAACGAAATAATTTCCCAAACTATACCTCTTGTTACTGGTTGTCATGGAAATAGTTGTGCTATATCCACAGTTGAGCATTAAAATATCACAATGAAATTCATAGAGAGGAGAGTGCCTGGAGAAGTCTCTTTAATTTTAATCTGAATGCATCTGATAATACCTCAAAGATAAATGGTTACCATTCCCTTCATCCACAGTTGATCAAAAAGCTAAGCAAATCATAAGGCCCTTTTCTCTTTTGCACAAATTTTTGGGTCTACCAGATTATTCCCTCATGAGAACTGGGAGAAAGATGTTTAATGACCCAGCAATCCTCAAAGTAGAAGACTTTAGGAAATAATATTAATTAGCAATAATCACGCCTTGGTTAAACCTCATTAGCTACGATACTGCCACTGTGCAAAGCTTAGGAAATAATATTAAAAGAAGCATCTTTTGATGGCATGCTCTATGCTTGGTACTATGTTAAAGGCTTTGCATATATTAGCTAATTAAATCTTCATAGTAGCCCACGGTGTAGATGCTGATGTTGTACCCATTTTACAGATGAAAAAGACAAGCAGTAAGGTAAGTAACAGAGTTACTAAGTTGTTGAGCAAAGACTTGAAATCAGGTCACTGGGATTCTAAAACCTCTTTTAGTGACTAATCCAGTATGTTGCCTTAACAAAGGGAAAGGTCCTAAAGGATTGGGAAGGGAAGACTTTGGGGGGGATGGTATATTGAAAGAGGATTCTCCCTGAAAAAAGTTCTTCGGGCTAGTAGTGGAGGAAGATAATTTTACATTGTTAGTAGGTTGTGAGTCTATGAAACCAAGTGCCAGTGGTTCAACCAGGTACTAAAAATGGGAGTAGAGATGGGAAAAACATGAACAGTCAAAATGATCAGGAATTCCAGGATCTAATTCCCTGTTTCTAAAATAAAACAAAACAACCAAAAAAACCCTGAAAATTTTAAGATTTTTTTATCATTTGAAAATGACCTGAAAGTTGGGGATGGGGCATAGAGTAAGCTGGTAACTAGCATTTCAATAGCTTCTCTTGGGAAATTTGGACATACATTCTGTCATATCATAGCCATGTGCTTATACGCACATAAACATAGTTACCCAATTTATTTGGCTTAATGATGGGCTATATGATATACCATGTACAGTGTAATATAATATCCATACATAAGAAATTCATTTTAAGGCATTTAAATTAAAAAACTATCTACATTTACTTACCTTTCTTATTTATAGAGCATATTAATTTAATATTTACTTAATGACTTAGGGTAATCATCACAAACATTACATATTATTCTATTCTAAAATTCATGGCTTTGGGTGTCATTGAATTCTAGGGGACTCTCTGCTCCTACATCACATGACATTAGGCTACTATGCCCTTGAAACCTGAAGCTTGTAATCTGGAGGTAGGATGTATCTTATGCTGTGTCAAGAAAATAGTATGTGCTTTGGAGTTTTAAAGACTAGCATTGACTCCCAACTGTGTGTTCTTGTATTAGTCACTTAAGTTTTGTGAGCCTGAGATCTTCTCATCTATAAAATGGAAATAAATTGCAATACTTCACTTAGAGTATTGTTTTGAGGATCAAAGAGAATATATATAAAGGAACAAAGTTAAAAATGCTTAGTAAATGGAAATTTATTTTATTTATGTCGCCTTCTTCTTCTTCTTTTTTTTATGTTGCCTTCTTTTTGTCAGTGTCCTGGCTTCCTACCATTAGTGCCATTTACTCTAGGAAACTCTCAACTCTTAATTAACTCACTCTTTAAAGCTGTGGACTGATAAATCAGATGACAGCTGATAGAACTTATTAAAATTAAGCCCTGCATAAGATTAAATAGGATCTGAGCAAATAAAAGGCATAGTTTCTATAACTGCTTAAAACTAGACTCCCTGCTCCTGATCTGTGGTCTAGAATCTTGAACAGGGATGGTAAACAGGTTTCATCTTGTATGCCAACTCTAGTCTCTTGGAAGTGGCTGTCTGTAACACTGGATTGAAAAGGATTCTCTACCTGAGTCCTAGCTCAGCATGAATGAGGGCAGTGATCAATTAGTAATATCTGCCTCGGGCAAGGGTTGGGATGGGATGAGGTGGCTGGCATGTCAGTCACATATTTGCAAAACGTAATCTAGGTTCTCAAGCTTTCCAACTCAATTATCTTCCTATAAATGAGGGGTATATACATTTTGAATATGGGTGTATATATATACACATAAATCAGTATATGTATATATAAACAGATTCATGTGTTTTCATTGAAAAGTCTGATTGCATTGGGGATTCTCAATGAAACAGTTTTATTTTTCACTAACCAGTGTTCTCCACTGTTAAGTCTAAGGTCCCTTCAGGCATCATCCATGACTTTTTGTAAAAATTGTTTTAAAAAGAATTATTTCAGCCCAGTTTGGAAGTCAAATCCCAAAACCAATAGAAATTTCCTCTCCTTTTCTCTGTAGCACAAGCTGGATCTGTATTTTAAGACATTTGCAGACACTAGGGCAAATGGGCTTCCCTTTAATTCCTCTTCCCCTTTCCTTTTCTAGGTCAGACTTTGGACACTTCCTTTGCCCCAACCCCAGCGCCATCCATTTCTGGGTCTCTGGGTTTTCTGGGAAGGGGAACTTGAGAGAGGGCAGAAATCCCTGACTGCCTACCTATAATGGAAGACAGCTTTGGTCTCACTCTGGCTTGGCCTAGTTTCATCTACCACTGGTGACTTTTGTGTATGGAGAGTTTATATGTGGTTTTAAGAGGTGATAGTCTTTACTCCCTCCCCCCCCCATTGCTGATGGGTGGTTGTGCCTACATTTGTGAACATAGTTCCTCACCTCTACCCTCTCTCCAGATGAGGTAAACTTCACTTGGTTGCCACCTGTGTAGCCCATGGTTTTTGTGTTTTGCATTGGAGCTGTGGGTAATTGCCATCATACACTTCAAAGGTAAGGTGGGTCAACCCCTCCTTCCCCATATCCTTCTTAAGAATATACTACATTGTTTTGGGCCAGCCTGCTATCATTAGAGACCTCTAGGAAGGAGGCAGACTCTGGACTCCACATTCCTTATGTCACAAACTCCAGTGGATACACTGAGCTCCCACTCATTCCTTCTCCACTCTCTACCCAATTGGCAGGGCCAAGGAAGATCTTCAAGTTTCCAGCTCAAATGAATTCACAGTTAGAGTGGGGAGATGCTGGTCTTCCCTTCATTGGGAACCCTTAATTTCTGAGCCATTCTCTTAAGTGCCCCTTCTTTATGTTTATGTGGTTTATATTCAGCTATAGTTTTGGCATCTGGTGCTGGGCCTGACATCAACAGCTCAGGCAGTCAGAAAGGAAAGATGGATATAAAGTGGGAGAGAGCAATCGAGGATGAGCTGGCATCTGTCAACGTCTCACTGTCTCTCACTTCAAAGATGGGGAGCCTTATAGAAGCTGGTGCCCCTTGCTATGGAGCTAAACACAGGTCTGGCCCAGGAGTTGAGCTGAAGGAGGAAATCTGATGAGAACCAGGGGAGCTGTGGGCTGTAAAGGGCTTATAAAATAAGCTAGTGTGTTCCTGACAATATGCTTGAACATAAGCTCAGTGTCTGAGCTTCTAAGAGATGGCTGCAGCCTCCCTTCTGCCTTGTGGTTCCCTTGGGAGTTCCTCTTATGGCCAATTCCAGCCCAGACCATACTGAGAAGGGAATTCAAGAAAACACATTTCTAACTTGGCTAAGTTACACAGTACAAAGTGCCTAAGACTTTGAATTCCAGTGATTCTTTTGTTTTCCACCCACTTCCAGTCTTCTCATCTAGACTTGGATGGGGATCAAAATGATGGTGGCTAGTGGCAGTACAGCTAATCTCTTAGGAGTCCTGGATGGGAACCTAGCCCCATTTGTTTGAATGTGGGTGCCCTGATTCCTCCTATTCTCAGTTTTGGACCCTGGTCACCATTTCCAAGGCAGTAGGAAATGTTTCACCAGATAAGACTGCATTTTATCCCATTCTGAAAGATTCTATTTCACAACCCCATTAGATGAGATTATATTTTTAAAAGAATCTTCTGTGAAGGAAGGGACTGGTACCTGGACCATGCTAGTTTATTTTTAGCTGTTTAGACATTTCTATCATCACCTGAAAATGTGTCCAAGTATAATAAGCAAATTTATAGTGTACATGACAATTTTGCTAATTTAGATCTAAGCCAGTGCTTTTGAAACTATGAGAGGAGTGTAAAAAATGATATCAAGTAGATCCTTGTTTATCTTATATATATAATCCATGCCTTTCTTAGAAATAGTGTATTTCTATGGGACCAAAATGTTATTTTTAGCTTGATTCTATTGTATTATTAAAGAACTCAGAATCCATTCACTAGCATATTGTTATTAGGGAAAACATAAAAATGTAGTAGATACTTTATTGATACATATAATCTCTAATTCTAGGGCTTAGATTAGAAAGACAAGATTCAGGACATAAATGTAGATGTATAATAGAGACACTTATGATATAGTTCATGAGGTTAAATGAACTGTACTCTACATTGATTCCTAAGTGATTTCCTGAATATGTTTTGCTTATAATTTATGCTACATTCACCCATATCCATCCACTACCAAAAAGGATCTGAGGTGACTGATTTTCTAGACTTAAACTAATCCTGTGCATAATTCAAGATAAATAAACTATGAACTATGTATGATTTATTTAACTCTTCCACTAAAGCTGTCTAAATATTTTCTCTAAGTACTAAATATTTCTAAATCATACAGGATATATTTAAATTCAGTGACTGATTTGTTGAAAGTAAATGTAATATAAACCTCCAGCTACATGCACACACATGCAAATGTTCAGAAAAAGGCATGGGAGGATTCACTCCCAAGTGTGAGTAGCAGTTCTCACTGAGGAGGAGAGAGACACTGTGTAGGGAGGAAGGAGGGGGATATTTGGTATCAGGGGAGAAAAAGAAGTGCTTTCATTTGCAATTTTTACAAAATGTGTGTGTTCGTGTACCACTATTATATTTAAGGAAACAAACACTTCTAATTAAAAGATAACATCAATTTTAATTTAAAAAGGCATAGATCTGTAGAATCTTTAAATAGACCGATTACCAGCAATGAAGTTGAATCAGTAATCCAAAAGTCCCAACAAAAGAAGTCCAGGACCAGATGGCTTCACAGGAGAATCCTACCAAACATTTAAAGAAGATTTAGTACCTATTCTTCTTAAACTATCCTCAAAGATAGAAGAGAAAGGAAAACTTTCAAATTCATTCTAAGAGGCCACTATTACCCTGGCCAGATGCCAAAACCAGATAAAGACACCACTAAAAAAAAAAAAACAAAAACACTACAGGCCAGTATCCCTGATGAACATAGATTCAAAAATCCTCAACAAAATACTAGCAACCTGAATCTGACAATACCTTAAAAAAGTGATTTACCGTGATCAAGTGGGATTTATTTCCGGGATGCAAAGGTGATTCAACATTTGCGAATCAATCAATGTACCACATCACACCAATAAGAGAAAGAATAAAAGCCATATAATCATTTTAATAGATGCAGAAAAAGCATTTGACAAAGTACAACATTGATTCATGATGAAAACCCTCAACAAGGTAGGTCTAGAGGTAATATACCTCAACTTAATAAAGTCCCTATATGAAAAACCCACATCGAACATGTACTCAATGAGGAAAACCTCATTGAGAGATTTTCCCCTAAGGTCAGGAACAAGACAAGGATATCCACTTACACCACTTTTATTCAACATAGGACTGGGAGTTCTAGCCACAGCAGTCAGATGACAAAAAGAAATAAAAGCATCCAAATCAGTAAGGAAGAAGTAAAACCTTCACTATTTGAAAACCGTTGCACATGATATTATGTAGAGAAAACCTTAAAGAGTCCACCAAAAAACTGCTAGAACTGATAAACAAACTCAGTAAAGTTGCAGGATACAAAATCAACATACAGAAATCTGTTGTATTTCTGTACACCAATAATGAAGCCGCAGAAAGAAATTAAGAAAACAATCCCATTTACAATTGCACCAATAATGACATGTAGGAATAAACCTAACCAAAGAGGTGAAAGACCTGTACTTGGAAAACTATAAAACTGATGAAAGAAATTGAAGATGATACAAAGAAGTGGAAAGACATTCCATGCTCATGGATTGGAAGAACAAATATTGTTTAAATGTCTATTCTACCCGAAGCAATCTACACATTTGTTGCAATTCCTAGCGAAATACCAATAGCATTTTTCACAGAGGTAGAACAAACAATCCTAAAATTTGTATGGAACCATAAAAGACTCCAAGTAGCCAAAGCAACCTTGAAAATGAAAAGCAAAAGTGGAAGTATCACAATTCCAGACTTCAAGTTCTATTACAAAGCTGTAGTGATCCAAACAGTATGATACTGGCACAAAAGTAGACACATAAAGCAATGGAACAGAATAGAAAACCCAAAGTAAACTCACAATTATAAGGTTAGTTAATCTTTGACAAAGGAGAAAAGAATATCCAATAGGAAAAAGCGTCTCTTCAACAGATGGGGCTGGGAAGACTAGACAGCTACATGCAAAAGAATGAAACTGGACTACTTTCTTTCACCATACCCAACAATTAACTGAAAATGGATTAAAGACCTAAATATGAGACCTGAAACCATTAAAATTCTAGAAGAGAGGACAGACAGTAATTTCTGTGACATTGACTATAGCAACATTTTTCTAGCTATGTCTCCTGAGTCAAGGGAAATAAAAAGCAAAAATAAACTATTAGGAATACATCAAAATAGTTTTTGCACAGTGAAGGAAATAATAAAACTAAAAAGCAACCTACTGAATGGGAGAAGATATTTGTAAATGACCTATCCAATAAAGGGGTTAGTATCCAAAACACATAAAGAACTTAAACAACTCAACACCCAAAAAACAAACAACACGATTTAAAAGTGGGTAGAAGATATGAACAGACATTTCTCCAAAGAAGACATACAGATGGCCAACAGACACACAAAAAGATGTTCAATAAGACTAATCATCATGGTAGTGCAGATCAAAACTACAATGACATAACAATTCACACCTGTCAGAATGGCTAAAATACAAAACACAAGAAATAGCAAATGTTGTGAGGATGTGGAGAAAAAGGAAGCTTTGTGCACAGTCGGTGGGAATGCAAACTGGTGCAGCCACTGTGGAAAACAGTATAGAGGTTCCCCAAAAAGTGAAAAGAACTACCCTAAGAATGAGTAATCATACTACTGGGTATTTACCCCCAACATACAAAGATACTAATTCAAAGGGATACACGCACCCTTGTTTTTTGCAGCATTATTTGCAATAGACAAATTATGGAAGCAGCCCAACTGTCCATCAGTTGATGAATGGACAAAGAAGATGCGGTATTTATATAACAGGATATTATTCAGCCATAAAAAAAGAATGAAATCTTGCCATTTGCAACAACATGGATGGAGCTAGAGAGTATAATGCTAGGTGAAATAAGTCAGTCAGAGGAAGACAAAAACCATATACTTTTACTCATATGTGGAATTTAAGAACCAAAACAAACCAACAAGGGGGGAAAAAGAGATTTAAAAAGAGAGAGAGACAAACCAAAAAACAGACTCTTAACTACAGAGAACAAGCTGGTGGTGACAAGATGGGAGGTGGGTGGGGGATGGGTGAAATAGGTGTTGGGGATTAAGAGCACAGTTATCATGAACGCTTAGTAATGCATAGAATTGTTGTGTCACTGTATTGTATGCCTGAAACTGATACAACCCTATGTTAACTACACTGGAATTGAAATGAAAAACTTAATAAAAAATTATATCAGTTTAAAAAAAAAAAGTCTATGTGGGAGGTGTCTATCACCCTGAGCTCAACCCATGAGCCTGGGATTCCTGATGTTTAAACAAAGTTTAACCAGTGAACGGGCAGATTCTCCCCTAGCTACACACCCTTTCTGCTCACGTGGCTGCTGTAAATATTTGATGGGGCCGTGGATATAAAACAATTTACACAGTAACTGGCATATAGTTAGCTCTTAATAGATATCAGGAATGATGGCTGTCGTTTACGTACTCACAACAAAATGTCATAGATCGGGATGAAAGTCGTTACGTTTTATATGTATAATAATTATAATGAACTTTTCTATTTTTTGGCATGAAAAGATCTTTATCTTGGATTAGTAAGTGAAAAAAAGCACTATTTCAAAGCATGCTTTGGGTGAGTGCAATTCTATAAAACAATCTAGAAAGTGTGTGTGTGCTTGTATTTTTGCATGTGTGTAGAACTGGTCTGAGGTTAATCTATACACTAAAACACCGAAGTGATCATCTCTAAGTGGAGGTGGTAGGTAGTCTTTCTCCTTCTCTTATGCTGTTTTTACCTTTACTTTTAAAATTTAGGAAAGTCAAAACATTTAAATCAAATACTCCGTTAAATTCAACATCATTTAAGTAAGATTTTCTGGAAAGAGTATTTTCCAGGTAGCTCTTTCCCACTAGTCTTTATTTTTCATTTGTTCCCTTGGAGATGAGGAACTCACACTGGGTACACTCATAGACTTTTTCTTTTTTTTTTAAGATTTTATTTATTTATTTGACAGACAGATCACAAGTAGGCAGAGAGGTAGGCGGCGGGTGGGAGGGGGAAGAGACTCCCTGCTGAGCAGAGAGCCCAATGCGGGGCTTGATTCAAGACCCTGGGATCCTGACCTGAGCCGAAGGCAGAGGCTTTAACCCACTGAGCCACCCAGGCACTCCCACTCATAGACTTTTGAAACCATTTACTCTACGTACAGACATAATTTTTATATGTATAGTCATGTACATTTATGTATGTACAAATCCAAACACAGAAATAGTAGACTAAAAAATGAACATCTTCACACTAAATAAGTAATCATTATAATACAAATAATTAAATAATTTTCATTTTTTAAAAAGATACATAGGGCGCCTGGGTGACTCAGTCGGTTACTCGTCTGCCTTTGGCTCAGGTCGTGATCCTGGGGTCCTGGGATTGAGTCCCACATCAGGCTCCTTGCTGGGCGGCAAGCCCGTTTCTCTCTCTACCCGCTGCTACCCCAGCTTGTGCTCTCACTCCTCTCTCTCTATCTCTCTCTCAAATAAATAAAATCTTTTAAAAAAATAAATAAAATGTCTTTTTTCTCCCCTGAAAGGAACCACATCACTGGATTTCCTTACACTCCTTCCTTCCCCTACTCCATATCACCTACCAAATCTCCTTCCACTACTTTCCACAAAGATGATGGTAGTTTTGAATGATAATAATATCAAAAACAGAGGCGCCTGGCTGGCTCAGTCAGTAGATCACGTGAGTCTTGATTTCAGGGTTGTGAGTTCAACCCAACCCAACGGTGGGCGTGTAGCCTACCTAAAATAAAATAATAATAATAATAATATTACAAAAACATACACAATTCTTACATACAACAGGTATTTTTAAGGCAATTTTTATATATTAACTTATTTAATCTGTACAAAAACCTTCGGGGTGAGTACATTATTAGCCACAGTGTCCCTGAGGGGACGGGGCCACAGATCCATAGACAGCTTGCCCAAGGTTTCACAGCTTCTAAGCTGCCGAGGGGGGATTCAAGCCAAGTGAGTCTGGGGTCAGAGGCCAGGCGCTCAATGAGAGCGCCTCCCTCCCTCACACGCTCGCTATTACTGAAGTCGGGGGCGGTGTGATCCCTGACCCAGGTGCTCTCTGTCACACACAAAGGAACTGCGGTGGCTAAGTTACATTCCTGAAGAAGAGGCTTTGCTGCTTCCCTCTCACCCGTTCCTTCCTGGGACCTTGGTCCAGGAAAGCTACGGTCAGGAATGGGAGCTGACTGTTATTCAAAACAAAAAATCACTCACACAAACAATCCTGGTCTGTTGCCAGTTACCCAGCCTCGACCCTGCCCTTGAGCGGTCATTTATTCGCCCATAAAGATGATCGCATTCCAGATCTGAAAAGGGGTACAGCAGGTTCTGAAACACCCACTACACGCTGGGCGTTATCTGGGGCATGGTGCCCTGAATTAACTTGGTTTGATTCAAGGAAATGATCGGGGCAGGTAGGACCTTGGGGAGGGTGGGGATCTGGAGTCGACCGAGAATATTAAGTTAAATTTAAATGAGAAATGCTTCAGTTACGAACAGAAGAGAAAATGAAATGGCAGCATTTCATTTAGATACTGAGCAGTCTGAAAAATCAGTCCGCTCAGTTGTGAAAGCTGTAATAGACCCTCAAGTCGCGCCCACTGTATATTTTCATAATAGATTTGAATGAAAACATGTAAATAAAATGCGTGGCCCCGAGGTTTGAAATGACCCCTTTGACCTGCTCTCAAAGTGGTGCAACTAAATAGAGTTAATAAGATCAATACACAGAGGATGGGTTTCCCATGCTTGCTTTTAAAAATATTTCGTGTAAACCGCTCTGTATTTCCATGGAAACACAAAGAGAACCTCGCAGTGAGGTGAGCAGAAAGCAGCAGAGAAAAGGGGCAGATTAGCAGCCTTGGCTACTGTGAATAATTACCTGCGTAAAAAGGATTGCTTTTGGAAATTGCACAATCTTTGTAGCTGTCACTCACTCGTGATCTCAGGTTTCGCTGGGACTGGAAACCAATGGCTTTGGTTCATTTCATTTGCATTCAGAAAGCCCCCTCACCTCCCACCACCAATCTAAGAGATGATGAAGTCCCTTTTCTCCTGTCTTGCTTAGAAAGAGCACTCAGCCACAGGAGAAAAGGCACAATCTGTTTAGCCTTAAGGTTCCCTACTTTCTCATTTACCCAGCTCTTGGCTCCCGGGGATTTTGTTCAGGGTTAGAGAAGTTAGCCAAATGCCCAGAGAAGCAGCTGTTCCTTAGAAACAAACTGGGAAGATAAACAATCGACCCTCCTGTTCCTCAGCTGGGGAAGGCAAATGGCTGGCCAGCGGGTTCAGAAAGTGATGTTTCCAAGGAGTGCCTACCATTCGACAATGTTGAGAACATATTTTCCAACAAGTAAAGGGCCTGGGAGCTTCGGGGAGCTGGGAACTTCTGTACTGTAAAGGAATATGATGCTTGGACATAAGAAAACGGGCTAAGAGGACCACGCTGGTTCCTCTAGCCTTTAATTAGCTGCATCTCCACGGAAACCCTTTCCCATTTTCCCAGTTGTCTCTGTAAATCAATTTAGAGCCACTTTGCCGAGGCTCCAGGCAGACAGAGCGGAATCACAGCTCTTCCAAGAGGTGTGAGTCTCTCCCATTTATCATCCTAGGGTGCTTGCTTCAAAGCCGAGTCCGAGGACTACTTAAAGGCCAAAAAATCTAAACAAAATGGGCCTGTGCCGTCTGGATGGGGCTGAAAATCTTGAGAATGCGTGGCAGAAAATTCCAAGCACAGACCTGGAAAGCGATTTGCAAGAGACCTCACAAAGGGCTTAGAAAAAATAAATAGTCGATGAACTCCCGTCCACAAACACATACACGCACACAAGCGATGGAGCTGGAATAGAAATGTGAACTTTACTGGAACCCGTATTTGGCACAGGAATAGGTTTTCCCAGCTTTGGCCTTCAGCAAGGAGGTTACTACTGAATTATTGACAACACTGCCAAGCTTGATAGCCTTTTTTACATTTATTGGTTCCCACTCCAGCCTGTAAATATTTAAGCTATTTGTGGTGTTGGGAATGTGATTATGTGATTAGAATTAGTGGATCCTCTGATAAGGAAACCCGTGGGGTTTACAAATTTTAAAATAGTATAAAAATAAATGTGTGTGTGTGTGTGTGTGTTTGTCTAGCTGATTTCAGTCACTACAAGAAAGGGTGGGACTAAGGTTTTAAAGCCAAAACAGAAGTCTAGTCCCAAAGCATGAAGCATCTGAACCCAAAGAATTCTGGATGAGCATTTTTGAATGTTTTTCAATCCGTGGACATCTGTTGACTTACTGAGAAACACCTGAGGGGCAAAGGAAACTTGTAATTTGGCCATCTGGTCATCTTCTTGTTCAAGCATCTGTCCTTCTGGACCCTCTTCCCTAGACCACCAGATCAGTAACTTTCAATGTTTTTTGATCTTAGCCTACTGCAAGAAATGCTTCTTTTTACCCTGCCACTCAGGATATTTGCAACACACTCACAGATATTATGGAAATGAAAGTTCCTAAAATGATACCCAAAGTTTACTTTGGTATTTGCTATTCTATTCTTTTTTTTAAAAAAGAGTTTATTTATTTATTTGACAGAGAGAGATCACAAGTAGGCAGAGAGGCAGGCAGAGAGAGAGGAGGAAGCAGGCTCCCCACTGAGCAGAGAGCCTGATGCAGGGCTCGATCCCAGGACCCTGAGATCATGACCTGAGCCAAAGGCAGAGGCTTAACACACTGAGCCACCCAGGTGCCCCTTCTATTCTATTCTGTTGTATTTTCTCGAATGCTTATCATGACTCACTAAATTAATTTTATTTCTCACTAATGAACTGGGTCCTGCTGTTTGAAAACATTGCACTAGCAAGAATTAGGCTTCAGTGCAGAAATTGTAATCACCCCGTATCCCAGCTCCTAACACTTGGCTGCTTGGTTAAGTATTTGCTGAAGAAATGAATGGTGAACCAATAAATGAATTAAATTGAAGTTAATAATGTCTATCCAGTATGTTAAGCAGAAATATTGGTCTGGAATATTTATTCTGGAATATCCTTTAATTTAAAATATCATTTAGTACCTGGAATAGCACTTAATTTAAAAACCAATCAGAAAAGTTACAATCATAAAATCAAAGGGAAATGTCACCTTTCCAGTGGTGGTTTGGGATATTTCAGTGAATATTATTACCTCTTAGCCAGCTCCTTGGTAGTGATAATAATTTATAATAACTATGGCAATAGCAATAACAATAATAGCCCACACTTACTGAGCTACTATGTACCAGTTTCTGTGTGGGGAGGTGACGCTCTGAAGACGGTTGCCGCCAATTCCCGTTCTTGGAAAGCTCCTGCTATATGACCTTCTTCTTCTGATCTCCCAGTCCAGAAACCAAATGTTCTGGAATTCTAATTACAGGTGACATTACGGTCAAGTGGAAGTGATGTCTCTTAGAGAGGTGGGAGGGACGAGACCCATGCGCCGACAGCTTTCATAGACAGCTTCTACGCAAAGACGCAGGGGGGTAGAAAAGGAGCTGAGGACATGTTGCTGCCATTAAAGAATTGTTCTGGACAACTTCTCTTGCCCTAAACAAAGACACTCTACTATCGTGTGGAAGCTTTGTTGGGATAGCAAAGGGATAGAACGCATTGGTTAAGCGCTTTTCTGTGGTCAGAAGACTCTGTGTTCAAACCCTAGACCCCTTACCAACTGCGTGGCAGGGGCCAAGTTGCCTATTCTTTCTTTGCCCCAGTAATGAAATGGGGACCAAGCATGGCCTATTTCATAGGGCTGTTTTAAAGCACAAGTCAAATACAATAGCCTACTGGGGCTTGGCAATAATGTCAACGAAGTAAGGGGGTAAAAAGTTCGGGAATAGCATGGGTTGTGGAAAACCAAAGAGCCTAGATCCCCTCTAAACACATTCAAGTTTATATCTGGGCAACAGAGTTCCCATCTACAGGCCCGATTGGTCTGCATGCCACCAGTTTGCAATTAAATAAGACAATGGTCATAAAACACTTCGCACAGTGCCCAGCACATAGTAAGCACTCCATAAATTGAAGCTATTATTAGCTTTTTTTTTTTTTTTAAATCACATTTGTAAAATCCCTGGAACCATTTGCAGATTCCCTTTAAGAGATAAAATAAATGGTCTCAGACTCACTCCTTCACATGCCTCGGTTAATGGCATCATTAAAAATATAGACGGGCCTTAGGCCAATATAGCGATAGAGGAACTAGAGGAGCCTGCGGTCTGTTGTCTGCAGATGAGAGAATAGGAAGAAGCTCACATTTAGTAAGCCAGAACCATTCCTGGGGTGTGAGGAAGTCACAGGGGAGTTCTCTGGGCCCACACGTCGGGGACTCCTGCAGCCTTTGCAACAATGAACAGCGAAGCAATCACTTGCAGAGCAAAATGCATTCCTACAGCTGGTACTAAACTCCTGCCTCTCCCTTCCAAGGCACATAATAGAAGGTTCTGGAGTCGGGCAGACCTGGGTACAACCCTCCCTTTTCCCACTTGCATGGTACAAGGTGAACATAACCAGCAGGCACTAACACCCTCTCCTCTGTTGTAATGGGTTAGCAGTAACCGTCCAGTCAGCACTCGGCAGCCCAAGAAGGGCCCAATACTTTTAACCTTCCTTCCTCTCCATTTCCTGCGAGCAGTTTTAAATGGTGATGGCTTATTATTATTTTTTTTTTTTTTCTCAAACATCATCTTGATTGCCGTCCGTCTAAGAGTGGGGACAGGGCAGTGTCACCCCTCCACTCCCTTCCCTGAGTCACTCCCATGGGTCCCGAATGACCCAGATAGCTTCCCACCCTTCCCTCACTCTGCGGTCATTCACAGAAATGTGCCATTCCACTTGGGCTTCCGCCCAGCCTCACAGAGCCCATCAGGCTTACTAGAAAGCTCCCCAAAGGGCAATAAAAAGTTTATGTTAACCTCAGGCCCACCTGCAGCATCTCTCGAGTACACATCCTCTTGTCTGTCCTCCTCCTTTGATTCCGGGCTTTGTAAATTTTTTACCACATGTTGTCAAAAGCCTGGCAGATCCCCAAATTCTTCCCTGATAACACCCGCTCTCTTTAAACAACCTGGCAGCACTTCTAAGTGAGAAAAAGCCCTAAAATAAAATACACTGTGTTTAGTCTCTAAGGTCATTTCCTGGCTTTGTCCTACAGTTTCTGTTTCCTCTAACTAATCACCAGGCGACAGTCCTGGCTTTCTTGTGGAAGCTACTTGGAAGTTTGGGGGAGCCTCTGGGCCAGACCGCACACCGCCTCCATCACTCTTATTCCTGCTCCCCAGCGATTTATCATTTGCTGTGATTTAGTGCGGGGGCTTGAGGCGTAACTGTAGCAGGAGCTAGATCGTTGGCAAAGCTTTTCAGAAGGCGAAAGGGCCAAGCCAGCATGATCCGCACTGCGCGTGCTGTGGTCACGGTGGGGCCCGTGGTCACGGTGGGACCCGTGTCACGGAGGGGCCCATGGTCACTGGTGGTGTCCCAGCTGGCGTCCTCATCAGCCCATTTCCAGCTTTTATAAGAATACCTGACATGTATGAACTATTTACAAAGGCAAGGCCAATAGCTTTATTTCATTTACTACTCACAACCAACATGTAAGGTGAGAACTCTGATTATGTAATTTTTAGAGGTTTCCCAGCTCAGCGTCGCAACCCAAGCCCATCTGACGGCAGAGCCCATGCTCTCAACCCGTCTGGGCCAGTCCGCTGTACTTGACCCACAGTTCTGATCCTACCCTGTGGAATGGATCCTGATCACAAGGAGAAGTAATCCTGTCACGTTTACCGAGCTCTTAGGAAATGTCAGGTAGCTTTTGAGAACTTCATAGATGATCACATTACGCTCACAACAACCTTGTGAGGGTTTACTCTTGGGACTTCCAGACTGCCTCGGTGGAAGTAGGATTCCGTGGAAGAATTGGACTTGAACGCAGGCAACGTAACCTTTAACTCTGACTTAGCTGTCATTGCTGGGGCATGTGCTTGTGTGTGTGTGTGTGTGTGTGTGTGTGTGGTGGGTGAGTGGGGTGAAATGAGCAAACAGCAGGACAAATACTAAAAGACAGTGTGACAAGCCCCATGTTGGAGTTACACAAAGGGTTCTCTGGATGTATTGAAAATGGGCCTATTGTTTTAGTCTGTTCTGTCTGCTGTAACAAAACACCAGAGAATGGGAAGCTTAGGAACAACCAAAATTTACTTCTCACAGCTCTGCAGGCTGGGGAGTCTAAGACCAAGACGCCAGCAAATTCAGTGTCAGACGGCTGCCATCTTGCTGTCTGCTCGCATGGCAGAAGGTGTGAAGGAGCTCTCTTGTCTAAGGGCTCTAATTCCAGTCCAGGTTAGTTTTCAACATCTGAATTTTGGGAAGGCACAACCAGTCGACCTATAGCACCTACAATGAACTTGAAGATTTTCTGAATTGGCATCACAGAGTGTGTTATGTTGGAGGTGAACCTTGAAAGAATTGAAAATTCACCACAGCAGAATGTTCTCTGGGGGTTCTCAGGAAAGCACACATCAGATGGAAGGAACAGTACGTGTAAAGGCATAAAACATGACAGGCAGGACTGGCATAGCACTGGCATAGTGTGGCTGGAGGCAAGGAGCATGGCACCGAGTGGCTTCACAGTGGAGCAGACACCAGATGTGAAAAGCCTTTTAGGTTGTTTTACCACAGGTGCCTGTGTGGCTTAGTCAGTTAAGCATCTGACTCTTGGTTTCGGCTCCGAGTGGCGAGATCGAGCCCCACATTGGACTCCATGCTCAGCAGAGTCTGCTTGTCCCTCTCCCTCTGCTCCTCCTCCCTCTCACTCTCTCTCTAAAATAAATAAGTAAAATCTTTTTAAAAAATAAAGATAAATTGTTCTACCACACTTGAAATCCATTCTGAAAGTTATGGGGAGCTTTGAAGGGTTTTCAGGGAAAGAGTCAGGTGGTCGTATGTGTTTTAGATAAATCACTATCTAAGGGGTAGATCAAAGTAGAAATCATATCTGGTTTCTGGAGAGAGGGGTCCAGGGAAGGGGCCGCTGCTGTAACTGAGATTAACAGTGGGAGGAGGACCTGAACTTCTGTCACAGAATCATGCATGGGCGGTCTGTCATGGGAGAGCACAAGTGCTTCCCTTAGGAGGACTCCAACTGCCATACAGTGAGCAGGGAGGCCACCAACTGACTGTACCCACAGAGTGAACTGGTCATCTGGTCACTCATCACATTTCCTATGCTGCTGTGAGCTCTGGGGTCTCTACACAACTTCTCGTGCCATCCCCCCTTCTAGCTCCATGTCTTTGCATATGCTAGATTCTTGGCCTCTGATGGCATCTCTCACACAGTTCTCAATGTGCCTGCCACTGTAGTCAGAGCTCCGTGAACGGTAACTCACTTCATTCTTAGAAGGCAGGGATGAGATAGCTAGAGCCAGAATTCGTTGTACAGATGAGGAAACCATTAGTAACTATGTAGTAAAATGAACACTTTTAGAGGAACAACTAGGAGAGGGCAGAGAGAAGGGGAAGCAGTAAATGTATTTCTCGGAATGGGATGCGGTGTAGTTAAGTGATGAATTTACCCAGTCAGAACCCCCACCTACTCCCACCTCACCTCCTTGCCAGCATTTCCCACCAGAAGGAACCCTTTCTCTGAGGAGAATGTTTGTGAGACTGCCCTGTTATTCCCTGGCCCCTAAAAATCATCTGGATTCTATGGGAATCCATTGGATTCTATGGGAAGGCCACTCTGTCTTCGATAAAAACATTAAAAAAAAAAAAAAGCAACCTTCAAAGACCTACATTTTATTCACCCTATAGATGTACACCCACGACTTTTACAAAGAGAAAAAAAAAAACTTATTGTTTTTTGAAATACTAAGAATTTATTACTTTTTTTTTAAATGAAGAGTAAGCCACTAAAAGATTATAACTACGTTTTAAATTAATGGAGAATAACCATGAGGGGAATATGTCCTTTTTTGTAAATGAAAAGATTGCTAGGAACAAGAGCGATGTCTATCACAGCTGTTTGAGGATTCACTGAGAGGCTCTGTCCAGGGCTGCCAGGGTCCTGGGCCTGGAGCACAGACTCAGTAAACGCTCCTTCCTTTCCTAGCTTCCCAGGGACAGAACTGCAGCCTGCAGACCAGCCCCAGAGCTGGCTAGGATTTTGGCATTTGTAGACAGTCTAGAACTCAGCCACACGTCACCTCTGCTGCTCTAGGATGCTAGTAAATGTCGAACAACCAGTATTCCAAAAAAAAAAAAAAAAAAGGAAAAAAGCCCTGATTTATAGTGTGCCCCGATTTCTGTGGTGTAAATCCTCCTGTGCTGACTGATTTCAAACTGCTGAGGTGATGTCAGGGAACACGGAATTGGGAAGAGATTCGCACAACTGGCCATCCGTGGCCAGGTCTGTGTTTGCATAGTACGAGCTGCACAGGGTTCTGACCCCATGTCTGGTCTCCTGAGCTCCTGCTTTGCTCCCAAGACCTGATCCATACCTCAGACACCCCTCTATTAACCAACTGTCTTGTCTAGTTCTTAAGTGGGAGTTACTCTGTAATATTTGAATTGGTTAATGCTTTGGGTGGAAATTGATGTTGTCACTTCCAAATGGGAGATAAGCCCCCCTCCCCAGAGTGTTTCTTGGAAGCCCCTCATAAGCTGAAATGGCATAAAACGAAGAAGCAATTGCCATTAATGTGTGTGGAAAATATTTTGAGTGTTCTTAGACCCCCCAAATAAACCTCTCTTGGGGCTTTCTGATACCTTAGAACACATCTAGCTAGTGGATTCAGGAGACAAATCGAGATAGAGCACAGATGCTCACAAAACTCAAAATTATGATGGCTTGATGTTGAGATGCTGAGTATAGTTCCTTGGGAAGGAGCTTGGGGGTGCCACCGTCGCCACTTGGGACACCCACAGCCCACAAGGGAAACCTTGAACACCGGTTTCACTATTTGTCTTTTCTTGTAACAGCAAAAATTCTCTTCAGATTTCTTCTGGTTAGAGAACACAGTGACTAATGTAGGTCTTCTGTCAAAGCGAGGCAGCCTAAAGCCCAGGATACGTGCATTTCAATTTAAATTCCCTAATTCTCTGTGTTACAAAGATTTCAAATCTCTGCACTGTTTAATTAACAGAGAAGGATAGCGCTCTTGTATATTTGGCCCAGAGCAATTAAGCCACCAGCAAAGTTTGCAGGGAAAGGAAGGATGATCATTTAATTAGAGGTTAAATAATGAATTATTAATTATTGAATTGAGTTAGTATTCATTAATTAGTTTATAAAGTGCAATAATTACATCTTTTGTGTTTTAATACGGAACTGTGTTTTATAATTATCTGCTAAGTCAATTACGTAGCCATTAGCATTTTGCCCAAGGGTCAGGTTACCATTGTTTTTTGTTCTCTGCAGACTGCAGATGACAGAGAAATACGGTAACTGCGTTCTTTCATATAAATGGCATCCTGTTTACAGTAAAATGTTAGACAACTTGGGTCACCAAGTCAACAAAATCCGTGCAGTTAATGTAGACAAGAGGACAGACATTTGGCATCATCTGCATTAGGAGGAATTCAGCCAATAGGGAAAGTTTCCTGCTGTGAATAAGGTGGCAATGGGAGCTGGTTCCAGTAGGACAAGGAAGGACCCCAGCCAGGGAGGCGTGGGGCCAGGTGGGGTAAGGATAGATATAGGGCTGGGGGAACACAACAGAGTAAAGACTTCTACTGCAAGCTGACTTACCTGTTTCTCGTTCCCCACAGCTGATCAAAAACTAGAAAATGACAAGACAGAATCCCAATTTCCTTTTTTTTTTTTTTTTTCTCCTAGCTGGTGTTCTTTGTTCAGGGTCAAGGCCCCCTTTCGAGAATCCAATAAAAGATATTCTCTAAATAATGTATACACACTTGCACAAAAGGTTGAATGCAATTCACAGACCTCGAAGTGCATTCATGAGCTCCAATCTAATGATTCTCAAACTTGAATGTGAGTGAGGATTATTTGGGGGTCCATGTTAAAATGTGGATTCTGAAGCCCCATTCGCATAGATTTGGATTTACTGGAAATACTCATTTTAAAACACATACTCAAGAGAAATGGATGTGCCTGAGAATGTGACTCCATGGCTCTGCAAGTTAAAAACCCCCTCTTTGTGTTTTCAAAAAGACCTTGAGCAGCATGATACTGGTGAAAAAACTAAGAGCATCTAAATCAGGTAGACCTGGGTCCAAAGCCACATTACACTACTTCATTGCTAGGCATGTCATTTAGTTGTTTTTAGACTTAGTTCCTTCATCTGTGAAATGGGCATAATACCTAACGTGCAGGGCTGCTAAGAAATAAATGAGAAGATGAACTGGAAAATGCTGGCCATAAATAATGTTTGGGATCTCCCTTTTAATCTTTAGTAGACAAGGTAGATACCTGATAGGGGAAAAAAAAATTAACAATGGAAAGAATTGTCATTTCAGAGCCTGGGAAAACTTGAGTAGTTGCTGAAGAAATGCAGGAGTTTTTACATGTGTTGGCATTTGTTGTTGTCAAGGTACGTCAGTCTCACCTTGATATAGTAAATGAGAACTATCCAGGCCAAGCAGGAAGGGCATTAGCTTGGAAAAATTAGGGAACACTTTAGCACTAGAGATCTTCTTCTAAACTACACTGGAAGAGTGAGGGTGAAGTTGACCACAGAGAGACAGTTCCAGAAATGGGAGTGGTTTTGTCAAGGATGTTAAAAGTTATTGAAGATGCCTCAAAAGTCCTTTCAGCTCTCTACGCCCCCAGCAAACCGCCCCCCCCCCCGCCCCGTGCCTGGTTATTGGCCTACTCCTTCCTTACAAAATGGTTTCAATCTGTCTAACATTGTTTCTTTACTAGAGGAATGTTCATCAGGTTTTATAACAGAAGTTGATACAAAAGCATAAGCTTTGCTCTATACAGAGTATGTGTGAACTACATCTCTGATAAAATAAAAGATGCCTCTATTGACTTTTTTGGGCAACTCTTTGCTTAAGGCACTGCATTACACTTGCCTTCACTCCGTTCTTCTAGATGGTTTGCAAACCGACTCAACTACTGGGGAAAATGTTCTCATTCCTGAGTACTTTGGCCCTCTCAGATTCAAGAACCAGTAGACACTGTTTCAAATAGAACTGGCATTGATCCATCCCACAGTTGTCTGTGAATGCTCAATAGGGGCAAAAGACCTTCATTTTAAGGGAGCTTCTGTTACAAAATTGTATTTATAAGCATGTGTATTTGAAATTCACACTGCATTTCTAGTCTAGGAATATCATAAATTGAGACATTCCCCAGAATTTCTCAACAATCCATTTTCCGAGAATGTGGCTAAAATATATCATGTAACTAAATAGAAAAGATAGAAAAGCCAATACTATGCTATTTTTAGAAATCTTAAAGGAAAATGAGAAACGATGAATTGAGTGGAATGCTGATGACCAGGGCTTGAGTCCTCTTTCTGTCTTTTCCTGACTTGTGGAAAATCACTTAAGCTCTTCAAATGTCCACAATGCTTAGATTATGCAAACCTTTAACTTGATGTCCAGAATGATGTCAATTCCAAATAACTTAGTTAAATTGTGATGATGAACTAAGACAGTGCTTGTAAAGCCACTTATGCCCATCATACAATATGTGCTCAATAAATACTAGCTATCATTACCAATATTGTTGAAAAATTAATTATGATACATAGGTTGGCCAAGAATATGCTAGCTCCTAAAAAAGTAGAGACTTGCAATGAAAAATGAAGCTACAGAAGAAAATCTCTCTCAAGTTTTGAAAGGGACATCTGTCCACTTTTGAAAAGCTTAAAGGTTGATGATGGGAGGTTTTTATCTCACCCAATCCCATATCAAAACATCTGTCTTTACTTTTTCCTGGGAAGGAGATTAACAGCAGAATAGTTAATCCTTATCTGAAATGGCTAGGATTCTGTTTTAGCTCCTACGGGAGTGAAGAGGGAGGGGAAAAAGGAAACGAAGGGGAGAAACGAAATGACTCATTAAGGTGACTGGGGAAAAGTTAGAGGAGAGAAAGAGAAAAAGATGATGAGAATATGAGGTTGCCAAGAACTGAATGATTCTCTGAGGGGAAGAAGTGAAAAGCAGGAGAAGTAGTTGCCCATATCTCTGCACACTATCTCCCCGACTCCCTAGTGGCAAGAACATTCTGGTGACGCTCTGGGGCAAGAGTGTGTTAAACACTGGTCGCATGTATTAGACTAGAAGTCAGGACTGATGATTTGGACATCTAACAGAGTGGTTCTCAATTGGGGAGGAGTGAGGGGCATGATCTTGACCCCAAGGGAATATTTGGCAATTGTCTGGAGACATTATTGATTGTCATGATTTCATGATTCTGGGAAGAAGGGAAAGAAGGCAACAGATGAGGCTAGAGGCCAAGGGTGCTGCTAGACATCCCACAATGGACAGCCCAGCTCTTCACAATGAATGATCATCCAGCCCAAAATGTCAGTAGTGCTGAAGTTAGAAATCCCGACACGTGCCATCTAAAGAAATGAGTTTTAGGATTGTGATTACAATAAAGCTACTATGTTTTACTTTTTGAGAGAGAAAGAGTGCACATGAGTGGGGATGGGCAGAGGGAGAGAGAGAGAATCTCAAGCAGACTCCCCACTGAGTGTGGAGCACACATGGGGCTTGATCCCCAGATCCTGAGATTGTGACCTGAACCAAAACCAAGAGTCGGATGCTTAACTGACTATGCCCCCCACCAGGCGCCCCTACAATAACGCCACTTTAAAAGGCTAAGGCTGGGAGTAGCAGAATTTGGCACAGTTCAGAGAAAATGTAATCATTCTGCATTGTCTGATGATGGGAAGTTGGGATCCTTCCAGGTCTCAGCCTTTTGGGCTCATCTTAACCTCAAAGTATGGCAAAATGTTGTAAAAACCAGTTTCCCCCAAATATTCCTGTATCATTAGACACACCAGCTCTGGAGTTGCTAGCTTCCCTGTGCTTGATTTCCACCCCTGCCTACACCAGCTGGGTAAGACTGGCCAAGCCACTGACCTCCAAGCTTCACTTGCATCATCTGTGAAATGGAAGGAATGTGAAGAGAGCCCACAGGAAATTGTGAGAGATGAAGGAGCTAATCGATGTAAAGTGTTTGGCCAGATGCCAAGTAGGGAATTAGGGCTCCTTAAATACTAGCTATCATCCTTTCTGTTCTTGGAGAGTTGCTTCCTTGCAGGAGACTTGGGGCTCTGTGCCCAATACCTTAGTAAGGACTTGACTGGTTCTTGGTTTCTCCTGAGGCTAGAACTACAAGAGGTGGCAGGCCCAAGACGGGAAGCCTGACTTTCAACGCAGTGCTCTCTGCAGATGACCTCAGCCCATAATTTCAGAAATGTGGAGCGTGAGGCACTTTTACACGTGATGCGTCACCTTCTGTGACCTTGCTGCAGCAGATTCAGTATAAGTACCAGCAAAAAGTCTTTTCCCTCAATATAAAATAAAGAATTAAACTAAAACCACAGGTTTTCTCATTTGCATTAAAAAAAACCCTGGGTTTCACAAATAATGAACAAAAATGGATTGTTAGATGACAGGTCTGATACGATAGTGGTGCGGATAATAGGAGGAGTGAAACTACACGGAGGCAGAGACTAATTTCTGCTGCTTAGAAGGCAGGAAAGATAAGCCAAGAAAGGTGCTAGAATGAAAGAATCAAGCTGAATTTTGAAGAAGTTATATAAAAAATTTTAAAAGCAGATTCAAAATGTGTTTTTTAAGAAAAATGGATGGGTCTTAAGTGGAAATGGAAATTCAACATAATATAAAATGTCACAGAAATAATGGACTAAGAGAGAACAGATGTTAAAACTTAAATTAAAAAGGTGTGGGTGAGGGAGAAATGGAAAGCAAGAGGAAAATACAGACAGAAGGGGAGAAGGAGGCAGCACGGTGTGTTGGAAAGATGCTGAACCAGGCCCTCGACCTCTGTGTTCTAGCTCCGGCCCGTGTGCCTTTCTTTGTGACCTTGGCGAAATCCCTGAACGTCCCTTGGCCTCCATCCAAATGAGGGGTGGATTAGATGGGGTCTCCTTTGTCTGGAGGCACTCTGGCCCCATCCTGCCTAATTGCAGGGGTGCAGAGCAGACCAGGGAGAGCTGGAATCTGGAGCTGGGCGTGCCCGCTTAAGTGGGGCAGCTAGTGGAAAGTTTGGGGGGCAGGGTGGACAGGAAGACCAGTTCCAGGGCAGAAGGAAGGATTGGGAGGGTGTAAGAACAGTGGTGAGCACTAGGGGGCAGAAGGCGCTATAGCAAAAGTGTTCCTCCAGGTCTTCCTTAGAAGGACAGCAGGTGAAGCAGGCTGGTAGGAGGTTGGCATGGTAGAGATTGGCAGCCAGCTTCTGGGTTTTGGATTGGGGGCATATTTTCACGCCCTCAGAGTGGCTCACTGGTGGGGTAACTTGGAACTCTGTGCTGACAACATGGCGTTACTGAGCATAGGGGAGGAAAATGTGGACCCAGCTAGAAGGAGAAGAGAATATGGTAGCCACCCAGTCACAGAAGTGAGGATGGGAGAGGAAGGGCAGGGCTGAAACTGTAGGGAAGACATAGCAAAATCCAGGGTGCCAGACGTGGGGATGTGGATAAAGTTCTCTCAATCTCTGATATTCATCCATCCATTCACTCAGTATAGGGTCGCAGTTAAATCTTGGGCTCAGAAGACGTGCCGACTTGACGTCAAGTCTTAGGTCCTCCAGCTCCCAGCTTGGTGACATCGGGTGAGTGACTTAACATGGTGAACACTCAGTTGCAAAATATGTCTGAAAGAATCTCCAAGGTTGTTATGAAGTATGTGAATGTGTGCTTGGCACCACCCCTAACACAGGGTCTGTGCTTCACACACGGAAGCTATCCTCATTCCGTCAGCCCAGATTGACTCAGCCCTTCCTGGAGCGTGACTCTTCGTCAGGGGAGATGGAGCAACTATTTTGTTGTTATCTTAGCGCAATCTTGGTGGTAAATGACAGCAGTGGGTATGTGTGAGGTGTTTGGGAGAGATGCGATGCTGAAGAGTGTGTCAAGCAGCTGGAGGCACTCAGGCTACTGCATACAGTGCAGAACGATTCCAGGTTGAGGGTGGGAAAGAGGGTCGGGGAAGACGGAATAATGAATCAAATGTTGGCTGCGCCATTGCCAGGACTTCTGAGCCTACAGCGAGACATAAGAGGGCCTGGCCAGCTCCATCCCAACATGCGTCACCCAGTTCTTTTGAACCTCCACCAAATGACCAAGGCAAAATGGCTTGAAGTGTAGGAATCTGAGCTCCGTTTGAAGCTTCTCTGAGTCCCATTTGCAGACTTCTTTCTTGTGGCAGTCCAAAAGTACACGAAGTAAGTTCCGAGGTTCCAAGTGGTTCCAGAACCTTCTGGAATTGTCCAGAGGCCCCCGCCCCCGCCCCATGGCTTCCACTCATCAATGAAGATGCAAGTAAAGTCTAACATCAGGGCTATTTACCATTGCTGGTCCTCTTGGCGACCTGACACAGGGAAGGGAAAGGCGAGCTCTCCTTAGAGCCTACTTGAGGCACTTTCTTCATGCATTTTGTAGTTTCATCCTCAAGACAAACGTGAGAAGTCCACCAGTGGCAGATGAAGGGTAGACCTTTAATAAGTTGCTGTGGGTCACACGGTCTGTGGGAGATATGAGTTGAACACAAGCTTGTTTAAGTCCCAAGATGATGCTTTTATTCTCTCCTAAAAAAGACATCACTGCCAATAATAGACTTCCAGTTTTTAGGACATCTACTTTTTTCAAGGAAGTGATGTCTAAAAGTAAAGCAGGCTAACCTGTGCGTATGCGTGTGAGTGTGAGGAGCATATGTGTATATGTGTGTGTGTGGGGGGGGGGTTCTTCTTTTATGTATAAAGCAGCAGACCCTCCCCTCCCTTTTTCATTCCAGTGTAATCTATGCACATGCAAAATAATTACTTCTTCCTGTAGGAAGTGTCAGTCCTCCAAGCAAAGAAGAAAAGGCTCCAGCATATGTTACCGACACATGTTTTTGCTAGTCTTGTCTCTGTTCCGCCTGCTGTGGCAGTCAGCTTTTGCAAATACTGTCACTTACCAAATACAAAAAGCATGTGAATGCCCAGCCAATGGCCTGGGATAAACACAACCAGGCTTTCTGACTTGGAACATCCACCCAGAACAGAGGCTTTGTTTTAAAAGAACAAAACCAGCCTTGTATCATCAAAATCGTTTGTGGGGAGAGAGAGGGGGCAGTTGGGATAGCAGAAAGACATGGACCCAACCCAACAAACTGCTTCAGGGTCAGCCTCATACATATGAAGGAAAACTGATAGTATCTGATAGTGGGTCTGCTTCATCCGGCCCAGCCAAAGATGGGTGGGGCTCAAAAACACTGCTGGAGAAGTTGGTATCTGGCCAAATAGCTAAGTAGCCAGTTGGGGGTCTCAGAAGCACATGCACAGAAGGGCTTTGAGCTGTGCCTCTTGGCAGGATGCCCACCCATCAAGTTCTTTCAGAGGGAGTGTTGGCAGTGGGCACTCCTAATCCCAGAAGCTCTTGACAGGTAGGCCGGCTGCCGAGAACCCCCCCTGTTCCCCCTCAGGTGCCAGACTCTGCACTTTGGCCACACCAGCTCCAAGCTCGATGATGAGACAAAGGAGGGGAGTCTGGCACCTAGGGTGGGGAGCCTGTCATCTTGTGGTGGGGCATTTGTTGAGTGCTTCCTGGCCTGGGGAGTGTGACACCAAGGGGTGCGCCATCCCTGGTGTGCAGACCATGGCAGGAATTGGCTGGGGTCAGGAGGGCACAGCTCTGGGCATCTCCAGCTTGCCACCGGTCCAAGACTTGTCAGAGGGCAGCCTTTAAGCATATTTAAATAATAAACAGGGAAGAGATGGTGGGCATTTGCGGCATCGGTGAGAGGAAGAGAACAGTCTCATTTAAAGATAGTGTCCCAAGAGAAATCTGAACTAAGTTTGCCCCCATGAGGAACTCTGGGACATTGAGAAGGCATCTGGGATTACATTTGTATAACACATTTGGGCCTTCCAGAAGAAATGCTCAAGAGGATTTTTGGAGCCTACAGTTAAATTCTACAATTCTTAGAACTAATGTCCCTGAAAAAAGAGTGGAAACCCCAACTGCCTGACCTTTGGGGACCTAGTCCTGGGAGGAAGTTCTCCCTCTTCCAAGTAGGAGTGGGGTGGCTCAGACTTCCTTCTTGGGATTGAGGCCTTGTTGGTGAGGAAGAGAACATGCTTATCTGGCCTTCCAACACCCCCACTTCAGGAATGAGGAATATATATGTTATGAACTGAATTTTGTGTACCTCCAGAATTCATATGTTGAAACCTCATCCCAATGTGGTGATACGAGGTGAGGTCTTTGGGAAGTGATTAGGTCATGAGAATGGAGCCCTCGTTACAAATGGGATTCGTGCCCTCATAAAAGGGGGCCAGAGAGCTGGCTCACTTGGTTTCCACCCTGTGAGGCTACAAGGAGAAGCAGGTGATCTACAACCCAGAAATAAGACCTCACTCAGAAACCAACCCTACTAGCGCCCTGATCTTAGACTTCCCGTCTTCAGAGCTGTGAGATATAAATTGCTGTGTAAGCCGCCCAGTCTATAGTGTAAGCTGTCAGAGTAGCCCCAAATGATTAAGACAATATGCTAAGCTTGCAGAAGGCCTTTGGGGCCTAACGGGCTGCAATCACAGGAAGGAAAATCTATCATCTCTGCTGGGCCAGGAGCAGGATTTGTGCAAGTGGCAGCTGGAGCTGCCACAGACCTGGAGACACAGATGAGGTGATTTGGGCTCATTTTACACTTTGAGGTAGGCTATGCTCAGAGCCGTGAAGGCATCTCTGCTACCCCCCATCCCCCCCACCAAACTCCCTTTGCTGGTTCACAGGAGGCCGGGGGGTCCGGGAAGAAGACTGTGGACTTGGGTCCTCTCTGGGTTCTTCAGAAAGTTGCAGATTTTTCTCTTATCTAGGAAATTGGTGACAAAAACTCTGCAATGACCCAAAAGATCATAAAGGGAAACCGACATGGAACTAACAACGTTAGATAGCTCCAGGGAAATGCAAATTGTTATTTCCTACTACATAATTGGAATTCTTCAGATTATCCTGGTTATTTGGTTGTGTGTGTCTGCCCTCATGCCACCATGCATACATCTCTTACTAATAAATTCGGCTTCCATAATATGTAGTTAGCACGTGGCTCACATATGTGTCATCCTGGTAAACTGTGATTTATCTGACACATGGCTGTGGACCTCTTACAGGTCATCAGGCACCATCTTTTCCATCTCTGCCTCAGCAGCTTCGAGCACCATGTCTAGTACAGAGCATGTGCTCGATACATTTTTGTTGAATTGAATACAACTTCAGTTTAGCTGCTTTATACCCTTTTCTGTGTGGGTCATTCACTCATGCATTTGGCAGAAATTTATTGAGACACTGGGTATACAATGATAAAAGGGAGCTTACATCCTAGTGGAGAGGACAAACATATACCAAGGGATTACACCCATCAACCTGTGATTTTAAAAAACAGATTTCTCAGAAAACATGCAGCAAGGTGAGGTAGGAAACTTTCCCTGAGGAAGTGACACTTAAGTTGAGATTGGAAGGAAGGGCAAAGATTAATGTCGCCATTTAAGTAAGACATAAAAAGGGAACACTTACCACTTATAGGCTATTACTGTGTGTCACACACCATTTTTTGATTTTCGTCTCCAACAACCCTGGGATGGAACTGCCATCATTATGCCTCATTATGCAGGTGGCAAAATCAAGGGGGTTAAATAAGAGTTTAAAAACTTGCCCGAGGGGTGCCTGGGTGGCTCAGTGGGTTAAAGCCTCTGCCTTTGGCTCAGGTCATGATCTCGGGCTCCTGGGATTGAGCCCTGCATCGGGCTCTCTGCTCAGCGGGGAGCCTGCTTCCCCCCCCCCCCTCTGCCTGCCTCTCTGCCTACTTGTGATCTTTCTGTCAAATAAAGAAATAAAATCTTTAAAAAAATAAAAAATAAATAAAAACTTTCCCGAGGTCCTAGAGACAGTGAGTAATGGGGTTTGAACCTGGAAGGCTGTCTCTGGAGTCACGTTCCCCACATGTGGAGAAGGAGACCAGCTTGTGCAAAGGGCCTGTGCCTTAGTAAGCAACGAAACAGCAAGTCTACTCACCCCCAGGCTGGACAGGCTCCTCGCTGCTGTCATATCTAGTCTTTCCCAGCGCTGACAATTCCCTTTCCTAAGGAGAACTGTAGCCAGGGCACTGGCCGCCATCCTGTTTTACCTGTGAGGCACCTTTCATGATGGTAACAAAAAAATATTTTTGGAGCCAAGGCACTGAGGCCAGGTGGTGCCCAATAAAAGAGGAAAGGTAAGTGCCCACAGCATGGAGAGGCCAGAGGCAGTATCTCAACAAGGAGACTGGTTGGCATCCATCTTCATACCCTCTAACTGCTTCAGGAAGAAAAAAAAGAGGAAAAGGAAGGAACAGGCTGACCCGGGCAGGTCTCCCTGTTTGTTGCATCTGGTGACTGCGAATCACAGAGTAAGGAAGTACTTACTCAGGCAGACAAAGCCAAACTTCCACCAGAATGGCAACACCATGGGCTTTTTCATGGGCACTTAAAATCGGTTGTCAACAGAAATGCAAATGGAGCCCATCTTAGTCTTGAAGCCATATGTCCTCTGCGATAGAAACATTTTTTCCTGCTGAGAATGCTGTTCAGGGTTTACTTGGTTACAGCTTGACTGAGTACTGTGTGGTAACCAAGGGTGGGCAGTAAGAGGGAAAAGCAAATGCCCAAAGAGCTACAACTGAACGTGAACAATCTTTACAGAGACAGAAAAGAATTTGCACACTGAGAAGCCACCTATCACCTGCGGGGACGAAGAGGAAAGCTCCTTCGCTGTGGGCTCCGCTCATCTCCTCCCTCCCCCAGGGACTCTCACTTGCGTTCTCACGCATCACCTTCTCTTTTTTTACAGCGATGTTTTGCCTCTCCCTAAAACACTGTTTCTAAACAGTAAATCTCTGGGGTACTCCATGTCTATCTACATTCCTTTGAAACCCAGAATTCTATTCTTGGTTTTTTTTAAATTCCTCATTCTAGGGTCCACATGGAGCAGCCAGGAAGACCACTCAGGGAGTCTTTGTTTTTATGGGAGTGCTGTTCCTCTCCTTAATCATGTAACTCTAGTTCTTAACGCTAGAGCTGGGAAGGACGCCACAGCCCGCCTGTAAGTGTCTATTAGGACTGGAGTCCAGAATAGCATCTGCCCAACCGGGGATTATGTCAGGTGGGGCTAACGTGAAGGCCCATGGGCCCAGGCAACATGGCGGAGCATTTAAGAACACAAGCTCCCGAGTCAAGTTGCCTGGACTCCGCTCCTGGTTCTTCTGCTTTGCAACTGTTCAGGAAGCTTGCTTAATTTCACTAAGCTTCAGTTTCTCTCCCTCTCTCTCTTTTTTTTTTTAAGATTTTATTTATTTATTTGAGAGAGAGAGAGAGAGCGCATGAGAAGGGGTAGAGTCAGAGGGAAAAGCAGACTTTCCGCCGAGGAGGGAGCCTGATGCAGATCTGGACCCCGGAACTCCAGGATCATGACCCGAGCCGAAGGCAGTCGCTTAACCAACTGAGCCATCCAGGTGCCCTAAGTTTCAGTTTCTAATAAGTGAAAAAAGGAGGCCAGTAGGACCTATTATATAGGATTCAATGAGATAATACTTATAAACACTTATAAGCACAGTACCAGGCTAGAGTAAAAGTCAGGTTAAATGTTAACTATTATCATTATTAAGATAAGGGGATTAAAAGCAGGAGCTGGAACCAACGTTAAAGGAGGTAGGTAGGTTAGTTAATAGATTAGTACTGGTCGATACATAAAGTAGATAGGTTGGTAGTTGGGAATTAGGTTAAAGTAGATAAAATGGGAAGGGAACATAAGCAGGGGAAGTATCACATGGCATCTGTGCTTGTCCCAGCTTGATCCTTTTGAGCAGGAAAAACCCACGATCTGGGTATAATACCCCAGGTCAAGAATAACTACCATTTATTGATGCCAGGAACAATGTTAAGTGCTTTAAATAACTTGTTAAATATAGTCCCTGTAGTACTGTGAGGTTAGTGTTTATATTCTTGGAATGTCTAGCACAGTGCTTGGCACGTAATAGATGCTCAGTAAATATTTGTTGACTTTAAAACATTTTGCAGCATTACTAGGTTAACCCTTTTGAAGACACATAATTTGCTTGGCAAGTCAAACATGGGAGCGATTATTATAGGCGTTCACCTTCTAACCACCTAAAGCACAGGAGAATACACGTATGTGATCAAATCCATTGGTGAGAGCTTTCTACGTGGGTGAGAAGGCTTTTCTACATTGGCCTACATTGAAAAGAAGCAGCACAAGCCAGTGATGGGTCAAAGGGGGCATTATTTAGAGAAATTGCTTCAGGCTTTATAGGCACACAGGGCTAGACCGAAAATATTCTTCTTGGCAAATGAGTAACAAAGTAATTAAAGGAGGCAACATTCAAAACAGAGAAGTGAAAATCTAAAACAGGCAGTGAGACAAATAAAACATGAGTATAGCTCAGCTGGGTGAGGAAATACCAATTAATAGAGCTATCTCTAAAAGGAAAAAACAGAATTGTAATCCCTCTTAGTACTTTTTTATTTAACCAAGGATCTCAATATTTCTCATGTGAAAAAATTTTATAAATAGCAAAACCAAGGTTTAAAAAATCCTCCCAAATAATTGATGTTCACAAATTTCACAAAAATTTCAAAATTTTTTTCTACCCATTTTGCCATTCCTATTTTTAGCAATCCTGGGTGTTGGGTGATTGCTGGGGTCTTCTAACCCAGTAAGAGGACAGACATTGAAGAACAATTCTAAGTGGCAAGGATTTCCCTGGGATTATCTAGCAGTAGAGAAGATATTAAGATGGACAGCAAACTCTATTTTCTTTCAGAGAATGAGGAAATAGTTGAAGCAGGAAAGGGACTATTTTTCTATTTTGTAATGGTTATTGTTCCAGAACCATCACATCAATCAACCAGCAACTATATGTTTGAATACCTGTGAAAATGTTCATATAATTCATTGTGTCACACATCACTGAGTGGGTACCTTAAGTCATTCAGTGACTCCAATGAATTTTTTTCCCTTGGAGTATCTTACTGGCTCATAGTTTAACAGCTACCATTTTTTGGCAGTGCATAGAAAGCCACGTACACCAAAGTGGGTGACTCTAATTCATTTCTAAATATAATTTCTCTGTATGTTTCTGTTTTTCTCCCTTCTCTCTCTCTCTCTTTCTCACACACACACACACACACACACAGAGTCACTTACATAGTTTCAGTCATGGTCCAACTAGGAAAAAGGAAGCCACACTAAGTATGGAAGAACACATTTACTCCAGGTGACCAGTTACAAAGATGACAGAATACCTGAGTAGTCACATGGGGATCATGTAAGCGACCCAGAGACTGGCAACATCAGGAAACTGCTGCCGTCCTAAACTAGAGGGATTAAAGGAGGTTTATCAGAGCCCAGAGGTAGAAATCACTGAATGGAAGCTAGAAACGCACTGCATCTGCTCAGAGGAAATCAGAACAATGGAACAGACACAGCTACTTGGGAAGATGGCCCTGTATGCAAAGAGAAAAGGAAAATCACCCAAAGTCTTCCATTCTCTGCCCATTCTCACCGGTGTGCCCCATTGGTCAAACCCAGCAAGAAACCAGCTGATAGAAGACACTGGGAAATACAGCTTTCAGGTATGAGTTACCCAGTAGAACTGAGCAGAGGAGGGATGGGACATGGAACATACCTGGTATCAACAGGCCAAGGACAGACACAGCATATGTTCACATATACACACACGCACATAACTTGGTTCCAACATCAGCATGTCCCTCTCTGCATTTGAAGCATGAAGCAATGTGATATAAATGAAGCCAGTCATTTGCAAAATAATTTACTCTCCAAGTTTACTTGACCTTACAATTCCAGGGACTCCTCTTTCAGTTTGGTCAAGGTGCAGCTTAGAAAAAGAAAGGGGAGAATAGAAACGGAATGCTTAACCATGTGTTAGGATCAGTGTTCACTGCTTTTCAGGCATTATCTCACCTTATCTTCACATCAACCCCGTAAGTTCATTATACACTTCCAAGGCTGAAGTGGGAAATTGATCTCCATGCACAAGTGAAGAAACTCAAGGAAGTGAGTACATTATCCATGATAATACAAGTAAATACTGGAGCCTAGTTTTATATAGGTGGGTCTGACTTTAAATTTTTACTGACATCATTCAACCTAGGATGTAAGTGATACAAAGTTGAAAACTATTCATTTGCTTTGCATTCTGCAGTCCATTATAATGAAACAGTGATTGAAAAGAGGGGAAGAACAACTTGAACTGAAGAATAATAAAAAGATCTATGACTTTCAAATTACAGAGGAAAATGGAAAAAAATTTCAGTAATCAAAATAGGGGAAGAAAAGGGAAAATTAATATGTAAAAGAAGATTAGAAAACATAGTAAGATAGTAGATTTAAGCCCAAATATATCACTAATTATATTAAATGTAAGTGAACTAAATGTACCAGCTAAAATAAAAATTATCAAATCGGCTAAAAACACAAAACTCAACAATATGTTGTTTACAAAGCAGGACAGAGATAGTTTAAATGTAAAAAGATAGAAAAAGAGTATTTGGTTGAATAATACCAACCAAAATAACCAAGCAAATAACCAAGCAAAAAGTATTATTAAATATAAAGAGGGACACTTCATAAAATTTTAATCAATATGAAGGTCAGTCTAATTCTCTGTACATTTAACATAAAAACTTTAAAGCATATAAAGAAAAATTGACAGAAGTACAAGAAGAAACAGACAATAATCACATACTAGGACATTTACACATCTGAGAAACTGATAGAACAGACGATAAATTAGTATGGATAGACAAGATGCAAACAACATGATTAACACACTGAATAACATGATTAAGGTACTTGACATAATAGGTATCCAGAATAATACTGTCAACAATGGCACCCATCTTATTGAAGCACATATTGAAACTTTACTAAAAATTACCAAGTACTGAGCCCTAAATTAAGACAAAAGCACTCTACCTCTGTTACTATACATTAATTTCTTTCTCTCTCTCTCTCTTTTTTTCTCTCTCTCCTCTTTCTTTTGCACATTCCTCTTGTTTGCTTGTCTTGGTCTTTGTATTTCATTTTGGAGGATTTCTGAAATGTATGGTGATTTTTTTTGCTACTTGTTAATATTTAGGAGAGCTTATTTTAAGCTATACATATAAGAGGAAGGGCTTTACTTATTCACTAGGGAACCCCTAATGTCACTGCCTGTGGTCTTTTCTCTGGGATGATTCAGTTTCACTGAGAACACTAATTCCCTTTTTCTCATGTGTAAACTCAGAATAACGGGAGTTTCTAGCCCACAAGGCTATTGTAAGGATTGATGAGATAATCCACATTAAGTGCTTAAAATATTTCCTAACACATTGAAGCATCCAATATATATTAGCTATTATTATTTGAAGTTTTCAACTACTCTCATAGTTTCAAAATTATTAATTAGATAGGTTGATTATACCCAAGTGTATATAACCAATCACTTTTTTAACATCTCTGCATGGAGGTATCTAGGCCAAACATAACATGTTAATTCTCCTCTATCTCAGTAAATACTCATTCAATATATCATTACTGTCTTAGTCAGCTCAGGCTGCCATAACAAAATACCATAGATTTGGGTGGCTTAACCAATAGAAATGTATTTTCCATAGTTCTGGAGGCTGGAAGTCTAAGATCAGGGTACGAGTATGGTTGGGCTCTGGTAAGGATGCTTCTCTTGGCTTGCAGATTGCTCACTGTTTCCTGATATGGTGGGAGAGAGACTGAGCTCCAGTCCTTTTCTCTACTTATAACGACTCTCATCCCCTCACAGGCATCTCACCCTCATGAACTTATCTAAACCTAATTACCTCCCCAAAACCCCACTTCTAGATACCATCACATTGGAGGTGAGGACTTCAAGATATGAATTTAGGGGGATATGAAACATTAAGTCTATGAAGGAAAACTGACAGAAGGAAACAGACAATAGTCAGACTACTAGGACATTTACACATCTGAGAGACCGATAGTACAGAAAACAAATCAGGATGGATAGAGAAGATGTAAACAATATGATTAACACACTTGACATCACCTTTGCAATTGCTAAAACCCAAATCCCAACCTGTCCTTGAATCATCCCCTTTATTAGTTTATGGCCTTTCTCCCCAACCAAAATGGATGCTATTAGACTATAAAGACATTCTTTTGTCTTTTGGGCAGTATGGAAAGTGTATGCCTGCAATGGCTGTGTCTAAACTAGCATATACAATAAAATGAGGCATTAAAATAAAGAAGAACTGTACTTTCCAATCTTGTAGCTGTAAAACCATATTCTTTAAAGGTTGGACTTGTTTCTGTTTGATTTTCCTCTTTTCTCATTTTTTTCTGTTTTTCTTTTTTTTTTTTTCTCACTTCAATCCACCACTAATTACTTTCAGATAGAGCCTCGCTCTCTTCTCCATTTGATTATTGCTGTATCTTCTTCTCTCTCCCTTACAGCATTTGCTGGTGAGGACTCTTTACCTGGTTCCCAGTTGTTATCCCCTGACTGCCATTTCCTGGACTCCTGGGCATCATAAAATACCCTTGGACTCTTCACAGCAGACTGTTGAATTCGGAAACGTAGACTTTCTTTCAGATATTTTTGGCTTTTCCTTTCAGACTGCACTGTTAGGCCTTTGAGGCTTCATATTGTTTATTCTTGGAGACTTCCTGGAGTGTCAAAAATGGCTTAAAATGATTAGTATGCTCTGCATATGACATTCAGTCGCCCTATGACCGAGCTGTAGTTCAATGAGATTTGCGTAAAAGAATCAGAAACACATGGATTTCATCCTCCCTGACTACCTCCACTTTTTTAAAGGCAGGGTCTCAGCTTCCCTGGATATAAAATGTTGGAACCTGAATGAGATATGCAAATCAAAATGAGAGAGGCTTTCTCATTCCTGATGGCCATCTTATCTCTTACATCATCCTAGTTATGATTATGTGTTTGTTCATTTCTGCCCAAATTCCCTCTCTTTCTCTTGCCTCTAGGTTTTCCTTCCTTACTCTAAGTCCCTATTAATCCCCTTCTCTCCCTGCATCCTTCATCCTAGAAATAGCTACCTGTTGGCCTCTGCCCTGCCTTTCCTAGGCTCACATCCTACAGGGATGGCAGAGGGTTTTAAAACCCAGGAATTCCAACACATTGTGAAAGTATCATGATAGAGAAGCATAAAAAGAACTTTGAGGGAGACAACTTCTGGGGGCATTTTGTATTTTCCTACCTTTTGTTTGCATTATTTATTACTTTCTTCACAGAAGTGCACTCCATTGTACTCCCCCCCCGCCCGCCCTTTTGCCTCTGTTGTCCATTTCCGGTCTTTTCTCTCCCACCTGAGTTTTCTACAGCCACACTGGCTCTTTCCAACTCCCCATTGTAAAAATTCTTTCTCTCCATCTGGTGCTGCATATGCATGAGGGGTTTGGTGCTTTCCTCTCCTAGACTCTTAATCCATTGTCCTGAATGGAAGCCTCACAGTTGGAGCCTTTGCTGCTCTTGGGCTGAGGCCGCCTCAGTGTGGTGTAGGTCTCCAGGGACCAGAGCTAGTTCCTGGTGGGCCTATAGGCTTAGTGACTGCATTGAGATCTCCAATTGCACAGCGCAGAATACATGGCCATGAGTAGACAAGACCGATGTAATTCTACCACAGTGTGGAAATAAAAGGAATGTTCCAGGACATGAGTAAATAGACACCCATAGCAGATACAGTCCATGGGACAATCAACAGCTCTGATTGATATTACCGCCCCTTCCCCCCAATAATTGCGTTAACTCATCCCCCTTGGTGCCAATCATGAATGACATATCAGGAAGCATTTCTCTAAGAAGTTTTTCTTTAAACACCTCAGCAAATTAGTGTCATTTCTGTTCACCTGTACCACATTTGAAGCATTCTGCTGAAAGACAACAAAATACTATCAGTTGTGAACATGTCCCGCAAGGTACGAGATCTCTGAAGGCAAGGAATGTTACAGAATGAACATAAACTCAGATGACCATTAGACTCTTTTCCATCTATCTGCCCATTTCCTTGCTGCATCAAGCTCTTTCTCATCCCCTAATGACCCAGCTAAACATCTGTAGGTCAAGTATTCTTACGGGAGAGCTAAAGGGGAAATTCTGCAAGTTGTCCATTACGGGATTCAGAAAATTAAAATTCAGGTGAAACTGAAGGAAACAAACTACATGGTCCAAGAGAAGGGTTAAAGTACATTGTACTGGATTTGATTTTTAACATTTTACCTATCAATCACTAATACACTACTTAATTATTTGCCAGGCACTAATCTAAGCATCTTACAGATATCAATATGGGTAATTTTCATAACAATGCTTCTGTAGGGGTACTACTATTATCCATGGTTTACAGATGAGAAAAGTGAGACAGAGCAAGATTAAGTGATCTGCATGCTCATGCGTTTGAAGGGGCAGAGCCAGGATTTAAACCCAGGCATCCCAGCTCCAGAGCCCATGTTGTTTCCCCTCTGCTCTATTGCTCTACAATGGTAGAGGTTACAGATGTATATAGTAGTTAAAAGTTTAGAAACTGACTGTTGTATTTAAATTCTAAGTGGAACCAGACATTTGCTAGAAGCCATCTGCCTCACAAAGATGATCTGTAAAATGGGAATAGTACCTGTAATATAGGAAATTATGATATTTATATTAGTTACCATTTTCAGTCAAGAGCCTGGCATTTGGTAATAGTATCCATTATCCTAAGAAACAAAAGGTACACTGAGTGCTGTATATATGCATTAATGAATGAATGGATGACTGACTGAGTAGATGATTAAATAAGCAAATAAATAAACAACCATATTTCCCAGATTCAAGGGGAGGGAAAAGACTCACCTAGCAATGAGAGGAGTATCAAGGCCACACTATTTGAGAAGGATATGGGATGGGAGGATATTGTGGGGGCCGACTGCAGAATACCGTCTGCCAAACAAGGTTCTAGCCCCAGTTCTACAAGCTAACCAGTAGATGTTGGGATTAGTCATTTGAAGGTCTCACTGTGTCTGGTTATCCTGGTTATACACTTTTTCTTTTTTTTTTTTTTCTAAAGATTTTATTTATTTATTTGAGAGAGAGACAGTGAGAGAGAGCATGAGTGAGGAGAAGGTCAGAGAGAGAAGCAGACTCCCTGCGGAGCCGGGAGCCCGATGCGGGACTCGATCCTGGAACTCCAGGATCATGGCCTGAGCTGAAGGCAGTCGTCCAACCAACTGAGCCACCCAGGCGTCCCGGTTATACACTTTTTCTAATGAAGTAATTATGTACTAAGTAGTGGGCATTTTTTTGTTTTTGGCTCATTGATGCTCCAGAGTGTTCCTCATTTGGGAGACTTCCCTATTGAACGCATTAAATGGAAATCAGATCCTTACTTCCACTATTTTTTTTTTTAAGATTTTATTTATTTGACAGAGAGAGAAAAAGAGCGCAAGGAAGGGGAGCAGGAGAGGAAGAAGTAGGTTCACTGCTCAAGGAGCCCGACACAGGGCTTGATCCCAGGACCCTGGGATCATGACCTGAGCTGAAGATGAACGGTTAACTGACTGGGCTACCAAGGCACCCCCTTATCTTCCGCTATTAAATCTGACAATCCAAAGCTAGGTCACATGACCTGATCTCAGCTAATGCAACTTCTTTTTGTCTTTGAAGCTTGACTGGGTCACATTAAGACCTAGGGAGAGATAGATATGGCCATCTGATTTTGTTCTAGCAAAGGAATGCCCAGAAGTGGTATGTATATCAACATGCTCTTGAATGACCCTAATGAGCAAATGGCCCTATATTTCCCTCTTATTTCTCCTTTTTCAAATACAAAGGAAAAAACAAACTTTTCTCTACAGCATGAAATTCTCTATAAATCATTTTAAATTATTTGGAAAGAGACATTTCTTTTAGTTCTTCTTGCATGGTGTTGGAAGAAATCTTTCTCTCTAGAGCACTGATTTCATTTTGAAACTACAATGGAGATTAAAGACATAATTTTTAAAAATCCCTAGTAACTTTTTGTTCTCCGAATAGAACAATTGTTGACCTAAGTGTGAATTTGTATATACATCATACAGATCCACAAATAGTGTACTAGAAGTGCAAGTCCATTATTACTATTCAATATGGAGGGTTTTTTTTTTTTTTTAATTTGAGAGGAATGGTAATTCATTTCATTTGTTTAATACATTACCCTTTTAAAGCATGTTTTTATAATTCTCAAAACTTTCTGAGGTGGATATTATTAACCTCATTTTACATATGAGAAAACTGAGGCTCAAAGAGATTTGAAATAATCTTCCCCAAGGTGAGGTGGGTTGCAATTACCAGAACCAAGACATGAAACAATACCATCTGATTGTACTCCAGAAGGTTACCAAAACTATCACACATTATTTTCCAGTGCACTTGGTGGTTATCCTTCAAAAGTCCTCATCTTGATAAACAAAAACTTTTAAAACCAGATCTAATAAAGGAGCTCAGCATTTAACATTAAATTTACTGGCCAGAAAACCCCTGGCTCACCAATAGAGATTTTTAAATGATGGAAAGAGAGCAGTTCACAGATTGTGCTGTTCTCTCTTTCAACCATAACTTTTCTCCTAGGTTTATAGTTATGGTTTGGCGTTAAAGTACAAAGCAGTAAAACCTAATTGAATAGAAGTCAGATGAAGGTCTTTTCAAGCTGGACATAATGTGAGTAACACATACAGATGAGTCAACATTTAGAAAAAATTTCAGTTACAAATACCCCAGTGGAAAACCTAACTCCTAATTTATAAAATCTTCCCTCCATGAAGCATAGTTATTGTGACATACATAGGAATAGGCCCATGACTATTCTTTTTTTTTTTTTTTTAAGATTTTATTTATTTATTTGTCAGAGAGAGAGAACACAAGCAGGCGAAGTGGCAGCAGAGGCAGAGAGAGAAGCAGGCTCCCCACTGAGTAAGGGGGTTGAGTAAGGGTTGATCAAGCCTGATGTGGGACTTGATCCCAGGACCCTGGGATCATGACCTGAGCTGAAGGCAGTGGCTTAGCCGACTGAGCCACCCAGGCATCCCGCCCATGACTATTCTTAATGGAAATGAAAACTATACCATAAAATTCAAATCTAGGGCCTCAAAGTATATTTCTAATACAAACCCATGCCCTACCAAAAAACAAAACAAAACAAAACAAAAAACCCACAACAAAAAATATTTGTAGGTCCCTCAGATTTTCTCTACCTTAGTGTGTAGGAAGAAATGACTCTCCCATGTAAAACCTCTTACTATGTCACATTTAATACATTCAATTCAAAAAATACATTAAATACAGTCTTCTAGCCTAATTTCCATTGTCCTATAAGTTGGAGCCCCCTTTTGATCTGATGGAATAATGTCCATCATTCTGATACTTTGGGAATTAAAAAAAATGCTACTTTGATATTGTATTTTGCACCATGCTATTGTAGTTGCACATGCACCTTATTTCTGAGTCAGAGCTGTCCTATCCTGGAGGTAAGGAGTGTGCTGACTGTAGATAGATATTTATTTAGCCAAGACTATCCAGTTACTGTGGTAGGCTGAATAATGACCTCCCCAATATGTCCATTTCCTAATCTCTGGAACTTGTATATGTATTTCCTTAAGAGGAAAAAGGGAGACTGCAGATGTGATTAAAAGTTCTGAAATGAGATTTTTCTAGATTATTTGGGTGGGCCCAATATATTCACAATATATGATAAATAGAGGCAGGAGGACATCTAAGAGGAGATCAGCAAGGATATAAGGACTTGAGCAATACTATAAATGAACTGGACCTAACAGACATATATAGAACATTCCATCCAACAATAGCAAAATATATATTCTTCTCACATGGACATGGAATATTCTCCAGGATAGACCATAAAGCCACAGAAAAGTCTCCATAAATTTTAAAAGATTGAAATCATCCAAAGTATCTTTTCAAACCACAGTGGAATAAAACTAGAAATCAATAACATAGGAAAACTGGAATATTCACAAATATGTGGAAATAAGACAAAATGCTATTAAGTGAACCAAAAAGGAAATCAAAAGGGAAATTAGAAAATACTTTGAGATGAATGAAAATGAAAACACAACATACCAAAACTTATGAGATGCAGCAAAAGCAGTGCTCACAGGGAAATTTATAGTTGTAAATTCCTACAATAAAAAGGATCTCTCGCAAGTCAATACCCTAACTTTAGACCTCAAAGAAATAAAAAAAGAAGGGCAAATTAAATCCAATAGTAGCAGAAGGAAGAAAATAATGAAAATTAGAGCAGAGATAAGTGAAATAGATTTTAGAAAAAATAGAATCAACAAAATCAAAAGTTGATTCTTTGAAAAGAGCCACACATCTGACAACTCTTTAGCCAGACTAAGAAAAACAAAGAGAAGATGCAAATAACTAAAATCAGAAATAAAGGTGGGAACATTATTATTGACCTTACAGAAATAAAAAGAATTGTAAGAGAATACCATGAACGATTGCTAAGTCAACAAACTGGATAACATAGATGAAATGGACAGACTCCTAAAAACACACAAATTACCAAAATTGGTATTTCTATTTCATGACAAAATAGAAAACCTGATCAGATTTATAACAAGTAGAGAGATTAACTCAGCAATCAAAAGCCATTCAATAAATAATAGTCCAGGACCAATGGATTTACTGGTAAATTCTACAGAACATTTAAAGAATTAGCATCAATTCTCAAAACCTTCCAAAACAATAGAAGAAGGGACACTTCCTAACTCATTCTATGAGGCCAGCATTATCCAGTTACCAAAGCCAGACAAAGATACCACTAGAAAAGAAAATTATAGACCAATTATTTTTTTTGAGCACCAGTACAAAAATTCTTAAAATATTTGCAAACCAGGGGCACCTGGGTGGCTCAGTGGGTTAAAGCCTCTGCCTTCAGCTCAGGTCATGATCCCAAGGTCCTGGGATCGAGCCCCGTATAGGGCTCTCTGCTCAGTGGGGAGCCTGCTTCCCCCTCTATCTCTCTGCCTGCCTCTCTGCCTACTTGTGATCTCTCTTTGTCAAATAAATAAATAAAATCTTTAAAAAAAAATTTGCAAACCAAATTCAGCAACATAGAAAAGAATTGTAGTCAAAAGCCAAGTGAGATTTATCCCAGGAATGCAAGGTTGGCTTCATACATGAAAATCAATTAACATAGTATGTCATTGTAGCATAATAAAGGACAAAACCCATGTGATCATCTAACAGATGCAGAAAAAGCATTTGACAAATCCAACATGCATTCATGATTAATATTTCTCAGCAAACCAAGAATAGAAGGGAATTGCCTCAACTTTATAAAGAGCATCGATGTAAAATCTTCAGCTAACATCATATTTAATGGATAAAGATTGCAAGCTGTGTACTGAAGAAATGAAAGTTAACTAAATTGGGAAATAAGAAGTAAGCTCTTTATTTGCAAGTGATATGGTCCTATTTGTAGAAATTTTTGAAGAATACACACACGCATACACATACGTACACACACACACTCCACAGAAGTCCTAGAACAAATTTAAGCAAGGCCGTGGAATGCAAGAGCAGTATGCAAAACTTGTTTGTATTTCCACATAACAGCAACAAACAATCCAAAAGTAAATTTAGGAAAATAATTCAATCACAGAGAACAAAAAGGAGTAAGATAGTTAGCTGTAAATTTAACAAAAGGTCATTATTTACACAATGAAAACTACAAAGCATTGCTGAAAGTAATCACAAAATATATCAATCCATGGAGAGTTGTTTCATGTTCATCAATTAGATTCAAGAACCTTTTATGGAAATTGACAAGATAACACTAAAATGTATATGGAAATGAAGGGACCTAAAATAGTCAAAACAATTTTGAAAAAGGGAAAGGTATCAAGACCATGTGGTATTTGTATAAAAATAGCCCTATGCATCCATGAAAGAGAGTTAAATCCAGAAATAAACACTGACATTTATGGTCAATTGATTTTTTTTTAATGATTTTACTTATTTATTTGAGAGAGTAAGTGAGCAAGAGAGCACAAGCAGGGGGAATGGCTGAAGGATGAGGACAAGCAGGTTCCCTACTGAGCAGGGAGCCTGATGTACAACTCGATCCCAGTACCCTGGATCATTACCTGACCTGAAGGCAGACACTTAACCAACTGAGCCAGCCAGGTACCTCTGGTCAATTGATTTTTTTAACAAAGGCACCAAGACAACTCAATGAGGAAAAGGTATGCTTGTCACAAAAGGTTGTACCAGCACCATCTACAAAAATTAATTCAAAATGGACCATAGGTATCAATATAAGAGCTGAAAGTATAAAATATCTAGAAAAAAACATAGGAGAAAATCTTCTGGTTAGGCAGAACTCTCAGATACAATAGCAAAGGCACAAACCATAAGAGAAAAACTAATAAATTGGACTTCATCAAAATTAGAGCTTCTGGGCTTCAAAAGACACCACTAAGAAAATGAAGGGACAAGACATAAAGTAGGTGAAAATATTTGCAAACCATATATCTGATGAAGGACTTGTATTCAGAATATGTAAAGAACTCTTAATGCTCAAAGAGAAAACAGTCCAGTTACAAAGTGAGCAGAACAGCACATGAATGGCTAACAAGTACATTAAAAAGCTTCCAACATTTATGAGTCATCAGAGAAATTAAAACAGGAATTTACTATTGCATACCCACCAGAGGAGCTAGAATAAAAAAGACAGACAGTATCAAGTGTTATTGAGTATTGAAGAAACTGGACCTTCATAAATTGCTAGTGGAGGGCGCCTGGGTGGCTCAGTGGGTTGAGCCTCTGCCTTCGGCTCAGGTCATGATCTCAGGGTCCTGGGATGGAGCCCCGCATCGGGCTCTCTGCTCAGTGGGGATCCTGCTTCCCTCTCTCTCTCTGCCTGCCTCTCTGCCTACTTGTGATCTCTGTCTGTCAAATAAATAAAATAAAAATCTTTTTAAAAAATTGCTAGTGGAAATGAGTAACCTTACAAAACAATTTGCGGTTTTTTAAAAAGTTACATAAACTTACCAAAGAATTCAGCCAACAATTCCCCCCTCAAAAATCTACCTGAGAAATGAAAATATATGCACAAAGACTTGAACAATATCACAGGACTGGAAGCATTACCACAACAGCCCCAAACTGGAACCAGTTTGAGTGTCTATCAACCTGAGAAGTAGAAGAGTAAATGTGGTATATTCATACAATGGAATATTCTTCCCAATCAAAAGGGATGAAATCATGATATTTGTTAAAATGCGGATTTAACCTCAAAAACACGGTAAATGAAAGAAACCAGATCCACGAGGATACACACTGTGTGATTCCATTTACATGAAATATACAAAAATGTGCGTTTATAGAGGCAGAAAGTTGATCAGTGGTTGCTGGGGCTTGCGGTGTGTGAATGGAGACGGTAAATAGGCTTGAGGACAAGTTGAGGGGTGATGAAAAAGTTCAGCCCAAATCAGATTGTACTGAAGATTGTAAAACTTCATAAATTTTTTAAAAATCACTGAATTGTACACTTAATTTATGGCATATGAACTATATTCCAATAAAGTTTTTTTTTTTCCTTAAGTTGTTGGAGGGGAAAAAAATTAGCCAGGAGGGAAAAAAAAATCAAGATTAAGCTTTTTTTTTTTTTTTTTTTAAGATTTTATTTATTTATTTGTCAGAGAGAGAGAGGGAGAGAGAGCAAGCACAGGCAGACAGAATGGCAGGCAGAGGCAGAGGAAGAAGCAGGCTCCCTGATGAGCAAGGAGCCCGATGTGGGACTCGATCCCAGGACGCTGGGATCGTGCTTGAGCCGAAGGCAGCTGCTTAACCAACTGAGCCACCCAGGCGTCCCGAGATTAAGCTTTCTTTAATCACATAGCCTGCTGTGTGTACTTTTATCGTAGCACTTAATTATACTTTTTCAAATCACCTGCGTTCTTCTCCGACTTACATTCCCCATTGGAAATGTAAACAGAAGCATCACTGATGGATACGTTAACCGTTCTTTCCTGCTCAGGACTTTTTCCCACGATAGGTGTCTAGGTGGCGCGCGTCTATCTTGGCCAACTGACACTTCAAGCACCTGGAGCTGAAACCAGAAGCAGAAACCAGGATGAGCCGGGAGACCAAAGAGAACAAAGGTCCACGATCCACAATTCTGAGAAGCCATGGTTCTCAGAACTGTTCAATGCACCCTAAGAACCCAGGCTGAGAACCCCGCTGTGATGACTCTCTGCCCTGCCAGCCAGCCAGGGTCGGGGAAGGGGTGCTAGCCTCCAGAGTGAAAGGAGGAAGTGAGGAGAGTACAAAATGTTGACGAATAATCCTGTCACACACACTTTCTCTTTTTTTTTTTTTTAAAGATTTTATTTATTTATTTGACAGAGAGAGATCACAAGTAGACGGAGAGGCAGGCAGAGAGAGAGAGAGAGAGAGAGAGAGAGAGAGGGAAGCAGGCTTCCCGCTGAGCAGAGAGCCCAATGCGGGACTCGATCCCAAGACCCTGAGATCATGACCCGAGCCGAAGGCAGCGGCTTAACCCACTGAGCCACCCACGCGCCCCACGCACACACTTTCTCTTATTCCAAAAAATGGTATCCCATGGTGGGCTGCTAGAGGCATGTGAGGGCCCTTTGTATCATCAGACAAACTGAGAAAATTTGGTCCGTGGCCCTAAAACACTGAATCTCAGAAGCTTACTATCACATTTCACAGTTTCGGGGAAAACCAAGCACGATCGGGCGGGGATTTTGTCAAGGAAAGACCCCTGCCAAACCAGGTCCTAGGAGCTTCCTCTCTCTGCAAGGACTGGGATTATGATGTCTGAAGCAGGCCTTTTAACACTCCAGACCAGACAAAGGATCTTATCTGTGAATCAGAGTTTAACGGTGGGACAGGCTAGGAGGACAGGTTTGCATCTTATCCATATTTTTCCCTGCAGAAGGCAAAGGAGACAAGAAGATGCTAGTCCTACATGTGTGCAAGTGGAGGTTTACGTGAGCTGAGCAGAGGAGGAGAAAAGGGGGAGGCCATCCTTTAGGAAACTGGCGTGTCTTTTCTTTTTTCTTTTTTTTAAATTTATTTATATATTTGACACAAGAAGTTGGGAGCAGCAGGCAGAGGGGAGAGGGAGAAGCAGGCCTCCGGCTGAGCAGGGAGCCCAATGTGGAACTTGATCCCATGGCTCGGGATCATGACCTGAGCTGAAGGCAGTTGCTTAACCAACGAGCCACCCAGCCCCCCGAAACTGACATTTCTTCAGGGCCCCCTCGCCAAGCACCATTTTCTTTGACTGAGTCCTTCCAGGAACCTTGTGGGATGGGGATTTTACCACATTACAGATCAGAGACTAAGGCTCAGAAATCTGTCCTACCCATCAAATAGGTAACATTATACATCAGCTACGGGTAAGAACTTGCAGCTCCAGATTTAGAGTGACGGGCGTTATGTATTTAGTAAGTGGCAGAGCTAGTATTTAAATTCGGGTCCCTGTGAGCCCTGAGCCCCTGTGCCTTTATACCACACTGTGTCCATTCAGGTTCCGGTAGTTTTTAAAAAAGTGTTTGGCCTTTCAGCTTCAGCTGTCTGACTTCTTGTTTCTGGATGATCATAAGCCGGCCAAAAATCCTCTTGGGAATTCTTTCCTCCCCCTAGGGCCCAAAGAATAGAAAAAAACACCACCGTGCCCTTGAAGTTTCCCTAACAATCCCAACTATAAAGCCTAAAGTCAATGCGGAGAGGATATTATTAACAAATGCTTTCGGCAACGTCTTCAGGGGGTTCGAAGCCGCCCACGCCACTTGTGAAATCTTAGGGAAGAAACCCGATCTGGAAAATGGTTGGGAACCACAAACCCCAGTATCAGACGTCTAAGAGGAGGAGGTCCGTTGCCTTCAGAGCACTTGTTTTATCATGGACAATAAAAGTGTTCCAGTTGATTCAACAAAAAATAACCCAAAACAAGGCTATTTATTTATAGGACTACGGCTTTCATTTCCTTGGCCTTCAGATCTTTAGCGGCACATTCTGAGGAGCAGATGCTGTCGTATAAGGAAGACCACCTGCTTTCCAGGGCATTTCTGCAACAAATAGCTTTGAGAGAGAGGGAAAAGAAAGATCACAGGATAAAAAGGAGAGAATTAGAAATGGGGAAACGGGAAATTAAGAAGTTGGCTTAATGCATCGCTTCTGAATTATTCAACTGCTAAAAAGCTGACAGATTTCTTTTGACACTTGACTGTCTCACTCTGGGTCTATATCCATATTCCACTTTTTAAGGACCTACTTTAAGAGAATTCTGTCCATCTGTACATATCTGTGACATATTTATCGTTCCTTGCAAAATGTAGACATAAAAAATTTATAGAACATTAGGTACTAATTAAATGGTATTTTAGTTTTAGAAAAGTTGTGCAGCTTTAAAAGAACTCCCAGGGGTGATTCTTTGGGTAAAGAAATCTTCTTTTGGAAATTAAAATAGCTCATACTCTCTGCTCCTCCTCACAACCCCATTACTTAGCACTTTCAAATTTCAGTTTCTAAAACTGTGTTAAACTCTTACTTGAGGCAACAGGTATGTCTTGAGTCCCTTGAAATTATAGCCTCAAAGCCTCGGTCGCCACGTGCCAAGGAAAATAAGACATTAAGGAAATTATTCATATAATTCCAACCAAGTTAACACACTCACCTGAAACATACCAGTAATAAAAGTCATAATAGGAAAAGCTTACAGTTTGGAAGTCTTAGGAAATAATTTGTTCTAGAAAGCTGTATTTTCCATATGCTGAAATTTTTCCTTTTATTAAACACCCAAACATTGTTATTTTAAATTTTAACTGGTTTTAAGATCTTTCTCAAATATATCAGACATTACTTTGCCTTCTTAACAATGTTTATTTAACTATAATTTACTCTATCTATATTTTCAAAAAGGATTTCAGAGAACGACTTAAACTATGCTCCACACATAATTTGAACTCTTTTTGATGTCCTGGGGTCTTCATATCAAACACCAGTGACAGTATGAGACTATAACAAGGCAATGCCCTTGGAGAGATAAGCAAATCAAGTCATCGTATTCTGTGGTGGCCATATCCTCCTGTGTTTTTTTTAATTCTTATGTCAGTTTTTTAATGTTGCTCTGTCTCTTCCCTTGCTGCCAAGCAATGAACTTCGTTCATGTGACAAGGCTACCTCTGATGGTCCCCTCCTTCTCACAAAGTATTATGGCTAATATTCCACAAGCATGGAAACCAGATGACCCATTAGAATAAAAAGGTGCTAAGTAAGGGCTTAAGAGACCTTCTGCTGGGAGTAACACACAAACACGTTAGAGCTCTTCTGATGTGTTGCTCAGCAACCAGAAAGAAGCAGGTTGAAATAGCGTTCCCTGAATAGAGGTGACAGATGAAATGTTGAACCCACCATATTTGAGATATACTTTTGCTCAAAATTATTTGTCGATCCAAATTCAAATTTCACTGGACATTCTGTATTTCTATTTGTTAAACTTGTTAAATCTAAGAGGCACTGCTGACCAAGAGCCTCCAGGCTCTTCACTGCAATGGTCAAGTGGAGGTGCCCTGACTCCAACCCTGTGGCTCTCAACGAATTCTTTAATTCTAGACATTGTGGCAGCAGAAATATTCATTGAACAAGGATTGAAATGCTGGTATTGATCCTCATCTTATTTTTGTGCCGTAGCCCTTTATCTGCATGGCTAAATGAAGAGCCTGTGGGCTAGGCTGGCTCTTTTCCCCCCCACCCCACTAGATTTTGCTGATGTTCTTGTGCCTATGTTGTCTATGGTTGGGGAACCTTAGAACTTGAAACTGAAGAGCGTTATTAGTTCTGCTAATGGAACTATTTAAAGTGACTTCAATATACCTATCTTCAAATGTTGATTCTTCTGGGATATTTAACTTCCTAGACCATACTCTGCAAAGCGACCATTAGAATTTACAGTCTTGCCTGGGACAGCTTAACAAAGGAACCAAGAATATATGGTGGGGAACTGATAGTCTCTTCAATAAATGGTGTTAGGAAAACTGGACTATTTCCTTACACCGTGCATAAAAATCAACTCAAAATAGATTAAACATTTGAACGTAAGACCTGAAACCATAAAACTCCGAGAAGAAAGCATAGGAGATAAGCTCTTTGGCATTGGTCTTGGCAACGATGTTTCAGATTAGACATTCAAGGCAAGGGCAACATCACTGGCATCCCAGAGTTACCCATGCATCCTTGCAGATCACAAACTTCTCTCTCTCTTCTGAAGTAACCCATTATTCTAGTTTCTTTGGCAATAATTTCTTTTCTTTCCTTTATATTTTTACCACCTACATATGCATTCCTGAAGAATACAGTTCAGTTACCTTATTTTTTTTTACATTTCTAAAATGGGTTTGTGCTGTATTCATTACTCTTTCCTTTTTTTCACTCAACAATATATTTATATTCACCCATATTGTTCTGTGTAACTGAAGTTTTTTTTAATAATCGACTCTTTACGTCTCTCTTTCAGTGGACTCTTAGCATCACATCCCTTCTGTTCACCGTTATAGTCCCACCACTTCTTAGAATGTGCTTGAAAAATAATTTTGTGTGTGCGAAAACCGAAACCATCTATACCCACAGAGCTTACTGTCTACACTAACATAACTTCTTTATACCAGTCTTACTCAATATTATTTCATTATTCCAGGAAAATCCTGCCTAGGAACATAAAAGTTGCAAGTAATTTTATTTTTCATTTCAGAAACTTCCTTTAAAAACTCATTTAAATAAACTTTAAACTCTCCAGTTCTTCAATAGATAGCATCAGATGACTGAAACATCTAATTATTCTCCAAGATTCTTTGAGCACTTGCCTCTCTTGGCTCTGCGTGGCTGTAGCCACCAGTGCTAGACTACCATATCCCACTTCTCACCTAGCCTGAGTCATGTGCCCACTTTGAATGACTTGCCTTTAACCAGACTCCAGAACCCCACGAATATCGTGATTTTTGCCCTATGCACTCTGAGATGCACTCAAATTCTGTCAAGATCCTACGTGGCAATTACACAAGTATTTGCTCGATAACTATGACCCTAACCATGGTAAAACTGAACTCAGCTTTGTATTATTAACAGGTCGTTTAGATGGTATTTTCAGGCAGCCATTGTTGTGCATTTGATTGACTTTGTAAATGAACCGAAGAAACCACAGGCAGCATATTCGGGTTTGAGAGTTGGTGTGCTTTGGCCCCATGCAGCATTCCTGCTAACTGCTAAAGAAGCCAGTACTTTGCAAAGAATAACAGAGAGGCAAAGCTTTTCATGGAAATGAAATTACAAAGGCCTGATACTTAAAGATTCTACTTTATGCAGAAGCATGAGGAAAGTCTAAGAATAGATCCTCAGAACAAGATACTAATGATTCTCCATAACTCTCCAAGGATTTACAAATAGAACGTCAAAACAAGACTGCAGAGCCCACACTTACGCTTTCTAAGGAAAAGTAGAGAGCGTACTGTCAGGGTGTCTGGACAAATATGCTTCATGGCCGCTAAGCTTGCTAATGCCTCAAACATAGTGACCCTGAGAAATTAGAGTTCCACTCATTACAAGAGATGAAGGGCCCAGAGTTTCTAAGCATCGCCATTGTTAGAACCATCACTGATGTCTCACCCTCTGCTCAAAGGGTCATCTCAGGATAAAACAACAGTGTAATAATGGATGAGAACTTGGACACCTTTGAATAGAGTTTTGTCCATGAGATGGACATCGATACCCTAATCCTCAGAAACTGTGAATGTTACTTTATATGGCCAAAGGGACTTTGAAGATATGATTGTTAGAGACTGAGATGGGGAGATTATCCTGGATTACCTAGTTGGCCTGATGGAATCACAGTAATCCCTATAAGAGATACAGAGGATGAGCCGGAGTCAGAGTCAGGAGAAGGGGATGGATGAGAGAAGCAGAGATTGGAGTGATGGTCTTTGAAGATGGAGGGAGGGGCCATTAACCAAAGAGGGCAAAAAGCAGAAGGAGGCAGGGAAACAAATTCTCCCCTCAGAGCTTTCGAAAGTAAGCTGCCATGCTACCACCTTCACCGTAGCCCCATGGAACTGATTTTGGACTTCTGACTTCCAGAACTGTGAGAATAAAGGTTGTCGTGGTGAAAGACACCAAGTTTGGGGTGATTTCTTACAGCAGCCATAGGAAACTTATTCAAGCAGATACCATACACGGTCCCACTAACTAACTTAAGACTCTCTATTCCTTTGGATCATTACATAACAAATTAGTACAAATGTGATGGTTTAAAACAACACACATTTTAATATCTTGGCTTTCGTAGACCAGTTCAGGCATGACTGAGCTGGGTTCTCTGTTCAGGGTCTCACAAAGCTGCAGTCAAGGCCTTGGCTAGGGCTGGGGGTCTCTTCTGTGCCTTGGGATCTTCTTCCAGGCTCGTGAGGTCATTGGCAGAATTCATTTTCCTGCAGCTCTAGAACTCATGGTGTCCTGGAGAGAGGCTCTGTATCTTCCATATCTGACCTCTAGTCTGTCTTAAAAAGGTCTCATCTGATTAGGTTGGGCTCACTCAGGATAATCTCTTTTTTGATTAATTCAAAAGTCAACCGACTTGGGATTTTAATTAATCTTCAAAATCTTTCCACCTTTGCCATGTAACGTAACCTGACCATGGGAGTGATACCCCATTCTTTTCTCAGATCCTACCCACACTCAAGGGGAGGAGATTATACAAGGTGTGTATATCAGGTGGTGGGGATACCGGGGGTTATCTTAGAATTCAGCCTCCTGCAGACACATAAAATGTCATTTATTCTATGCAATGTACTATTTAACACGGTTAGTGGATGCTGATATACATATATTTAAGGTCATAAATTTAGCTAAAATTCTCATTCACCGATTTTATTTTTTTCCATAAAGTCTCAGGTTCCTAAACTAAAAATTTTCATATTTCTAGGATTTACTGAAAATCGAACCCTGGCCATAGAGGTAGTTACTTTTCTAGATACAAATATATGTTCAGTGTGTATGTAAATATACATAATATGAACAAAATTTAAATATATATATATCTTTATGCTGGAAGCTATTCTGTTTTATTGATTAGGAATCTCGGTCAGTGAAAAACAAATTGAGTGGCCTGGAATTATGAAACAAACGAGAGAATGGAGGCCTAGAGATCAAAATCCAGGTCTGGACAATTCTTGTTCAAAGTTCTACCCACTATACCATAATATAATCAGTGTTTGCCTCTCAGAAAACACATTATGAGCTCTATATTATAATTCAGATTTATATGCTATTGATGGCAATAATTTCCAGCAGTACGGTATAATACAAGTCCTCGCAAATGCTGGCATTTTCCCTTCACACCCCTAGGGAAGCTTTAATCTACCAACATTATCAATTAAGCGCTAATCCTGTGTTCTTTATTGCCTCGTGCGTGTGTTTAAGAAACTGACGTGGCCTCATTGCTCGATGCGCATATACTATTTATAAGGTTCATGTCCTTGCCACTTAATCATGGAGTCCAATCATTTATTATTCATTTCATTTAGGACAATTAATGGTTTTGTTGGCAATCATTTTACAGCTACAGTTTGGCAGTCCTGATTAAGTCATGTCCAGTGACCTAATGAAAAATAATCAGAAAGAAATAAGAAAGAGAGAGAGGAAGGAAGAAAGCTCACATCTTTATTTTGTATTCCCTTCATTCAGAGCTTTTTCATAGAAGCCATGGGTCAGTATAGATCAAGTTTTTATTCAATCTACTGACCCTTTAGTCCCAGAAGGGTTATCTAGTAGGTTTAGAATTTTCTCTAACGTTCCATACCACAAAAATGCTTCTGTTTTTTTTTTTTCTTCTTCTTCTTCTTATTTGCCTTCTCATGGAAACCAGAATTTCTAGCACAGAGGACACAACTCTGGGACAGAAGCTAGGGGTTGTGGCTTCTCCCTCCAGCTCTGCCTCTAACAAGTTATGTGATTTTAGCAAATAACTCAGGGCCTTGGTTGTACACCTAAGAAATAACAGAAGACTTGTAAGCTCCACCCAGCTCTAAAATTCTACGAATTCTCTATTAAACTAAATCCAAATGAAATTCAGTATCTTTATTACAAAACATTATTTTGTGTCACGACTTTGGTATTACTACTTTTATTGCTTTTTAATAGCTTGGAAACAACTCATATTCACTATAATAGCAAAGTAGAAATGAAACAGGGAGCAGAAATCTTGATAAAACTGCCATCTTATGAGCACTTCATATGTGCCTGGCACCATGCTAAATGCTTTGCACTTGTATTTGATCATCAGGACAATGTTCTAATAGGATGATTACCTCCATTTTACAGATGAGGAACTGGAGGCTTAGGATGGTTAGGGGTCATGCCCAAGGTCTCATTGCTAAGCCGGAGGGCCTCAGAGCTCAAATTGGAATGTGTACCACTGAACTCCACAAACTGTGCTTTTAGTTTTTCCCATCACTACCTGTCCCTTGTGCAGTAGTCAATCAAGCCCAACATTGCCCCACTGGGGGGTTACCCAGACTGGTAGTGAACCCTGTGGTTCCCATTCTCCCTTCCACACCCTCTTTGGATGACAAGGGGTAGAGGTCGAAAGGCTTGTAGGTGTGGGCTCATTCCTTTCAGCTTTCAAATATTCCATTTCTCAGGGTCTCTGCTTGTCTCATCAGCTTTAAGAATCAGGGGAGTCAAAAGGCAGAGCTCCCTTTGGCAAATCTGGAAGACCGCCTAACTGTGTCCTGGATGACTCCCCTTTACTGATATGGAACTGCCAGCAGAAATGGACCTCTGTTTTTTCCCAGTCTTGGAGAAATTATTGTCAAATGAATACAGGACATGTCAAAATTTAAGACTGATCCAAAGGGTAAAAGTAAAAAAGTTAGAGTCCCCTAGAATTTAATAGTGGGATGAACATTAGAAATCAGGTTTTTTTCCTAGATGATATGAAGTGATTCAATGAGCTTGTACAAGTCACTCGGCTACGCAGCACAGTAGGAACAGAACTGACACCCAGTTTCTTGACTCTCTTGGTTTGCTGCTGTACCTACAATGGGGGAGTTCTGATGTAGAAAGAACACAGGACACATGAGAGGGGAGCGCAGAGCCTAAAAGGGGTAGACTTTACAGCTGCAAACCAAAGAATGCCAAAGAGTGCCGGTTAGCCACCAGAAGGGGGGTGGGGGGCAAGGAAGGATTCTCCCCTACAGCCTTGAAAGTTCTTCTGACACCTTGATTTTGGACTTTTAGCCTTCAGAACTGTGAGAAAATATGTTTCCTTTGTTGTAAGCCACCCAGTTTGTTTTGACAGAGCTGGGAGACTAATATACTTGTTGATTTAAAGTAATAATTATTGCTGCCTGTTGGATATAATTTGCGATGGATGTGGCAGGAGGACAGAGCAGGGTATTAGGAAAGCATGGGCATTGAGAGTCAAATGCCCTGAGTTCAAAAAAGGAAGAATGCATTCTATGTACTTACCTTCCCAAATGTAAACATGCTTGGCAGTTGTTGGGTTTTTTGGTTTTTTGGTTTTTGTTTTCTTGCATAAACCTTCCTGCAATTTTGTGTATAAACATAGATATGCTTCTTTTTTTTTTTTAACACAAGGGGAATTATCCTACTCTCTCCCACTTGTTTTTTTCACGTATCATGGACATATTGCACATTGGCCACAAAAAGATTTGTCTCACCTTTTGATGGCTACAAAGTTTTCATTGTAGGACTCTACACAATTTATGTAACCATTCTCTGTAGAAGGACATTTTGTTTGTCTCTGGTGTTTTGCTATTTTTACATACTAGTACAACGATAGCTGTATTTGGCAAATACACCTATGGGATAAATTCTTAGAACTAGAACCTGTAGGTTCAAGAGCATGTGTTAACAATCACCTTCCCAAAGGACTGCTCCCCATTTTCACCTCTCAGGATTTGAGAAGACCCGTTTCCCCACACCACCGGCCACACCAGGTGGAGTCAACAACTTTAATCGCTACTGGACAATATTTTTCATATTCCTCAGATGTTATTGGGTGTGGATAGGGAGAGAAACTTTCTATGCTGGGAATTATTACCCACCCTCAAAAATTCTACTTAATGTTATTTTTCTTCTCTAAGAGAAAATATCCTTCCCAGAGAGATTACTTTGTAGCATTGTTCCCTGAACCCTGCCACCACCCAGCGGTTAATCCCAGCCATCCCTCATCACCTTTTAGGGGATTCTCACCATGACCAGAGAAATATTTTGACTTTCCAAATCCTGGTTTGAGGACTTGAGTGAACTTCAGGCTGACCCATTAATCTTATGTCAGATAAATTTGTCTGTAGTGCATTGTACCTGAGGTCTCTTTTCCAGTTGACTCAGATTTTATTTGGTGAGTGTTTGGCATTGACTGACAACATCTCCAGGATATTAAGAGACGGACTTGATACCCTCAACCAGAGGGCCTGCCCCAGCAGGCTGCTCTATTTGGGATAGCTTGCCTCTTATTCACCCTGATTCTGTATGTGTGTACATTGGCTTCTCAGCACCTGGCAGAGCCAGGTCCCAAAACCTCCTTTCCTGGCTAATTCCTCTTTTCCAGGAGACTCATGTGCAGAGTACATTGGAGGGACCCCACAGCCTCTGTTTTTATCCCAGTTTATCCCTGTCTGCTTGCAGACCTCTGAGACTGACACCCGGAAGCAGCAGATCTGCTATTCTGCGCAGCTAGCATACCCCCTCCAAAAGGGGCCGCAGCCCCTCATGCCACCCGCCCCTGGGCTCCGCAGGGGCATCTCTCTGCGTGACTGCTCCAGGGCACCGTCACCAGCTGGCTGCCTATCAGCTGTGTGAGATGTAAATGTCCCTGTGCTTCCAGCCCTCCTCTACCTTTTCTTGACATTTTGCTGTAATCTGGAAAAGGGAGCTAGGAGATGCTTTGAATTCCCCACCTCTAGTCCCCGTGGAGGGGGCAAGGACAGTGGGGGCTGCAGCCTGTCTCCCGGAGTGGATCTGAAATTCTTTCTCAAAACAAATCCAGATATGTAGGTTATGGATATGTTACCAAAGTAAAAAAGAAGAGAAAAGAAAAAAAAAAAAAAAAGGAACAATAACAACCAAAAACAAATGAAAAGCTGAGCACATTCTATTATTTTCCTTCCAAAAAAGCCACCAAAAATAAGGTCTTTGATCCAAATGGTATCTCTCCCTCTTGCATGATAACGTGTCTTTATAGAGAAACAGGAGGGCAAGTGTGCCCTTCCTCGACATGACTTCCCCAATGCCAAGGATGCTGGAAATATATGTATGTCAGTGACGTAGTGCTGGGATACAAAGCTTAGCCTTTTGTAGATCTCACTCGGAGAGCAAATGATTGTCATGGATTTGAACTTGAGAAATCTGTCTCATAGTTACAATGGAGGCATGGATATTTTCATCTCTGGATTGCCTCGAACCTTCCCTTCCCACGGGTCTCCACTCCATCAGAGCACACACTGTCAGGTGGGAGGCGTAATAAACAAACAGTGCCCACAGCGTTCGCTTTCATAAGCTCAGCCTGGCAGCTTGCTCTCTGGGGCTTCAGGGAAGGCTGCCTTCATCTCCTGTTCCCCCTCCCCAGAAGCTTTGCACCACCTCTCGAATGGACCAGCTCTCCCTGGGAGGAAATGGCAGACACCGTGCTCTGTATACCCCAGCCCGAGTCTGGGCAGGATCCGGGCAGGGAACCGCAGAAAGATAAAAAGAAGTGAGAAATGAGGTAGAGGGCCCCAAACCAAAAGGGGGTAAACGTAGCAGCAGGAAAGAACCACGGAGAAGGATTTGGATCCCAGCAATACGACTGATTACCATGCCTTCTCACATGCTGTATTAGAAATACATTAGCAGCTGAACTGCTATTCACTCGACTCTGCCAGTGTCTGAAAATCATTTTAAATACCATTTAGTAGCATTTAGATTATTTTATGATAACACAGTACCCATTGAAAGGATTATTAAGCTCGTATTTGCAGTGGCCTGGGGAAAAAAAAATAATAAAACTTATCTCTTCGAAAGATGACTCCCACAATTGCCCCTTCAGCAATTATTCATCTAGGAGCCTCTCTGCCTACATTAGAACCCGCGGTAAATTGGCATATGCTAATTTGGGCCTATAGGTTTCTCCTATAGGAGTTCAGGCTCTCATTACCTACCCGTTGATGCACGGGATCCTGGACTCCATTTCCTCCAGTTTGGTGTCGCTGTTACAGTGTTTGCTCTGAGCCAAAGTAATTTCTCTTCCTTTCCATATACCTATTGCTCCTCTGATAATGGGTTTCTAGGGCAATATTGCAAATAATAAGCCAATGGTCAGAGCTCGCATGCTTGCCTCCAAAAATAATACCTCATTAGGCAGCAGATCTCAGCTTTTTCCTGTGGAACAGGGAGATTTTATAAAAAGCATCACTCTTCAAGGCTCACAGAAGCCCATAACTCACTCAAGGAAGATAATGTTGCAAAGTGAAAGCTGGTGAGCTTCTCAGCAAGCATCTTGGGGGGCTTGCAGTGATGGTGATACGGCTTGGTGTGGGCAGGCCAGTGTTGTACATCTCTTCCCACCTCCAGGTTCAATGACTTGCTGTCAGGCAGGTAGCCTATAATTGGCCATGAATATTGGGAAACGCTACAGATGGGAATTTTCTTTCTCCCTCCCATCCTCTGTCTCTGCCATTTCTGTTTTTATAGAGCTGATGATTAAGCATAGGCCACACTCCCCCACCTCATTGGACACTCGGAGCAAAATGGTTCCCCAGACACGGCTGGTTGGAAACCAAGACTCATTCATTGCTGGTCGCTCACCATGAAAGTGGACTGGCCTGTTCCCTGAGAAGCACCACCTCTGACACCAGACTCATTATTTCTATCCAACTCATTCAGTCCAATACCTACAACTACAGCTTCTCGCATATTCCCCTGGACTGTAACCAAGAAGCTTCTGGAGTGAAAGTACCATGAGCCTGATTATACTTAGTTTTGAAAGGGAAAATCCTTCTTCTTTTCAGTAATTTACTTTGAGGTTGGAAGGACAGTTTAGGGTTTCACAGGCTTCAGGAGAATGGGAAAGAATTGCTTCTGTTATTACATCTATTGTTTTCCTAAAACACTGGAAGCCAGACAAGTCCCAACGTCTGTTTTTAATTCCTTTAGCTTAAGGCTTTAATTATTATTGAATCAAAATTTCATTTTTTAAAACTCTTATTATATTCTATGTGAAAGAGAAAGATTTTCATGGCGGATGAAAGATACAGAGGAAAGGGGATTCACAAGAATGAAGTTCCCAATTCTAAATGTTCTCCCTTTATCATTATTTTTAGAACCAGCCTGGACTGTAACAGTATTAAGTAACATTTTAATTACACAAGCCCATCGTTCAAAAATATGAAGCGTAAAGTACAAAATCAAAAGTAATATTTCCTATTGATGCTGCACCTCGACCCACTGTTCATAGTTAATTATTGGCAAAATTTTACAGCGTACCTTTCCAACTTAAAATAGTACATTTGAGTGTGAAACATACTATTGTACTTGATTATTAAATATTCATCATAAACTCACAATAGTTTCCATTTTTTTTCCAAATATGCTTTTACTCATACACACAGACATCAAACAATGCTCATTAATATTAAAAACCTGGCTGGCTTGCTGCATTAATTACAAAAACCTGTGATTTTGCTGCTTCCCCCCCGCCTTGGAATATTTTTTCCACTTAACCTGAATACAGTAGAGAAAATGCAGAGGAAGTGAGAATCCAGAAGCCCACTCAGCTCTAAGGGCATTTTCTGCCCTCAAGAGATATGTGATCCCAGAAGGTACCCTGCCTGGCCTTCTGTGTCATCGAAACACCGCCTTCTCAGACCAGAGGAAGGGATTCTTGGGTAGACTCAAGTCCATTAAAAAACAACAACAACAAACAAAACAAAAAACCCTCACAAAATGCTCACAACAGCAGCCCTCTGTTCTCTCCTCTCCAACCTATCAAGGGCTCATGTCTTCAAATACAAATCCCAGGGTCGTTTATGGGACCACGTGGCCCATAGTGTGTGTGTTGGGGAGGGGGGCATCTGCTTCAGGGCCTCTCACCTCTGTTCTCCAGGGCCTGGAAGCTTGAGATTCACCCCCAATTCATACGGAGCCCCCAGCCTCCCAGCGTGACTGCTCATTTGCCTTTGCCTTTGCCCCTTTCTGATTCCCACACCCTCCCAAGGGAGGAGGGTGGATCTTGCTGCTTTTAAAATGGACTTTACTAAGGGCGCTCGCTTAGCCTCAGGCCTCGGAGCAGTTTCCTTGTCAGGAGAAGTGGGTCGTGCCCAAGTGCCTCGTTAAAGGCTCCTCTGTGGCAGGGGGGAGCCTCCCCTCCTTGGTATTGTTTCCATTGTTACTGTGTCGGTCTTATCTGGGCAGTGAGTTGTCTATTTCCGTCTATTTCCAGGCCTCTCCCTTTGCTCCTCCACTTCCCCTTCCTGTTTTGTGCATCACTCAGCTTCCTGGAGCCCGCAGCTCCTACAGCCTGGACAGCCCTGATCTAATTGAGAAACGCAGTATGTGAATGTTTGGGCCTCATCCCAGAGCATCATGGAGCCACTGGGAAGACGACACTGCACGCTCGCAGGCGGTGTGGTTAATATGCGGGAGCGCCCTTGCAGGAGGTTATTTGAATACTTATGCACCCCCCCCCCCCCCGCCCACACACACTTCCACTATATGCTCTCTTCTAGAATGTTGATGCAAGGGAATGGCTGCCTTCTTGAAAAAAATACAGCCCAAATCCTCCAAGGGTGGTTGGTGAAGTTTAAATTTCCTACAATGGGAAATGCCTGGGTTGTCTGTGTCTGGCTGTTATCTGGATTTGGGGCGCATTTTCATTGCCTCTCTGCTTCCCCATCATGCTAGTCTAAGGATTAGAAGTAAGACCCTGGTTCATTCTGGCCTCAGCTGTGGATATTCATTCATTCAATAATTATTTATTGAGCACCTACTGTATACCAGACTTTGTTCTAAATGCTAGTGATATCGAAGAAGATTCCTGATTCTCTCCGGGTTCCCTATAGTACAACTGGGACAAGAATGGAATGTTTACATAAGAATAGATGTTAATAACAGGGACATAAATAGAGAGACCCCAAGAAATTGAAATTATCTGGTTTACAAGATACACTTGATCTCTGGGGTTCATATAGCAGGCCACATGAGAAATCTCAGCCTTGATATTAGACTCACCACTCAGGAAACCATTTACATAAATCTCTTACCCTCAGAGCATAGACCCCACTGCTCAAGTCTCAAAGAGAGATAATATTTCCTCTCCCTATAGCTTAAAGCCTGTCTTATTCTGCAGGAGGCAAAACGGATATAAAATCTTCATGTGTTTTTTGGATGCTCTGTAGCCTTCCTTTCTCTCTTTCCTACTTGATCTAAGAAAGATTTTCTTTAATGTGTTGATTTACCATCTCTAGTATTTTTCTTTCAGCTTCTACTTGTATGTGTATGCCTGTTTTTATTGTGTTTATTTTAATACATAATATATTTGGTTCATAAAGGTTTAGGGCAGTAGTTCCTTCCTTGTGGAATGAAACCATGGCCAATAAAAACAGCTGTCTTTGTTCTGTTTAATGATTTCTGATGTGAATTAGCTTTCCATAACATTCTGATTCTCATTTCCTTTATATTTTTAGCTTTTTAAATACATTTATGCATCCTTTTCTTTTTATCTTTTTCAAGTCACTTTTTTTTTTTTTAGCTATGTCTCTTTAAAATAGTATGTAAATGAATTTTGTTTTTTGATCTCCATGAAATATTGGTCTTTTAGCAGGGAGAATGAAGTATTTACCAAAAATATGTCAGACATCTTGGGTTACAAACTGTATCTCTCAAAATTTCTTTTGCTCCTTTATATTCTCACATTCAGTATGACAGAGGCAAGCTGAATTTTTTGTTCTTCCTTTATAGAAATTCTTTTTTTGTCTGTTTGGATGCTCATGGATCAGTGTTTCTAAAAAGTGTGGTCTGTGCACCCACGGGGGTCCCTGAGACCCTTCAGGGAGTCCATGAGGTCAAAACATTTTTCTAATTTTACTAAGATACTATTTTCTTTCCCAGTGTTGGCATTTGCACTTCATTTGCTAAAGCAGTGAAGCCTTAGCAGGAATCAAGGCTGTGGCACCAAACTGTACTATTAGTGCCTGGATATTCTAGTCACTGATAAGGAGAGGAACATATAAGTCATTTCCACAGCATGTCTAAGAATGATGACTATCTTGAGGAGAAGAAAACCACTTGGGCAATTGTTTGAGTTGCAAGTTGAAGTAGTCATGTTTTTTATAGAGCACTCCTTCTTACTTGAAGGAACAATTAACAAACTATGGTAACTCAACCTTGGATTTTTGTCAGACCTTTTTTTTAATGGACAGAGACTGTCACTATGAGGAAAAGAATTTGTTGTCATGGATAATATTTAAGCTTCCCAGCAAAAATGAGAGTTTTGGACAGCTTGAACTACCACTGTGAGCTTGTCAGCTTTGCAATACTTCAGGCTTTTCTGATGATATCAGCGGTGATATCAATAAATGTGATCTTTAATAATTATATGATGAAATGTGTCCACATTTGGAAGGTCTTCATAACTCAGGGAAACAATATATTTCCAAATGACCAATGAATGATGTCATAATATATGAGCAAAGATCCATTTAAAGTGTAAGACAGGCCAATGGATTTTGCCATAACTGAACATGGAAGTTATTTAATATAATTGCATTTTCCAAATTATAATCAACCTTTCATAACTACCACTTTTCAAGTTTTAGTGCAGCATTTTAAAAATATCTATAATCATCTGAAAAGGCTGTTAAAATACTCTTTTTTCCAACTACACATCTGTGTGAAGCTAGATATTTTTCAAGTACTTCAACCAAAATAACATGTTAAAACTGACTGAAGACAGAAGTAAATGCAACTCCTTCTGATTCTCCTAAGCCAGACGTTGGAGAAATTTGCAAAAATGTAAACCAATGTCTCTCTTCCCGTAATTTCTTTGTTTTGGAAAATGTAGGGCTTTTTTCATTAGAATGTGCTGCTTATGTTAACATGTAATGGGCTTATTTTTTCAATGAATACCTAAATATTTTCTTCACATTCTACATTCTGGTTTATAATATGGCAAACATTGACAGATAAAATCTATATAAGCAGGGTCCTCCCCACGTATGTCCCAATCGCACCTTTCCTGACAATTTTATGAGTCTCCGTTAATAATCGCTCACCTCTGAGCATGTCAAGAAGACCTTCTGTGCTGTGCCTATTGTACAAAATAATTGCAAGAGATAACCGCTTATCTCTTATCATGAAGTTGCCTCGCATCTCATCTACTCATCTTTCAGTTCTTCCCTTAAATGTCCTTTTCTCAAGCAAGACTTCCGCTGATGTTCCAGATTAGATTAAGTGCCCTTACTACACACTCCATACCCAGCTGCATTTCTCCGCACACTGTTCAACAGACGTGCAGATACTCAAACAAGGTCTGCTTCTCAAAAGATTCAAAGTCCCCGAGGGTAGGAACCTTGTCCAAGTTCACATCATGATTTCCAACATCTAACACAGTGCCCAACACTTAGTAAAGTATTAAACAAATGTTTTAAGTAAGTCATTCTTCAATACATATGAATATCCCAATGTCACTTAAGAAGATTAGTAAGACTTCTTTTTATTACCACGTACTCGTTTCAGTCTTAATATTTCATTTTTCCAAGTAGTGTGTATTTAAAATTCCTTTTTCCCTGATCATTTTCCTTTTTCAGGAAGGATTTCTCGTTTTGTTTTTGTTTGGTCTTTTTCATTCCTTTCCCTTACCTATCCTGCTGGCTCATTTGGCTTAGAAAGAAGTAAACTTCTTATAGCTATGCTCTTCCCAGAGACATGCATTCTCTCTAGAACCTTACTTAACCAATAGGCATGTGTCCACGCAGACAATTTGTGCAGGCAGGCAAGGCCAGGCTTCCTTGGAACCGTGGTCTCATTTCTGAACTGTTGAGGAAATCCCATCTGTACTTCTTTTGGATTCAGGTAATTCCATTTCCAGGTGGGATGTTGAGTACCACAATCAGAGACAGGGCTTTAAATGCAAGTCCTTGCAGGCAAAATTGTACTTTTATTTAAATCTCATTTAAGGTCTTAGTGACTTCTCATCATCCTTTCTGAGAATACATTTGAAGGATGGGTGTGGCCCCTGGGGGACAGGCAAAGCCAGGGGGGAAGGTGGAGAAGTGCTACTGCGTCTCCATTTTACTGAGCACTGCACTGGCTCTTCACCTACGACCCTCACAGACTTTATTCAGCCTATTTTTATAGTGTAGGAATGTAAGAGAAGCTGCCAAAGGAGCTGGTGCTTTCTATATGGCCTGTATTCATGGAGACTACCTACCTTGAAGCAGATCTTTGTTCTCAGAAGACTTAGTGGAACAGCCCCCTTAGTTAGGAAAATAGACAAGTTGATATTCATTGCTCTTGAGGAATAGTGTGGCAGATTATTTTCGGCTTTATCAAAGCTGTCTCATCCCAGGGTACCTGGCTGGCTCAGTCGGTAGAGCATGAAACTCTTCATCTCAAGGTTGTGAGTTTAAGCCCCACATTGGGCCTGGAGACTACTTAAAAAAAAAAATAATTAAAAAAATAAAATGGCTGTTCCTACTAATACCCCTTGGACGACTGAAATCAGAGGTCTCCAGGTTAGGCAAATTTATAAGTAGGCTAAGAAGTTTCCTGGAAGGAAAGGATGGAGACTTGACCTCTTCCCTTTTGAAGATTAATGATATTAACATCTCTAATGACTTAGAGTGGTTTGGGGTCAGTCTGGGGAAAAAAACGTTAAAAAGAAAAAGAAAAAAAGGAAAGATTCCAAAAGCTGCCCAAGAAGAACTCATTGTGAGGGAAGCGGGGCAATGAGCGTGGAGAGGAGATGGCAGTGAAAACCACGGCTACATTGTTGAAAGCCTGGAGAAACATCCGTGAACATAGAACCTAGGCCTTGGTGACGTGGGATAAATGCATCTGAGATTAACACTGGGAAAAAGGCCTCCCTTTTCTCCCTCAATAATAATTGTAGCCTCCTTTATACCAATGAAATAGAGACAATATCATTCCGTGCCAGCTCTCATGTTTTACACCAGGTGTTAGCCACAGACGCAACAGGAACAAAATCTGGGCTCTTGCTAGTGAACAAGATGCCCTACTTCTTCCTTTCTCCAAAAGGAGTTGAACTCTATCCTATGCCTTCTGGAATGAGTAAGGCCATGGAGTACTTAGATGATTGGGGTAAAAAGGACCTAAGAGAGACTAGACTTTCTGCTCCTTTCGATAGATATAGAATTTAAAAATTAACATAAATAGAAATAATTTCAGAAATATATGTAACCTCAGGTCTCCCCCAGACCAGTGAAGCATGTTGTGCAGAGAAGTTAACATACAGGCTTGAGACTATCACCCTCAGAAAGGCCTGTTTGTAAGGTTGGCCCTTGGCTGGCATCTGGAGAGCTGGGTTTGAGGAATATTCCTATGACTCTTAACAGATGAGTGGCACACTGGGCCTAATCTGTGCAAACAACAACGTTTATCTTCCATACCTGCTTTTCTTCTGGAATCTCAAATTTTGGTACCTGCTAAGCAGAGGGTGTATGTGTGACCAGTCCCAACATAAACTTTGGGCCTCAAGTTTCTACCAAGCTTTCCTCACAGACACTTCACACTGGTTACAACTTGTTTTGGAGGAATGAAGTGTGTGGCTCCACTGGGCAAAGGCCTTTGGAAACTTGTGCCTGGTTTCCTCCAGACTTTGTTCCCTACACCTTTTCCCTTGGCTGATTTCAGCCTTTTATCCTCTCCCTGTAAATAAATCATAGCCATCAGTATGGCTATGATACTCAATCTTCCCAGGGAACCACAAAACCAAGATTGTGATCTTAGGGGCCCCCCAACACACAAGTAAAACACATTTGTTTTCAATCACAGGGGATGCCACTTTTTCAACATGATTATCAAATTTTTGCTATTCTATGTATCTACTCTTGTATTCTTTTTACACAAAAAGCTATTTGTTTTTCTTACATATTAATAGAGTTATGTTAATTTTTAAATCATTTTCTATTTCGATGTCAAGCCATCTGAACTGGAAGGGATTTTAGAAGAAAGAGAGTCCTATCCACTTCCTTCATCAGAAAAAAAAATAGAAGATGGGTTTCAACAGACTTTAGGAATGAGGGCTTTTGTAAATCACTTTAAGTCTAAATACAAAGTGACCATATACATTACTTAAAATAGTGACTTTAAAGCAAATACATACATTTTTATATTATATATTTATATATAAAGCAAATATATACATATGTATATAACTGGCCTACAATGTATTTTATAGCAGGAAATTTTACTCTTGCTCTGAAATTAACCCAATTATATTAGGAATTCAAGAAAATCTGTTGACATGTGATATCATCGGCATAACGAAAACTATTCAAAAGCTTCTATGAATAACCAAATCAACGGCCAAATAAAATCTCACCCAAAGTAGCTCAACTTCTTCTACTTGCATTTCTTTTTTTCTACTCTACTCTATGACATTAACCTAGGTCATTGTAACAATCAAAGAGTGACTTGTGTACTTTTATCATTTTAGAGTCCTACCAGTCTTTGCCTCTCTTTGGTCTCCAGACTGCCAAAGAACATGTCTTATCTGCAACCCAAAGAGTCAGCAACATGTAAGACTACAGAGTACCTCTCATTCTTAAATTTCCCCTGTGGTCATCTTGTGTGGATGGCATCAAGCAGGCTCCTTTGCCTACTGCTTTTGGTTGGATTTGGATAATGGGAGGCCCTAGTAGTGAGCTGCAGGGCAGGAGGAGAGTGAGGTGGGATAGTTATACTTACTTCCCACCTGTTCCCCCTCCAGGGTCACAGTAGTTTGGTTCAGACCCCGATAGAAGGCCAAGATTGCTCTGAGTCCCGTCATCCCTCCCCAGGTTGTTCTCTGTCCTTGTTTCTTGAGATCTAGGATTCATGTTGCCTTCCAGGTGCTGCTCCCCCGGCGGCACTACACCATCGCTTGCTACTTTTCTGAATGATGCCCACACCTTTATAAATCAGCCCTTAAGTAATCTTTCCTCCAATGTCCAATTTGCGTCTGGTCTGCCGTCTGTTTCTGCCCAGGACCCTGATGGAGGCAAACATTCTTTAACCCTGGCTTTAACCTTTGATGACCAGAAGCAGCCACATCGTCTGAGAGCATTTTAGAACTGTAGGTGCTTGGGCCCTTTCCAGACATACTGAAAGAGAATCTTCTCCATTTTAACAAGATCCTCAGATGAGTCACACATACATTAAAGTGTGGAAAGCCCTGGCGTAACACATCAGTGGATATAATCAAATCTAGCATCAGAATGTTAATGGCTTTATTGAAAGACTGTTATCTGGCCCTTAGTGTCCATTGAGGGCTGCTTCTCCAACTCAGAAGAGAATACAAAATCGAAAATGAAAATGTCCTGATTTGGTAAACCTAGAGAATCATACGTTCAAAAGTTGTTGATTCTAGTCTCAAAATAATTTCATTTTAAAATCAGTAGAACATTTGGAAGGAAAATCAGAGGAAAGCAGTGCTTACAGATAGAGTTATGAATTATAATTAAGTCCACCTATGCCAAACACCATGAAAAAAAGACAACAGTAGAGTTAACTGGATGAAAATCTTTGCCATATTGCGTACAAGTATTGGTAAGTGGAGCCTCATTTGTCAGCACTAAGCTATTCGTGTTGATTTTTCTACCTCTGCAAACTGGAAGTTTGTGATGCAGAATGAAGAAATAATTGTCAACAAGATCTCTCTGGATGGGGAGAAAAAAAGAACATTTAGTCAAAATAAGAAAGCAATCCTCGGTAATTTTCGACGCTTGTCTACACGCAGAAAGCGAGGCAGGATCCAAGGGAGGGTTTAGAACTGCAATTTTGCTGGTCTGTTGAAAACACTTCGCACATTATTCAAGGGAAAATCAGACCCATCATGTATGCAGATAGCCTTAAAGGCATCCTTCCAGGTTAAAAAAATTTATGAGAATGCAGTTTAAGTTATTCATCCTCCTTACCATATAAGATTACCTCACTTTGCACCAGGTGTTCTTGAAAATAATCTGCAACTTCCTTATATTAAAGGAGAAATGTTTGATTTATAGCTTGGGTTTAAACCTATAATGAGGTATTCCATTCCGAGTGATCTCATATACCCAAAGCAATAATAACCCCAGGGTGTCCGTGCACGGGAAGCCCTGGCTGGATGGACGTTCTGTAGTCTGGTGTCAGCTCTTTTTCTCCCTGCTCAGAATTGCGGGGGCGTGCGGTCTCCCGGGCTGTGGAAGGGGCTTGGCTAAAGGCACGCTATCTCAATGGTAGCGTGCCCATCTTTAACAGACCGCCTCCCCTACCTGTACCCCTAAGTCGTTCTTTTATCTAGTTTGTAGGATGCGAGAAAACTAAGTGAGGCCTTCCGTCCCTAGATGCCAAGACAACGGTCATGTGGTGAGACGCACCACAGCGGTAACAGGCTGTTCTGGGCTCAGACTGTGCCTCTGTTATATGGACTGCTGGGCCCATGCCGTCGCGGGCAACAGCCCTGCCATCAGCTCGATCCCCGGAGCTTTGCACACACACAGCACTCACCGGCGCTTGAGCATCTCCCAGGCTTCTGGTCCTCACCTTGGTCTCCCAGTCACTTGGGCTCTTTCCCCAGACTTGCCTTCCTGACTTGTCTAGCCCTTACTGTCCCCATAGCTCTGGGGAGCAAGGCAGCAGAGTATGACGATTAAGAACCCACTGGGTGGCTCAGGGGGTTAAAGCCTCTGCCTTCCGCTCAGGTCATGATCCCAGAGTCGTGGGATCGAGCCCCGCATTGGGCTCTCTGCTGGGCGGGGAGCCTGCTTCCCTTCCTCTCTCTCTGCCTGCCTCTCTGCCTACTTGCGATCTCTGTCTGTCAAATAAATAAATAAAATCTTAAAAAAAAAAAAAAAAAGTGGACCCAGACTGCTTAGGGTCAAATTCTGGCTTTGCCATTTAGTAGTTTGGAGAGAGTGATTTGCACTCCTCGTGCCTCAGTTTCCTTAATGGAGACATAATCATCACTATTTTAAAGGGTGTTGTGAGGATTAAATAATTAATATATAAAAAAACTCTTGGCGGAGGGCCCATCAAATGGAGGAGGGCTATTTATGTTTGTGATGATTATTATGATGTTCATTAAAAATAAATTTTTTTAAAAAGATTTTATTTATTTATTTGACAGACAGAGATCACAAGCAGGCAGAGAGGCGGGGGGGAGGGGGGGTGTGATGGTGGGAGGAAGCAGGCTCCCTGCTGAGCAGAGAGCCCGATATGGGGCTCGATCCCAGAACCCTGGGATCATGACCTGAGCCGAAGGCAGAGGCTTTAACCCACTGAGCCACCCAGGTGCCCCTAAAAATAAATTCTTCACTTACAGTAAAATGTATCTTTGCTGGTTCCTTACTGAAGTGCTTGCTTTTGAAAAGTTTGATTCATATTTTTACTTGATAATTATTATCTTTTGATTGTAAAAATTCAGAAAATGTGGCACTATTAACATTTTCATGTATTTGCTTTTAAAGTTTTCTTTTTTCTGAACTTTTTGATACATTATATTAAAAGCCATATATATATTCCCTTTTTTCATACGCATTAAAATATAGGTTTTAAAATATATATTTGCATAAAGTATACTTTTATGTATTTTTAATTCATCATACATATCTATTTATATATTATATATTCATTATTTATATTTATCTCATATACAGCATATAATGCACATACTTATATAATATGTGACATTGTATATATATATTTATATAATTTAATCTGTATGGACTTAATATACATTTATTATATGTAACGTATATGTAAATTATATATGAGGTAGACATTTATATTATAGTATATATAATATATATACATTTATACAAAATTGAGCTCAAAAATAAATTTACATATGCCCTCAAAAATAAATTTACATATGCCCTTATCAAGAAACATAATATCAAAATACATCCCCTTGTCATTAAATATTCTTTGAAAATGTGATTTTTTTTTTTAAAGATTTTATTTATTTGTCAGAGAGAGAGGGAGAGAGAGTGAGCACAGGCAGACAGAATGGCAGGCAGAGGCAGAGGGAGAAGCAGGCTCCCCGCCAAGCAAGGAGCCCGATGTGGGACTCGATCCCAGGACGCTGGGATCATGACCTGAGCCGAAGGCAGCTGCTTAACCAACTGAGCCACCCAGGCGTCCCTAAAAATGTGATTTTTTAAGAGCTGTATAGTCTCACATTATATAGATACCACAATATACATTATATGATATCACGATCACACCATCTCCTGTTTTCTCTTTTTGTCTTGCTTTTTGTCTATTTCCAATTACTCTTCATAAACAATAATAATTTGGTGAGTTGTTCTTTTACATAAATTTCTATGCACTGACTGCTGCTTTCAACCAAGATGGAGTAATGGAGATCAGATTCATACTCCCCCATCAAAAATCTAAAACAATGAGAAAAAAAATGAAACAATGGTTTCAGACATCAAACAACAGGCAGCATAGGACGGTGACCTCTGAGAGAGGGGAAACACATGAGAGCAATTCTCCCATAGCCCTACCTTATTATCTGTAAAGAGATGCCAGATCACATCCCAGGGAGACTCCAGGGCAAAGGTCTGCAGATATACTAGACTGTAAACCTGGGTTTTGGAGTTGGAGGAATTTAAGGTGGCAAAGTATCAGAGACGAGAGCTCTCCATCCAACAGAGGATTATCAGACTGACTGGTAGAATGTGGCAGATAACCTGCACGAGCACCCCACTCCAACCCAGCAAGGCCAAGGAAAGAACCACCCCCACAGGAGTAGATGGAATGACCTGTGCAATTCATACAGGGCCAGGAAAAGTCTGTGTTCCTTCCAACCACTAGCAAAATCTCATACCTGGGGGACCAGCCACAGTGCTCCAGAAGCAGTCATTTCAGCGGTGGGGCAAAATTTGCCATATAAATATGACTGCTCTGGGGGCATCTGGATGGCTCAGTCGGTTAAGCATCGGCCTTCAGCTCAGGTCGTAAACTCAGAATCCTGGGATCAAGCCCCGCATCAGGCTCCCTGCTCAGCGGGGAGTCTGCTTCTCCCTCTACCTCTGCCCCTCCCCTGCTCCTGCTCTCTCTCTCTCTTTCTCTGTGTCAAATAAATAAAATCTAAAAACAAACAAAGAACAACAAAAGAAAGGACTGCTCTGGTCCCTCCTAATAAATTCTAAAAGCCACGACCAAAAAGGACAAACTGTTTCCAAGGAACCTACCTACATCACCTGCTAGTATTTGCTCACAGATGAAATCAGGAGAAAGTCCCAGGAGAAGGCAGTACGTCATCGCCAAAGCGCCGTAGCGCACCCAAGGAGAAACGTTTGGAAGAAGATCAGCCTAGCCTGCTGTGGAGAAGGGGAGGTTCTGGTTCAATAATGTTGATCAATCAATCCATCCTTTTAAGTCTATACTAAGCCTCTACGAATTTTAGCACCAGTCAGTACAGACAACGCCTTCTCCACAGTGCTCAGCCACTGCTTGGGGAACCCGGACATGGCCAACTCCTTTGAACCCCCTGGCCAGCCTCCCTGCAATATGACTGTATTATGAAGGGAAAGGAAAGCATCTGATGAACGTGTCAAATCTGGTTTCTTAAAATACAATCAAACTGCACGTCCTCTGAAGGCTTGATTTGATTTGTGCTAAACCAACAAAAGGATCTGTTGGTAGACCACCCTGTTATGAAAGTTGCTGACACTTTGTGTCCAAGACAAGATGCACTGAGAATCCGCTCTGTTCCTGTTCTTGGATCACACACTCTCTGAATGGACTGTCTGTGGTATATTGAATTTCTCCCATCGTCTTCATTCCAAAAATGGCTATTAGCTGGTTTCAATTTGAGACAATTTTCAAGCCGTGATTGCATCAAACTAGAATCTAATTGGGGGAAAGTAATTTCTGGAAAAATCCCAAGCCAGGAGATTTTCTATCTGAGAAAATTATATACTGAGCCTGCCAACTCAGAATGGAAAGCTTAGCAGCATTAAACACAACTCTGCCATTGTCCATTTCTGTACCCTCTATTTGGTGAAGAGCCTTGCAGGACAAGGCAGAAGTTGCTGAGGTTTATTCTGGGGTTTAGTCATTCTTAAGACCAAAGAATGAGACATTTGAAGGAAACTTAATGATAATGTCTCGGACCTTTTCTAACTTCGGAGACTCAGCACACGCCATGCCTTTGTTCAGACTGCTCCCACATGGGAATGCCATTCTCACGTCTCTAAATTGAGCCAACATCTTGAGACTTAACATTATCCAAGAGCTTTTGCTCTCTGCTCCAGCCTCGTGGATCTTCCTTTACTCTAAATGCCTGCAGATCCTGGGAAATGTAAAATTTTAATGAGGTATGATTTGGGGGGGGAGGAAGCATTCATTGTTTTCTGACTGTTTTGAAGGAAAGTGGCACATCATTCATCATAGGCATTCATTCAATTCAGGGGCACTAGCTCCCTGAGTAGCAGCTCTCCACTGGCGCTCATAGCATCCTGGGCTGACTGCTTTCCCAGTAGCTACTGCCCTGTGTTGTGTGTCCAATGCCTGTCTCTCTCTTCCACTGAACAAGAGTTCCGTGGGGCCCGAGATCCTGTCTAGGAGGCATTAACACTCCCGGAACACAGTACAAAGTAAAAACTCAATAGACATACGTATGGAAGGAGAGAAAACGAATAAATGAATGCATGAATAATAAATGCATGAATAAATGAATAAATTCTAGAAGCTAATAACTACTTATTGATTGATTCATTGTTTCTGGGGCTAAAGAACAGAAGAAGCGTTGTTTTCCTCCGTGCTCAGTGAAAGTTGAAGATAACACGTCGCTGAGATCATTCCCAGCAAGCATTAGCTGTAATAAAGGAAAGAAATGAGAAACAAAAGCAACCGCAGTCATGTTAAGCCCTGTTAATACCCAAAACATGAGCTCCGTTATGCAAGCATACCAGTCTCTTTCTTTGGAACAATCGAACACTGTTTTTTCTACTCTCATCCTCCAGGAAACTCACCTCCACCACTTTGGAGGGAAATAGAGTCTTGCGCTCTCTCATTTCATCTGGCAGGATTAGGCTAGAAATGTATTTTGGCAGGGACTGATGGCCCCACCTACCACCCCATCATCCTGCCTAGCCAAAGATAACACCTCCTTTCCTAGCAGGTAGGTGTGGTCAAATAACTAGCTCTGGCCACTGCTACATGAGTAGAAGTGAGGCATAGGGGTTCTGGAAGTTTTCCTCAAATGAAGGAAACCTGTCTCCCCACCCCCCATTTCCATCAGTCCCTTTCCCAGAGGATAAAACATAGTGGAGGGCCGAGCAACAGCATGGAAGGACACTGCCTCCCTGACACTGAGCTACGTACTAGCCTCTTGCATGAAGGAGAGATCATTTTGCAATTTTGTTATTCAGGGTCTCTTGTCTTTACACAAGATGCCTCTAGAAGAATACTAGAGAAAAGCTGGAGAATGAAACTCGCCTAGGTAAAATGCTTTCTGTGCAACAGGCACTCTGCTAGATGACAGTCTTAGAAAGTATTATATTCCTTGTGTTAGAAACAAGGACCCTGAAGTTCAGAGAAGTCAACTACCTTGCACAAGATCACATGCCAGGGAAATGGCGGTGCCCGTGTTTGTTGATTTCCAAAGCCCATTCTCTTTCCACTTGACCATAACAGTGGAAGTGATAGTTAGAGATAACACATATTAAGTGCATATTAGGTGTCAAAATCTGTGTTGAGCATTATGCATGAATTAACTTAATTCCGACAACTCTTTGATGTAGGTTCTCCTATTGCACTTATTTTATCAATGACAAAAGGACCGCTTAGAGTTCTTTAACAAACTTCCTAAAGGTACAACACTAGGAAGAGGCAGTGTCTGCCTCTTCACACAGGGTCTGACTGACTTCAGAGCTACAAGTCTTACCCCTCTGTTTGACTACAAGCACATCTTTAAATTATTCTTCAGTTACAAAAGGAATAACCAGTGCCCAGACTTTGCCTTAGGATAAAGAGCAAGCCATCCTTCTGAATCCAAGGGCTTAATATGCTCATATGTGACCAATCTGACCCCAGTGTAGAACTGGTAGAAATTTAAAAACAAAAAACCTTTTATTAAATTATTTAATGCACAAGAACTATGTGATAAGACTCAACTGTCAGTTTGCTATCGCCAGCGTTTACCGTACTGTCACCAGCTGCTAATTTGCAGCCTAAATCAATAAGTCATTGTATACAAGCTGAAAGAAATTAATTATACATGATTGAATAATTCAATTCTGCTAAAATCCTATTGAAAAGCTAGGGATGTTATGGAGTATGATGGACCAAACATAGACGTAAATTAAGCTTCTGTAGGCCCTTGGCTGAGGCTGCAATGACGCTGAAGACTTTTTAAGTGGCCATTGTGGCCTCACTCAAAAATGAAACTATGAACTCTGTTCTCAAATACAGAATTTTGTCTTTGTTTTTGTTTTCATTTTTAGTTTAAATCATATATTCCACTAACAGAAGCCGAGGTGTTTCTATCAAACCATCAATACAGAAAAAGGGAATGTATTCCAAAAATACAAAGTTGGCTCAACACTCAAAAAATCAATAAATAATTTGCCACATTGGTAAAGGAAGTAAAGTCGTACAATCAGCACAGTAGTTGCAGAAATGGGACTTGGCAAAATTTAACACCTCTATCACAAATATTCTTAGCAAACCAGGAAAAGAGAACTTCTTCAAGTTGATAAAGGACAACTATGAAAAACTTAAAACTAACATCATACTGTATGGTGTAAAAACTGAATGCTTTCCCTAAAGATTGGGAACAAGAAAAGAATGTCTCTCTTTTTGGGTTCAGCTTTATACTGGAGTTCCTATCCAGTGCAATAAAGAAAAACAATGAAGCAAAAGTCATTAAGGTTAGAAAAGAAGAAGGGAAATTGTCTCTATGCAGGACAATGTGATTGCTCATGTAGAAAATCCTAAGGAATTACATTAGTTTCCTATTGCTGCTGTAACAATTACTACAAGTGTGGTGGCTTAAAACAACACAGATTTGTTATCTGTCAGGTCTGTAGGTTAGATGTCCAATATGAATCTCACTGAGCTACAAGGCTGAGTGTTGGTAGGACTGTGTTTCTTTCTGGAGGCTCTAGGAAAGAATCTGCTTTCTTGACTAACTTTAAGAGACCACCCACATTCTTTGTCTTGTCACCCCCTGCCCTCACCTTCAGAGTCAGCAACATGACATCTCTGTAGCCACTCTTTATGTACAAATGTTTTCTCAGACTATGCATTGCCATTTGGTTTTCTTAGTGGTGTCTTTTGAAGAACAGAAGTTTTAAATTTTGATTAGGTCAATTTATCATGATTTTCTTTTATAGTTCGCTCTTTTCTATGTCCTATTAACAATGTTTCCAACCCAACGTTGTGTAGCTTCTAGAGGTTTTTCAGTTTTAGCTTTTATGTTTGAGTCTATGATCATTTTCAGATGCATTTCAAATTAATTTTTTTGTACGGTGAGTGACAGGGTCAAGTTGGTTATCCGATAGATCCAGACCACTTATGAAAAAAGTATCTTTCTTGTCAATAAATTGTTTGTATATGGGCAGGTGTGTTTGCAAACTCTATTCTTGTCCTCTATTTGCCTATCCTTTAGCCAATATCACACTGTCTCAATCACTGAAGTTTTATAGTAAATGTTGCAATCAGGCAGTGTGGCTCCAATAATGGTCTTCTTTCTTGATCTTTTCTCAAAATTGCTCTGGCCGTTCTAGATGCTTTGCATTTCCCTATATATTTTAACACTTCCTTGCTAATTTCTACTCAAAGAAAGCCTGCTGGGTTTTCATTCGGAATTGCATTGAATTTATGGGTCAATTTGGAAATAATTCACATGTCAGCAATATGCAGTCTTAGAATCCATAAACATTGTATAGCTATTTGTTGAGACCTTTAACTTTTTCAAGAAATAAAATATCGTTTTTGGCGTAGACATCTTGTAACTTTTCTGGTTAGATTTATTTGATGCTGTGATAAATGGAATGTTTTTAAATGTAAGTTTACAACCATTAGTCCAGGGGTAAGCAAAATCTTTCTTTCTTTCTTTCTTTCTTTTTTTTAAGGCTGAAAAGCTTAGGTACAGATTGTGTTTACAGTGTCCTTTAACAAAGGAATTAAAGTCAAGTTCGGTCTCCCGTCAGTCAATAAAAGTTGGCTGAGTACCTACCATATGCAGAACTCTAGCTGCCCCAGGAATTCAAAGTTGATTACATACAATCCTCTAGAGGATTTTTTGAAGAAATTCTATCAGTGCTTTCCAGAAGTATCCACTTCTTTCAGCAAGTTTTTAACTCAGTAGTTCCCCAGGGGCATTTTAAGAAAATACAGATACCCAGACCCCACCCAAAGCTACTCGTAAGCAGAAATTCAAAACTGCCCTATGAAGAAGTCATTCCAAAGGACAATTGTCCTCCGCACATTCATTTTGGCCATGGCGCTGTTTTTCCTTCTTAAGAAAGGCATTACTGTATTCCTTTCATCCTTACACCTAGACCTTTCTACATAGCATGCATTATACATAACCTCGAAGGGTGGGTGGGGGATTGCTCGCTAACAAAAACCAAAGCAGGGAAATCTGCTAAAGCAGCATTCTGTGATCTCCTGGGGATGTGTTCATTGGACTGAGGGCATTTCAGTGAGGTGAACTGGGGGACACCAAAGGTTCTGAGGAGGGCTGCATACATAATTTGCCAGGCTGAGTGAAAAATGAAAACCTAGGTGCCTTGTTCAAAAATTATTAGGAATTTCAAGATAGCGAGAGGAGAGCATTTACCCAAGCAGGCGGCCCTTCCAAGCGGGGCTGTAGGTTACATGAAGCCAGACCTGATTCTGAGGCAAGAGTGTTTCATTTATACTCGGTAGTTGCACACGCTTGGTGGTAATCAGGCAGGCAAAGCAAAGGAGTTGATTGCATTTCCATCCCAATGGCCATGTTAAAAAAAAAAATACTCTTGAGTTCCAATTTTTTGTTTAATCCTCTTCTGACTGCTAGAGAAGTCATTTGAAATGATCATCCTAGCCCCATACTCTTGTTTTGGATAAGGATACATACGCTTAATATCGCAAGTTTACTTTATTGGCCATATCCCATAAAAATTGAAAACCTGAGAAGAAGACATGAATTTTTACCTTTTTTTTTTAACCTCCATTTTTACCTGAGATTTGCTCAATGCCATTCCTGTAGCTTTCAGCTTTTGTCTCAAGGAGAAACACCGTTTATGGAGCACCCAGGGAATGTTTGATGTTGACGCTTCCTAAGAACAAAACCAGGGAGGAGGAAATATTTTCCCTACTTTTTCAGATGGCAAACGTAAGGCTCAGAGAAGTGAAATAACCTGTCTAAGGAGGGGGTACAGAGAAGTCATTAAGATTATTGACTTAAAATCAGGCAGATTTCAAATTTCATGGTGGGACTTACATGTGTGACACTTGAGGAAAATTACTAAACTCCTGTGAATTTTATTTTCTGTCATTGTACAATGGAAAGAATAATATCGACTCAGAGGATTGCCGAGTGGATTAAGATTATATAAGTCAAGTATGCAGTATGAGGTAAACATGTGATAAACGTGATGATTATTATTAAAGTCACATCTAGTAAGTAGCAACAGTGGTGTTTCTTTCTCCTTTGTTAAATGAAGATAGCATTGGTAAATTTCCACTCTTGTTTTAGATAATCCCTGGATTAAAGAAAAGTAATAATCATCAACTACTTTCAAGGTGAGTTTGAGGCTAGAACAAGAAACTATTACACGCAAATACTGGAGAAGACACAAAATACAGTGCTAACTAGCATTTTGAAAATACCACACCTAACTGTTCAAAGCCTTTGCTTTCTCCTCGATTCCTGATTATTAGGCTCAAAATACCAAGAATATCAACTCACAGGAAAGTATGAAGTATTGTCTTACAGATGCACTTAAATAAATTAACTACCTTTCTAGTACCTTCTGCCCTTCCCTGACACAATGGTAGAACACTTAGCATACTTTACCTCCTATTATAATTTTCCTCTTGGGGGAATTTTCCAAGGGGAAGTGGAGATAAGAGCCCAGATCCTATTTTATTCTTCCTGATATAACTGTGTCTTTGGCAAAGTGCCCTGTATACAGTGAGCAGGAAGATATGGTGGTTGCTTACAATAGACAAGGGAGAGAAGAATTGGACCAAAGTATTTTCAGAGTTCCTTCAAGCTCAAAAAAAAAAAAAAAATCTGTGATTCTGTACTGCACACCTATAGAGGGAAAAGACAGATACACTATATTTTTTTTTTTTAAGTAAGGCTTATCAGGGTTTTTTTTTTTTTATTACAAAACCCCTTCTGCTCATTGTAAAAATGTTGGATAGTACAGAAAAGCAGAGAAATTATAAGAGAAAAAAATCACCCACATTTCTACCCTCAAAGCCAATCACACTTTGATATCCTTTCTTTAGGTAGCCCCTTGTTATGCAACTTATGCCTGTATTCTTCTGTCCTTTCTCATCTCCTTCCTTTGTCACATACTTAGTGCCCTCACGCGGTGCTTCATTCATTGCCTGTCCACAACTTTTGTCAGTTTTACCTCCAGAAGCTCAGCCAGGTTCTCACAGTGAATATCAGAGAAAAATCCCCTCTTACTTTCTGCAGGGGAAGGGGAAGAGTTGGCATAGTGAATCTCGGGGCTGCATGGATAGTCTTGTTTGAAGAGAGGGTCAAAATTTAAAATTGAGGCCTTAGATCTCCTGGCCCAATCCCAAACTCCTTTCTGTCATGGTCTAAATTGTAGACACAATTTCAAAATGGGACCCATAATTTTGCTTCAGCAAGATGATGTTTGCTGACTATTTAGAAACATGTCAGTGCACTCTGTTCGTAGCAAAGGGTTGCCCTTGCCCTCAGGGGAAGCTGGAACCAGAACCTAACCTTACATGTATTTAATTGGAGCCCAACCAGCCTGGAGAAAGGGAAACACCCAACTCCTGTTGGCTCTCGCCCTTTATTAAGAGGAGGGAAATAGCCAACTCTACCTATTTTAGCCATCCTGTCCTGCCTTACTGGGGACTGAGAAACACTTGTTAAGTTTCAGAGTCCAGAGGCACAGACTCACTAGAAGACTGAGACCTAATCATAGGATTAGCAATCACCTCTCTTCCCCTCATATACATCACCACCTACTACAGGCCTATTTTTAGGAGTTCTTTTACCCAGTGCCATCAAGTCAGCTTAGGCAGAAAACAAAGTGTGCAAAGATTGAGCAGACATCAGAACTAGACTCAGATATGACATTGTTACTGGAATTATCAAACCAAGAATTTAAATCATAGGATTAATATGCTAAGGGTTCTAATGGACTACTTACTCAGGGATAGGCAATATAAAATCCCTTCCCAAAGTTATCTGACCCATATACACTCCTGTACAAGGATCCTGTCATTGTACATCCTTTCCAACATTTAGTATTGCCTGAGTTTTTAATTTCTGACAAACTGGTGGGTACGAAAACATCTTTCTGTGGTTTCAAATTGCAGTCTGTTAAGTTCAGCATCTCTTTATATGTTTATGAAACATTCATATTTCTTTTGCAAAAGGCTGATTATACCTTTCACTTTTTTTTTTTTACTAGATTGTTCATCTTCTTTTTGATTTGTAGAAGTTGTTTTCCAGATATTCAATATCTTCAGTTCATTGCCCTTAATCTTCTAACTTCCCCTAATTTATCCATGGTGGTCAATCAACAAAGGTTAGCTTTCTGTAGAAACACTCACATTCATGCCTATCTAATCATCTCAAAATTCATTTCGGAATTCAGCAAGGAAGATTTAAAAAAAAAATACCTCTGAACACAATTGTTACACTTGCACATACTTTTTCTTTTATCCTCACCCCAAAGTTAGGGAAAGTGCCGGAAATGGGTGAGTCTTTAAGGATCAAAAGTTTTCAACAAAATCTTAGAAGAGGAATTTTGCTCATTCACTGCTTGACTGCTCACGTTTATCTTTTGGTTTGACAGCACAATTAAACATACATATATTTTATGTTCATGAATAGCCTTAATTCCCCTAATTATATCAGCTCTGAACTGTAGGCAGAAACAGGAGGGGGGGGCAGGGAGGGAGAATGTGGAACCAGAGGCAAGAAACTTTATTGATGTGGCCTCTGTCTATAGGGTGTATCATATTTTTAGGAAAAGGAGGAAAAAATGCATTCTGAACTGGTTTCAGTTACTTACGTTACAGAGGGGGTATCCATGCCTAGAACAGCTTTCATGGATTTATTTGCCAATTGACATAAATTAAAACCAGACCAAACTTCATTCCTTCTCTTGTGTTTTTCTCCGGTAGATTTTCTTTGCCTTCTCCCTGTTCTCTCTATCCTACCCCAACGTCTAGCCTCTCAATGTCTTTAAAAATAATTTTGCTTTGAACACGTTTTCTTCTTTCTCAAGAGACATTTCCCATTGCTCTAGTTCCCATTCTGCCTGAGGGAACATTTTCTTCTTTCCTTCCATTCCTTCATTTTAACGCTCTCAATTATATGAGCCCCTGCGTAGATTCCCTAATAAGCATTCAGAAAGTAGGAGAGGGCTCAGTCTTATTGACTGAGTGATTTTATTTATTTATTTTTTGAGACAAGGAGATTTTAAGCCTAACAGGTTCTTTTAAGAAAAGAACCTTTTTATAGTAAGGTAATCATTTGCATTTTTTGGATCATTTTAACAACAATTGAGGACTCCTGAAAATCACGAAAACTGCTAAGCACAAAATCTTAACCCAGCTCTGGGAGGCAGCTTGCAATAATGGAAAAAATAAAGAACATTGTCCTTAATAAGACCTGAGTTCAAGGGGCCCATGTTCCATCTCTTTCTTGGGCAAGACTCCCTCCGAGTCTGTTTGCTTTTCTGTAAAATACTGTGCAGGTATGTTATGGAGATTTTCAACGAGCTAATGGTCAGAAAAGACTTTGCTCATTGTTCCAGTTAGAATTCTAAGTTAAGGTGAAGGAAATTTATTAGGATCTGGGGAGACAAGAGATGACTGGAAGAGGAGGGAATGCCCATAACCAGAAGCCCCAGCCACTCTGCTCTCCAGACCGAAGCATCAGCAAGTGCAATAAAATCCAGGGAGTCCACGAGGGAATGAAGAAGTTAAAACTATGTCCAGTCCCAGGGCAGTTCCTTACCCAGAGGAAAAATGGCCATCCTATTAACACCCCAATCTTTTTCCCAATCAGAAAGCCAAGTTCCCAATGAAAATTTGAATTGTTTTAGGAAGGGGAAGAGGATGCTAGATGACCAAAAAGTAACCAAGGCATACATAGGTTCTCAGTGCTAATTTCTTTCTTTGGATAAAAAAGATTCAACGAATGAAATTAGACATACCTACTTCACGTAAAATGTAACAGTCACTCCCCTCCCCGAGTGATCCTGTTCTTTTGCCCAAATCTTACTGTCCTTTAAGGTTCTGTAAAAACATCACTTCATCTCTGAAACTTTCCTCCACTATCCCACACTGGAAGGCTTTCCTCTGAAATCACCTCCCACCCACACCACACTCACTCCAGTAGTGGATACATACTACCCACTATTTGCAATCCCAGCCATTTGCCTGTGTGGACAGGTGTGTGAGAGAAACAAAAGCCTTACAAAACAATAGTTAGCTTTAAGATGTGTGAAACATGTTGATGCTTTTTTATTATATCCTATTTTATTTTTTTTAAAGATTTTGTTTATCTGACACAGAGAGACACAGCAAGAGAGGGAACACAAGCAGTGGGAGAGGGAGAAGCAGGCTTCCTGCCTAGCAGGGAGCCGGTTGCGGGGCTCCATCCCAGGACCCCGGGATCATGACCTGAGCCGAAGGCAGACGCCCGACAAACTGAGCCACCCAGGCGCCCCTCTATTTTTTTTTTTTTAATGCTGATACTAAACTGATTTCTCAATACGCTAATGAGTTGCAACAGTTTGAAAGTCACTGATCTAGTGGTTGAAAGGGGGCTATGGACTCAAAGGAACCAGGTTCAAGACTTGTCTCTGTCATTCAGATGTGTGGACTTAAACAGGTCACTTTGCCTCTCTGAGCCTCAGATTTTGTCAAAGAGAAATCATTCCTCTACTTCAAATAACTGTGAAATGATATACAAAAAGTAAGAAACATAGTGCCAGGAACATAGTAATGCTAGTTCTTATTAATATTAAATACTTTATAACCAGTAGAATTTAAACCTAAGTGTAGAAAACTGACATTGGAAGAAAAAGAGAAATTTCAGGGCAAATATGGTAATGTAACATTCTTCCTCAAATGGACAAGATCTTTTTACAAGCCTCAGATGACAATATAACTGAGATAGGATTTTCTTCTTTTTGCCAGATTATCTGAATGGTTCTCTTTCTTGGACCATTTTATATTTTATTTTATATATTTATATGTATATAATATATACATATTTATATATAATATTTATATATTTATATATCAAACATATCAATATTAATAATTAACATTGCTATATTTATGTTAATATATAAATATAATAGTTATATTATATGTAAAGATAATAAATATGATATTTTATATTTTATATAGTTATATATAAATATATTTTATTTTTTTACTTTATTTCTTTTTTCTTTTTTTATTATGTTATGTTAGTCATTATACAGCACATCTTTAGTTTTTGATGTAATGTTCTATGATACTTTGTTTGCCTATAAAACTCAGTGCTCCATGTAATCCATGCCCTCCTTCATACCCGTCATCTAGGTTTAGATTTTTCAACCAAGTTACAAATCTCTCCATTGGTCCATCTTCTTCCTTCCCATTCTCCTCATCCACATGGCCCTATCCTGTTTCCCTTCTTATTCTTCATTTCCTTTTTGGTATCATAATCTACACAGTTCCTCAAACTGGTAGCTTGGCCTCACTCCTCAACAACCCAACCTCCACCCCTAACAATAAGTCCTGCCAATTCTCCCTTTAAAGTATCCTTGGGACCCATCATTTCCTTTGTATTCACACTGACATTGCCTTTGTTCAGGCTCTCTTCAGCCTTCCCTTGGACTATATCATAGGCTCCTGTATGGTCTCACCACCTTTCTCCCCCCACAAATCCACTTTCTACTGCGCTCTCTGAGTATTCTTTCTAAAATACAGTTCAATATTTATGTAACGGTTGTGTCCCCCACTTCTGCCACCAAACTGGGTTTATATATGATACATAACTCCCTATAGCCTACAGAATTATCTCCAAATTTCTTAGTGTTCCATCTGAGGCTCCCTATGAATTCATCCTCGGCTGCTTTTCGTCTTCATTTCCTGCTGCCCTTGAACCTTCAGACCCTTCCAACCTTGTTAAATGGATGAATCACAGTCATAAGCCTCCGTGCCCTCATAACATGCTGTTCCCTCAGCCTAGAATTCTATTCTCCTTTTCTGTATGGGAAACTTCTGTTTATCATTCAAGTCTTAGTCTGTCCATTTATTCAATAAACATTTATAGAGCACATAAATGCTCAAAAATTCTTCTCAGTAATGGGAGTACAAGGGTGAAGAAAGAGAGTTCTCAACCTCAAGCTTCTAATAGAACTGTGAAACCCTAGGCAAGATTAATCACTCTCTTCCCCATGCTATCTGAATACTTTATACATAATGTTTAGTGAGGCCTTTATCACATTATAGCCCAGCTCTGTGCTTCTACATGTTCCTCATCAGATAATAAATATGCTCAAAACCAGGGAATATCTCATATTCTTGCAATACCCACTCCAGAGCCTGACACTCCATAAACAATGCCTGCTATAAGAATGAAAATATGAACTATATTTAATGGAATAGTTTAATCTCAGATTGATTTTGGTAGGACCCATATTACCAGGTCCAGTCAACTGTTTATTTAAGTCTTAAGTCTGGTGAAAGAAAGGGTGGAAAAGACAGATGATTCATGTATTTTAGAAATGATTACATTTTATCTTCCACATGATTTTTCTTCTCCTCTCTGTCCATTATTCAATTCTTAGGATTGTGGAAGGACTGGTCAAGGAAGACATATTATCTTCAAATGTGACCAAAAAGAGATACAGGCCCTAAAAGAAACATTAACAGAATACATATTATTGGATCATATGTTTTAAAAGACTGCTAAGATTCATATAAGTAGGGACAACCTTGAATTCCTATTACTGTTACTTCTAATAATAATATCACCTCAGCAGGATTTTTTTAATACCAAACTATAATAATTGTAATTTACTTGAATTTGGGGCTACATTCTTCTAATGTGTTAAAACCATATTAATCAGAACAACATTCAAAAGGTAGACTGAAATTTTCTCAGGCCTTTTCCCCCAGGATCTCAAAACATATCCACAGTGTTTCCTTTTTAAAAAAAAAAAAAAAAAAAAAAGGCATTTTGATTTCCTCTAGAATTAAGAGATAAGAAATAAATCCATACATGCTTGGTCAATTGATTTTCCACAAGAATGCTAAGACTGCTCAATGGGAAAAGAATGACACTAAGAGCATGAGCAACAAAACTAAAAATAGATAAAATGGATTTGATCAAAATGAAAAACTTGTGTATCAAAGGACACTTTTTGTGCACCAAGAAAATGAAGATAATCCACAGAAGGAAGACAATATTTGCAACCTACTTATAAGGATCTAGTATCTAGAGTATGAGAATTGTTATAATTCAACAACAAAAAGTCAAACAAGCCAATTTAAAAAATGAGCAAAGGACTTGAGTAGACTTCTCCCAAGAGAAATAGACATACCACTGGCCAACAAGCACAAGCACAAATAATTAGTTATTAGGAAGTGCACATGAAAACCATAATGAGATACCATTTTATGCCCACAGGGATGGCTATACTGTTTTTAAAACCCCCAAAGCAAAAAAAGCACAGGAGTTGATTAAGATGATGTGGGGAAGTTGGACTCCTCATACATTGCCAGTGGAAATGTAAAATGGTACAACTGCTGTGGAAAATGACTGATGGTTCCTCAGGATTCTCTAGAGAAACAGAACAAAGATATTTATTTTCAAGAATTGGCTCACACAATTATGAAAGCCGAGGAGTCCTGCAATCTGCCATCTATAAGCCAGAGACCCAGGAAATTGCCTCATGTAAATCAGTCCAAGTCTGGGGCCCCATAACAAGGGGAGATGATGATGTTGCTTCCAGTTCAGATTTGAAAGCCTGAGAACCAGGAACACAGGGAGCAAGAAGAGATCAATGTGCCAGGCTAGTAGTCAGGCAGGAAGAACCAATTTTTTCCTTCCTCCACCCTTTTGTTCCATTCAGGCCCTGAATAGATTGGATGATGCCCATACTGGGGAAGGCCACGACTTTACTAACTTCACCAATTCAAATGCTAATGTCATCCAGAAACACCCTTAGAGACACACTCAGAAATAATACATAGATAAATATCTGGGCACCCTGCAGGCCCTGTCGAGTTGACACATAAAATTAACCACCACAGTAAGTTAAACATAGAATTACCATAAGACTGAGCAATTCTACTCCCGATAATGAACTAAAAGAATTGAAAACAGGTGTTCAAACAAAACCATTTACAAGAATATTCATATAGCACTCTTCACAATAGCCGAAAGATAGAAACAACCCAAATGTCCACCAGCTGATGAGTAGATAACAAAATGTGGCGTATCCACACAATTGAATAGTATTCAGTCATAAAAAGGAATGGAGTATTGATGCATACTACAGCATGGAGGACGGACCTTGAAAACGTTATCTGAAATGAAAAGAGCCAGACACAAAAGGCCACGTGTTATATGATTCCATTCATATGGCATGTCCAAGATCGGCAAATCCACAGAGACCAAAAAAGTAAATTAGTGGTTGCCAGGGTTTGGAGGCAGAGAGGGGAACATAGTGACTACCTCCTGGGCCCGGGATTTCTTTGGGGTGGAGAAAATGTCCTGGATCCAGATAGTTGCACAACATTGCGAACGTACTAAATGTCAGTAATGGTAAATTTCATGCTTTGTCTATTTTATTGCAATAAAAAAGAAAGAAAAGATTTCCAGCAATGGATTTTGGGCCAGCAATTCCCCATTCAGCCTGAAGGCGCTATAGAAAGACTCTTTGCCTGTGGATCTAAAATGAAGTCCCCAGCCACACAGTTTTGGCCAACTCAATTCTCCAGCGTATACTAATTCTAAGAATAGCTCATAATGGTGTGCAGGAGTATTTTTTTTAATTTCTTAAACACTTGCACAATGCCTGCTATATGGCAACCTCTACATTAGACATTAGAGACACCGTGGTGAACAAGACAAATGAGAAATTTACTATCAAGGAACATAAACAATGGCCAAGAGACAGGAAAGAAATGAAACATAATTTCACGAGGATCCGCAGTTAACAAGGAAAATGAAACAAAGTGAAGTGATGGAAAATGATAGGGGAAGAGGGGAATCCAGTTGAGTTGGGAGCCTGAATTCAGGAAGGAGCAGCCCCCAAGCAGAAGAAACTGTGCGTACATGAGCCTAAAACTGGAAAGGCTGGGACATACTCAGAAAAGACTAGAGGGGCCAAAGCAGAGTAGGTGAGAATTGTAGGCATAAATAGGTAAAAGCTGTTAGTTATTGGAAGCCATCATAAGGTTTTATTTTTTTTTAAGATTTTATTTATTTATTTGACAGAGATCACAAGTAGGCAGAGAGGCAGGCAGAGAGAGAGACGGGGGAGCAGGCTCCCTGCTGAGTGGAGAGCCCGATGCAGCGCTGAATCCCAGGACCCTGAGATCTTGACCTGAGCTGAAGGCAGAAGCTTAACCCACTGAGCCACCCAGGTGCCCCCATTGTAAGGTTTTAGGTGTGGGAAACCATGATCTGATTGATGCTTTTAAAAGCACCGTCTCTGGCTGCTGCGCTCTGGGAGAAGGCTCTGAAGATCTCGGGGCGGAAGTAGGGTGACAGCTATGTTAGAGTCCCCATGAGAGGCAGTGGTGTCCCAGAGCTGTATGGGAGCACCCAAGATTCCTCACCCTGTCCCCTGCCTCCCATTTTCAGCCATTTTTTGCCTCTTGGATTATCACCTACAATGCCCCTGCCCTAAACCCAGCCTTTGTACCCTGGCCCAGCATGACTTGGCTGCCAGCCCCTTGCCAGGACCTATCCTGTCCTAGTCTCCTTGCCAGGACTGGGGTCAGAGGTCTGAAAATACCCATGACAAAACAACAACAACAACAATAAAAAAAATACAAGAAAGAACAATAGCCTGAGGTTTCTATTTTCCAGAACATGGGCTCTGTTACAAGTAGGTTGGTCCAGACACTTCCTGTTTATAAAAGGAGGTCCTGCAGTTCAAAGCAGGGCTTGATTTAAGGAGAGGCCATACGTGCCCCTGCACACAATGGGAGCAAAGGCTCTTGGCTCTGTCATTATTCCATGAAAGCTGGTCCCTAAAGGGCACCCCATCCTACCTTGGAGAGTAGTTTATCCTATTGTCAACAGTGAACCCCAGACTGGGCCCCTGGATTCTCTGTTTTTTCTGCTGTTCATCCTTGAGGACTAGCCCAGGAACTAAACCAGAGACAGAGTACACCGAACAATCAAGAATTTGAATGAAGGGGAAAAGGACACCTGTCAAGATAACAGAGCAAAACTCAGGAAGATACCTCGCACAGGTTCCCGGTTTAAATAAAAATATAGCTTTGGTGTAACAAGATGTCAAAAGCCTAAGGAGTAAGATACAGGAGCTTTTGTGAGTTGAGAGAAGGCTCTAGGAGGTTTTGATTATTCTTATTTCAATGGATGTAACAGTTGGAAAGGAAGAGAGGAAAGAAAGAAAGGAAGATGGTTGAATCTTGCAGAAGTTCAGAGATGTGATAAGCTCACCCCCCCCGCAAGTTTTCCTAATTTATAAGCAAATGATCCCATGCACATGCAGGCTACTGAGTAAAAGAAGCAGTAATCTTAGCAGAACTTTCCTAATAGACAGAATTTACCAGCAGGTTAACTTGATATACATAGTTAATGGGGTGCATAATCATGACTGTGCTTTGGAGTAATTAGGCATAAACAGTAAATAGTTTACATCATTAAGTGTAATTGGTGTTACTATTACATAACTGAACACATTTTGGCTTTTCTTCTCTGGCCTTAAGTTTTCCAGCATCCGTACTGTTATCAGTGGGACCCCATGTCCCCGACACTCACGCTGAATGATCACTGTCCTAAGGAACAAACACCCAAACCAATGGGTGTGTGAATGTCGCCCATCTCTCCCTCTGCTCCTCCTAAGTATTGAGGTCTCCCTTGTCCTCCAGCAAGGGTCCTCCTTGGGTAGAACAGCTATTTGGAGCTTTCTCATGCAAAAAGAGAAAGAAGGCAAGAAAAACAAGACTAGGGCTGAGAATGGGGACGGGGTGGGAATTTGCTGGGGGAAATCACAGAAGTGCTATGAAAGGGAGTTAGACAACACACAAAAGAGGCATTCTTTTAGAAGTATTCTGTGATTCACTCTTACATCAAGAAATGCAAGCAAAACCCTCAAGTTATTTTGAAATTTCTCTTGATTGCTGGGTATTACTGTCATTTTTTGCCATGATCCAGCTCTGACACTGGATCGCACGAATCACAAGATTGAAAGGGTGTTCATCATTATCATTATCAAACACTGATACAAATATATTTGAAAGTTCTCAAATATCACTCCATAATGGCTTGAATTCCATTTTCTGTAATTCCCATACTATGTGTCAGGACTGAGGACCCCCGTGGTGTATCTAATTCTACTCTGCCAGTCTCAATCTATTGAGGATTTGCTTTTCTTACAAATGTGGAAAGCCTTGTGCACAGAAAAGACCATTTGCAACTATTTGGTTGACTATAACCCCACAATCATATCTACGAATCACAATCATAAATATGAAAACCTTGGCTTTCTCATGTCTTTAGGCTCATTTTATAAATTGTGTCCATCTATTTAAAAAAAAACTAGTAATTCTAAAAAAAAAAAAAAAAAAAGGAAAAAAAAGAAAACAACCTAGCGATTCTACCTTAAAAGAAAAATGTAGTGCAGACTTTTACTTTATGTTTCATGATAAATTCAGTAGATTAAACCCCACCAAAGGGTACAACCCATTCATAAATTAATTAAAATATCTTTGACATTTTTTGTGATACTTTTCGATGTGTCCATTGACTAGGCTATAGTCTTCCAGTTAATTAGCCAAACGTTAGTCTAGGTGTTGCTGTGAAAGGATTTTGCAGATATAATTAGCACCCTTACTCAGTTCGGTGTAAGCAAAGGAGATTATTCTGGGTCAACCTGACTTTGTCAGTGAAAAGGCCTTAAAAGCATGGCTGAAGCTTTCATAGGAGGAAGAAAAAGAAATTCTTCATCTGGACAGATTTGGCCCATGTTGATGGAGCTAGAGCCTATCAGGTCAGGATCTTCTCCCCTTACGACCTGCCTTACAGACTTTGGATTTGCTCAACCCGCCCCTACAATTGCACAAGCCACTTTCCTTGTGATAAACCACACACACACACACACACACACACACACACACACACACACAACACACATGTACACACCTCCTACTGGATCTGCTTTTCAGATTGAACCCTAACAGATACACATTTCAGATCTGATAGAGCTAAAACTACTTCAAACGCCTAGCAGGGCAGACTTACAAACCCTACAAGCACAATTTCTATTAATCTAATAAAAGAAACTTTTAAAGGTTAAAAAAAAAAAACCTAGGTTTTCTTAAATATGCAACACTGTTTCCAAAACTGATCATATTCTTACTTTTCTTAATTAAAAAAAATACATCTACTAATAACATTGCAAATTCAAGCCACAAAGCAAGAATGACAGTTATTCTAAACTGTCAAATTTTCTTAATATTTCGAAGAATTAAAATAACAAAACAGTGGATTATGAGAATCGTTTTTTCTCCTAAAAGCACACACACACAAAAAAACCCTGTAAAGGTTTAACTTACTTTGATATATATATGTGTGTGTGTGTGTGTGTGTGTGTGTGTGTGTGTGTTTATGTTCATATTTGTGTAAGTTGCCAAAGCTATAATGTCACCTAACTCTTTAAAGGTCATAAAAGTAAAACTGAATTTGAATCAGGGTAAATAGTTCTATGATTGGAACAAATGGTATGAACAACGGACAATAACCTCGTTCCACTTCAAATACATTCAAGAGATTTAATTCCACAAATGTGTCAGAGAGCTTTAAAGACAAATACTTGAGAGATGTATCTAAACATGAATTTCAGTTTAACCTAATAAGGTAAATTCTATTTGAACCTTCCTTGTTTTGACAGCTGAAGATGTCTGAAGTGAAGAGAAGGGGGCTGTCAGTAAGAAAACACGGGGGCAGAAAGCAGAGGGCAGAAATTAGAGAAGGCTCCCATGATGGACATGTTTTTGTCAAAGCCTTCATGAAAACTATGATACGGGTGAGGGCTGGAGCTGGCGGAATGGAGAGTAAGAAGGATAGTTAAGAAAGCATCCTACAGAGAAAGTGGCAAAACTTGACGAGGCCACAGGAAAATTGTAGTGTAATTTGAGAAGCAATGCTTCAGGTCAATAAACTGATTCTAAACAATACCTGTATCTCAGCTTTAAAAGAAAAAAAATATATATATATATATTTAATTTTGGGGTGGCTCAGTCAGTTAGGCGGCCAACTCTTGATTTAGGCTCAGGTCATGATCTCAGGGTCATGAGATTGAGTCCCATGTAGGGTCCTCAGCATGGAGCCTGCTTGAGATTCTCCCTCTCTCTCTGCCCCACCCCACTCGCATATACTCTCTCACTCTCTCTCTCCAAAAAAAAAGAAAGAAAGAAAGAAAGAAAGAAAGAAAGAAAGAAAGAAAGAAAGAAAAGAAAAAGAAAAAGAAAGAACTATATATGATGAAGTTAAGCACTTTTTTTTAAAGCAAAAAAGAGAGAGGGAAGAAGAAAAGAAAAGAAAAAGAAAGAGAAAGAGGGAGGAAAAGAAAGAGAAAGAAGGAGAAAAAGAAAAAGAAATAAATTTCCAAAGGTGAGGAGAAAGGATCTGGGGTCATGAAAGCCAAGAGGCTACTTCAGGAGAGGTGAGACCACTGAAACTCCAACAAGGGAAATGAAAAGAGGCCTATGTTTCAAGAATCAAATAGAACTTTGGGTGAAGTCTGAGAATGAAGATGTAGAGATAGGTGGGGATGAGAGGAGCCAAAGACGGAAGAAAATTGGAGAAGAGAGAAAGGGGAGCATCTTCAGAAGAGTTATTAGATTCCCTTTAATTTCCTTTGAACAATTCAAATAAAGCCCAGGACTACACTGTAATGACTTTTACTTGCAGAATTGTGTGTCTAACTGCAGCAGTACACTAAGTCTGGGCCCCCCGGCAGACTGGGATTGATTCAGATAACATATTTTGGAAAATGATTTGCTAAATTCTTAGATCCGAAATGGGGAAGAAGGTTTTGTGTTGCTTGCAAAAGTACAGAGATCGGCTACTTTCCCAACAGAGTCCATCTGCTTTGCAAGGGTCATCTTTTTCCTTGCATTCGAGGATAAGAAACCTATCTGCCTTTTGTAGGTTTATATACTTTTCAGGCATTACATTATGTTGATATCAAAGGAAATCTACAATACTAGTGGCGGGGTCCATTTCTTCGGTCATTCATTCGGCAGAGGTCTGTGAAGAAGCAATTCTGTGCCCAGCACTGTACTAGCTTCTGAGATTAGGGAGATAAAACATGAATTCGTCCTTTGAGAAACGCAGACTGGTGGACTGTGAATTCATTCTTCCCATCCTTCTGGAAAGTAGTTCAGCCACAGCTCTTAAAAAATATACGAATTTCACGTGCCCCAATAAATCCACTGCCAGAAATTTGACCGAATGAAATGACTTTTGTGACTTTTATTTTTAATCAATTTCCATGTAATTTAAACTTTTAAGTTTTCACATTTTAAGCCTTAGTCAAACAGATGTCTGTTCAAATCCTGTCTCTGCCACTTATTACACTGTTGCCTCACTTTCCCGGGGCTGCACTGCTTGTAAGACCAAGAGAGCAATTCCAGCATATCGAGTCACTAGAGGTGTTTACTGTGCTGGCATGTACATCATCTACCACTGTGCCTAGGACATGGAGGATGCCTAATAAACAATCCTGTCTCCCCTTAAGTGGTAACCACGGAAGTCTGCAATTACATACAAATCCATAAACTGGCGAACAAAGCTGAGGAAATAGGTTCTCAAACAAGCTTGCTAAGGTGATCCGGTTACTGGGTTGGTTTTTGTTTTCCCACAAATGTCTTCCTGCCACTGAAACTCTGAGTTCCAAGTTCCAAGTTATATTTACATATTTCACTGTGTTGGGGGATGCGATTGTTTTTCTTTTTCCAAAGGCAGGACCCATTTTGAAGCATCATGAGAAAGAGCAAAGAGCAGTGCTTCTGGGTTTCCCTGGATAATCGGGGTTGGGAATTCAGCAGAACGATGTGAACCTCGCATTTATTCACAGCTCAATAAACATTTTTTGAAGATCTATGATGGGCCAGACACTGGGCCAGGAACTCGGCATTCAGAATGAAATGATGTGATTCTTGCCCTCAAGGGGTCTATTTCTGGCCTTTATGGACAAATAAATCTGCTATTACAGAACAAGTAAATCCTACCACAGAGTCATGCCCGGTGTTACCACAGGAGCCTGGAGAAGAAGCGTCTACACCAGACCAGCTGGGGAAGGGCTTCCCAAGGTGGTGCTTAAACTGAGCTTCAAAGGATGATGAGGAGTTAGTTAAACAAAAAAGCAGAGGGGCCACGCCAGGAAGAAAGTAAAGTCTACTCAGAGAAACAGCAGGAGTGACCGGGCACCAGAAACCATCATTCCTCGCTTAACATTGACATTATGTTCTCTGGAATTGTTCTTCAGATGAATTTAAAGCAATTTTCTCAATTACTAAGTTTTCTTACAAGAGAAGAAGGGAAGCCTTCACTCTGGAGTTACCTCAGAATCTCCACCTTGATCATGGCCTGTCTCCGAGGAATACAGAACCATAGTGATGATTCAGGAGCGCAGGGAGACAGAACATCTCCTAAAACAGTCATTTTCTTGGCCAGGTGAGTCTGCCGTAAGATGGACTTCCCTGGAGGAACCAACCGCCCTGAACTTTTACTCAAAATGCATCTGCACACCTTTTCCCTTAGCACCTGCTCACCTTCCAATGTGAACTTTTCGGTTACATTAAAGGCAAGAAGTGGGGTTGGGCAAATGGAGCGTGACTGGCCAAAATGGTGTATTTTATTATAATTGACATAAAGCTCTCTGATCCAGAGACATCATAGTAAATGGAATCTTATCTGGCATGGGATTTAGTGCCCAAATTTGGATAGAAGGCACAGGAGTGTGGGCAAAAGTACCCTTGAACATCCCATAAGCCACCCACAAAGAATAATGTGCATGTTTTGTGTTGACAACCCTGTTTAGTACTATGTGTATATAAATGTATAATGCATACCATTGTGGGTGTATAAGTGTATAAGGCGTAGAGCAAATGACGTATAAGCAAAATAAAATTTAAGGCATTTTCATCTGAGTTATTTAAAACAGCGCTTGAATAGCTAAATTTAAAAACTGAAACCTGTGAGGGGTCCCCACTTTATAAATCCTAGTTCAATACTCATGCCGGTCCAGGAGCCTAGGATTTTTAAGAGATCGAAGGAATTTATTCTAGAAGAGCGAGCACGGCCCTTAGGATCAGAAGACCTGGGATCCAGTCCTGCCACTGTCACTTATTGATAAAGAGGGCCTAAAGATTTAAAAATCTAAGCATTTATCGGGTTTGCCCAAGATAGTCTTGGAAAATATTCATGTCTATATTTGACATTCGATGTGTAGGTACAGTGCACCAGATAGGGTAGTGAAAGACCCGTGTCTTCTCTCCCTTTCTCGACTTAATAAAATACAACCAGGGACCTTTTTATTTCCCTTGGGTACCTTCACTCATTTTCTCATTCAGTACTCAATAAATGTTTAGACTATTTTTAGAGCAGACTATTTTTAAACTGCAACAAGATTTTTAAACAGAGTTAAAGAGGTTTCCCCACAACTTCATGTATGGAATGAAAGATAGCCACAGGAATCATAATGTATACAATAAATTGACCACAGATTATTTTTCAGAAAACCAGTCTCATTCAACATTGACAACGACTGCATTGCAAAATTAGGGAACAGACTGAACAGTCCAGTTTTAACCTATCTGCCAAACTGGTACTAAGAAGAAAATCAACATTGCCTCCACTGGTTTCTGCCCTGGGTCTCCCCAAGGTCACGTATATGATCATCACTGTCATGGGCCCCCTCCTCTGTGAAATCCCTCAGAACTTAGGAAAATCAGCTTAGCTACCTTTTTATCTTGAGCTCTCTACACCCAAATGGAGAAACAGCCCTTTTTCTATGAATGGCTCGATTTCATTTTTTAAAGATGGTCCGTACACTAGGCTCCACTAGGGATTTCGAAGGTATCGCCTGAGTGTTTTCCAAATAACTCAGGCGCAATAAAACTGCCAAGTATGCTTTGTCATTGGATTTTTTTTTTTCAAATATGAGTAATTTAATCCATGTGTTGCTCATTCATAAAAATTTCTACAATGCAGTTTAAGATTTTTAAAAGCCTCTTGTTCTCCCAGGAGGTACTGGGGCCTACTTAATACTTTTCTAGAAACTAATTTTTAAATCAAATTTCCAAGCGGGCAGCTCCCTTTCCCTTATGAAATCTGGATCCTGAAATTGTAGTTTAGGTTGGAAAACAGATTCCAAATGTTTTGCCTGTTATTTTGTTTGTCGACTACTTGTGCTAAGTTCAATTTCAGTGGGAACGTCAACTCAATTTTGTATGGAACTCAGTCTCTTTTAGGGAAAGACAGACTATTAGAGAATGTAAGCGCTATTAGTTGGATTCCACTGCGTGGTATTTTTGTTTGTTTGTTTGTTTGTTTTGAGGAAGCAAATGAAACCCTGCATCCCAAGAGCTAATGGAAAGATGTTTAATTTCCTTCCTCGTGTAGGGGCTGTATTTTCCCAGGGAACTACGGTTTCATTTAGAAAATTGCTTTTTCAGGGTTCTCATTATTCTGTTGCTCTGGAAGGCTAACTTACCTCCCGCAGACATGAGGTAGCATCTCTTGTCTCAGCTGGAATCCTTCTCCCCTGCACATGTGCAAAGCGGTTCCCTTCCCAGGGGAGGGCCCCACCCACCACGCCAATTCACAGGCTCTGCCTTGCTTTTCTCCTTTTTTCAGCATCTGTCTTCAAAATGATAAGATATTTCTCAAGAACAGCCTAGAAAGCTGTTCCTCCCCCTCCCCCCCACTTCTCCCTGCCTCATAGTCACCCTCCGCTTTCTTTGGTCCGAAACCAACTGTGAATCCCTGTCTGCCTTGCTAAGTGCTAGGAAAGCTGAGAACTCAAGAGGCTGCAAATATTGTGTCTTTGTTTTGCTTGTCATTTTGAAGTAAAGCTAGTTTTTTCCCTGCTTTGGGGGAAAAACTCTACCATGCCAATGGAAGAGGCCTGTGAGAGTTCCCTGTTCCTTCGTGGTGAGATGGAGGACCTCAGTTGAATTCGTAAACCACCTCAAAGAAAGAAAAGAGAAGGGGAGCCTGGGCGGCTCGGTCAGTTAAGCAGCCGGCTCATGGTTTGGGCTCAGGTCATGATCTTGGGGTTGTGGGATTGGGCCCCGCGTTGGGCTCTGTGCTCGGTTCAGAGTCTGCTTGTCCCTCTCCCTTTGCTCCTCCCCCAACTCTTGCTCTCTCTCTCTCTCTCTCTCTCTTTCTCTCTCAAATAAATAAAATCTTTTTTAAAAAACGAAAAAAGGAGAAATGAAATTATGTATTTAACGAGTGAACACGAGCAATTCACCACTGGGAGGAGGTGACTTTTCATTGGGTGCAGCTAAGTGGCTCTCAGCAGGTGGGGATATTTGCTGTGTATAGTTTTATTTCATTCCCAGCCTAGTTTCCTTTTATTTTGGAGCTAATGCTGGCTGTGGGTCTAGTTGTAAGGGCAATAAAACAGAATCAGCAAATCACACTTACTTTTCATCCTTTTCCAGGATGAAAACAAACAAAAATGTTTGTTTCTATAGCAGCAACCAACTGCTTTATTCCACCAACTTTTCCTGTATCTTGTCTTTTTTGCCAGAAGGTGCTGTGTGTTTAGTAAAATGTTCTATAAAAACAAAACAAAACAAAAAAACAAACAAAACAAAACAAAACTGTAGGATCTCCAGAGGCCAACTGACAGCCTGGGTTCAAAATCCCAGCTGCAGCGCTCACTGTGTGACCTCAGGCAAATCATATTAGTCCCTCTAGGCCTCAGTTTCCTCATCTATAAAATGGTCACAACAAGAGTGCTAACCTAAAAAGATTACCGTGAGCAATGAGTGAAATGAAGGAGTTAGAAACAGGGCCTGGCACATAGTCAAGCATTCAAAAACCATCCGCTTTCCCAGAATCTCTTCTGTCTCGCACGCAGTTAGTGGATTATCTTCAGAGAATTACCAAATGCTTGTTAGGAGAGACGAACACTGTATGTGGGCTTCTACCTGCCATTTGTCCCACAGATATCTATGGAGCTCCTGTTATGTGGCAGGCTCTGGGATAAACACAAAGGTATTATTTCACCCCCTTAAAAACAAAGACTCAAGACTCATTTTCCTCAAATAGAAACAAAGAAAGCCAAACGCTCTCCTCTGTTGCTACCCAGCTTTTGTTCGAATCCGTGTGCTGAGGCGGGAGAAGGAAATTTGTCCCAAAGGATTCTCACACACCAGAGAGCCATTAAATTAAAAAGCACTGGTGCTTCTGGGAGAAAAAGGCTGGAAAATATCACCACTTTGCACTAACGGCATCCACCCCGCAGACTCAGGCTTCTGACCCAGCTAAGGAGCCCACGCCGCTGAATGAGAGTAAGTGATGTGTTCCCATCCAGGTGCCCTGGGACTGATGTGTGCTGCTCATTAGCAGTAAGCGGTAGCTATGTGTGGAAATCCCAGCACACTGGAAAGAGAATACAACTCTAAGGAACCATAAATCACCTGCATTGATTCTAAAATTGACTGAGATGTGGCTAGAGAGTTGTTTGTTCAGAATTTAATTTGATTCACCAGCCATTGGACAGGCCTTTATTTGGTGTTAAACTGCTACATTTCCAGCTACTGAAGCTGACTCAGGTGTTCCTGAGTTTTTGTCTTTTTTTTTTTTTTTCTTCCAGAACTGCAGGCAAGGAGAATGGAATACATTTCTTTCAAACCCCGCTTCTGCGGGCATTGCAAATCGCTCGAGTCAAAGCTGAAACACGCCAGTCGAGTGACATGGGTAGCTGCGGTGCCTCCTGCATGGGTGAATTCACAGCTGGGCGCAGCTGGATGTGGCTGGGTTTAGCATCTTCCATCGGTGACCTTTCTATTCCTTTATAAAGACCAAGAGGCAGTGGAAAACACAGAGCAGCGTATTTTAGCCATCGGGTGCAGTTCCAATTGGCTGGCCAAAGTGAAAAATACCAGCCCCTTATTCCCAGCGCTCAGTCAACTAACCATCTGAAGCCCTGACCTCAGAATTTACCTTGTGCTCTGTACCTTCTTCCATCTCCTTCGGTATTAGGCGCTCACTGTACCAAGCTTCGTCTGAGTCATCCTGTGGTAATGTTCCGTCTCCAAGGTGGTGGCAGTCCCTGTGCCCATCTACAACCTTCCCCTTCTCCCATTTCCTCATTCTGGCCACGGCCATTTCTCTCCGGTTCCTCCCGGCCTCCATAGTCCAAATAGCAAGTTTTTGGTTGCATTTGGCTTCCTTGCTTAGCTTGTGCTCTGAGGTCAGCCATATCAGGCGACCTTCACTCACTGATGCCTTTACAGTGCTTCTGTACCCAAAGAGTAATGGCCACGTCCCCCATGCTAGCCCTCGGTAGAACGTCTTCTCTTTCTGGACCTATTCTACAGGACTTGGAGGGAAGTCTTGAAATAACTGTTGTCAATTATGATGTACATGCCCATACCCAGTCCTTTCAGGCTCCACTCCAAAGCCATATCCTTCTAGATGTCCTCCTTGGTGGTCTCAGCCAGATATGAATGCCCCTACCTGCCAATACCCACAGCTGTTTTCTCATGGACTGCTTACTGCCTTATACCCTTTCATGTTTCCATTGTCTAAATAATATTACCTTCCCTGCAAGATTATGACTCCCTAAATGTGGAAATTGTTTTATATTTCTCAAGCTTATTCCTCTGCTTTCTGCTGTAGTATGTGTTTTGTTTAATTAATTTGGGCAGAGCAAACTGTCCCTTGTTAATACTGGTCATTTTCAACCCTCACATATTAGACATTCATAAACCTGTGTTTTTACAATGATATTTATAGCAAGTATTTCTAGACATCTCTGTGCCATTACAGCAAAATCGTATAGCTTGAATAAGTGAGAAAGAAGTGAAAATTGAGGAAAATCCTGACTCAATAAGAAAAAGGGATAGCAGTCCTTCTGTAAGGGAAGGGGACATCAAAGAGAATAAAAGGAAGGAGAGTAGAGATATGAAGATACAGAGTCCCCCAGGGTTCAACTAGTTTGTGTAGGGCCCAGTTAGAAATGAGAAGCCTTAAATTGGGGAGGAAGGTAGCAAAGAAGAAATCCTAACTCACCAAGTTTGTGCCATGTACTACAATCTTCAAGCAGAAGACATGATCCAACATGGAGTCACCTAGCGGTGGTGTAGGTGGTGGCTTCATGGAATTGGAGAGAGAGAGAGAGGGGGAGAGGCTAAATTAGTATCCCAGCTGCCCTTTGCTCTCTGAAAATGGAGGAAATACACACATCCCCTCATGCCAAGAGGCTTCCAGGGATACAAGCTGGGAGACTGTAGTCCAAAGAATGCGGTGAACTAGAGCAGAATCTTCCAGGTAAGATAGAAGACGTGAAAAAGACACAGAGAGGTGAAGAAAAGTCAACCACAGGAAGTCACTGTGCCCTGACCAATTTAAGAGAATTGCCAGGAGAACATCAACTGTAGACACAAGCTGAAGGCCAGTATCCAGATCTGTAAGAGATAACCTCAAAAGAACTACCTTTTTTGATCCCAAAGGAATTCTCCCCTTAACCAAAGGGCTATGTACCTGTCTGAAAGAGATAAGGATATCATTCACTGGGAATCTTAAGTGTGTCTTGCTCTACAGAGATATATACGTGAAGATATCTATGTTTGCACATTTATAGGTACCTAAATACACAAACACATACACACATATAAAAATATATACTGTCATGGAAGAAGACAGATCAATTTCCTCCATCCTTACCTGAGGAACCCAGCAAGTTCTAGCATGACAGCATAAAGCCATAGGCTCAAGGATCTTCCAGACTGGCCCTGAGGCTGGCTTGGGGGTGAGGCTTGGATCTAATTTGCCTATTCCCATCCTTTCTCCCCAGAAGCCAGCCCCAACTCTGGCCATGTCGAAGTGTTTTTTAATCTACTGGATCACCCATGTTCAAGCAGGAAGTATCTGCTCAAGACTATCATTTGGAATTTTATGATTTTTCTGTTCTACCTTTTAGTAGCTATGTGACCTTGAGCAAGTTCCCATGTCTGCACATTTCAGATCATCATTTCTATGACACGTAACTATGACAATGAAGAAGAAAGACAGTATTTGCTGGATCTAGCTGGTACACATAGAAGATTGCATTATGAAATCAGAGTTGCATTCCTTTCTGTCTTCTGTGAACAAAAAGAGTTCATGAAAATTTGACCGGACTATGCCTATTTGACTGGACTATGTAGGAGATTGTCTCCTACAAAGGGTGATAAGAGAAGAAACAGAATTTCTATTACAACTGCAGACTGTGCTTTATACTACATACTTTTATGCTACATACAAGTCTTGGCTCCTTCCCTGTCTATGTTCTCTTCCTTATTCCCTTCCACTGTTTCCAGGGGCTTGATCCCACAGTTCTCCTTTCTCCCTCCAGGACCATTCACGGTCCTCTCTCTGTTGTGGTTTTCCTCATGATCATCTAACATGCCGTCATCTTTCCTGTCCTGAATAAAACCCTCTTGAGCCACAGCTGGCTTGGCTGGGTCTCTCATTATCACTTCCAAAATCACAGTTAAGAGCATTCAACTACTTGCTGACTCTACATCACAGTCTCAAATCTTATTAACTGTAGTCTAGTTTAGATCCTATTCATTCTACTTGGAAAAACACATTCTCTTGATTCGCACCAATGACCCACCCTTTCTAAAACGTGAAATACTTGAATCGTGACTTTCCTTTCTAGAAATGCCAGTGCTTTTAGGGTATAGTTCTGATTCTTCACTTTAGCATTCACCTTCCATGACCCCAATCTATTTTTCTATACCTAAGATTGTCATAAAGACAAAATTAAAATAAAGAATATGACTATGAAAGCCTAGAAAGCTTTGCTTACTATTCATGTCTTAAAGATTCTCGATGTGTATTATGATATCAAAGTCTCTATGAGGAGCTCTACAGGAAAAAAAAAAATAACTTATTCAATGAATAATTGCTTGCTTCTTAATAATATCCATGGAATACTTCTTTTGATTACTATTCAACCTTTTACTATACAAATCTTAGTTCAGTTGTTTTAAAGGTACAAGAAAATATGCTTTAGGCTATGTATTTGCATCCCTCTCAGAACCTGTTCTAGGACTTGGATATAGTATGTGCTCAATACAACTGGGAATGCTAGGGTACATCCCATCCCAAGAGAAGGCATAAATTTTCCTTGCTTTTTAAAAGAAATTAATTTACAGCACATTTGTCTGAAATGAACAGGAAAGCAATGAACTATAAAGTCTCTATGACACCAGTATTTTCTTTGACTCTCTCAAAGGCCTCATTTCTCCATAGGACTTAAAGAAGGAAGGAGTGGGCATTTTTTAACCACTCACTAGAGCCAGGAGCCAAGCTTCAGTCAAGTACGTGATCAAGTGTCAGGTTCGTAACCCTATGAAATAGACAAGATTATCCACATATTTACTGATGATAAATCAAAGCTCAGAGTCACCCCCTAACGAAGTGACACCATCTGTCTTCAAATTCAGGTATGCCGATTCCAAAAATCCTTGCCTTTTGCACGGAACTGAAGCTTTCCCAAACAATGAGGTGAGGAGGGACATGCAAATGTTCACGCTGAAAACCAGAGAAGGAAGCCAAGATAAGAAAAGCATTTGTCCAGCGGCCTAGGTGATAAGTCTTTGCCAAGAACATTCTAAGGAGAAGACACTGAAGGGGCAAGCTGCCAAATCCCAATTTTAGGCCCCATGGAGAACCAAAAGAAGGAAGACTGACAAAGAAGGAAATGACCAGGCGCTCAGATTGCCTCAGCTCCTGCAAAGCTACCTGCCTTGGGGGAGCTGTAAACTGAACTAAAAGAGTTGTCATGAAAATTTGACTAGACAATGCCGAGCAGATTATCTCCTACAAAAGGTAATGAGAGAAGAAACAGAATTTCTATCACAATTGCAGACTGTGCTTTATTATTTTCCCCATGCTTGCTAACAATTACATTATTAACTCAGGAGTAGTCACTGAATGCCATTTGAAGAATGAATGAATGGAAATATGTTTATGCCAGAGAACCACTTAAATTACCTACCTCCTTGGGCCCCTGGGTGGCTCAGTGGGTTAAAGCCTCTGCCTTCAGCTCAGATCATGATCCCGAAGGTCCTGGGATCAAGCCCCACTTCAGGCTCTCTGCTCAGCAGGGGCTGGCTTGCTCCTCTCTCTCTGCCTGCCTCTCTGCCTACTTGTGATCTCTGTCTGTCAAGTAGATAAATAAAATCCTTAAAAAAAAAAAAAAAAAGATAATAAATTCCCTACCTCCCCTTAATGAGTAAGGGTAGCCTCACTATCCATGAGGAACGAAGCATTTATAAGTAAAGTTATTTTGAAATTTGTATTCTCAGAATATAGCAACATTCCTTGTGGCTGGTTTCATATATCAGTCATCAAAACATCAATATTCTCCACACATATGGCCATCATATTTTGATGTTGCTTTATCAAAACACCTAGTGTCCACCCAACACTGCCACGCATTTTTAACCTGAAAAGCAAATCAAATGGTATCTTGGCAATCTATGTTGATTGGAAGCTCCACTGATGGAAAATCCTCTCCCTCCACAGGACACCAGTAGTGCTCCTTGTATGTTACACGGTGAGCGAAAGCAGAACAATGAGAAGAACATAGCTGGGTGACAGCACTTACTGAACATTCGGATGATAGGGTCAGAAATAAAATAAGAACCCCTTTGTTCTTGGCATTTTCTGCAGAGGATTCTTGGAGCCTCTGCGAAAACCCAATTCTACAAGGCTTTTTTCTGCAAAATTACTGGCAGATAGGAACTTTTCAGCTAGCACATGCCAAAGCCTCTGCCAGGAATGTAAGCTGTACAATAATTTTTTTTATGTCTTTAGACACCTAGAACAGAAACCTTAAACACCCAAGTGTCAAAATAAGACAGATAACCCAATAAATTTGCTAGAGCAGGGACAGGGAAAACAAACACAGCCTTCTGTTATACGGATGTCTTTTAACTCTCTCCGACCACTAGCCTGAAACCTTAGCCTGCCACACGTCTTTCCTGTCGAGCTGTTTATTTAGACTCCCGTAAAGCCTCTCAGCGCCCATTTTTAATTTTCAGCTTGCTTCTTGTCAGCTTTCTGAAAAGCATAGCAAGATCCACTGTTTAACAAAAACAGACACAAATCAGGGAAGGAGGAGATGGGACGGCAGGAGGTGGTGGGTGGGGGTGCCTCCCAGCGAGTGTGAGAGAAAAGCGTTCCTGGTCCCATTGGTTTGCGACTGGGCGCAAGGGCTGCCCATGGAGGTCATTCAGTCTTGCGGGCTTGGGCTTTAACTCTCTGACCACCCTTCCTTCGGCGTATTCTGCATTCCTTCCTTCATGAAACGCTCCGTAAGTGCTCTTCGGTAACGTGGGTAAGAAAAGGAATCTTCCGTGGCAGTTCATTGCATTCTGGTCGTTTCCTGTGCTTGATTAGAGGGCTTGAGGAAGCTGCAAGCAATCATCTTGTCCTTCGAAAGAGGAAAGATAAGAGGCTTGAATTCAAAGATATCGTCAAGTAGTGTTATTTTTTTTTTTCAACGTAAGTGATAATCCACGACGTAGCAACTGTTGATCAAGTAATGTTCCATGCGACGTGCTGTGCCTGGACCTAGGGGCAGAGGGAACATGCTTTGTGAACCAAAAATTGGAAACTCAGAGTCTCATATAAAACAACCGTGGTGGAAAAACAACAACAACAACAACCGTGGTGGGTTCCAACGCAAGAGGCGGTTAGGGAGATGGAGTGTGGGTGCCTCAAGTCCTGGAACCCACGGGCAGTTTGATGACCTAAGAGGAGCAGCGTGACACACTACTTAAAAGTGGGCTGCTGGTTTTGTGAAAGCAAAAGGCTTATGGTCTTGGTAGTTTTGGGAAATAGAAAATATTTCCACCTCTTCCCTGTCTCTCGACTCCTACTCCGATGCAGGTAGAAGCAATCTTCGTTTCCTAGCAGACACTCAGTTTATACTTCATTAATAGCAACGTGGACAGCAATCTATCCTAGAATCGCTTATCATATAATATGTCCTAATTGTAGTGTATCTATCACATAGTGATTTTCTTAAAACCGTAAGGTTTGGGGACACTGGTAGGCAAAAGCAGGAGAGAAAGAGGTTCTTAAGGGAAAAATAAAATCCAAAGTGAATTGCACCCACAATCCCACTGTGTGTGTGTGTGTAGGTGTGTATGCGCACATAGAGAGGTGAAAGTCTTAGATCATCTCCGACATACAATCCCCCCCTCCCCCAGGGTTAGCCGCTGTAGCATTTGAGGACATGCCTTTCCTGGCTTTTTCTTGTGCTTATATCTGATCTATAAGAATATACGTGTACATGTACACATAGATGTTTACATCATCACAAACAGCCACATGTATGTGCACTTCTTTTGCACAATGGTGGAATCTTGCTATACCTATTGGTATACCACTTACTTTTATAATTATATAAAATTATATAATTTTATTTATATATTATATAAATATATATATAATTATATATAATTAAATAAAAAATAAAGTATTTATCTTGGCAAGCCAGTATGCACTGTTCCACGTGCTCTTTATGACAGTAGCTTAGTGTGCCTAAATAAATATACCATTTTTATTGAACCAGTCCCACAACTGAGCTAATTGGTAATTTGGGGGATTATAAACAAGGCTGCAATTAACATCCTTGTATGTATATTTTCACTGATTGGCGTAATTATTTCTGAAAGATAGATTTCTAGAAATAGTAATGCTGATAACTGGGCCTGGCCTTTTGTTATTAATTTATCAAAAGAAAGAATTTGAGGTTGAGGGAGAAAGGATCAGAGGCAACAGAAACACGGAGAGCCTGGAAGACAAATGTTGGCAGGGTTCATCCAAACACTGTTGCGAGAACAAGAAATCTGAGTCTCTGACATCAGGGATCTGTTTCCATTGACGAGGGATCTCAAGAGCTAGGCGTCTCCAGCTTTCCTGAGTCAGCATTTTAATTTTAGGTAATAATTAGGTAAATTGAATAGTATCTAATTCTTAGAACTTACTCAGACTTTATGCTCACTAAGCAACATTCTGAATGCAGTATGATTTTCCCAAAGATCTCACTTGAGAGAGAATTGAATAGAGGAAAAATGTAGATAGTAAGCTTTCTCCCAGTCTGTGTTTTGGGTTCACGTAAATCTGCCCCTGAGAAATGAATCCTCCCAGCATGCTCATAAAATTAGTTTCTGAAATTACAGAATTAGTTTTTGAAACTACAGAATTACCTATGGGGCTTTTTGAAAAACATCCTGTCATTAACATGTGACCATTTCGCCTCCATTATGTATCTCTGCTTTCAAACTCCTAGAAAGCAAGACCCAGCCTTATTTGAGTCTGTCATGCCTGCAGCTAGAGGGCAATGGCGGAGTGGGCGTCAGGAGCCCCGTTAATTTCTCAATGTCCTTGACATTGAGATCTCCTGGTTCAACATCTTAACTGCAACATTGACACTGCCTGCACCTGACTCCACGGTCTTCGGTCTCACTTGCCTTGAAAGCACACAAAAATAGCATCCTGCTGTTTATAGAGCAAAGTACAGTTCCCTGTACTTTGCCATTTAGGACCCAAGATCTGGACCCATCATGACTTTGCAGTCCAATTTCTCACTCTACCTCTCATTTCCATCTCTAGGTCTCTGCTTATGTTATTTTCTCCACCTGAAATGCCTTTCCATTCCCACCACCCTCTCCTTGGAAATCTAACATATAGATTATAGGAACAGAATTCTAATATATTTGTAAAATAGAAGGTACAAATTTTTCCCTGATGGGTAGGGGCTTCCATAGTAAAACCAAGGTTGATAAGGCTGGGAGATGCGCAGGGACGGGGGTGAGTTTTGGACTCACGAGTCACAGGGCCTATTTGCCCCTCCCCCATATCGTTGGCTTTTCTTTTGAGCTCTCATTCCCACCAAAGAATAAGGTTTAAATGAAATTGCTTTCATAAATGGTCATGACTGTGTATCTGTATTAATGTTTTTTATAAAAGTAAATTTGGCATTATATTTCAACCTTTCTTGAGTAAGCAAATGGAAAAAGTAAGTGTGTGAAACTCAGAAATTAAATCTGTTTGTCAGAATGACATGAAACTGTCCCTTAGGACTGAACAAAAAGAGAATTCTTCATTGAGGGGGGAAAATCATTATTTCTTTCTAAAATTGACCAATGTGACATTTGTTTTCTTTTTGAACCTGGTTACCCAAGACCATATTTTCTTTTTTGACCTTGGTTACCTGATACCACCACCAAGCCATCATTTATAAAGTTGTTTTAGAAAGTCTTTAGTCAAAACTCCATGGTAATTCTCCTCATTCTAAATTTAACTTTTTTCCTTCTCCTTGTGAAAAACAGGTAATTTTTTAAAAATTTGTTAAATATTACTCTAATATAAGATAATTCTAGGTCTAGAGCACCTTTCTCAGGATTTTTATTTTATTTTATTATAATATATGGAATATACAATGCTTTTCAAGTTCCAAGGATTAATCTTTGTCCAAAAGTTGTCCTGACTTGCTATTTACCTTGCTGCTAAAGAACAGAAAGAATCCCAACCATGAACCCTCCACAAATGAAATATAGACTTATGTTTGGATGTCTTTGCTACCAATCAGTTCTTCCCCCACCAAAAAAAAAGATTAGGAAAAGACCCAGAACACTTCTCTCCTTTGATAGATGTCCAAGCCTCTCGGTATCCCCACCTCTGGAGTTGGGATACCCAGATATATATATATCATATATATGATTAAAATTGCATAGAGAACTGAAAACCATGTAGTAAGGAATAAATAATGTATAATAAAGTTTTGAGGCAAAAATAAATGGGCAACATAATAATGACTTGACTGGTTTTTAGGTTTCTTGATATCTAGAAATACCTTATTTTAGATGAAATAAAAATTGGGCCAAAGCTAGAGAAAGGAGCTAGTCCTGATTTTGGCAAGTATCCAATATAGCTGTGCAATAAAGATTTGATCAAACAGAACCCAACTCAAAGATTCAAGCTTTAATCTGAATTAAGGATTTCTTTTAAAAAGATAAACCCACCTACTGTCCTACATCAGAGGATATCCTGTGGCCAGTGCCTTATACTACCAGTCTTGAGGAAATAACATCACAAAAGAATGCAATTAGCCAGGAGCAAAGAACTAGATCTTATGTCTACCCAGTATGACTTGCTTAGGTGAGTCATGTAGTCACTTTGAGTCAATTTTCTTATTTATGAAATTTGGATAATAACACTTGCCTCCCTGTTTCAGAGGAAAATTGAGAGTATTAAATGAGGTCGTGTAAGTGACACTACCCTATGACCATAACGCATTATTGTTATTATCACAATATCAGTTTCTTTTCAGCCCCAAATCATCTTCTGTGTTCTACATGGCCGGGCTGGTACTCCATGAGCAGAACAACGATATGTCCTAGATTTTCCTGGGTGACCTAACTTTCAACAGTTCTGTCCTACCGTCCTCATGAGTACATTCCTCAAATTATGTGCTCTTAGATTGGAAATCACAGCCACTTAATCCTTAGTGAGATGTGTCCAGACGCATCGTGTAATTAGAGGTCTACACGCAAACAATATTCTAACAGGGATCTCCATCTGAAAGTCATAGAGTGCTCAATACTTTTATTGGGCTTTTAGAAGAAAACTGGCCAAATGCAAAAAGGAAGAGAATGAAATAAGAACCCATCTCAAGAGAAGAAAGGGAAAGCAGTTATCACAGGTGTCTGTTGCCAACCCAGGTGCAACTTACCCTCTGACATTAGATAAAACTAACTTCCTATACTTTTGACAGTGGCACCAAACCATGAGTGTCCCCTCAATGAGAGGTAGATGTGAGTGATGGCTAGAAGAAAATGCCTTTCAGAGCAAGTCTTTGGCGGTCATGGAAGCTGGATTAGAAAGGAGTTCATTTAAGTGCACGAATAAATAGAATCTATATACATGGGTATTAGAAATGTCATTTTGACATTTTAAAAAGAATAGATCTTGACCTCAGCTGGAATATGAACGTCCGAGCCTCCCATCTCGTTCCTAGCATTACTAACTGGTGCATTACTGCTTGGACACTAAACGAAGAGAAATGGCATTCTATCACTGGACCAACACCTTACTTCAGAAATCCCAGTTCTAACACAAGGAGTATGTTGACAATGGGTGGAACAAGCATATACTGAAAACTTCACACAGCGCAGCTGGTAAATCACCCCGAAAGCCAATTCTATTTAAACGCTTATGAAAGCTCAGAGGAAAAATTCAAAACATCTTTTTTAAAATCACAGTTGAAAGTGAAATGACGTCTTCCAGCAGCAACAGGCTGGGGAAGGAAATAGTAAAATCTGGGTTTTTTCCTGCAGTCGGGGAGCCCATCTTTCCTTCCTTTGTTTTCTATTTCTTCATGTTAACAGAAAGCAATGAGGGCTTCTGTTTGCATCCAGGTCTATTCTGAAACACTGAGCAGATTGAGATAACAAATCCTCAGGGAGGTGAAAGACCCCAGTGAGAAACTGGTGTAGTCTAGCAGACAACCTAATTTCGGCAGCCTCCAGGTACCTCCAATGGCCTTTGTCTCTAATTCCAGTCCGATCTGGCTGTTGGGTCTCATTCTTCTTTCCATCCACGGCTCAACCACAGCCACAGTAGCTACGCACATGCACCCTGACAAGATTTTTTTTTTTAAAAAACCTTTTTTTGTTTTGAATCCAATAAGCTGAATTTGAAACGTCTAGGATATAATCACTTTTAACACAAAAGCAGTCAGGCAGCATTACACAAGTAACAATGGCTTTGTCCTAGTAAAACTTTATTTATGAACACACGCATGTCACATCATTTTTTATTTGTTATACAATATTATTTTCCTTTGGGGTTTTTCCAACCTGTTAAAAATGTAAACATTCTTAACTCATAAGCCAGACAAAAGCAGACAGCAGGGTACATTTGTTGCCACAGGCCGCAGTTTGCTGACCCCTGTCTTCGAAGCTCAGAAGGGAAAAGAGCACTAAGGAACACTTTTAGAAGTCACTCTAGGAAGTTAGCTATGGATGCAGCCCCTTCCTCCAAGGTTCAAGGTCAATCGGGTGTGCTGGTCATTAGTGTGGTCAAGTGACTATTTCCTGGTCTGCTCCTGGGCACAGAGCGGCATCGTCCTTTCCCACACCCTTGTGGTGAGGGAGGTCCTATGGCTTATTCTGGCCACAGAGCTATAAAAAGTGACATGTTCCCTTCCAGGTAAAAACTTCAGGAGCAAAAACATGATGTACCATATTCCCTTCTCAAGGTTAGAGCACTCATGGGTGGGCAAAGAGCCAATGATTGACCTGGAGTACAAGGAGACTGAGGAAGAAATAGAAGTCTACCAAAAGACTGAGATTTTAAGATGGTTTGTCATCATGGTTTAGTCCAACCTCTACTAAATGCAACCAGCTTATCATATACTATGATCAGGGGACACCTGGGGTGCCTTAAAATGAAACATTTATACCCATGTTAGCAGAAGACAGCCTCTTTGGCAACTGAAGATTAGTTAGCAGACACAGCATGGATTTATTACCCTTGTGTCTTTGGACCGTGAAGAAAACCATAAAAAGTAGTAGATAATTTTTTTTTTTTAATGATACCGTTCAATGCAGATGAGAGTGTGGTAAGACAGGTCGTCTCCTGTTCTGTTAGCCAGAAAACAAACTTCTGCAACCTTTCAAGGAAGTTGGTTTCCTGTACTCATCGGTGTCTTTTACAGATTTTCAAACTCTTTGACTTCATAGTCAAATTCTACTATTAGGAATCTCACCTAAAAAAATAATCAAGGCTAGTCAATAATAAGAGGCAAATATTTATGAATAATGAGATCTGTTTTTGTTAAAATAAGAAAAGGAAAACACCCTGGAAAAATCGTGTCCAACTTTATGGGAAATGCCAAAAATTATGTTATATTCATATAATGAAAAAATTACAGCACAATTTAGAGGAAGTTTATGAAGAATTTTAATGGCAAAAACAGATCATATATCATACATAGCACAAATAGTGTAATTCAATGATTTATATGTAAGTTACATATGCTACATGTAGAGAGATAGAGAGAAAGAGGACTGGCATGGAACACACCAGAACGTGGTGAGATTACAAATGGTTATTATTTTATTCCATTGACACTTTTATATTTTCAATTTTTCTACAAAGAATATATATTACTCTCATAATCAGAAAAGCAATAAAATGTATTTTTAAAATAGTCCCAAGCCAGCCAGCTTTAGACTCCCTCTTAGGGAGCACCAAGTTCTTTCCTTCTTTCCATAAGCTATGAAATGCCAAATACCCCCTTTATTGAAGAAGGCCCCCCCTTCCTGACATTTTTACTTTGGACCCCAAATTAAGTTGTAAACATAAAATCAGCCCCCCCAAATCATGACTCATGGAGATCTGCACTGAAAAGAATGACCTATGCTTCTTGCTGACGCTGGCATGCATTAATTCAAACCTTATTACTATTTGATTTAATTTATTATCTTAATTCTTATAAATGACTTGCTTCCAGAGAGCTTCATAGGCCTTTTACACCCACCCTTCCAGCCTTACCGTCTCCACTCTAACGCTAGCTCGCAAATTGCAGGGGCTTACCGAATAATTCTTGTTCCCTTCATGGCCTCATTAGGTATCGGGAGGGCAGCCTTCTTCTGTCTGATGATTCCAGCAGCCTGGGTGCTTCCATTGTATAGAACCCCACACGCCAAGCCTTCTTCAGAGGTCTTTGTTGGAATCTGTGAACAGCTAACCAACAAGTTAGAATAATATGGCCTACAATTACTCTACCTTCATTCCCTTTGCAGAAAGATGGTCCCATGATCTCATGTTACCACAGGGAGGCTGGGGAATGTAGACTTTCTGTATGTTGAAGAAGGGGGGATGGAGTTGAAGGACATTAAGTGTATCTCTGCTGTATTCAATCCAGGAGACTGACTGGAGCTCTCAGCTGTCGGTATCGCCTATGCCAGTTTACCTTAATCCCTTTACTAAAAGATCTCCCCCACCCAGCTAACCTTGTTCCCACAGAACTGCCAAATTCCCTTTGAATCTCACCTTTAAGAAGCTTTTCTAAATGTTTCAGTTCACAATGAACTTGTCCTTTTTTCCATGGGCCTGTTGCAGGAATCCATACCATAATACTTCTCAGAGTCTGATGCTTTAGAGAAAATCATGTATGTTTTTTCTTCATCAGAGCAAAGGGACCAGACTGAACTAGGTGTTACCCTTTGTGGTCTCCCCTAATACCTAGCATGATGCTTTCACGTAGTAGGCACTCAGTGAAGGTTAATTTCCTTCCATGCTTTCCAATCAACATTCATTAAAGCTAACTGAACAAAATGCACTGGCTTCCTAGTTTACATAAATGCTGCTCTTAGCTCTCCCTCTTAGTAGATATTCTATGAAGAATAATTATAGGGACGTCCAGAAGAACCATCCAAAAGTGTATGGGCTTTAAAACCTCTTTGGGGATTGATTTAAAAACCAAAGGATCTAGCTTAAGATTTCTTTTTTTTTTTTTAATTTTATTTATTTATTTGACAGATAGAGATCACAAGTAGGCAAACAGGCAGGCAGAGAGAGAGGAGGAAGCAGGCTCCCTGCTGAGCAGAGAGCCCGATGCGGGTCTCGATCCCAGGACCCTGAGATCATGACCTGAGCCGAAGGCAGAGGCTTAACCTTACACTGAGCCACCCAGGCGCCCCTAGCTTAAGATTTCTTATTCCTCTGATAATCCCGTATTTTGCAGATTTTAAAACTCATTGTGGATTTCTTTCCTTTTCCTGCAAAATCCAAGTTCTTCAGTAAATCAACTTTTCAGTCTAGTGGGTATAAAAACAGACTGTGTAGTGAACGGGCTTCAGCTTTGCTGAGTGTGCAGGCAAATGGAAAGAAAAGCAAAGAAATAAAATAAAAGTGAGAGGTGTGAACTTTCCCCATCCATCTTAATGGAGTGCTAACCTTCCTGCCTCACGGTGACCAGTCGAATTCTAGAACTATTAAACAATGAGCTGAAATCCAAACATTCAGTCTGGGAGTGAAATCTTGAGAAACGACAGCTGTGTCCAGTTTTGACTACAATTCAGGCTTAAGAAAGCAAACACATGCCAAATAAAACTGATTTTGGCTGTCCTCTGTCAGTTTTAGGCTCTAGAATCTCTCCTCTTTGCTCTGCCCTGAAAGATTCACCCTGTTTAAAAGGTGGAGGGGGCCCAGAGCGTGGCCTTGCTTTTAAAGATGGCACTTGAGACAGGGAGCAGTAAGTCAGAGACCTTATCTTTCATCAAGGAGTGCCTCAAAACTCTTGGAATTTAGGATCTCAGCAATTGTTGGTGGTCACCATTTGGAGTGATCTGCATGATGTTTAGTACTAGGTCTTGCTCATTTAAATAAGGCCTACACACACACACACACACACACACACACACACACACACACGGATGGCATGGAAGGAAAAGACACAGAGACTTCTTCACAAGAACCCAGAAAGAATAAGTAAGAACATTCATTTCCAGAGCATTCTTCTTGATAGTCTCCTTTATAAAACACAAGGGACTGGAACCAAGTAACCAGCAACTGCGCACTGGTTCTGATGGTTTGGTAATTGCAGAAAAGCACCAGAAAAAAAAGAACACCTGCTTGGAAGCCAAGTCAGATGCGGGGTTTCATGTCCAGCTTCAGGTCTTAGCTGTTTCACCTCAGGCAAACTCCTGAAATTCCCTAACCTATGTACCTCATCTTTAAAATATGAAAAAGAGGGGCACCTGGGTGTCTCAGTGGGTTAAGCATTTGCCTTCAGCTCAGGTCATGATCCCAGGGTCCCGGTATCAAGTCCTGCATAGGGCTCTCTGCTCCTCCAGGAGCCTGCTTCTCCCTCTGCCCCTCCCCAACTTTTGTACGCACACTCTCTCTCTTTCTCTCTCTCTCTATCAAATAAAATTTCAAAAAAATAAAAATAAAATATGAAGGATAACATTGGTTCATAACTGTGTTATTTTGGGAACTCAAGGACATCATGAACCCAATAAGCGATCAAAATTGTAATTATTCTTCCATGATGACTAGGGGCTCAGGAGGAGTTTTGAGGGAGCCTTTTCTAACACACCCCTTCATTTTCTCCTTCCACTTCAGTTTTGCCTGGCCAATGGTTGCAAACAAACAAACAAACAAATACACAGAAACTCCCACTGAGGAGCGCCTGGGTGGCTCAATGGGGTAAGCATCTGCCTTCAGCTCAGGTCATGATCCCGGGGTCCTGGGATGGAGCCCCTCATCAGGCTCCCTGGTCAGTGGCGAGTCTGGTTCTCTCTCTCCCTCTCCCTCTGTGTGTGCTCACACTCTCTTGCTCTCTTTCTCAAATAAAAATCTTTGAAAGAAAGAAAGAAAGAAAGAAAGAAAAAGCAACTCCCATTGAAATCTATGCAAAGAAAAAATAATGAGACAGTAAAACACTGAAAGGTTAACAACACTGTTTCAGAGTACAGGGTCTTGGGTGATTTGTGTTTCTTTTTATCTGCCTTTTCCAAATTTCCTATATAAGCATATATTGCTTTTAAATATTCTAATAAATATTTTTGCTAGAAGAAGAGCGTGAATACTGAACTAAGATAGTGTGCACAGTAGCCTAGTTATTCAGCAGCTCTTTGCAGGTTGCTATCCATAAATTAGGCAACTTTATATCCCGTTTTCATAGAACAGTTATACATTGGGATTTTCTGTTCCATGTGTTTGATTTGGTCTGTTATAAACCATTACTTTGTATAGCAAACATTGTAAGATTAGAGAAAAATGCCATTAAGTTTAGAGAAAACACACGATTCCCACCTCTCTGGGAACTTAGGTATTAAAAAGTCCTGTGTGTATATTAAAATAATAATAAAAATCAAACCATGTGATCCCTGAGCAGAAAGTAAGCACACATGGAGGTGGGGAGTGAAGAAATCACACTGGGTGCAAACAGCCCCCGCTGCTTACGCAGGGAGCCCCTCTGGATCTAATGGGCTGCTTCGTGTTGATTGGTGGGAGAGGCGGCAAAGAAATAAAGAATCTAGGGAAGGTTAAAATGCAAGCTAGAGACGGTTAAAGACTTTTCATGAGGTTTGAAAAAATGCCGTAGGGAAAGGGTGCTAAGAATTCTGGAATTACAACGATTGTAGAGAAATTCACAGATGTTGGGTTACCAAAAAGGAGAGCCGGTGAAGGCAGGTATCCATCAGGTAACAAAATGACCTATAATGCAACTATAATCGCGTTAGCCTTTTGCCAAGTTAGTACTTCTTAAATGTGAAAAATCGGATACCCTATTTAATTAAAATGTGGTTGGCTGCATGTAATAGAATGTGTAATTTATAAGTGACCTGAGGGACGCCTGGGTGGCTCAGTCAGTTAAGCCTCTGAATCCTGATTTTTGACTCAGGTCATAACCTCAGGGTCATGAGATTGAGCCCAGAGTCAGGCTCAGCGCTCAGCGGGGAGTCTGCTTGGGATTCTCTCTGTATCCCTCTCCTGCAGCCCCTCCCCCTGCTCATGCATACTCTCTCTCTCTGTCCCCCAACCCCCACACTAAACTAAATAAATAAATAAATCTTTTTTAAAAAGTGACCTGAATAATAGAAGCCCAGAGGCAGGTGGTCTGGAGGTTGAGTCAGTGACAACCACATCAACGATCCAGACTATTCCAAGCGTGTTTCTCTCTGCCATCCTCAGTGTGTCAGGGTTCCCTGCAAAGCTGCAAGATGAGCACAGCCATTCTAAGCACCACATTCTCACATAACCTCCAAGAGAGCAGGAAAGAGTGGTGGGGGGGGGGATGAGGCAAGGAAGGCAAGAGTAGCAAGGGAATTCTCCCCAAGTGTCTCTCCATTCTTACCAGGGAAAAAGACATTTCCTCTAAGCTCCCTGACAAACTCCCCTTATGTTTAATGGCCACAATAGAGTCAAAAGACCACCCTGGTCAAGGAAGGCAGGAAAGCAAGCATCTGCATTTTTAGTTTCTCGTGGGGGCTGTTGTCTCTCCACACGTGAAGTAACCAGGGTAGCAACTAGCTGTTATGTAGAGAATTATCAGCGGGCATTACAACTATCATTTATTAAATAAGTTAAAATGCCTTCCTTCTGTTAATTCACTTACAAGTTTTCTCTTCCTACAGAAAACTTGTTATTTCACCAACTGATTCAATTAAATTAGTTACTTTAGCAGATATCACGTAAAATCAATGTACTTACACTCCTCATAACATCTCTCCTGCGCGTCCGTGCCCACTCACACAGCAAACACACTTAATCTTGGTTTCCGATTTTATTTTTTTATTCTTCCTACAATGTTTGTCCCTTGGCTGACATTACAGGACAAGATTCTCTCACAATTACAAAAGATAGCATTTATTTCTTGTTCTTTAGATTCTTGTAGACTTTTCCTTTTTTGTTTCAGATGTAACTAAAGGAACTGTAACAACAACAAGAAACAGAGGCCAAGGATGTGCGGTTTCTGTGAATGTTTACCTTTCTTCTGTAAAGTTTGAAAGAAATATTTTATAAACACTTTGGAAATCATACCATAAATGATGAAAATTGTATGCCTTTAGGCATGGAAAGAAAATGAAGCAAAATAGAAATTACAGAAAAACGCAGCCCGTAATTGGAGCAGCTCCTACGAACTTATTCAGATGCCATCAATATAGTAATTTTAAAAACAAAAGGTAACTATACATTCATCATAGTTTTGTTTTTAAACAAATAAAACTTGTTTCTGAATCATATTCGAAATCAAAAGCCAGCTGTCCTGGATGAGTTAAGAATAATTGAAAAGTGAAACTAAAAATAAGTGACAAATACTTACCTGTTTTGTTTTGCTTTCCAATAAAAACTCAATACAATACCAAAGAAGGAGAGCAATTTAAAATTGTCATGCATTACAATAATTGCTTTGTAATTAGAACACTTCATCTTTTATAAGAGCTTATTACCTGTGTAGAGTATTCATCTGCACAAATATTCCTAAATTCCCTCAGGTAATTAGTTTCATGAAATATTGCTGGATGGCTCATTCTCCCTCACCATTACTCCGGAGATTTCATAAAATACAAGCACTCTTACCACAATGTTATGTTGAGAAATGTAATTAACAGAAAATATTATATGATATTCATGTCAAACATTACTTGGGCAAAATGCATGTAGACCCTAAGTATTCCTAGATGACCTAATTAGGCAAACCAAATTTATCTCATAAGCCTTCACACCATATTCCCTCTCCAGAGAAAACATTCAAGACCTTGGGAAGCATTCGATTCTGTGTTTAACCTCTCGGCTTCCCAAGACTCCATATCATGCAGTAAGTCAATGAAATTGCCCAGGAGAATTCCCTTCAGTTCCTTTTTCTGTAAAGTCCTCATGTCTCTAACCCACTAGAGCCAGTCTTAGCTCCCTGCTGGCTCCTCTTTATGACATCTCTATTTCTTGCCTTCTTGGAAGCCATGGACCATATGAGATCTTTTATTCATCAGCTGTCCACCCCAGGCACCCAGTTGCTGAATTCTCTCCAGTAATTCAGAAGAAGGGAAACTTCCCTTTGTTGGACAGTGGCATCATGCAGTTTTCTTCTCCTTTCTTGCTCATACTGAATCCTACACATGCTCTTCCATCTACCTCTCACTCCCCGAATATCTAGAGGGGCAGGGAGCCTGCTTCCTCCTCTCTCTCTCTCTCTGCTTGCCTACTTGTGATCTCTGTCTGTCAAATAAATAAATAAAATCTTAAAAAAAATAAAAAATAAAAAAATAAAGGTAACTATTGCCACAGT